>NW_026692826.1:10595000-11195000 GCF_021218885.2 Marmota monax | reverse complement strand
CAGACACCAAGGTCCCTGCCCACTTCTCTTCATGGTGTTGAAGTCAGGACCTGATGCAAGACGGAGATGTGCTCTCTAGGTGGAGAAAAACTGGGTCAGCAACTGTAGGACAGGTTAGTCAGAGGAGTCAGAAAGGTCCGGAGTCAGGGGCCTTGCCTCGCACATCTGCACCAGGTCAGACACCAGGGTCTGAGCCGTTCTCTAGCTTCTTGCCACCAAAGGATCAAGACAGTATCTCCAGGCCTGTTTCTGCATCCGTCTGGTGCCTCCATGTTCAGCGCCCACAGAATGAAATGGAAGGTGAGGTAGCGGGGCTGGCGCTCCTCTCCGCCCTGCTTCTCACTGCCGTGGCTACGGCAAAGGCTATCGGCATGGTTGGCAGGCAGGCCCAGCAACAAGCAAGGCTGGCAGGGAGGCAGCCACCTGCCACCCTCACATCCTGGCAAGAAACCACTCTGACAGGGTCACCTGGTGCCGAGACGCCAGGGATCGCACTCCCTGGCACAAAGCCTGGCCTGGACATTGCTCATGAAGAACAAAGGCCCTGCACTATTCAGGGACTGGAGTGGCTGTCCTGGAGGCATACGTAAGACAGCTCCTGACACTGCTAATGCTCACAGGTCCTCTAACCCACTTTTGTTTCTGTGGTTGAGGATGAGTAGGGCCCCAGCATACTTCCAGACTGCTGAGGGCAGGTGACCGGGACCAGATGCACTGAGTTCTGATGAAAGCGTCCCTTTGGGCCTGGGCATCTACCTCAAGGAAGTAGCCAGAGATGCCCCCAGGGACCCCCTGTGTCACCACTGTGAGATCCAATGTGAGATGGAACCAGTGTCCAGCAACAAGGGATGACTAGAGTATTTCCAAGCAGGACACTACGGGGCCCACACTGCCAACCTTCATTATGGACAGGAGGAGCCCAGACGTGCTGTAGGGACACACAGACCTACCAGGGTTGACAAGATGGTACACGCATGTGTCATTTCCCAAACAAAGAATTGTTCTGTTTAAAACCTGCCTCCAGGGAGAGCTGAGGAGGAGAAGACACTGCTCCCAGAGGGCCACACAATATGCCTGAGGACATTCCTGCACCCCTCCATGGGCATGGCAAGGTGGCTGTGACGCAACTCCCACACAAGGCAGGGTCGTTTGAGCCTGGAGTCCTCGCAGCCTGCTCTGCCTCCAGCCAGTGTCGCCCGGCGCCCTCTGCACTCGAGGACAGACTCGACACCAGAGCCCTTCCTTGCATTTCTTCAGCACAGATGTTCAGTTCCTTGATCCCAAGAGATGTGCGGCATGGCTGCAGCAGCCAAGACCCAGCTTTCTAGGGAGGTGCCCTATCCAGGGCAACCTCTGCTGGCCATCCTGGTTTCGTAGCATGAGCTACAACAAAAATCAGCCAGGGCTGATGTCATTCACTATTTTGGGCAAAGGTCCCCAGGGGTACAGGGCACATCGTACCTGCCTGGGCAGTGTCTGCCTGGCTAGGCTACTGCTCCTGATGGGCAGTGTTGTTGGCATGTTTTTCTCTGGGGTGGGGACACCAGGGAGCCAGTGACCCCCACAGGGAGCTCAGCATCGGGGAGAGAAAGACACAGGTATAGGGGGCAGATGGCAGTCCTGGCTCCACCCACAGCCGGGCTGGGCAGGAGCAGAGCTCCCAGGGCCTGCATCCTGCTGGGAGCCTCCCATCTGCTGAGAAACGGCCTGTCCAAACAGGAGGTACTCCAGCGAGTCCAGTTTCTCTGTCTGACGCAACTGAGGGCCCAGGGCAGCAGAGGCCACAGCTGTCAGGTGAGTGTGCATCCAGTGCTGGAGGAAAGAGGATGCTACTGGTTCTGCTGAGCTGCCAAGGCCTGGCTAGCCAGGTTTCATGGTGCAGCCATGGGGTGGCTCCCCTTACCATACCAGAGATCATCAATGACACCAAGGAACCAGCCTCCAGTTTTCCATCCAGACGTGGCATGATTTGAAGGGGAACCTGGATGCACATTCTGATCCTCATCTGGATGCCTGACGGGAAGATGAAAAGGGGCTTTTCAAGCAGAGTGGCCAGGCCCTGCCCTGCACATGCCTCAGGCAGGTACTCAGGAGTGAGCAGTGCCTCCTAGAGTGGGCCAGTCCCTCTGGTGGACCTGTCCTGGTTCCCTCCCTGTGCCAGGTAGTTAGCTCTGTCCAGGAGGGTGGCCCCCCAAACCTCCAGGTTTTACAAGCTCCCCAACCTTTCTTGCAGGAGAGCAGGCCAGCTCAGGATCAGGAGTGGGTTTAATCCATGTCAGGCTCAAACATGAAATGAGGAAAGATTTCATAGAAATTCTCTAGTTTGAAAACCTGTAATCAGCTGGGCATAATGGCACACACCTGTAATCCCAGTGGCTCAGGAGGCGGAGGCAGGAGGATTGCAAGTTCAAAGCCAGCCTTAGCAACTTAGTGAGGCTCTAAGCAACTCAGCGAGACCCTGTCTCAAAATAAAATATAAAAAAGGACTGGGGGGCCTGGAGGTGTGATTCAGTGGTCTTTGTGAGGCACTGGATTCAATCTTCAGCACCATATAAAAATAAATAAATAGAAAAATAAACAAAATATTTTATTAAAAGGGGTAGGGCCGGGGATGTGGCTCAGTGGTTAAGCACCCCTGGGTTCAGTCCTCACTACAAAAAAAAAAAAAAAAAAAGTAAAAGAAAACCTGTAACCATAGGAGATTTATAGCACAGGCTTCTCTTCCCCACTTTTTGGGGGATATCCTGAAATAGAAGTGAGAGAATAAAATGAATGTAATCTGAGTGGAAACAGACATGGGGAGAGCTGTCCTTAAAGGAGGAAGCTGTTCCCATTGCTCACTTTGTGGAAAATACAGATTTAGCACATTCTTGACTGAGAAGCTGTGGCAATTTAGCTCTCATGAAAAGGTATTTCAGGAACCAAAGATGGAATTTTAGGAATGGGGCATTTTTCAGAACACATTCTAAGACAGTTTGAGATTTTTGACTAAGGAAGTTCATATGTGGTGGGTGATGTTTAGAGAACAAGGGGAGCAGTGCCTTCTGAGACCCCACACAGGCCCTGGCAGGTGCCCCAGGCTGGGCTGTCCTGCTGCAGATAGGCAGGGCTCCCTGGCTACAGTCGGAGCCACACACGCCCTTGGCCCTAGCTGCTGGGAAAGAGGTCCAGGCGAAACTAGGCCGGGTCTCAGGGCTTCTGCCCAAGCTCCCCCAGAGCCTTCTCCCAGGACCCCCGAGTTCTTCAGCAGCTTGGGAAGAACCAGAGTCATACGCACCCCTCCCTCCCTGTGGGGCATCTGCTCATTTCCCCACCAAGCAGCCCACACTTTTACTTCCTGCCTAGAGACTTTCCCCTCCCACTGACACAACTGACTGCCAGTGATAGACATACTCCTTGGTTCAGTATTACCTTATTGCTCAGGATAAGTCCATGAACTCAGAGCATAGCCCCTCTGAGAGCATCAGCATAGCCCCAGAATTGGGCTCAGAACCTGCATTCCAGGACAGGGCTCAGTGCATCCCTTACTGGGGCTCAGAATGCACACCCTGGACCAGGGCCAGAGCCTGCCTGTCTCCATGCTCAGTGAGAAGCACCCAGTGTGAGAGTGCACATCCTGTTCCTTGAAACTCTGCTGCACACACTGCTACTGGATTCATCCTGAGGGGTCCTGCTTCTCCCTTCATGTCTCCCAGAGGAGCAGTGTAGTCTCAGCATCAAAGTTGAGCCACCATCTCCTAGAGGGGCATCTGCCAGGGCTGGAGGTGGTATGTGGGGCAGGCCTGGAGGTCTCGGGGCTTCTGCCCAAGCTCCCCCAGAGCCTTCTCCCAGGACCCCTGAGTTGTGCGAAGGCAGGGAAGAGTCCTGATGCCCATACTATTCTTGCCCTTGCTACAAGCTCCATGCAGCACCCACCTCCCCTCAGGACATGGGGCCCCTGGATGCCCACCCACACCCAATATGCATCTGTAGGAAACCAGTGGCAAGCAGCTGCCCCCTGATGCCCTGCAGAGCTGCACCCTGCTCCTAGCCCCTGCAGGCCCGAGTGCCCACAAGTCTGTGTGATGCAGAGGACTGCAGTGGGGCCCACTGTCATTGTTCATTTTCATTGCTTTGATTGACATGTCTGCTCATCATTGTTAACTCTCATTGCTTTGATTGATGTGTTGCACTACAAAGTTAACATCTGGGCCCTAAAGAACATGGCTGGTTTTTTGCACCTTGAGATTTGCTAAAACTCCCTGTGCAGTTAAATAAGTCTCTGGTCAAGGCCAGAGGAGTCAGCAGTGGGTGCTAGCAATAAAGGCCAAAGGTTAGAGACTCAGATTCATGGGGTCTTAGAGCTTATGAAGGAGGCAGCTGTGGTATAGAGGAGGGACCTTGAGTCTGACCCCTCCCTCCAGCCTCACCCACTCCTGAGGGAGCCTGAAGAGTGCAGGTCCTTCCACGTGGTCTCTAGATAAGCCTTGCCACCATCAGCCAGGTTCCAGCTCTACACACTCTTCTTGTCCATGTCCAGGGCACATAAATGGACCCCAAACCTAGAGGATGCCTGGAGACCATCTACTAAAACTAAACTGCACAAATCCTTTGACATAGCAAAAAATAACCTGGGAGTTTGCCCTGCAGATACTTGCTTCTCAGTATAGGCAGCCCACATGCCTAGAGAACAGAGTACCACTGCATGCCTCAGCAGGCACATCACTGCTTAGCAGCTCCGCGAGGGGGTTCTGAAGTCCGTGCTTCTCACTTGCCCTGCCAGTTCAGACACTGATGCCAAGGCAGACCACAGAGATCATGGGGATAGGCAGAGACTGACACATTCTCGGTGACCAAGAAGCATGGTCTGAGGGGCCAAGGCTCCTCCAGTAGCTCAGCATTACTGGAGAAGGGTGAGAGACTACTGAGAAGCTAGAAGCCAAGAACAGGCCAGAGCCCCAGATGCATAGGCAAGCGGAGGAGCAGCAGTCCTGACGACACTGCTCTCTGCAGCCCTGCCTCAGAGGGAGACAAGGACGTGTGTGTGTGTGCGTGTTGCTGGGGATTGAACCCAGGGCCTTGTGCATGCTAGGCAAGCTACCAAGTGAGTTATATTCCCAGCCCAACAAGAACTTTCTAAGTCACTAACAAAATGTACCCATTATTTGACTAGGCCCTTGATAAGAGATTGAGAGCACCAATTTGTGAGAATAAATTCCATTCATTAGAGCAAAACCAGAATCTGGAGCCTTGAGGACTGGCTTTGTCTTTGGCAGAAACTCCAAGCCCACAGCCTCTGCTCAGCCCCAGCTGCTCTGTGCACAGTGCTCCCCTTTCTGCATGCTGTGGGTCAGGTCCTGGCTCCTTGGCTCCCAGGCGACCGCCGTCGCTGCACTGAAGGCAGTGCTGTGAGGTGGCTTGAGCTGCTCACACAGCTCAGCTCCTGTGCAGGTGGCAGCAAGATGGGCCTGGCCAAGGGAGCAAGGCCCAGCCAGCCACAGGTGGCCGCTGTGGAACCCGCCCTCTCTGTGCCTCACACCTCTGCACACTGGCCAAAGGAGTGGGCACTGCTCCCCAGGCACAGCCTCAGCAGGACGGCCTCCGGCGTCTCACAGTGCGGCCACCCAGGGCCACCACTCTTGTCATTGCCATCTGGTGCCCATGGTCTGAGAGCCTCTCCTCTCAGCCCTGGGTTGCATGGCTGAGTGCTTCTTTGTGCACCTGGCCTTCTGGAACCTCTAGCAGGTGGCGAGCAGCTAAGGATGGGGTTTGGCTGCAGCAGGCTCTGGTTTCTGGGAGTCTGGCCCTCTGACAATGAGCTAGTTCTGCTGGTGGCTATCAGAGAACTCTTGCCCACCACCATCTCTGCACCCTGCTCTCCTTCTTTTGTTTTGCCTGACTTTCCTACCCATGATGCCCAGGGCTTATTTCCTTTTACTCCTTCAGTCTTTTGCAGCCCCCTGAGTGAGAAGAGCCAAGATTAGCTCTGAGGCTGTGCACAGACATCCTGGGCTGCTGTGAACTAGCTGCCCCTCAGTGCCCGGTGTGACTGGAGCTGGGTCTGAGGAACAGGCGGCTTTGAAGAGAGGGGTGTGAGGAGGAGAGGTCCTGGCCAGGTTCTCACCAGCAAGGACAGAGAGGCCCCCTAGGCCATGCAGAGTAGGCCACCATGAGGTGCAGACCCCAGGGAGCCAGTACAGAGAACAACATGTATATCAGGGGTTCCGTGGGAGGGAGCCCTTCATCTGGGCCCAGAAGGGCCTCTCTTGCAGAAACTTGTGTCAACACTAAGAGGCTTAACATAAATGTGAAGTGTCGTGGGTGTTGTCTCCGACATAGGGAGACGGCCCTCTTCAGGACTCCAGCCGCCAGCTGGCTGCCCCTTCATCTTCTTCCAACTTTCAGAACCTTTAGACTAAGCCCTTGGCACCCTCTCTGCCCAGTGAGGTCAGTCCGCTGTCTTACTTTGCCATGGTCTTCCATCAGGGCAGCAGCAGTGCCCTGTCTGGCCACGCGCCATGAATGGGCAGAACTGAGTCCTGAGGACACCTTCCATCAGGCTGAGCTGCTTGTGGTGCCAAGGTGCAAGGAGACGGACCATAGTGTGGGTGTGGAGCTATCCTGGGACCCGCGAAGCAGCCAGTTCTCTGCCTTACAGTTGGAAATGGAAGTGTGACAAAAGGTGGATCATCTGCAGGGACCCATCTGGGTGTCATGGAGGACACACAGTCCTGCCCTGGAAGCGCATGTCCCAGGCCCTGCTGGCCCTGGCCCTGCTAAGGCCCTCAACTGGCCACAGCACCCCCATCGCCCATCACTGGGTTTGGTTGCCAGGCAGGCCAGGTGCCTCTGTTTCAGGGAGGCGACTGCACCTGTGCTGACCTCAGGTGTGCCTGGCAGGCGTGGTGAAGTGACCCCTCAGTCTTGCCCATGTGTCTGTGCTCGAGGACCCTCGTAGCAGTTCTGCCAGGGCTTGGGAACTAGCGGGGAGTGTAAAGGTAGCTGGGAGGTCTGGGGCTGGGGCTCAGGGGTAGAGCGCTTGCCTAGCATAAGCTTGGAAACAGCTGGTCTGCTGTAGGGGCGGGGCCTGCAGCCTGCGCTTCAGGCTGAGCTTTGCCAACTACTGTGTGCCATGCTTCTCACTGTTCTGTCTTTGGGCTGTTTCAGAAGAGGCAGACCACTACAGCTTTGGGGCTGGCACCCTCTCCAGGAAGAAGAAGGTGCTGGTGACCCTGAGGGAGGAGGGTCTCCGCCGTCGTGCCCACCTTGACATCAGCCTGCCCCATGACTTTCGGCCCGTGTCCTCCATCATCGACGTGGACATCCTCCCCGAGACGCACCGCCGCGTGAGGCTGTACAGACATGGCTGCGAAAAGCCTCTGGGCTTCTACATCCGAGACGGCACCAGCGTACGGGTCACCCCCCATGGGCTGGAGAAGGTTCCAGGCATCTTCATTTCCCGCATGGTCCCTGGGGGCCTGGCAGAGAGCACCGGACTGCTGGCAGTGAATGACGAAGTCCTGGAGGTAAACGGGATTGAGGTGGCGGGGAAGACGCTGGACCAGGTCACAGACATGATGATTGCCAACAGCCACAACCTCATCGTCACTGTCAAGCCCGCCAATCAGAGGAACAATGTCGTCCGCAGCAGCCGCACGTCCGGCAGCTCTGGCCAGTCCACGGACAGCACTGCCAGCCACCACAGCCTGCCAGTGGCCCACGTGCTGCAGAACTTCCACCCCGATGAGATGGAGAGCGACGAGGAAGCTGACATCGTCATTGAGGGCACCTTAGAGCCTCAGTGTGTCTCCAAGATGCAGGGCACACCTTCAGGCAGCCTGTCTCGGGCCAATGGCAGCAGCCTCGCACACAGGCTGCAGCGGGACCTGGCGCTGCACAGCCCGGGACGGGAGAGCAACGGCAGCATCCACAGACTTCTCTGCTCCCTGAAGGCGGACCCCCGCCACAGCCTGGTCCTGCCGCAAGGCGGGGTGGAGGAGCACGGGCCAGCCGTCACGCTATAGGCCCAGAGGCTGGGTGAGGCAAGTGCTGCCTGTCCCATGCAGGGGCTGTGGGAGCCGGTGGCCCTGGGAGGCACTGTGATTTCAGACGTGAAATTCCTAGCAGGAATATGCTAAAAATGTATGCCAACTTAAAACGAGGACAGCTTGTGTCCCTTCCTCCTTGGTCACAGGCGTAGCCCTCTTCTCTGTGTCAGCTCAGCACTATTTTATAGAATTTTGCCCCACAACTTAACAGACACATGCACACCCCAGGCCAGGCCCCCATGCAGGTTCCAGCCCTCTGAAAGATCTGAATACAGAAATAATTAGTTTTTAAATTTCAAAAGTACTTCATTTTTTTTTAATTAAGCTTTTGAAGTTCATGTTTTTTAACTCAGCTCACGTGAAGATGCCCTTTATGCTGCGCGGTTTCTGCTGACCTGCACAAGACTTCCCCAAGAGGACCGAGGGGCCAGGCCTGTGCCAGGTCCAGCAGCAGCATTCACACCAGGCCAGACCCCCACGGGCATGTGGGTCCCTACAGCAGTAGGCACCACCGTCTCAGGAAGCAGAGTGAAGGTGAGGCAGGCGCTGCCAGAGGTGACTGCGAGCTGCGTGCTCCCAACTTGTCCTTCGGGGAGGTTTTCGAGTGTTTCCTACAGAGGTGGTGGACAACGGGCCTCAGGCACCGGGACAGAGTTATCTCTGCCCCCACAGCAGCCAGCTCTTCCTGTCAGTTGATGAACACATACTGACCTCCATTCCTAACGTCATGGTCAGAGGCAGGGGTTCTCTTGCTTTTGAGTCATATGAACATAATGGTTTTAACAAATATTAAATTCAGTGTCACTTTCCTTTAAACTTTTAGAAGTTTATTCATGTTTGAGTCAATTAAATTTTATATGAAGTATGTCTTCAGCTTAAATCCAATGTCAGGGAGAAAACATTACATTTATGCTTTGAGAACAAACTTTGGCCAAATAAGTCTCCTGCAAACAAAGAGTATTTTCCAGGTTTTCTAAGCCTGAATTCCACTGCTGCTTTCTGCATGATCCAGCACCACCTGCTGGCCATCAGCAGAACTGTCTTGATCTGTCAAGGTCAGAGGGATTTGGTGCAGCCCAGCTGCATTAATTAAGTGAAAAGAAACTTCTTTTCCCTTTGAAACTCTTTCTTGGGCAGAGTAGCCTTTTCCGAGTAGCTTCCTCCCTGCGTCTGAGTTTCTCATTTTGTACAAGGGGCCACAGCACATCTCCAGAGTATAGGACAGAGTGAGACACCACTGGGCAGGGATCCAGCCCCCAGGACGCATGGAGCTGCCACAGGGGAGGTGCTGGCCAGTGAGACAAGCCGTGGAGCCACGGGAATGCCCGGGAGGATCACCAAGATGAGGTTTTCACTGGGTCTCTGCTGGTATTAGTGTCCGTGGAATAACTGGGCCCACTACCAAGAAGGGAAGTTGTATTAAATTGTTACGCAAATGCAAATCCATGTTTTAAAGAGACAAGGCTCACTCAGTGTGTAAGCTTTGTGCCTGTTGCTGGTAACTGCAGGGATCACAGGCTGCTTGGAGGACCTGTGAGAGTGTATTTTTCTACCCGGGTCTATACTTCTGCAATTTGTCTCTTAAAAGAAAAGCAACAAAACCATGTCACTATATATTAAGGATTTTTTGTTTGTTTGTTTTATATATCAGAGAATAAATTTTTTTGCCTTTGAGTTAACAAAATGTGTAACCAATATGTCTCTTGTGTGCTGAGAGGGGACTGCTGGTGCCGAGTGCGGCCCTGCTGGTCTCTTCATTTGGGGTCCTCACATCCTCCGCAAGGCAGAGCCATGCTTCCCCACTGTGCAAATGAGAACCCGGACTGTGCTCAGGGCTCCAGGAGGAGCATCTCTGTATTCAGCAGTGCTCCTAAACTACCTGTTGTAGTTTCTCCAGCTCTGCGCTCCTCTCGAGACAGAGAGGGCTCAGGGGGCTTGCCAGACGTCCTCCACCAAGGATCTGGCTTCTTCACCTCAGGAAGGGACCTCCCAGACACACCCTGGGTGTGTTCTCTTCCCTGGGTAAACTGCTGGATGTTTTGAGGGAGGTACCTGGAGGGTCCCTCACAATTCTGGTAAATGTAAGGAATTCTTCACTTACTTACATCAATATAAACACATGGACTCCTGTTTTATTCAGTGGTTACAATCTATTACCTTCAATGTTTATTTTTACGTCAAAAAGGCTGACTAGTGAGTGTCTCCAGTCCTCTGTGTATGTTCACACTCAGTCCCACCAATCTCAGGGTGTATTCTGATCCATCTTGCACTCACCTTCTCTCCAGGGAGTGCTGGTGCCACCAAGGAGAACAGCCATCAGAAGAGAAGATGAGCCTCCAGATGTGCTCCCCATTCCTGGGATGTGCCGGGGCAGCCCTGGGCATTGCAAGCAAGAGTGCCCTGCAGCCTACACCAACAAGTACATGCATGTACAGGAAGAATGGTCCCCAAGCCTTCCCAGGGGGCAGCCCTGGGGACGGACACACACACACACACACACACACACGCAGGAAGTCAGTCCCAGGCTTGAGTGGCTCACCCTCCTGCACCCCGGAAGGGCCTGTGTTCCCTTGGCCATCTCTGGGCTGCCCTCAGGAACACGCTCACTGACCAGCATCACACCCTTCGGCCCAACAGTCTGCTAAACGATGTAACTGATGGTGAACCCTACTTTATTCTGGAGCTCTGAAGCCTCATGTGCACATGCGGGATGACCCCAGTAAGTATGCGGACTCAGGCTCAGCAAGCGCCCCTGGTGACCATGCCTCACTCAGCCACAGCATCTGCCACACCCAGGAGAGGCTGCCCACCTGGCACCTTCTCCCTGGTGGATGCTCTCTGTAGCCTCTCACTGGAAAAACCGCAGCTGCAAGTAAAAGCCACTTCCAAGTCCTTCAGCTGTCCCAAGCCTGGGTGCTCTGACAAGCCTTGTTGTCCTCACACAGGTACATGTGCCCACCTCTGCCATTCCTGTCTCTACCATCAGCATCCCGATGCCTTCATTCCCATCTATTCTGCAGGGCTTCTCCCTCTCCTTATCTACAAGTGTCATGGTTCTGACAAGAGTCCCCCAGAGGCTCCTGTTAATGCAGGAATGTCCAGAGGTGAAGTGATTGGACTGAGAGCTGGAACCTAACCAGTCCTAGTTTGAGTGGACTGACTGGGTGGTGACTGTAGGCAGGTGGAGTGTGCCTTGGGAGGCTTCATCCCCTACCTTCCTGGATGGTACAAATGGAGCAGTGCTCCTCTGCCACGCCTTCCGCCATGATGTCCTGCCTGGCCATGGGCCCAGAGCCATGGAGTCGCCCACCATGGGAACTGTGAGCCAAGTTGTCTTGTCAGGTGTTTGGGTCATAGTGCAGCAGAGTCCACTGACACAGCGAGAAACCTGCTCCTGCTATCCCTGATATATCAGCCCATCAGCCCCCTGCATGCTGCCATTCTCCTCCCCGACTCCAGGCCAACAGCCCTACGTGGGCCCCTGCAACACCTCTGGAGCTCCACGCTTCATTCGTGGCCCTTTCTCAGCTCGGCCCTTCTGCCAGCTGTGCTCTGCCTCAATACAGGACTGAGCAGAAGGAAAGAGGAAGAGAGCGGGAGGAAGGCTCCCAACACTCCAGAGACTTACTGCCAAGGGGATTTTCATCAAATTTGCTTATTCAACAAAATTTCTCAAGAACCTCTTGGCTAATTGGCCTGACTGATCTTTGCACCTGGCACTCCT
Source organism: Marmota monax (assembly GCF_021218885.2). Classification (NCBI taxonomy): domain Eukaryota; kingdom Metazoa; phylum Chordata; class Mammalia; order Rodentia; family Sciuridae; genus Marmota; species Marmota monax. The sequence continues at coordinate 11,183,249 of NW_026692826.1, read as the reverse complement.
GAATGGGGTGGGGGCGGGGGGCAGCACTGCCCAGAAGCAGCAGCCCAGAGCTGCCTGGTGCTGCTGCCAGCCTGAAATGGGCCCGTCGCCAGTACCCAGCCCCCACCAAGAATTCAGCTCTCTTCCCCAGTCAGCCTGCCTTCACACTGCAGTGCGGACAGGCACAGGGTCTCGCTTCAGGGCTAGGAGCTCTTAAGGGCAAGACCCTGGTCCCCCAGCATCAGACAGGACCCAACAGGGAGGTGGAGAATCAGCCAGTGATGGTGGCAGGAGCAGCATGGAGGCCACCTGATGTCTGTCATTCCGGTTTGCTCCTGTGGGTCTGGGGCTCTGACCTTCAACAGCCACTCTGTGACTTCAGGGAACACATTCTGCTTGCTATCCTCTGGCCTGGCTGGCACCTCCCCCAGGGGCCAGGACATGCCACCTCTGCAGATGGATGTTCTCACAAGGCTGGCAAGGAGGGGACAGGGGCCATCATAGCGTGGAGTGCTGCCCACCAGCCCCATGCTCTGTTTTCCCGGGGAGTGTCACCTATCTGCTACTGGGCCAAGGGACCACCCAAGTGTTTGCACCTCAAGCTTGGCGATTTCCCGACCAGCAGTCATCACTCAAGTACAGCGGCGGCTCCCACAGTTCACTGTCAAATGAGCCAATTCATCTTCCTACTGGTGACACTGTCAAGCAAGACACCACTTATACTTTTAGAAAAGTAAATAAACACACTCCTTTAAGAAAATCTGTAAGATACAGGAAAACATGAAGACATCCCCTGCCTCGGCACCACGCTGGAAACACTGGTGCTTCATCTGCGCTTGGCCTGGCAGGGAATACACCTCCACGGGAGTCCCCGGGGTTCTCCCTGCCCTAGCTGGCCTATGCACAGAGCTTCCCCTCACTGCCAGACTCCGTGGCTCTGTCACCCTGTGCCTGCAGCCTTACTCCCTTGAGGAAGGCAGCCATGCTGATATCTGGGGAGGACCCTCAAGTCCACACTGAGAACAGGACTTCTCCAGGGCCTCAGGCTAGTTCTCAGTCACAAACCACAACAACCAGCTGACTGAAGTATGGTTTGGAGTGTTCTGATGGGGAAAGGGTGGCAGGTAGGTGGGAGTGCCCAGGAAGACTTCAACCATGGCTGGGCCCAGTGGCACATGTCTGCAATCCCAGCATTCCGGAGGCTGGCAGGAGAGTCACCAGCTGGAGGCCAGCCTGGGAAAGTCAGAGCTGCCTAAAGTAAGAAGGGCTGGTAACAGGTTGGTGGTGGAGGCTTGCTAGCATGCACAGGCCCTGGGTTTAGTCCCTGGCACTGCAAAAGGGAAAAACAAAGAACTTGACTATGGTATTTTCTAAATGGATCCAAAACTCATTTCCCAAAGGAAATGCTCAGAATAAAAAGTCCCAGACCATTCAAGGTGCTCTGCAGAAGACTCATGTGGCCTGGGCCTGTGTGCCAGGCTGAAGGCAGCTTCACTCCCTCCTTGGACCCCTGCTGCACTGGCGGGGGCTGCAGGCCCATCAGCCCTGACCCAGCCAGGCCCCCTGCCCCTGTGGAGGGAGTGGAAGCAGCCAGCCCCTGCCAGCCCGAGACTAAGGTGCAATGCCCAACGCCTTGGGGGAGGGGCTACTGAGAGAATCCTCTGAAGCTGGGACTGGGATCTGACTGCACCCAAGATAACGCAGCCAAGACAGCAGGCAGGGACTGCAGCACAGGGCATCCAGAACCACCTGGACCAAGTGACACAGAGCCCTCCTGTGCAGGGCTTGCAGGGGTTCACACCACACAGCCAAGGCGCTCCACTGGCAGTCACTGACAGAGGATACTCGTTCCTCTCTTCCACCTAATTCTCCCCGAGGAATTCCTGCCCACCCTGGCAGTGGGCAGAACGTCACTGATGGAGAATGTGAACGCCAAATGCTAGGAGCACTCTGCCTGAATCCCTTCCCCAGCCCGTTTATGCCAATGTGGAGCAGCAGGCTGGCCTACTCCTGCCTCACAGGCCTGCTCAGCCCAGTGCCAGGTACTCTGGCTGCCCCGCTTTCTTCAGCATGCTCCTTTCTCCTCACTGAAGGTGTGGACCATGCAGCCTTCATCCATAAGGGGTGAAGCTGACTTGCCACCCTTGCAGGACAGGAACTGTGGAGAGCAGGTAATGCCTACCCCGAGTGACTCCATGGTGTGTAGGACAGCAGTCCTCAGGCTGTGCCTGCCCTAGGGACTCCATGGTGTGTAGGACAGCAGTCCTCAGGCTGTGCCTGCCCTAGGGACTCCATGGTGTGTAGGACAGCAGTCCTCAGGCTGTGCCTGCCCTAGTGACTCCATGGTGTGTAGAACAGCAGTCCTCAGGCTGTGCCTGCCCTAGTGACTCCATGGTGTGTAGAACAGCAGTCCTCATTCTGCACCTGCCCTGAGTGACTCCATGGTGTGTAGAACAGCAGTCCTCATTCTGCACCTGCCCTGAGTGACTCCATGGTGTGTAGATAATGGTTATAGTCTGTGCCTATATCTTTGTTACTATCTCATGAAGCAGTAGTGTGCCGTGAGTTACTACATGTTGAGTTTAAGCTCTGAGCAGTAATGACTATACGCATTTTTTATACAAGTAAACAGCCACCATTTGCCTGGCACAACCATAGGCATAAACTGATAAATAAATTACGCATGTTAGTAAGAATGACCACCTATGAACTTACTGAATTAATGAGAAGCACAGGGATGCAGGCTGGGGATGTGGCTCAAGCGCAGTGCGCTCGCCTGGCAGGCGTGCGGCCTGGGTTTGATCCTCAGCACCACCTACAAACAAAGATATTGTGTCCGCCGAAAACTAAAAAATAAATATTAAAAAATTCTCTCTGAAAAAAAAAAAAAGCAGCAGCACATGGATGCATGGGTGTATCAATCTCATGTGGATAAATCGGGCCCATGAGCTTAAGGAACACACCAGACCTCCGAATGATGCAGCCCCTCACTTGAGACCCATAAAAGGAGGGGCACCCTAAGACTGAAAACAGTGACACCCTAACCCTATCCCTGGTCATTTGTCACGAGCTGTGCCCAGAAAAACCTCCATATCAACAAACCTCAAATTCTGTGTCTTCAGGCTTTAGCAGAATGTGGCCCTCCTGCCTGTGATGCTCATGCAAGTCACTCCAAGCTGACACTGTGGAACTGCCACCATCCATACCTGGTCTAGAATAAGTTCCTGCCCTTTGAAGAGGAGGAGGAAGAGGAGGAGGAGGACACGTGGTTATGGGGAACCTTCTCTAAACGGCTGAGAAACACCAGTCCCAGCTCCTACAGAGCAGCCCCAGGAGTGCAGCATCTGGGAAAGATGGGCATTGCTGTTTGTTGACTGTCAGACCACAGAGGGCTTCAAGCTTCTTTCAACAGGCTCCACTTTTCCATTGGCACCTCTTAGGAAGTGGCCTTCACCTCCTCAGCAGCCCCAGGACTTGGAGTCATGGCCATAGAACTCTGAGGATGGCAGTGTCCAAGTCAGTTCTCATTTCAACTGTCCATCATGAAAAGCCTGGAAATATTCTAGAACTCAGTCTTTCAGCCTCCTAAGTGCCTCAGGCCCTTCTACTAGGAGGTTCACAGGTTACAAACTAGAAACTCCTGGCTGTGGGATCTGCATATTCACCTGAGGACACACTGTTGAGTGAGCTTTCAGGGCACATTTGTGACATGTGAAAATAGCTTCCCCTTCAGTCTCAGTCCTTTATAATCTACGCTGGCAAACTGACTTCAGGCTTGTAGTTACAGACTGAGTAATAATGAGTACAAGTCATTGAGAACAGGAAGAGGTCTGAAGCTGGTTTTAGTACCTGGAAACGCCAGCCAAAGCTGCAAGGCCCAGGTCGGCAGGTGTGCCCCAGGAGCTCCTGAGGTGTCAGGGTGTGCAGAGTACTGGGTGTGGTAGCACACACCTGTGATCCCAGGTTCTCATGGGACTAAGGCAGGAGGATCAGCGGTTCAAGGCTAGCCCAGGAAACAGGTCCTATCTTAGAACAGGAAAGGCCTAGGGATGGGACTCTGTGGTAGAGCACCGCTCAGCCCCTGTGAGGCGCTGGGCACCATTCCTAGCACCGGAAAACCAACGACAAACGGTGACTGGGCCCAGATCTGGAGAAAAGCAGTCCACTGACAAGCACAAGTAGGCAGCTCAGTTCTGAGCCCCGGGTGGGGTTCCCTCCCAGGCATGTCAGAGCCAGGGTCGCAGGAGCCCCTGCACCAAGGCTGTGTGCAGTCCGCTGCTCACCAGCCAGCACTCCTATACACTGGCACTACGCGGTGCCGCGCTTATCCCCAGGGTCCAAAAGAGCATGGGCACACAGCAACCCTGCCGGTGTTATCACCAGAAAAGGGCAATGTGGGTCAGGATGCCCTATACACCATTTATTGTTTGTTTTCCAGTGCTAGGAATGGAGCCCAGCACCTCACACATGCTGAGCAGTGCTCTACCACCGAGTCCCATCCCATTCTGTTCTGAGCCTTTCCTGTTGTGAGACAGGGCCTGTTTCCTGGGCTGGCCTTCAACTCCTAATCCTCCAGCCTCAGTCCCATGATCACCTGGGATCACGGGTGTGTGCTACCACATCCAGTACCCTGCACACGCTGACACCTCAGGAGCTACAGTAGACGTCTTGCACCACTGAGTGCCACGTCACCAGGGCAGCAGAAACGCATGGGTGACAAACTTGCCCATTTGCTTGCACATCCCAGTTTTAGCCCTAAATATCTGGAGACCCAAGTCCTGAGCAGACTGGGCAGCTGCCCGGCTTACCTGAGCGTTTCCTCACCTGTGAGACTGAATGGAATCAATGGGCACACAAACCCACCCCTGCCCACCACTTGAGCACCTCCCTTGCCAGATACTAGGGCAGGTTCCACGAATGGCAGTTCCCAGCAGGCCCTGGCTGGCTAACATCTTGCAGCCCATTTCCTAGCAAATACTGGGTAGCTGACATTTATTTCTAGGCAGACCTTAAAAATTATTGTCATTTTTCATTTTTAGTAATACATTCACTTATTTACATTAGCAAGAACTGTCACATGTGCTTTCCAAAGCTCAACTTTTGTCAAATTTTTATCTATATCCCTAAAAATCTGCTTAGAAATAGCAACTCACATAGAATTGAGACTAACCATCAAAAGTTAAAACGCGAGGAAGCAGAATGCCCCAATGGCAGTGGTGCTCCCAAGGCTTTCTGCTCAAGAGGGGCTGCCTGGCAGTGACACTCAGGTGGGGATGGGGCATGGTGTGCTGCTGCTCTCTAGGTGGAGGTAGAGAGCCGCCTGGCAAGCCCACAGGTGTGGAGGCTGCAGAGCCCCAGTGCACACGCAGGCAGGAGGACCAAGCCATACAGACTTGCCACAAAGCACAGGGTCAGCAAGGGCAAAGCTCACTGCCCCCACCTCCCAGCTGTGCCCTCTCTGGCACTTTGGAGGCTGTCATAGAAACTCGGGGAACCCCTAGCCACACTATTGTCTGAGTGTCTCCCACGGGCACCCGAGGGAGGAACTGCATCCTCCACCTGGCACGCTGATGGCCACTGGGAGGGCTGGAATGGGATGAGGCCCTCGGCCTGGGCCCTGGTGGTTCTGTGAACCAAAGGATCAGTCTGTCTTGTGATGCCCTGCGCCAGCGGGCCTCCATCAGCAAGAAGACATCAGATGAGTCCCCTCACCTCAGGTCTCTGCCAGCAAACATGCACCAAATGAGTTCCCCTTCCAAGCGCCTCCCCCAGTAAGAGGCCCCTCCACTTTAGGCCGCCAGAATCATGAGCCATAATAACCCTCTCCTCTTTATGAAATCTTTGCCAAAGTAACAAAAACATTCATACACACATCAATTTGATGACTGGTAATTAATTAGCCTCTGAGTTATGCTTATTTTCACACGAATAATGAATGATCTTTAGCAATAAATGTGGTATCAATGTCCATGTTTTGACTATTCCCATGAGTCTGCAATTTTTCATTCATTTCTTTTGAGATAGGGTCTCACTACATTGCCCAGGCTGGCCTCCAACTCCTGGGCTCCAACAAGCCTGGCTCACACCATGTTTTAAAGATCAAAGAATTAGCCAGTTCTATTTGCAGTGGTGTAACAAATTTTAATTCAAAATAGACACTCTGAAACAAGAGGTTAAAAAAAAAAAAAAAAAAGGAAACTATAAAGTCGGACAAGCTCTCTGAATTTACAAGAGTACACCAAGAGTCAGACCAATTTCACAACTGCCTCGAAAGCACACATCACAGCACCTGCATGCAAGTGAGTCACTGCTGGCCTCCGGGACCACCTCACCCTCTGCTGCATGCCCCAGAGCACCACTCACGGCCCTGCGGGGAGTGCAGCATTCGTCCTGGACTCTGTGCTACTTCACATTGCCATGGAAATACGGGCTACCCACCCCAACACGTGACACGTGGAGACTTTAGCAATCACCTGTCCCACTTGCCTGCAAAATCAGGCCAGAGCATAGGCCAGGCTCCCCACTCGGATGAGCCCAACTCTCGCTACCCCAACCACAAAGACAAGCTCTGGTCTGCAGGCTTGGGCGGGCACACGGCCCTTCCAGCCCGGAGCAGCTCAGGCTGGAGTGGCGTGCTGGGTGTTCTGTCACTCTAAAGGCACTAAGCAGCTGCTGTCCTCCCTGTGAGTGAGGAACGGCCTGCCACCACAGGGAAAGGCAAAGTCTAGGCTGGAAAGCACTTCTGCCCCACGATGACTTTACAACTAGAAGCTCCATGATGAGCTGCACACCAGACCTTAGACTCAGGTATTTTTAATAAATGCAAACATTTGGTTTTCTATGAGTTATAACTTAAAAAAGAAACAGCCATCAAGACAAACATGAAAAAGTGTCTAATCAAAATTATAATCTCATAAGCAAGCAGCTTCCGAGGAAGAACTGGCAGGGTGTCTGCAGGGAGCCACGCACATCATAGGGTGCGCTCCTCCAACTCAACCCTGTGTCCATCACTTTGCAGGTCTATAGGCATCTCCAATTGATCAAGTACTCTCCAACAAGCTGGCATCTCCTAAAATTAAAAAACAAGTACTTGCAGGTTTCAGTTCATTCAATACTGAGCTACTGGGAAAACAAGACGTGCATGAATGCCAAAAGACTTAATTTACACGACAGAAGAAAACTGAGAGTAAGTGTTAGAACCCAACTGCAGGAAACAACCAATCTAAGAGCCATCCTCCTCCTCAGCCGAAGTCTCTCGGAGCACCTGGAACAGCTGAAGAGCAGCAGGCAGGACTCAGGGACTCAGCAGGGCAGTCTAGGCCCAGTGGGAACCACAGCCTGGGACTGAGGCTCACTGTCCTATGAATGCTGTGGTTCATATTCAAAGTTCAACCTGTGCTTAACATTTTTAAGTTCAGACATATCAAAACCTAGAAGCACAGAGGGCTTGTGGTTTTTTATTGCTTTCATGCAAATATATCTCCTTTTCCCAAAAAATGCAGGCACGTCGATTTTCCACACCCATAAGAGTGAGGACAGCAATTCTATTTCTTTTCTACTAGGATAAGGTCTCTTATGGAAATAATCTCTAAGAAACTGCTTTTTGTCCTCGTAAGAACGGCCTTCATATTTCTTAGGGTCTAACACCAAGACCTGGAGCATGTCATCACCAGCCGTGGGCCCCTCTGTCCTGCCTTCATTCCTCTGTCTCTTCAAAGGCACGACACTTGTCCCTTTCTCTGGGCTTGGGGCTACATCGGTGTTTAGGACAAGCAATGGCTCCTCCAGCTCCCGCTGGTCTTCTACCCCTACATGGCCATCTGGCAACTTCCTCTTCACAGGAAAAGTAGAATCAGGAATCACTTCCCCATTGACTAACAGCAGCTCACTGCTCTCAATAAAACCCGGCTGGATCTGCAGGCCTGAGCTGCTGTCCTTGGGAGCACTTCTGCAGCGCAGCAAATGGACGGCAATGGCCGCTAGGGTCATGTTTCCAGTGTAGACCCCACAGCAATGGATGCACTTGAAAGCTGGAGACCTGAGCATCGTGTGGACCGTCGGCATCACGTGGTGCCTCTCCTTGAGGTGGAGCTCATAGGCCTCAGCCGTCAGGAAGGTACCAAAGCAGAAGGGACAGGTCAGCTTCTGTCTGCTGGGGGCCCTGGGCAGAGCCTCAGGCTGAGGCCTCACCTTAACATACACAGGCACCAGGGATTTGGAGTGTATCCCGGCAAGGATGGCCAGGTAGACTTCCCGCTCCCCCAGCTTCTCCCGCGGCAGTATGGTGCTGAAGTCGAGATGAGGGAACAGCAGATTGCCGCTGGCATCGAGGTCCAGCTGGAAGCCCCTGTTGCTATAGTCCAGGGGCAGCTTCTTCTTGCCCAGGTGCTTAGTCCTGCTGTGCTCCAGGAGGCCCCGGATGTCGTGGAAGGTGCAGGGGCAGAACAAGCAGCCCAGGCCATGCATGAGCAGGTGGCGCATGAGCTCCTCCTCTGAGATGGCACATTTGCAGGACAGGCACCGCACAGCCCTCTCCCGCATCCACTTCAGGAAGGGTGCACATGCGGCCAGCTTCTCGGGCTCCAGTTTCTCGCCCACCTTGGCCTCACTGTGCTTGTGAGCCACCTCCACATGCACCTGGTAGACGTTGGATGGGAAGAGCTCATTGCACACCCGGCAGAGCTTGGATTCGCTGTGCTTGTGAGCCACCTCCATGTGCACCTGGTACACGTTGGACGGGAAGAGCTCGTTGCACACCCGGCAGGTCTTCCACTGCTTGGCCTGTCTCAGCACCTGGTTGGCATCTGCCGGGGCAGGAGTAGCCTGAACAAACACACTCGGGGCAGCGCTCACCAGCACTTGTGGGGAGGGCAGGCTGGGAAGGGAACTGGCCATGTGCGCACCTGTGCCTGAGGGCAAAAGCTGGACAGGCACCTGCGGTGGAGTAACAGTTGCCATGCTTCCGCCGGGGGGCACAGGCAGGGTGACAGACACTGGAGCCAGGGTGTAGGTGGGGATCCCATTTACCTGCTTCCCAGTGGGGATGAGCTGCCTGAGAATAGAGCCTGATGTGAGGAAGGTGGTGCTCTGCGAAGCCCCTGCCCTGGCTGGGGGGCTCACAGGCAGGACGCCAGTGCTGACTGAGGGACTGAGCTGCAGCACTCCAGGCCTTGCAGGTGGGCCCACGGGAAGGACCCCCGTGGTGACCGGCTGGCTAAGCTGCAGCACACCAGAACTCACACCCTGGTTCACAGGGACGACTCCTGTGGAGACAGGCTGGTTGGCAGAGAGAAGCCCAGACGGGACCACCTGGCCTGCAGGGAGAACCCTCAAGGGCACTGTTGGACCAGGGGGAAGAACCCGAGATGGAGCTGTCTGCCCAACGGGGAGAGCCCCTGACTGGGCCACCTGGCCAGTGGGGAGAACCCCAGAAGTTGCTGTCTGTCCAGGGATTACCCCTGCAGGGGTCATCTGGCCTGCAGGAAGGACCCCCGATGGGGCTGCTCGACCCACAGAAATCACTCCTGGTGAGACAGCCTGCAGAACCCCGGGGGTGACAGAGGGACTGGCAGGCAGGATACCAGGCCCAACAGGTCGGCTTACAGACCCCACAGGCTGGGAAAGGGGCAAGACGCCAGGGCGGACAGCCTGACTCACAGGGAGGACACTCTTTCCAACAGACTTACTTATGGGCCCCACAGGCTGGGTGAGGGGCAACACAGGGGGGTTCACAGGCTGGCTGAGCGGTACCCCGTGAGATAGAAGGACAGGCTGGGGGGTGGAGGGCTGCAGGGAGAGGCCGCTCTGGCACACAGGCAGAGGGCTGGAGACCAGGGTCACGTGGGGCTGGGCAACCGCAGGTGGGGAGTGGGTCAGACTCCCAGCAGAGCCTGGGGCCACAGTCACTGGCTGCACCACAGCCGGGCTTTGGCCATTCTGTGGCAGGGTGAGACGAAAGCAAGATGGCGGTGCTGGGATGCCAGGGGCGCCGCTGCTCGGTGGTATGGCCAAACGGGCGGCTGGCTTTGGGGCAATGTGCATCTGCTTCAAGAGCCCAGTCCTCTTAATGTGCTCTGAAATCACTGACCTCAGCTTGTTCTCCAAGTCCCTGTGCACATCAGACGTCAGGATGTGGTACATCAGGGCGTCCTGGCTGCTGGCATTGGCACTGCACTTCTTACAGTAGTACCGGTCGGATGGCGGGGTCCTGTCCACAGAAGCAGTATCACTTGCTTTCTGTTGGTCCCCCACCTCCTCAGTTCTCAGGCCAAAGTAAGAGTTGATTAAGTAGTGAAAATGAGCCACCAGAACGTGCTTCTTCATGCTGTAGTACAAGGTGTTCGAAAAGTTACATTTTAAACATGTGAAACTAATCACATCACTTCTAGACGACTTAGTCTCGCCTAAGATGTTCACTGTGTAGTTCTGCACTTTGCGAACAGGGGCGTGGAACATCCTGAAGTGCTTGCCCACCACCTTGGGCTGAGAGGCAAAGGTGCAGTTGGGGCACGGGATCACCAGCTCCTGGTCAGCCTCATCTTCGTGGTGACGATGTAAATGGTTTTTGAGTGAAGCAAGCACCTTTGTCGAGTATCTGCAAAGGCTACAACAGTATGGTTTTGTTCGGTATCTCTGTCAAAATAAAAGAACAGTCTTAGGCAGATGAAGAAAGCTGCTGGGGGTCCCACAGTGCACTGTGCCCAGACACCATCACCCACTCCACCCACCCTGAGCAGCAACGCTTGCTCCAGGACCAGGGTAGGGGGATTCTCCACAAGAGAACAGTGACGCTGCACTGCCCCATTAAGGGATAGGCACAACTGCTGTGTCCCAGTGCAACTTTACTTATAGAACCAACTCCAATTTCACATGACTTTCACACATTCCAAATAGTACGCCTTTAAAAAAAAAAAAAAAAAAACACATAAGAGCCTAACAAATATTTTTAGCCTGTCAAACACAGAAACCCAGAATCTGGCCCAAAACCCACAGCTTGCTGACCCGTCTAAACCATGCCCTGAAACCACAAATCCCAGCACTTAATCCTGTATTTTGAATTGAACTGCAATAAAAATTTTCTGTAAGAGGAAGTTGTTTTCTTCCCTACCTCCTCATCTCTTAGTTATGTCATTTTTACTCCCGATTCTAAAACTTGGAATTCACCTACAATTGACCTGGCTTCCAACCCGTGAGACCCATCGTTACTGTCTTTTTAACTTCCCCACTGCTCGAGATGGTAACAGCCAACAGATGTTGCTCAGCACAAGCAAGTGCCTGATAACAGTCTGAGAATGGTAAAGAGCGACCTACTGCCTAATGCACACATCCCTTTTTAAAAATTTAGACACAGGGTCTCACCAAGGTGCTCAGGCTAGCCTCAAACCTTGTACCACTGGGGCTGGTACAAGGCACAACACTGTGTAAGTATTATTCTAGATTTATTAGTAGTTCATTAAAAATGGCCCATCTTCTACTAAATGAAATGCAGTATTGAGAATCTATACATTCAATGAAAAACAACGCTCAACAAGAGAACCAGTGGAAGTGGACAGTACATGCACACCAGCATCTGCTGGAATTGAGCAGAGCCTGGGGAGGAAACTTTCTAGAATGCGATGCCACAGACAAGAACTGCCAAAGAAAAGGGCGGAGAGCTGAGCTTCATGGAGACAGCAAGCTTCTGCTTCTTGGAAGCTGCTGTTCAGAACTGCAAGGGGGCGCCACAGGTAGATGTGGACTTGGGAGCCACCCAACAAAGGACACAGGCCTCAAGGCCAAACCTCCTAAGAAGAGCAGCGACCTGATATTCTAACAATGGCCATGGATCTGAACCCTTTCCAAAGAGGGCTAGTGATGCCAAAAGATGTAAGGCAAGAAGCTCCAGGTCCTCAGCAGTGGGCAAGATGCAGACCCCAAGCAAAGGAGGCACCCAAAGGTGGCATCCACACACCCACTTGAAGACCACAGCAACATGCACTGCTGGTGGGGAGGAATGGCATGGCCACACAGCCTAGCCAGCACACCCCAAGGCACCACCCTGGGAAAGGCAAGCATGTGTCCACGGAAGCCTCCCCACGGGAGGGGGAAACACACACAAGCTGGACACCAGGTCACAAAGGAGGCTGCTGAAAGGGGTGCTGAGCCACCGCTGCACCACACCTAGGGGAGCCTCCTCAAGAGCCCACAATCCTAAGCTGAACCACAGGGCTCTGACCTAAGCCCTCAAGGAACTCACGGCACCACGAGCCACATGGTGCACCTTACAAACCACTCTCCTGCTGTAACACTGTCTGGTCTCTATCCCTAAGTCCTATCCCCTGAGCCTGACTGAAGGAGGCCACCTGCAGATGCAATGGTAGACCAGCAAGCACCACACTGCCACAGGGGCCCCAAGCCATTCCATCCTGAGAGCGGTGTCTGTTAACGCCAAGGCCCTGTTCACTCCACAAACACACATTCCTGGGGCAAAGGAACCCCTAACTTCCACATCTTCGGAGCAGGTACTGCAAAGCTTGTCACCTGCTCTGCAGCAGGAATTCAAAGATGTTTCCTGATGAAAAGCATGAAATTACACACATCGCATGTAACACCATGGGATATTTTTAAGAATTCAGGTGAGAAGAATCAGTGAGGCCTGAGATTCATGAGGTCAAGACCTTCAAAACAAGGTTAGGGAGTAGAGTGTCCTGTCAAGGAAGGACTTGAACGTGGGTAGACAAAAGAAACATCCCTGAAGAAATTTTCATAACACAGTAAATAATGACAGGAATTTTTCCCTCCAAAATCCCCAAGGCCAGCATGACAGGAACTGGACAGGGACCAGCCGAGTGAACCATGACAGGCTCCATTTGACACTAATAGACGTGTCAACAAAGGGTGCACTTTTCACAGAGCCCCTCAGCAAGAGGAATCAGCCACATGCTGCACATTTCAGTGTGAAGGTCTGAGGTCTCCAACCACTAGACTTGTTCCCTGATCCAGTGGTCTACATTTTTACTTTAGTTTCTGGAACCAGGATGTGAGAGCATCCACGGGTTTACTTACCCAAGCCTGTGGAGGGCAGCCCATCACACCTAGACCACAGACCTCAACCTGCAGGCATGCGTAGGGGCTGTCTCTGCACATCTGAACATGCCTACATGTATAGGTCTATGAACGGAAACATTACCATAAGCTAGGCTGATGTATCACTGAGGAAAGAAAGCATTTCTTCATATGTGTGGGTTCAGCGTTCACAAAGGCCTGGGCTGTCACAGCTCCCAGGCCTGCAGCTCTGTGTGTAGTAAGTGCCATCCACATACAGGATTCCCCTTGCTGATCTTTACCTGCTATGTTTTTACTCTTCCTTTCCTATGTGTAGGCATGTTCAGATGTGTAGAGACTTACTTAGCCTGTGCAGCTGCCCACGGTGTTGAGTAATCTGTGTGAGGTCTATGGCCTGGCTGTGCAGTGCGCCACCCCGCACAGCCTTGGTAAGTACACCCTAGAGTGTTCTCACAGTCACCCCTCCCAGTCACCTGAGGACACACTCTCAGAATAGGTCCCCATCATTAAGCCACACACAGTGGTATCTCTGTTAAGGGCCATTCACAGCACAGTTCTATGTGCTACACTCTCCTATGACCCGCTGCACATAGGCTGTCACACCAGCATGGCTGGTGTGTGAGGCTAAGGCCTTAACAACAGTTACACCACTGGCAACAGCCACACTGTGACTCTGCTACAACAGCATGAGCCAGTATGCACACACAGCCCTGAAAAGCCACTAGCTCTGCAAGGCTGCACACCTAATAGCACGTTTAACACAGGACAGTTATCAAGTCAAAGGTCCAGTGGCTTCAGCAGTTCTTCAGGATCACACTGAACCGAATCCCTGCGCCCCCTCCCACTCACCCACCAGGCTCCAGACACCTGAGGAGTTCCTCAGATTAATCCACACTTACCCCTAGTGAAAACTAAATACAAAAATACATACCACTTTCTTTCCAGAAGGTTCCCAGAGAGAAACATCTCCCCATGATGTGTTATAGAAGAACTTCTCTCCTGGATCAAAGCCTTTAAGGTCCTTCAAAAAAATGTAGAAAAAAAGATCATTATACAAAGTCAGAAGATAAAGAAATACTGACTAGGATCCGATGAGGTTACTTGGTGCCTAAAATCTACCTGGGTAAAGAGACACAAAAGTCTCTTTGGGAACCACTGAGGACGATCGCTGAAAAGGATGGAGTGATCAAGCAGAATTACAGAAGAAACAGATGAGGCCTCCTGACAAATAAGCATCTACACCTTGTGCTATGGTCCAGGTATGAGGTGTCCCCAAAGCTCATGTGTGAGGCCGTGCAAGGAAGCTTAGAGGTGAAAGGGTAGGTTAGGAGAACCTCAGCCTAACCAGTACCCTCGTCCACCCCCAGGGGTTAGGCAGGTGGGCCATGGTGGGAGAACCTCAGCCTAACCAGTACCCTCGTCTTCTTTTTGTAGTTGTAGATAGACAGCATGCCTTTATTTTTATTTGTTTATTTCATGTGGTTCTAAGGATCAAACCCAATGCCTAACACATGCTAGGCAAGCCCTCTGTCACTAAGCTATAGCCCCAGCCTGCATTATTTTTTTGATTACTTTGTTAACTTTTTTACATGGCACTAGGATTGAACTCAGTGCCTCCTAATGCTAGGCAAGTGCTCTGCCACTGAGCCTCAATCCCAGCACTCTCGTAGTCAACTTTAAACTGCACACTGCCAGTACTGGCCAGGCTCTCTGTCACAGAGAACAAAAGCAAGCATTTTTTCATCTTACCTTTCAAGCACATTTCAGGATGGACATTTCAACAAGAACTAAGACATACAGTTTTTTTCTCAGATGGAACAAGTTATTTTTCACTCAAAAAGTTACTTGCCCCAGCCAGGCACAGTGGCACCTGCCTGTAATCCCAGTAACTCAAGAGGCTAATGCAAGAGGATCATAAGTTTGAGGCCAGCCTCAGCAACCTAACAAGGCCCTACCCGAATTAGTAAAACTCTGTCTCAAATTTTTTAAAAAATATAAAACGGGCTAGGGATGTGGCTCAGTGGTTGAGCATCCCTGGGCTCAATCTAAAACTAAAAAAAAAAAAAAAAAAAAAAAAAAACAACAACAACAAAAAAAGCTACTTGTTCTAGTGAGAAAGTGCAGATAAGGGTGTGAAGGAGAGAAACCTCACTGCTGGCTGGGAAAACGAGCTAAGAGGCAGCTACCTAAGAAACACTGACAGGGCCTCCAAGGAGCAGGGTGGACCTGGGGCTGGACCTGGAGAGGGAGAAGAGACGGGAATGGCATGTGAACCAGGATGACTATAAAAGGTGGGGAAGGAGGGCATACATACCTGAGACTGACAGGGTACAAACAGGCTTTTGGAGGGCTGGAGTGCAGCCCAGTGGCAGAACACTTGCCTAGTATGTGCAAGGTTCTGGGTTCCATCCCTAGCACAGCAATAAAAAAAAAGAGCTGGGAACCGACAGCATCAATTCAACCCTCACATGTTCACTGCTGGACTCTAAGAGAGACTTCAACCTCAGTTTCACTGTTGACAAAGCTGATTTAGATGATTTCATGGAAATCGGGAAGCAGGGAACGGGAACTCAGCAGCCTAATCTGACCTGAGCAGGACCAACATGCAGGAAGGCAGGGCAGGGCAGCTGGAGCACAGAGAGGGTTTCAAATGGGAGTTTCCAAGAGTGAACACCAGTCACCAAGGGAGGAGGCACATGTGAAGCATTTCACACGCTCTCTAGCAGTTCACAAGGCTCATGACACTTTCTGTTTCACTGAGTTGAAACGAAGAACCTTTTGCCCTGGACACATTCCAGAGCAAGTGAAAACAGTGCTGTACGGAACACCCTGCACACCCACCCATTTCACCTCTGCAGCAACAGTTCATACATGTAAAAATGCAAACTTTCAAGGAGTAGTCCAAGGAGAGCAGAGATTAGGATCTAAGGCACCGAGACAGGTACTTAGAGGAAAGGGTGTCGGGGTGCAACCCTAAGGCATGTTACAGTGGTCGGGGCAATACCCAATGGGAGTAGGGTGCATCTCAGTGGTGGAGTGCTTGCCTAGCGGTGTGAGGCCCTGGACTCCAGCTCCAGCACAGCTAAAAAAACAGACCCATGGCTGTGGAGAACCAGAACACACTCAATCATGGGAAAGCCACAGCAAAGCTCAAAAAACCTGAAAAAAGAAATTCCATGAATATGAAAAGTTACAAATTACTTACTATGAGAAAGTAACAACTCAGAGAAAAGATGAGCCCTTGCTACCTCTCCAGGAGGCTCTCTACATCAGAGACCAGCGATCAGCTTAGGACATGGTCAGCGTGCCAAGCCCCTATGCGTGAGCATGTATGTGGTATTCCCAGTTTCTCTTTCTAGGGAAATGACCACCTCTGCTGTATAGTGGTCAGTCTATAGTGCTGTTTTAATAATCAAAGGTTGCTTTTAAAAAATATTAAAACAAGGAGTTGAACCAGAGAATGATAATTAATACAACTGCTTCAACTGCACTGAGGTACACAAATCAAGTCAACTCAGAAATAATAAGGAAAAGACAAGTCATCACCAGTGTTTAAACCAGAAATAGAAGGCATTCTCTGAATTAAATGAAAAACTGCTACAGCACCAGAAACCAATAGCCAAGCCAGGGATTCAAAGGCACCCAGAGCCATCACGAAATCATCATGGCCGTACACAAAACAGAGTTTCACTGTTTTGGGGTGGTGATTGTGTCCTGGAGGTGGAAGACTTGTGTTTTTGTCAGCTTTATATCGCTGTGACCAAAAGACCTGACAGGAACAATTTTGAGGAGGAAAAGTTTATTTTGGCTCGAGGTTTTAGAGGTTCAGTCCGTGGCTGGCCAACTGCATAGCTCTGGCCTGAGGTGAAACAAAGCATCGTGACAGAAGGGTTGTGAAGGAAAGCAGCTTAGGACATGACCACCAGGAAAGCAGAGAGCGCTCCGCCCACCAGGGGAAAATGCAAACCCCATAGGCACACTCCCAGGGATCTACTCCTCCAGCCACAGCCCACCCACCTACAGTTACCTCCTAGTTAATCCATATCAGAGGATTAATCCACTGATGAGGCCACAACTCCCATGATCTAATCATTTCATGTTTGAGAATTCTAGCTCTGTCTCACATGAGTTTACGGAGGTACTCATATTGAAACCTTAACATTCTGCCCCTTGCCC
This sequence comes from Marmota monax, assembly GCF_021218885.2. NCBI lineage: Eukaryota > Metazoa > Chordata > Mammalia > Rodentia > Sciuridae > Marmota > Marmota monax. The sequence goes on along the minus strand of NW_026692826.1, from coordinate 11,166,050 downwards.
CGAAAGCTCATGCCCATCTCACAATACATTCAGTCTATTTCCAAGAGTAACCAGTCTCAACAGTTTTAGCATTGCCCAAAGTCCAAGACCAAATTCTCATCTGAAACTCAAGGCAAACTTATGGACATTCTCCCCTAAAGATCAAAAGCAAGTCACGTACATCCAATATAAAATGGCACAGAGTAAACATTTCCATTCCACAAAGGAGAATCAGGGGAATAAAAAGAGATAGGACCAAAGTAAGACTGAAATCCAAACAAGTCCTGCTAGCTCCCTGTCCAGCATCTGGGGCCCAAGGCACTGTGAAGTTCTCTCCAAAGGGCTTGTGTAGCTCCACTCCTAAAGCCTTGCTGGGTACAGCCCACACAGCCTCTCCTGGCTTGTTCCTGTGGCTGTCCCATGGTACTGGCATCTCTTATTCTTGGGAGTCTCCCCTGCAGCTGCAGCTTCCTATTCACTTCATGCATCACTCCTCTCAGGGGCAGCCCACAGGGACTCCAACCCTGCAACACTGTGCTGGCCTCCCAGGCCTTCCTTTGAAATCTCGGCTAATGCCAGTGCTCAACGCCAAGGTTTGTCTCCATCTCCAGTAGTAGCCAAGCCTCCTGGGACCACAGCTACCGCAGCCTCTGCAGGCCTAGGTAGCTGAGGACGGTGAAACAGCTTCCTAGGCCCCTGTTGTACATGCAGGATGCCCCACCATTCTCTTCCCAAAGGAATTTTTACCTTTACACCTTAAAGCCTGAGATGGGTGTGGTCTTGCCAATTCCTGAGATGCCCTCAAGTCATGTTTCCTATTGTCTCTGAGTAAAGTATTTAGCATCCATTTAGTGGTGGTATGTCTTTAAGGACTGGGACTTTCTGAGCTCCAGTTTTACTGCACTTTTCTGGTCAAACTGCAAGTTTTCCAAATCTTTCCACTTTGCTTTCTACTCCTGATTATCCCAGTACACTTGGCGAAAAGTCACCTCCTCAATGCTGTGCTGCCTTGAAATGTCCTCCACCAGATTAGTTCCTACATCACATTTTAAATTCAGCCTCACAAAGAGTCTCAGAACAGAGACAAAATGTAGACAACTTCTTGGCCTCAACATAACACAAATGGCCTCTAGTCCAGTTCCCCAGTAGAGCCCTCCTCCTCTGAAACCACATGCGCCCAGTCCTGGCTGCCCACAATCCCTTCTGGTCTGAGCTCCCACCAGAACCTTTCACTAAGCTCTGCCTATAATTCTAACGCTTTTCCAGCTCACATCTCCAAACTTTTCAAAATACCCACCACCACCCGCAAAGGCTTCTGAACTACATGATCAGGTCAGTCACAGCAAGACCCCATTTCTTGGTGCCAATCTGTTTTAGTTTTGCGACACTGTGACCTAAAGAACTCCCAGGAACAATTTAGAGGAGGAAAAGTTTATTTTCGCTCACTGTTTTAGAGGTTCAGTCCATGGTTGGCCAATTCCAGAGCTCTGGCCTGAGGTGAAATAGAACATCATAGTCAAACAGTGCAGCGAAGGAAAGCAGCTCAGAACACGGCTACCAGAAAACAGAGGGTTCCACCCACCAGAGTCAAAATATCAACCCCTCAAGCTCGCCCCCAATGACCTACTTCCTCCAGCCACACCCTGCCTAACTACTTACCTAGTTAATCCATATCAGAGGGTTAATACACTGGCTAGAAGACCTCTCATCATCTAATCATTTGCCTCTGAAAATTCTTGCCATTTCTCACATAAGCTTTTGCTTGCTTGGCATTCATGAGGCCCTGGTTTCAATCCCCAGCACCCTCCCCCCACCAAAAGAAAAAAAAAAATCACCATTTCAAGAAAGTCAACAGACATGAGCTACTACTATGTAGGGATATCCTGCAATACTGGATGACAAATAATACTAATGTGTGACAAGCCTGAAAAGGGTCTCCTGGAGACTCTGAAGAAACCAGCACTGAAGAGCAACAGGAAGGACAGGGATGGGATGCTGGAGCCCCGGGCACCAACCTGGGTACCACAGAGGTACTGCCTCTGCAGTGGGCAAAGAGCTGGGCTGGACCCGTTCTAACAACAAGCTTAAGAGCAAGCTTCAGAAGGCTCAAACCAATGCCAAGTAGGACAAAGCTCAAATATACCCAAAGGAAATCACAAAATCCTGGAATCACAATATCCAGCATGCAGTCAAAAAGTGCCAGTCAAATAAAGGAGAAAAGTTCAACCCAAACCAGGAACACAAGTGAAGGGTGGAATGCTGGAATGCGGCTCAGTAGCAGAACACTTGCCCTGTACATTCAAGGCCCTGCATTCAATCCTCACTACAGGGGGGGTGCGGGGGGAGGAGAAAAAGTAGAAAGAAAGGAAACAAATACAATAAGGAGAGAAATGAAAGATCAAACTGCACTTGCTCAATGAAAATGTATGATCTATAATGACAGGATGAAGAACAGGCCAGACTCTGCTCAAGAGAAGCCTGGGGTCTGCACACAGCAGAGAGGAGGAACCCAGAGTCTCCCAGAGCGGATTATCTCTACATCTGCAAATGATCCCTGTGACGGGGCTCTCAGAGACAGAAGACACAGCGCCACAAAGCATTCCAAACCCAGTGAAAACCATAAACTCTCAAATGCAAGCTCAGCAGATCCAGCGAGAGAAACACCAAGAAAACCAAACCAAGGCATATCATAATCACAATGCTGCAAGTACACAAGACCAAATATGATGGACACTAATCCTAGATGTCAGCTAGGAGACAGAAAGTCTTTAAAACACTAAATGGGGAAATACTAGAATTCCACACCTAGCAAAAATATCTTCCCACACAGAAATGTTCCCTGATCTCACCAAAAAAAAAAAAAAAAGAATGCTGAGGTTATGTAACTCAATGACAGAGCTCTGGCCTAGCAAGAGCCCTGGATTCTATCCCCAGTACTGCAAAGGAAAAAAAAAGTAAAGACAACTTACAGAATGGGAGAAAATAGCTACAAATCTTTTATCTGACAAGGGTTTAATACTGGGAATATATAAAGAAATTCCTACAACTCAAAAACAAAATGATAAACAACACAATTAAAAAACAAGCAAAGGACTTGAATAGACATTTCTCCAAAATGTACAAATAGCCAATAAGCACATGAAAAGACACTCAACTTCATTTGTCTCCACGGAGACACAAATCAAAACCACTATCAAATACCACTGCATACCTACTGAGATGTTGAAGGAGGGAGGAAGGGAGAGGGAGAAGAAAGAATTGAAGATAAAGAAGCAAAGAGGGGAGGACAGGCAAGAAGGTGGAGAAAGCCGGGAGCGAGGACATAAAACAGCCAGGGCTGGCAACAGCATGGACTACCTGTACACTGCGGGAGGAATGTGAACGGAGCACTCCCACAGAGACAAGTGCAGCATTTCCCAAAAATGCTGACCAGAACTGCTGTGTAGCCTGGCATTACACTCCTACTTATTTATATACCCAAAACCACTGAAAGCAGGACTGAAACTGATACTTAAAGGCCAATATTCACTGCAGCACTACTCACAATAGCTAAAAGGTAGAATTAACTCAAACATCCTTCAACAGATGACATGATAAGCACAATGTAGTACAACAGAATATTACTGAGACATAAAAAGGAACAATATTTTACAGAGAAAATTTGAAAACACAAGTGACATACGCCTGACACAAAAGGACCACTACCATCCAACTCCAGTCTATGAAGCATCTCTAGCAGGCAGAGTCACAGAAATAGAAGGCAGATCAGAAATCACCCAGGACTGGGGATGGGGGGTGGGGGGTGGGGAGTTACTGTTTAATGGTTATGTTTCTATTTTAGGTACTGAAAAATTCTGGAAATAGATAATGAGGAGGGTTACAAAACATTGTAAATATAATTAATGCTGGTAAACTGTACACTTAGGAATGGCTAAAATAAAAGCCAGGTGCAGTGGTACGCACCTGTAAATCCAACTACTTAGGAGGCTGAGCCACTTACTGAGAAGGATGGCTTGAGACCAGAAGTTCAAGACTGACCCTGGCAATATACGAGACCCCATCTCAAAAAAAAAAAAAAAAAAGAAAAGAAAAAGAAATAAAATATATTCTATTTTTAAAAATCTATTTTAAAAATAAATATATCAAAATTTTGGCAAATTTTGGCTCCACAGGCAAGGGGACCAACGTAGACAGGCCTAGGCTTATGGTGGGGATTCTCAGTGGTTACCATCTTGAAATTTTTAAGAATTTAAGCTCTGCATCTGTGGCCCAGAGCCTAAAAAGCATGAAGCAACTACCAGGGGCTTGAGGTCTCAGCATACATGGTCCCCCCTCCAATCTCTCCAGGACCCATTCTGAGGCTGCTTTCTGCCTCCCCTCAAAGTCCCACCTCCTTCAGCCACCACTCCTCTATTCTGTCTTTTACTTGGGACAATAAACAAGTTGTCAGGGGATCCAGATTCCACATTGCCTCACATGGGAGCCTGGCACAGATGTTGTGGGGAGCAGGCACTGGAAAGGAACACAAGCCATGACACCTAGGGTGGGGCATGGTGGCAGCCATCACTGACCTGCATTGGCAGTGCAAGATGTGTTTGCAGGACAACCCAACAGAGGCCTCAGGCCCATCCTAGACCCAGGCACCAAACATATCCTGGAGAGAAGTCACCAGCAGTTATCTGGGAATGTGAGGCGGAACAGCCCTCCAGGTCCAACATGTTCATTGTGCATGTATCCTACACATTATGCAGCCAGCCTTAGTTTAACTGAGCAAGTATAAATTTTCTTAAAACTCCATAAGACCCTATATTGCAGCAGGTTTAGATTTACCTTAAGGCTCACTTCTAAGCCAGGCTGTTGACAGGAACCACAGAGCCTCCTATTTGAGGTCCTAACTCTTGCTAAGAAAGGGGGAGTCACACGCACTGTGGAAATCAGATGTGAAGTCAGAGTGACATCACACCATGTGCCCCAGAAAGCAGAGCAGGCAGTCTAAGGACCATGGACAATACCCCGTTTCCAGCTGCTAACAACCTTCCCATGAGTTCCCCCTGGTGCAAGTCAAGTCAGTGAGCTCTACCCTGCAAAAAGTTTAATAAATACAAGGTCAGAGCAAGTGCAGCGTCTTCTTGTACAGTTCACTCCTGTCTTCGCAAGGAAAAAGAAATAAAATATATTCCATTTTTTAAAATCTATTTTAAAAATAAATATATCATAATGTTAACAATGGATATTTTGAGGTAATGCTTATAAGTGAGTCTTATTTTCATGTTCTGTGTCTAATTATTATAATAAAATTTTATGCTGCTTAAATTTTTAAAAGTTTCATAAGACATAGGCACAACTACAAATTAATAAAAATAAAAATGTTCCCCCAAAAGAATTAGTCCCAGGGCTGAGGATGCAACTCAGTGGTAGAGTACTTGCCTAGCAGCACAAAGCCCTTGGTTCAATCCCCAGCACCACAAAAGAAAGAATTAGTCCTATTCAATTCAATAGTTAATAATTTCACTAACTGAATAGCTGCAAATTGAAATTCCTCAGTTTCCCCTGAAGTGCATCCATGTCTCTGTCAGTGATAGTCTCGAACAAATTTGGGTGCTCAATTTGCTCCTCAGGCTCACCAAGGAAACCTTCACGAGCACACTCAGTGCCACTAAAAGTGCCTCTATCCTAAGGGATAGAGGATGAAACCTGTAGTTGTTACTGACATTTAATCTGTGAAGACAAAATGAAGGCTGATGCCTTAGCTCAGAGGCAGAGCTCTTGAATTCCTGAGCCAGTTCCTGATCAGATCCCCAGCACCACAAAAAGCTGGAGGGGCCAGGCATGGTGGTACAAGCCAGTAATTCCAGCAGCTCGGGAGGTTGAGATAGCAGGATCGCAGGTTCAAAGCCAGCCTCAGCAAAAAGTGAGACCCTGTCTCTAAATAAAATACAAAATTGGGCTGGGGATGTGGCTCAGTGGTGGAGTGCTTCTGACTGCAATCCCCAATCTCAAAAAAAAAGCTGGAGGGTGCAAAGAAAACAATCGCATAATAGAATTCCAGTTTTAAAAGCTGAATTCACATTAAGTGAAGACTAAGGTGACATAACAATGAAATTCAACATCTGACTGGATCTAGTACTTAAGGGAAAAATAACACTGGACGACGATAGATTAGACAAAAATACCCTCTCGGTGCTGCATTCACACAAGCTGATAAGCACCCTGCAGTAATAGAGAAAACTACCCATATTCTCAGATTTATACACAGTGGGCTGGGATGTGGCTCAAAGGTAGGGCACCTGCCTAACATGCACAAGACCCTGGTTTAATCTCGGCACTGCAGAAGAAAATTTACACTATATAGGTAAAAAGAGCCTTGAGGTATACAACTTACTCTGCAATGGCTCAAGAGAAAATATACACACAGAGAGAGCACCTGGCAAGAAGTCACCTCCAAGAGGGAAAACGTGTTCACACGTGAATTTATGCAAAGGTAACAGGAGTGTTCTTTCTGCCATTTTAATTCTTATCTTTTCTGTAACTTTTAATTATTGTTTCCAAACAGAACATTCTTAAAGCTGGATTCGCTCATTGTGGTCTGGTGGGGCTTCTAAATTCACGTTTCTGAATGCCTCCTCTAGTCCTTCCCAGTGGAGAACTCTAACTAGGCTCTACAAAAACAAACTTCACTGCTTTTTGTGCAGTGCTGGTGACTGAACCCAGGGCCTCCTGCATGCTATACAGCACTCTGCTAGTGAGCTACATCCCACCCCACAAAACAAACCTTAAGAAACACTCACTCCCAACTCCTCCACAAAGGCCACAATAGGCTCCCACTGGACACTATGCTTCTGCCTCCTCTGCACAATGACTGTCCCAAGACTGTCTCAGCTTCTGCTGGACTGTCACTGCCTGACAGGAGCAAGCATTCTGGCTTCAGTTCTCCACATCCCTTCCCTGGGATTATGAGGGACACTGAGGCCCAAGGAGTAACTCATTTGTTCCAGGTCACACCATTAGTTAAGAATCAGGATTAAAATAAAAGGCTTTAGCCAGGTTTGATGGCACAGGCCTCCATCTCAGTTAACTGCAAAGACTAAGGCAGGAAGATCACAATTTCAAGGTCAGCCTGGGCAACTTACTTAGCAAGACCCTGTCTCAAAATAAAAGCTAAAAAGGGCTCGGGATGTGGCTCAGTGGTACAACATCTTTGGGTTCAATCCTCAGGACACACACACACAAAAAAAGTTTCTGGTTAATTCCCTAGTGATCAAAAGAAAACATGTAGGGCTGGGGTTGTGGCTCAGTGGTAGAGCGCTTGCCTAGCATGTGTAAGGCACTGGGTTCAATTCTCAGTATCGCATATAAATAAATGAATAAAATAAAGGTCCATAAACAACTAAAAATGTATATAAAAATAATTTAAAAAAAAAAAAAAAACATGCAGTGTTTTGTGAAATGACACTCCCACCCTGCAGGGTGCCTTCTGGAGCACCCTCCCTAAACCAGAACCAGTGCTGGGAGTGCCTAGTGTGCCACCACTTGAAGCCTGCATGGCCTACACACACTGCATCCCTAGGTGTTCATGTCTCGTTCTCTACAAGCATCACCCAGCCCCACTCCTTATCTGCCCTTGGAGGGCTCATATCTACCCTCAACCCACCAAGCAAATAGAGCTTATCAATCCTATCTCCAAATAATCACCTGCTTTCCTTCCTTGGGCATAAAGTATGGCTTAGGCAGAGCTGCAGAAACCTCCAGAAGGCTTCCATCTTAGGACTGTCCTGAACTAAAGGTTCTGCCTGAGCAAGTCCTCTTCCAGCACCCCTCCCATTCTCACATTTTCACATGAGAATCTCATACTCTTTAAAATGTTTCTCACAGGATGCGGTGGCACACAGCTGTAATGCCAACTGCTGGAAGGCTGAGGCAGGAGGGTTCCAAGCTTGAGGCCAGCCTCCACAACTTAGCAGGACTCTGTCTCACAACAAAAAGGGCTGGGGATGTACCTCAGCAGTAGAGTATGCATCCCCAGTACCACACAAAAAATAAATAAATAAATAAATAAATAAATAAAATAAAAATGTTTCTGTATATGGGTTTTAATTTTATTCCTTCATTCCAGAAATATCTGTGAAGCATCCATGTGTCAGACTCCACTCTGATCACAGGCAGAAAAATAGGTAACACCACAGTGAGGTCCTTGCCTCCTCGAGTTCAAGTGGAAGACAGAGTGCCAACAAATAACACCAAGTAGTTGAAGTGCTCTGAAGAAAACAGAGGAGGAGGAGAGAGAAGAGAGCATGGGGAGAAGGCAGTGTGTGAGGACCAGCATCTCTCAGAGAAGAGCATGTCTGAGCAGAGACTTCTCTGCGGCCCTTCAGAAATCAACAGTATGTATCTACTTGAGAGCCAAATTAACTCTTGACTACTGACAGGAACCCTGGTAACTATTGGCTTTTCACTATCAGACTGCCTTTTAATAAGTAAAAATCTGGCTGAAAGTCTCGAATTTCAAGATTAAGAAACTGAGCTCTTTCCAGGCCGTCATGCTCTGAACCAAATTCTTTACGAGTTTTAGAAATTCAAAACAGCCATTGTTCCTATTTCTACAGCAATGAACAACACATGTAAAAAACTATCAATGACTGTAAGGGTAGGTATGTGCCCTTACTTAATATTTTTAAACCATATATGCCCACCATCTAGTTTCAATATTATAAGGAAAAATTCAAAGAAATCAAATTTATCAATAAAGCCTGAATTTTGGAACTTTGTAAGACTGCACATACTATGTTCATGAATCAGGACAAAATAAAAAAGGAAAGAAGCTAGCACACCACATGTGCATTGCATGCCCACTAAAGCTGAGACAGTGTTTGCAACTTCTTTTACTAAAACAATGTGACTCGACACAGGGCCCTCAAGCATCAAAAACAAGTATTTTTTTTATCACTAATAAGTATAAAAATCACCTCCTAAAAGTAGCTCAAAACTTGAACAGCTTAAACTGCTCACTTAGAAAGACACGTCACAGCCACTTGGAGGAGGCACACCCACTCTCCCACCAGCTCCCGACCTCCCTGCCAGCCAACCACATCGTTCAGCCTGCTGCTGACATCCTCTTACCTTCAGCAACTCCCTGCAGCTGTCAAGCCCGACATCCACAAGAATTCCTTTCACCCTTTTCCGCACCTTTCTGATGTTGTCAAGATTTTCCACAGGAATTTGAAACATTTTTGAAATTTTCCTTAAAAGGAAAGAAAACAAAACTGTAAGAAGATAAATACACAAAAATACGGTTTTTAACAGGGTTGGGTTAAGCACTAGGAATAAAGTATAATTTCAACAAACAGAGCTGGGAAAAACTGGAAAGTGACATGCAGAAGGAGGAGGCTCCCTTCCCCATACCACCCGCAGTGCCAAGTGGGTCACACAGCCACAGGGACAAGCGCAGCCACAAACTGCAAGAAAATGGAGGCACTGCAAGGCAAGAAGAGGATGGCTAGTTCCAGGCCAGCCTGAGTACCTCAGCAAGACACTGCCTCAAAGTAAAATTAAAAAGTGGGGGTCAGGGATGTACAAAGGCCCTGAGTTCAATCCCCAGCATCACAAAAAGAAAGATGACAGAGGCATAAATCTTCATGCCTTTGGAGGTGCAATAGATTCTTATGACACAAAATAGTACTAGAAACAAAGGAAAAAAAATAGATTAAACAGATTTTATCAAAATTAAAAACTTTGGGTGTGCGGATGTGGCTCAAGAGGTAGCGTGCTCGCCTGGCATGCGTGCGGCCCGGGTTCCATCCTCAGCACCACATACAGACGAAAGATGTTGTGTCCACCGATAACTAAAAAAAAATAAATATTAAAAAATTCTCTCTCTCTCTCTCTTTAAAAAAAAAAATTAAGAACTTTAATGCTTTCTATGTCACCATCAAAACAGCAAAAATCACACAAAATGGAAAAAAAATTCAAATCTTTTTTCTGATAAGGAACTTATATCCAGAAAAGAACTCTTATAACTCAATAACTGAAAGACCAATAATCCAATTTTCAAATGGGCAAAGGATCTGAACACTTTTCTACAGCAGATAAAAACAGGACATAAAGGGCTGGGGTTATGACTTACTGGTAGAGTGCTTGCCTAGCACATGTGAGGCACTGAGTTCGATCCTCAGTACCACATAAAAATAAATAAAGGTATTGTGTCTATCTACAACTAAAAAATTTATTAAAAAAAATAGGACATAAAAAGATGTTCAGTATCTTTAGTCACTAGAGAATTGAAATCAAAACTACAACAAAATACTTCACATCCACCAAATGCCAACAATTAAAAAAATAAAAACAAACTCAACACAGTGCCCTCAAGCATCAAAACCAAAAATACTGATTAGTATCAGTCTGGCACACAAGCCCAAGTCAGATGTATTGGCAAGGATATGGAGAAACTGGAATTCTTGCTAAGGGTAAGGTAAAAAATGGTAGCCAGTTTGGAAAACAGCCAGGCAGTGCCCCTGAAGATCCACAGTACCGGCGCCAGTTGAACTAAAAAGCCCACCCAGGAGAAAGAAACAGCACATATCCACCCAAAAATCTGGACCAGGATGTTCAGGGCAGGTTGCTCACAGCAGCCCAAAAGCATAACAACTCAGAGGGCCAACAAGTGCCACTGAATAAATAATGGATGAGTCCATATTTAGGGCCATCAGAAGAAACAAGGCACCTGCTACACGTTCCCACATGGACAAATCCTAAAAGCACTCTGAGGAGCAGAGGGTGAGTCCATGTGTGAAGCGTACAGAAGACCTATCTACATACAGAGAGCACAACCATGTTGGCCTGGGGAGGGAGAACTGGGAGGTGATGGCTGAGAAGGGTTTCTTTTTGGAACCACAATGTTCAAAAATCAATGTAGCCGGGGCTGGGGATGTAGCTCAAGCGGTAGCGCGCTCGCGTGGCATGCGTGCAGCCCAGGTTCGATCCTCAACACCACATACAAACAAAGATGTTGTGTCCGCCAAAACACTAAAAAATAAATATTAAAATTTCTCTTTCTCTCTCCTCTATCTCTCTCTCTCTCTCTTAAAAAAAAAAAAAAAAATCAATGTAGCCAACACATGCACAACAGCCACTAACTCTGAATATGCCAACAGCCACTAAGCTGCACATTTTAAATGAGTGAACTACATGGCATATTATCTCATTAAAACTATCATTTAAACATCCAAACAAGCATAAAACCAATATAAACCATGTGGAAACTGACCATAGTAGAAGCTATGATATGATCTGTCTTCAACAGGCAGAAAGATGTGTATATGTAAATATACACATTCCATGCTCTGTCCAGTAGAGATCCCAGTCACACATCCCAGCAGGAGTGGGCACACCCATCTCAACTTCTAAACACCACTTTCATTAAAAAGAACCAGAGTTCCTTGGTAAAATGGCCAATTCCAGGGCTGAGCTACAGTAAAGGCTAAGATGAGCCAAAAACATCTTATGCCAGAAAATAAGGCAATTCTCAGAGAAGGATGATGCAAAAGGAACCCAGCTCTGATGCCCACAGCACTAATGCCATGACAACCTCAGCACCCACCAATTAAGGGAACTAACAAAGAAGCACACAACAGTTCTTCCCATCACATGAGCTTCTTAACACAGGACCTGGAAGCTCCTCCCCTGAGCGCAGCATCTATACCAGCCCTCTTGAATCAATAAAGTATGGAGGCAGCAATGCCAGCAAAGACTCCAGGCTAGATGGTAAAAACACCACACAAGCCAGACAACATGGTGCACACTTATAATCCCAGCTCCCTGGGAGGCTGAGGCAGGAGGATCACAACTGGAGGCCAGTCAGGACAACTAAGAAAACTCATCTCAAGTGTAAAACAAGGACTGAGGACACAGCTCAGTGGTAGAGCTCTCACCTTGCATGTGACACTCTGGATTATATACCCAGAACTGTCTAAAAAAAAGAAAAAAAGTACATTTCTCTCAGGGAGACAACACTTGAAATCCAGACACCAGGCTTGTAAAGATGCAACAGCCCATGGGAGTAAGGGGAGGAGACCTCAGACACCACCACCGGCCCACTGCCAAGTTACTGCTGCCCCCCAGTCTCTCCACACTGAAGAAAGGCAAGTGGTATGAATTCTGACTCACAGAACTGGTGAGCCATTTTAATAGTACTTTTTTTACTCTAGTTTTGAAGAGGTTTGTAAACAGCAATAGTAAGTGGAATAGAGCCCACAAACTAAAGCTCAAGTCCACACTGACATAAATAACTTGAAAGTGTGATGAAGACCAGGATGCAGTCCTCCCCACAAAATACTGATCAGTATCAGTCTGGCACACAAGCCCAGATCAGAGATACTGCACAAGACAATTAGCTACAACACCCAGAATGCCAGGACCACCCAAGACGAACAAGACAACAAGCCACAATACCCAGAACCCCAAGACCACCCAAGGCATGCAAGTCAACCAACCACAATACAACACTAAGACCACTCAAGGTGAAAAAATCAGCCATAATACCCACAATGCCAAAACCACCCAAAATGTAAACAACAGCCACAATACCCAATTAATGCCAAGACCAACTAAGGCATGCCAGTCAACCAGCTATAATACCCAGATTGCCAAGATTACTCAAGGCAAGCAAGTCAACCAGCCACAATACCCACAACACCACGACCACCCAAGGTGTAAAACCACTACAATACCCTGGTCATCAAGACTACCAAAGGTAGGCAAGTCAATCAGCTTCAAAACCCAGACTCCCAGACCACCCAACGCATACAAGTCAATCAGCCACTTTACCCACAACGCCAAGATCACCTGCCAAGATCACCTACGGTACACAAACCAACCAACCACAATACCCTTAATGCCAAGATCACATGAAGCAGCACAGTTCATTGTAGCAGAAAACCAGTGTGCCCATCAAATGGTGAACAAATAAAAAATGGAATACTACTCGGCAATATAAAGTAACAAGGTACTAGCATATGCTACAACATCAATCCAAAATCATCATGCTAAGCAAGAGACAATATGCAAGAGCCCCCGTATCATCTTGATCTATTTATATGAAATGTCCAGAAAAATTTAGAGATGAAGGGCATAACAGTAGTTGGAGGATAGAAATAGGTAAGTAGATGGACAGGGTTGATGGGGAGATGCTAGAAATGTCCTAATATTAGATTGTGGTGGCTACACAATTCTATAAATTTACTAAAAATCCACCAATTACACATTCTAGTAAACATATCATGGAAGGAAAAACTGGAACTATTCCAGATTGAAGGAGACTTACGATAACTAAACACAACAAGCAATTCTAAACTAGATCCTTTCCTACAAATGATGTAATTAGAAAGCTGCAAAATTTTCAAGGCACCTGAGATTAGGCGCCATGTGCTGCTTTCCTGATTTTGATGGTCTTGTCATGGCTATGTAGGAGAATGTTCTTCTTTGTAGCAAAGAGGCAGTATCGGGGGTAATGTGCCACCTCAGCTAGCAACTTACTCGCAAAGGATTCAAGGAGAAAAGTTCTTTGTAATGTTTCCATAAATCCACAACTATTTCAAAAAAATGTGTAAATTCATTCTAAAAGCTAAAAAGAAATTTGCTAGTCAAGTTCAAGTGGCAAACACTTTCGTTACTCAACTTCATTAGTTGAAGAAATGCCATGTTAAATAAAAAAATGTTATTTTTTCTTTTTAGTTGCAGATGGACATATTACCTTTATTTTTTTGTTTTTATGTGGTGCTGAGGATAGAACCCAGTGCCTCACATGTGCTAGGCAAGCACTCTACCACTGAGCTACAATCCCAGCCCCACAAGTGCTAAATTTTTATTGTCAAAATAACATTTAAGATCAATAACAGGCAATAGTGAGAACAAGCTGGAAAAAAAAAAAATCACAATTTCTACACTTTCCATAAATTTAAAGGGCAACTTCTAGGCAAGTAGTCTCCCTCCCACATCCCTCTTGCAGTCCCCCCACTACCAGGCTGTGAGCCCCAATGCTGGATCACCAGCACAACCCCCTCCCCACTCCCTTTCTGCTGCAACTACCCATTTAGTTCTGCCCTCTACTGGACTGAACCCCCTCAGGGCAGGGCACAGCACATACTCATTAAACAAATAAAACCAGGTCGGGAGGACTGCACCATTGAGGTACAGGAGGGAAGGCTGTGGGTAGCTGGGGCCCAACACACTGCAGGCCAAGAGATCACATCAGAAACTGAGATAAAGGAGGGAACACTGAATATAGGTAGTATACTTTGCTTAAGTAAATTCAAATGAGACAAATTAAACTGGGGAGAGGAAGACTGAGGATTATTGTCAGAGGGAGGAACTTTGGGCAGTAACAATGTTTCAGACAAGTAGAGCTTTAATTGAAGAACTGGGGGATATAACTCACAGAAATGAAGATAAATTTTTTAAATGAAATGTATGGAATTGTTTGCCTTCCAAAGGTCACACTCTAGCAGAAGAGCTGTCAGGAACCTCATGATGTATTTCAAAAATCCATGCACAAGATCCCTATCGAGCCAACTAGCTACTGTGGCCAAAGCAAGATGCAACACAAATTTGGCCACTCTATCAGATGTGCCTGGCTCTATCAAACTTGCCTGACCTTCTCCTTCAAGCACCTCTAACCTCTACCCTCTGGGGTTCTTTCTCCAAATCTACAGGGAGGATCCTCATTCACCCATCTCAAACAAGGAAATTACTGGACTGCTGCCAAGACAACCACCTTCATTACAAGGTCTGAAAGCCAAGGCCACCAGGAAGGTACACTCCCAGAAGCAAGTGTCCAGTTCTCACACGAGGGGCTACTGAAATGAGGTGTCAGACCTGGCATGTCTCAAACAGGTTCTGTAGTGATTTGTCATGCTTGGGAACTGTCAGTCTGCTCTTTCTCCTAAATGTAAATGCCCCTAACTCCCTCACCATTGATATTGTGGTACCCCCCAAAAAACAAGCACACAGATCCCTTTTTTATTTTAATGGACAGAAGAAAGTTTTTTTTGTTTTGTTTTTGTTTTTAGCAATTCACTGTCTGCTTTTGGGAAAGAAAAATAACAACAGGTTAATTACAGAAGGTTCTACTTTCAAGAAAGGTTTTTAAGATTCCTTTCATTTACCCATAATTTTTTAAATCTGTTCTAACACAAGATTCCATATAAAATGCCCAATGGACTGATGAGCTAGGAGAGAAATGGGTGGTTTCCACATTGTGGAACCTGCCTGCACTTCACCTCTGCACTACAGCAGCTCCTGCAGCTAGCCAGCTTCCCTGTCAGCCTCCTGCAGGACAACGCCTCCAGCCTCAGCTTGCAATTAGACATGGAATTACCACAAAATTCCAGTGATGTATATAAACATTTTCCTCAAAAGGGTATTCATTTGATGTTTTTGGTATCCTGATCATTTAAGAATAGTTCATTATGGAAAATACAAACTCTATAAAAATGTTGAAACACTTTATAAGATAGAGCTTACTCTTTAAAGGCCTTCGTTTTGGGGAGGGAACACAACATCCCAGCACAAGCTGAGGCTATCTGGACACTTTATCAGCTGTGTGATCTTAGCAAATTACTTAGTCTCTCTGGGCCTCAGTTGCCTCCTTGTAAAACAGAGTGAGTGTGGTCTACTTTGTGGGCAGCTGTTAGGATGACTGAGTAGAACATACTTGGCTATCTCCAAAATACTAATCAAAATGTTCCAACTATTAGGATACAGGGCTTTCTTTTAAACCAACTTTAAAAACACAAATATTTGTGCCATACAGAGAAGCAAGAACCAGAAGGTCTGGGTTCAAACCACAGAAAGATTCTACCATTGATGTTTTCATACTGCAAGCTTGGCTTCAAAATTTCAAAGGTATTCCAAAAATCCCAAGCTCTCTTCAACTAAAAATCTTGCATAACTGTCATCATCCCCCATAACCAAAGATCCAGCCCTCACTTCCTCCCATCTCACAACTAAAGCCTGCACTAAGCTTTGCTCCCAGCTCCGGCCCAACCTTTCTAAATACAGATCTATCACTTCTTGGCTAAAGATTCACTGATTCAGTGTACCACCTTTACCCAAAATATTAAAACACTAATAAATGGTCATTACCAGGTAATATCATTAGGTAAGTCACACATAAATGATTCGACTTCCAACCAATGCCAAACAAGCTTTTCACAACTCCTACTTCTTAACACAGGTCCTCTTTTCTCATCCCCACACCCCACCAGACCCCAAGACCCCATCTGATAAAACGTGGGCACCTCCAACAACCTTCACCACCATCCCATCAGTACCACCAGCAGGTTGCAGGTACCAGCTTCCCCTACTCCTCGAGTCTCCTCAACAACTCCTGAGGCAGTTATCACCATTTTTATTTCCATTTTAGAAGTTTTAATAGCACTCAGAAGAGTCTTCCATTCAAATCAAAGATATATAAAATATGTAATTATGTACTGCTCTGCAACAACGCCATACTTGAATGGCAGTTACAGTTTTCGATGTTCCTAGGCCAAATGCTTGTAGAAATTCTGTAAAGGGGATCTCTTTCAAGGCAATCAACAATGGCAGATACAAAGTTTCATTTTAAAGAGTCGGCCTGTGCTCATCAATCTTCGACACCCAGCCACGGTGAAGGAACGGGGTCGACGCTTGGGGCGTGGCCCGCCGGCCCTACCGCCCCGCGGTCCTCCCGCCGGTCGGCGGCTGCCGCGGGAGGCCGGGCACGGCTGACCCGCCGAGAGGGAGGCGCTTCTGGGCGGTTCCCGGGGTCGCTGCCGAGGGCATCCTGCCCGCGCCGCCCCGGACCCCTCTCCCACTGCCCTCTGGCTCCGTCCACCCGTTCCCTTCGTCTTCGTCCTCCCGTCCCTTCTGACCCACCCTCCCCGTCCCCCGTCGCCCTCCGATCCCCCCCGCCACATCCCTGTCCCCGCCCCTCCCCCTCCCCCGGGGCGGCCCCGCTCCCACGTGACCGGCGGGCGGGGCGGGAGGGCGCGTCGGGGACCGAGAGTCGGGCACAGCGAATGTCCCGAGGTCCTGAGGCGTCGCAGCGGGGCGGACGCGGGGCGGACGACGGTGGGGACGGCCGGGTGGACCGCCAGGTGGACGGCAGGGTGGACGGCAGGGTGGACGGCGGGGCGGCGCGCGGGGAACGGACCGGGGGCTGAGCCGCGCGGACCGGGCCATACCTACCGCCGGGCGCGAGGAGCGCCGCGTCCCGCCGCCGCTCGCAGCGCCGCCGCGTCCTCCGCCCCGCGCGGCGGGACCCCCGCCCGCGCCCACCCCGCGCCCCGTCCCTCCTCCCGCGCGCCAGAAAGGGAAGATGGCGCTCAGCTGCCTCAGGAAGTGACGTCGCCTCATTTGCATGTCGGCGCAGCCAGCCAATGGGCGCAGACTGTGCTTGAGGCCCCTTGGACTCTTCCCACAGGCCCCTTTGGGCCCCTGGGTCTTTTAGCACTCGAGGCTCTGGAGAGGGGTGGGGGCGTACCGGGACCCCCCCAACACAACTTTAAGACCTCCTGGCCCACTGAACGGTCCTGCCAGCCTCCTACCTCCACTGGACAAGCTCTCGTGAGAGTTTTGGCTAGTGATGGCGTCATCCAGGGGTGGGGAAAGTGCGACATCAACCACGTGGCCAGTCACATGGTCTACCCAAAGCTTTGGCCTCATTTGCATGGAATGGGGGCGGGGCTAGTGACAGCCCCAAGACTGGGTGGCCCCGCCCACATCTCGGCCAATAGGAAACCAGCTGTGAGAATACTGCCTTGCCATTGGAGAATAGGACTTTGGCTCTCAGAACTTGGACAAGTGTGTCCTTGATTGACATATCTTGGTGAACGTCGGATTAGGGCCTCCTAACTTCATCATACTCTCTCTAAGAAAAATATGTCACACCTTTTGAGAATTACGATTTTTAAGATACATTTACTACATGTTGTGTAAGAAAAGGGTTACTTGTATGCATTTGTATAAACTCTTTTTCCCAGATTTTTTAAGGTGTGTAATAATAATAGAATATTTATAAAATTGAGCAAAAACATGGTGTACAAGCTCTACAAGTGGTTCTTGGTCTCCATCGTTCAGTTACCAAGACCCTCGCGTGGATTGCTCCTCTGATGGCTCTGCACCAGAGGGCAATGAGGGTGGGAAGCAGACCGCCAAGAAGCTTAAGAGTTAAGAAGGGCAAATCCACACACTTACTTTTAAAATGCTTGACAATCCATCCACCAGAGCTCCTGTCCTATTCCGGTGCCTCAAAGACCATTCCAGAGCTCTCCAAGTCTGGCAACTCTGGACAGCATCTTTGCTGCCCCTTCTCCTTTTCCACAGAGGTCATTTTCTGGAAGTCTCCTTACATGAAACCACACCAAGATTTGGGCTCCCTTGCCTCCTGGCCCTACATACACTCCTGTCTACTGACAACCATCAGGCTTTGTCTAGGTTCAGAGAACTATCAGACTATGTCCAGCCCAAGGTTGTTCATCACTTGCTCATGACTGGATCTCTCCTGCCCTGTCCAGAGCCTCCTTGTGCATCATCCGTGCTCCCCAAATTGTAGCTTTTCTCTCTCTCCTGGTGTCATCTGCTCAATTTAGCCCAGTGACTAGACACATACTAGGCTCTCAATAAATGTCCACATCAATTTTTAATTTGTGTTAAGTGCTGGGCTGATTCCACTTGTCCACAATTTGCTTTAATTTCCTTAAAGAAGATAAGTCATAACTGTTGGAGAGTTTGCCCTATTTGTTTATAAATTATGCCTTAATTTGACTGTGAATTACAGTGGTAAATAGGTGTGCTGTTCCCGTGTACTTTCCTTGAGAAAGTGGGAGTGAGAGGAAAAGTGTAAATTATGCCTCTGGTCCTAGGTGCTCTCAAATGCCTCACCTCATTTCTTCCCTTCCCTTCTCAGCAGAAGGCAAGGCAAACAAGATTCAGACACAGGTGGGCAATCGACTGGCCACCAGCCTTGGCAGATAGTCCTCTGAATCTAGGATGGTTCATCTCACGGCAACTTCACTCCTCATCCTCATCTCTTGAACCACCACTCTGCAGAAACTGCTTGGTCAGCAGTGACCTCCAAACTGTTGAACACAAGAACAAATTTATCCTCAGCTTGCGGCCCTGACTTTCCTCTGTGACTACCTGTGCACACTCCCTTTTCTAAGCCCTTCCTCCTCAACTCCCCAACTTGCTCTTTAATCTCCTCCAGCCTCTCATTCTCTTGCCTTCCTCATCCATCCTTGAATGTTGGTGTCCTCAAGATTCAGCCTGCTTTCCTTCTTCATTCAATATATGTTCACTACCCACTTGCTGCTGTCAGGCTGTTACTAGGTATTGGAAATCCCATGCTTTTCATTTTTATTCTGCATATTCTCACTTACTAGACTCAATCAAAAACATCATCCCTTGAACCAAACCAATATCTCCATCACTTTCCTATGTTTCAGTTTAGTTTTTCTGGCTACCAGTTAGGCAGCTCCACTTGAGGGTCCCACAGCCACCTTAGATTCAAAATGCTCCAAGTTGCCCTCCTCTGCAGGCTCTCCTAGTAAACAGTGTGCTTTCCCAGCTCCAGGTCCTTGGTTCACATCTTAAGGGTTCCTCAAGTCTGTTTCCTCATCTGTACTGTATATAGACTGGTCATCTCCTGGCCGACCTCCAGCTTGACCCAGGCACATTCCCCAGCCGGTCACTTAGTAATCTATTGGAAGGTAGCTCTGAGCACATCAAAACCTTCTTGCCTTCATTCCAAATCCCCTCAGGATCAAGCCCATTGGTCAGCATGGCAGGAAATTTTCAGAACTAACCAGCTCTCAGCTTTCTCCTGCTCCCCCAAACACCACACACACTGTTCATGGAACTCCTGCCCCATTACCTGACCTAGTGTCCATTCACCCACTCAAGGCTAAGTTCTGCTGGTCTCTCTTCTAGGAAAATCTTTACGACCATACACACACAAAAAAAAGCATGCCAAAATGTGGTAGTTTGCTGACTTAACAAGTATCACAAAGAGGAAAGGAGACAAACGGGGCTGTTATGAGTGTACCACAACTAGGGGCCTACAGAAAATCAGAATAATTACTATAGGAAACAGATCACAAGCAGAATGGGAAGTTCAAAGGTCTTGGCCCAAACTCTTGAGCAGAAGCTCTCTTCTACCTGAGCTTGCTCCTGAGACTTGGGTCTGCTGCCCACTTCCTAAGTTAGGCACTGCTGACTCTGAAGTATGAGAGGCTCTACTGAAGAACCTCCGCGGGAGATTCTTCTTTAACCATATTTATTCCAGTGGGAACAGATTTCATAAGAGATTTCCTCCTGTCTCTCCCAATAGACACAGGTCTCCAGGTTTGGCTGCTCAGGAAGGTGCTGTGTGAGGAAGATTCTGTTGGTGTAGTGTCAGTTATAAAACACAAGTCCCAGGCAAAACTTTGCCAGTCTGCATGAAGTAGGGCAGAATCTAGTTATCAGAGGTAAAATCCTTAAGTGCACAGGCCGTCCCATTACAAGTAGCCTCAGGCCCTTCAGGTCATTGTAACAAAATAGTATACACTATTTTGTATGCAAAATACAAAAGTGGCTGATAAAAAGAAATTTATTTCCGAAGTTCTAGAGGGTGAAAGTCCAAGACCAAGGCACTGGCAGATTGGGTGTGTGGTGACAACCCACTTCTTCATGAAAGGCTGCCCTCAGGCTATACCTCCCCACTTGATAGAGGGGCTGATGGATCTCCCTCAGGCCTGTGGGACAAAAGCACTAATCACATGTATGGAGGCCCCACCCTCCCAACCAAATTGCCTCCAAAGGCCTTACTCTCATCCATCATGTGGGGAGGGGGAAGCATTTAGATATGAATTTTGGGGAGAAACAAACATTCAGCCCATTACACTATTTCATAAAGTGACTATAACATAAGGTAACGTGAAGTAGCTGTAAGGGCTGAAGCTCTGGACAATGAGGTGCTTCAATGCATCCTGGAGACAGACAAACAGATACACATGTACACACACACTTTCCCTGGGTCTGCCCCATGGAAAGAAAGAGCTGGATTAAATTCTCCAAAGATATACAAGGGCTCGTGGGGCTCCACCCCATCAGGTTCGACTATTATGACTTCTCCCTGATTGCATTGTGGACCTGAAAACCAACTTGGCAGTTTTTGTAGGTTTCCTGCCAATATTAACTTCAGATACAATCAGTTTCACTGTAGCATGATGAATAGTAGTTCCACTGAGATGCAGCTGATGTCCATTTAGAGTCCACCAAAAGTCTGCTGAAGGTGCCAGAGTTGGACTAAGTGAGGGGAACAACATGAGCTTCCATCTTCTCACTCCAAATCAGTGCCAAGTCACCTCTGTGCTCTGTGAGTCCCTCCAGAGGGTTAGTGTGTATGTGTGAGTGTGGTGTGGGTGTGGTATGTGCAGGGCCACATGCCAGGAAAGCACTGCACATATTGAGACACACTCCCAGACCAACAGGTTGGTCTCTGGGTTTTTAGCTGGGATAGCAAACTTTGATAAAACTGGACAGCACAGGATCTTCAACACCCCGGGTGCCTCGGATTTTTAGAATAAAACCTTTCCAAAAGGCAGGAGTGCGCCAGAATTTTCAAGTGTCCACAGTGGTTGCAAGTCCTAGTATAAGTGAGAATTCTCTTTTGTTTAAACAGTGAACAGAGTCATGTAGTGACAATGTAGAAAGAACCAAACTGTTCTCCTTCCTGCTCAATCAAGAACATGTGAACTTGCTGTCCTCTCATTCAACAAACTGTATTCTTCCAATCTTTACATTCTGCAATATACACAGAAGACATCAGATGTGGAGAACAAGGTGTTCTTCTATCCACTGATTTAAAAATCTGTGTGATTTCCATCCACTCCCTCAACAATCTCCACAAGAGACATCCTAGAGGCTGGAGTGGTGGCTCAGTGGTAGAGTGCACTTCTAGCATGCATGAGGCACTGGGTTCGATCCTCGGCACCACATAAAAACAAGCTAATGTATCCACCCAAAACTAAAGATACATAAATAAATAAATATTAAAAAAAAAACAAAAAAGAGACATCCTATATAGAGTAAACAAGAATTCCTCCTGTCCTCCCTTCTACATTCCGCACAACATCCACACTGAAGTCTCCCTAGCCCCCTGTATTCGCCAGCACCCTACAAGTGAGATCTCCTTCACCCTACACACCCTGAAAGAGCCCATAATGGGAGGTCTCCCTCACCCTATATACCCTGCCAGTGCCCATCATGGAGGTCTCCCTCACCCTATATACCCTGCCAGAGCCCATCATGGAGGTCTCCCTCACCCTATATACCCTGCCAGTGCCCATCATGGAGGTCTCCCTCACCCTATATACCCTGCCAGTGCCCATCATGGAGGTCTCCCTCACCCTATATACCCTGCCAGTGTCCATCATGGAGGTCTCCCTCACCCTATATACCCTGCCAGTGCCCATCATGGAGGTCTCCCTCACCCTATATACCCTGCCAGTGCCCATCATGGAGGTCTCCCTCACCCTATATACCCTGCCAGTGCCCATCATGGAGGTCTCCCTCACCCTATATACCCTGCCAGTGCCCATCATGGAGGTCTCCCTCACCCTATATACCCTGCCAGAGCCCATCATGGAGGTCTCCCTCACCCTATATACCCTGCCAGTGCCCATCATGGAGGTCTCCCTCACCCTATATACCCTGCCAGAGCCCATCATGGGAGGTCTCCCTCACCCTATATACCCTGCCAGAGCCCATCATGGAGGTCTCCCTCACCCTATATACCCTGCCAGTGTCCATCATGGGAGGTCTCCCTCACCCTATATACCCTGCCAGTGCCCATCATGGGAGGTGTCCCTCACCCTATATACCCTGCCAGAGCCCATCATGGAGGTCTCCCTCACCCTATATACCCTGCCAGAGCCCATCATGGAGGTCTCCCTCACCCTATATACCCTGCCAGTGCCCATCATGGAGGTCTCCCTCACCCTATATACCCTGCCAGTGTCCATCATGGAGGTCTCCCTCACCCTATATACCCTGCCAGTGCCCATCATGGAGGTCCCCCTCACCCTATATACCCTGCCAGTGCCCATCATGGAGGTCCCCCTCACCCTATATACCCTGCCAGTGCCCATCATGGAGGTCCCCCTCACCCTATATACCCTGCCAGTGCCCATCATGGAGGTCCCCCTCACCCTATATACCCTGCCAGTGCCCATCATGGAGGTCCCCCTCACCCTATATACCCTGCCAGTGCCCATCATGGAGGTCCCCCTCACCCTATATACCCTGCCAGTGCCCATCATGGAGGTCCCCCTCACCCTATATACCCTGCCAGTGCCCATCATGGAGGTCTCCCTCACCCTATATACCCTGCCAGAGCCCATCATGGAGGTCTCCCTCACCCTATATACCCTGCCAGAGCCCATCATGGAGGTCTCCCTCACCCTATATACCCTGCCAGAGCCCATCATGGAGGTCTCCCTCACCCTATATACCCTGCCAGTGCCCATCATGGAGGTCTCCCTCACCCTATATACCCTGCCAGTGTCCATCATGGAGGTCTCCCTCACCCTATATACCCTGCAGAGCCCATCATGGAGGTCTCCCTCACCCTATATACCCTGCCAGTGTCCATCATGGAGGTCTCCCTCACCCTATATACCCTGCCAGAGCCCATCATGGAGGTCTCCCTCACCCTATATACCCTGCCAGTGCCCATCATGGAGGTCCCCCTCACCCTATATACCCTGCCAGTGCCCATCATGGAGGTCTCCCTCACCCTATATACCCTGCCAGAGCCCATCATGGAGGTCCCCCTCACCCTATATACCCTGACAGTGCCCATCATGGAGGTCTCCCTCACCCTATATACCCTGCCAGTGCCCATCATGGAGGTCTCCCTCACCCTATATACCCTGCCAGTGCCCATCATGGAGGTCTCCCTCACCCTATATACCCTGCCAGAGCCCATCATGGAGGTCCCCCTCACCCTATATACCCTGCCAGAGCCCATCATGGAGGTCCCCCTCACCCTATATACCCTGCCAGTGTCCATCATGGAGGTCTCCCTCACCTTATATACCCTGCCAGTGTCCATCATGGGAGGTCTCCCGCACCCTATATACCCTGCCAGAGCCCATCATGGAGGTCCGCCTCACCCTATATACCCTGCCAGAGCCCATCATGGGAGGTCTGTCTCACCCTACATGCATGGGTTTTCTGTCTCACCCTATATACATGGGTGGTCTCCTTCTCCTCACACCTCCTACCAGTGCTCTCATGGGAAGTCTCCATCTCCTTACTCACCCTGCCAGTCCCCATTTTGGTAGTCGCCTGTCCCTCCTTCACTCTAGTGAATGCACCTTAATTGCTCTTATACAGTGGTATTGGAAGGCTATGGGTAAGCCCTGGGGTATGCGCACAGTGTGGTGGAAATGTTGACCTCCAGCAAGGGCAGTGTGGTTAGACCTATCCCTGAACACTCTCCAGTTGCTCCTTACCCCCAATATCTCTGTTCTTGTGGTACTGGCAGTGATTTTGTGGGAGATACTATATCATGGGTAGCATCTATGGTGAAATGTCCACTGCGTATTCACTCCTTGCAATTGACTCATGTGCTTCCTCACATTCTGTTCTCCTTCACCACCAATTGCCCAACCTCTCTATCTCTTGTGCTTCATCGAATCTGCCTGGGCTTTTTTTCAAGGCTGTCCATGTGCAGATACACCTTCTTTGGTGACTTCCTATTAATGGAGCCATGTCCATCTCTTACTTTGAGCCATATTATTGTTCCTTAAAGTTTTCTTCGGATGATCTGATATTCCGGCAGATACTGCCAAAATCAGGCCTCCCAGCCACCCTCCCAACACTTGCTATTTCCCCACAACTTTAGGCCAGTAAAGGAGTAAAAGAGGTGACTCCAGGAAACCCAGATCGGTTTTAATTCCTGTGCTGCTGTCTGTGCTGGGGCTGGGTGGAGCCATGTCAATCACACAGTTGTGGGCTCTGGGCCTCCATGCTACCAGTGGCAGGCATGATGATGGATGATGTGCAGGAGGTTATCGTGGCATCTGGGGTTCAACATTGACGAGCAGGGTGTCATGATGTCCGTCAGGGTGTGTATATGGGTGATGATGACAGGTGACATGGTGGTGTCACATGGTGTGCAGTACTGATGTTGGGTATGTTGGGGACAATGGTGATAGCCATGGGTGATGGTGACTGGCAGAGTGCAACAGAGACAATGGTGACTGGTCTGGTGGCATGGCTGCTTGGGGCTCTCTGGGGTCTTCTTTCCCCTCACAGTCTACTTTGATCTCCACATATAACTTTTAACTCCTCAAAGCTTAGCTACTGCCAGCCTGCTGTTGACCATGTTCCTACAAATATTTGAACAGCCAGTCAACATGTATTCATATTTATGTGTTATGTTCAGCGAGAACTATGAGATCCCTTTTTGCTAGGTACACCTTGCTGGGGACCACCAGCTGTTGTCTGACATGATGGTGACACACACTGGTGACTACAGGGACTCTAGCAAAAGAGGGCTCTACAAAATAGTCACAGTAGTGTAGGGTACAACAGTTAACTTCATGCAGTCATATCAATACTACTGGTTTACACCTGTTCACCTCCCTACAGGCTGCAGATGGCACTGCAGAACAGTCTCTGCAAGTTTTGATAAATTTTAATTTTTATAATAGATTTGTACTACTATAGTAGTAAGAGATGAAATGGACTTCCATCCACATGTATATTAAGCACAAACAATAAACCTACTTTTTTTTGACATTTGAAGGCTCTGTGATCTTTTTTAAAATTGTGCCAAATCTATGAAAAATAAATCTGTATATAAATGGAAACTACAATCCAAGCCTGGGTTGAAGGTCAAGTCTATGTGGGGGTGGGCGTAAAACCGCTGGATCATATAGAAATTATATTTCACTTTTTGAGGAGCTGGCAAAGTGTTTTTCACAGTAGCTGTACTAGTCACATTCCACTAGCAATGCAAAGAGTTCCTATTTCCCAGCACCCTGAAGGAAGCTGGTCAACTCCTTCTCCTCTCACTGGGCGGGGCCTGAGAGCTCCCCTGCTCCCCCTCCTGGGTGGGGCTCAGAATCTCCCTCCTTCTGAGTGATGCACCCCCAACTCTTCTCTTCTTAGGCATCTCTGTCTGGCTCTCTGCTTCCAGTGTTGCCCACTGTGTTTAGCTGGCTGTCATTGTTTTTATTACCATGGTGATTATGAGGTGGTATCCAGGTGGCTTTGCCATCTTGAATACATTGTCTCCCAATCCATAAACATGCAATCTCTTTCTATCTACTTAAGCAGTATTCTGTAGTTCTCAGTATTTCACCTCCTTGGGTTTGCGTCTAAGTATTCTTTTTTTTTTAAAAAAGAGAGAGAGAGAGAATTTTTTAAATTTATTCTTCAGTTTTCGGTGGACACAACATCCTTATTTTATTTTTATGTGGTGCTGAGGATTGAACCCAGCGCCCCACACATGCCAGGCGATGGCATTACCGCTTGAGCCACATCCCCAGCCCTTCTAAGTATTCTTCATCAATAATTATCACCAACTAGCCAGGCTGGTGACCTGAGCTGGGTTCACAGAGCTGGCAGCACCAATAACCTAAGAAAACGGCAGAAGGAGCATCTAACACCTAGAAATACCTTAAGGAATCAGGGGTGGCTCTCAACCTTAAGGGTCCGTTGGAAAGAGAGAGAGAGGGGGGTGGGGAGCATGCCTGAGACCCTTTTTATTGAAGAGAAAGACACTTGAGAAAGTTCCACCCAAATGAGGCAAGGGATTGGGTTTAGGGGGCTGTAGCCCAGTCTCACTGGGTGATGCCCACTCCCAGACCTTCATTCCCCTGCCGAGAGGAGATGAAATCCACCTGTTTCCATGCGCAGTGGGAACCAGTCTCACACCTCTGTTGCTCAAGGTTAAGGGTCTGTGCTCATTCCTATGTGGCAGCTTCCAAAAAATAATATTATTAGAAATAGAATTGTGTCCAGAAGAGGTGGCACACACATGTAGTCCCTGCCATTCAGGAGCATCAAGTGGGCAGTTTTCAACTTAGTGTGATCCTATCTCAGAATAGAAAGTTTTGAGGGTGTAACTCATTTGTACAACAACTTGGGCTCCACCCCCGGTACTCAAAAAAATTGTTTATTTCTTTATACAGTAATCATGCACTCTCTAATTGCTAAATTTGTTTATTAGCTCTAACAGATTTGTGTGAATTCTCTGTGATTTTCTGTATGTAGAATCAACTGAAAACAGAGATAGTTTGCTTCTTCATTTCCAATTCAGATGCTGTTTATTTCTATATTTTGCTTAATAATGGAGTTGGGGAAGCTCTATACCAATACAACTGGTGTCCCTTGAAGACAGATACACAAGAAGATCATGGTGTGAAGATGAAGGAGTGAAGTAGAGCAAGCCAAGGAGCTCCAGAGGTTGTGGGGAACTATTAGAGGCTAGAAAGACAGACAGATTCTCTGCAGAGCCAAAACCCTGCAAGGACTTTGACCTTGGCATTCTGGCTCCAGAACTCTTCAGGCTGTCTCCAAGTGCCCGGTTTGTAGCACTCCCTTACTGCAACCCCAGGAAGCTGACGCTCCACTTGGTGGGTGGTGTGGGTCTGTGGCTGTCTCAGTGGTGACGCTGTTCCTCTCAGGTGGTGCTGACCTCATGGAATGCATTAGCAAGGGCTCCCTCCTCTGGTGTTGTTGGAATAGTTTGGTGAGATTCATGCTGTGTCTTCTCAAACTGTTTTACAGACTTCATCAGAGAAGCCATCTGGTTCTGGGCTTTTCTTCTGGGGGAAGTTTTTGATAAGTGATTCAATCTCTACTTGCTATGGATTCTGTTGAGATTTTCTCTCAAATCAGTATTGATAATTTGTGTGATTCCCAGAGTTGTGAATTTCTAAATCATCTAATGTGTTAGAATACAACTGTTCATAACAGTCTCCTCAAATGTTTTTGACTTCTGTCAGGTCAGTAGTAGTGTCCCTTCTTTGATTTCTGATTTCAGTTTGTGCACCTCCTTTTCTTTTTTCTTAGTTGGTCTAGGTAAAGACTTGTCAATTGTGTTGATCTTTTCAAAAAACTCAATTTTGTTTTTGTGGATTCTATTGTTTTCCTACCCTCAATTCCATTTATTTTTGCTTAATCTTTATTACCTCCTTGCTTCTTTTGGCCTGGGGATTAGTTTGCTCTTTTCTTTCTGGTTTATAAGATGTAAAATTAAGTTGTTCATGACAGCTTCCTTCTTTTTTAATATAGCACTTACCCATATAAGTTTCCTTCCAAGTACTACCTTCACTATGTCCCATAAGTTTTGGCATGCTGTAGTTTTGTCTTCAGTTATTCCAAAATATATTCAAGGTTGCTTAGTGATTTCTTCTGGAACCACTGTTTTCTTTAAAAGTGTGTTGTTTAATTTCCATTTTTTTAATGAATTTCCTGTTTTCTTGTTTTATTCACTTCTAGTTTCATTCTATTCTGATCAGAAGAAATATTTTATATGATTTCAATTTTTTAACACTCACTGAAGACTGTCTTATAACTTGCCATGTGATCCATCCTTGGATATGACCACCAACAAGAAACTCCATCAACTATACCTCTTGACCAGCAACTCCACCAATCCCTGGGAAAGGGTACATATTATTCTCAGAGCTACCACATTACAACATCCAAATTTTCCACTCCTTAATAAAAATTAACAAAGTACATAAAGAAACAGAAAATTATTGTCCATTTAGAGAAGAAAATATGAAATGAACAATAAACATTTCTGAGAAAACCAAGACATTGGACTTATTAGACCAAGACTGTAAAATACTTGTATTAAATGTGCAGAAGGAAACCATGGCAACTAAGAGAATTATTAATGAACTGAAAAGACTATTGATACAGAGACATAGACTTTAAACAGAACGAAATTTTAAAAAGCACTCTGAAGCTGAAACCTACAACAGCTAAATGAAATATTCACTAAGAGGCCCAACATCAGATTAGAGCAGACAAACAAAATGATCCACACATATGACTACATCACAATTGAAATTACCTAGTCTGAAGAGCAGAAATTAAAAAAAAAAAACTAAATAAAAATAAACAGATGGGGCTGGGGTTGTGGCTCAGCAGTACAGTGTTTGTCCAGCACGTGCGAGGTGGTGAGTTCAATCCTTAACACCACATAAAAATAAATAAAATAAAGGTATTGTGTCCAACTGCATCTAAAAAAATATACATAAAAAAATAAACAGAGTCTAAGGAACTTACATGACACCATCAGTGTATACTATGAAGAAGAAGAAAGAAAGGCAGGAGAAAGTATTTGAAGAAATAATGACCCAAAACTTCAGAAATGCAAAAAAAAAAAAAAAAAAAAAAAAAAAAACCCATGAATCTACACATAAAAGAAACTCAAAAAAACTCTGATCAGGATAAACTCAGAACCCACAATGAGATACATTATAGCTAACTTTCAAAAGCCAATAATAAGCTGGACATGTTGGCACACATCTGTAATCACAGCTACTTGGGAGCCTGAGGCAGGAAGATCACAAGTAAAGGCCAGCCTGAACAACTTTTGGGAGACCCTGTCTTGAAATAAAACAGGACTGAGAATGTAACTCAGTGGTGGAGCCCTCACCTAGCATGAACGTGGCTCTGGGTTTAACCCCAGCACTACATACACATGCAAAAAAAGCCAAAGTGAAGGCTGAAAACAGTGAGAAGAGAAGCAACTTGCAACATACGCGCGATCCTCAACAAGATTAAGAGCCTTTTCTTTGTCAGAAACCATGAAGGTCAGAGGCAATAGAATGGTATGTTTAAATTATTGCAAGGAAAAAAAAAAACCCTGTCATGTAAGAATAAAAGAGAAGTTATAACATTGCCAGATAAACAAAGGATAAAGGAATTCATCACCAGGAGAACTTGGCTACAAGAAATGCTAAAGAGAATCCAGGGTAAAATGAGAGGAACCTGTGTAATAAATCAGAACAATACAAAGAAATAAAGATCTCCAGTAAAGGTTAAAAAGCTAGTGTTACTTTGTTATGCTGTTGGGTTATAAGTGATGTGTGTGATTTAAGAAGTAGATGCGGGGCTGGGGATGTGGCTCGAGCGGTGGCGCGCTTGCCTGGCATGCATGCGGCCCGGGTTCGATCCTCAGCACCACATACAAACAAAGATGTTGTGTCCGCCGAAAACTAAAAAATAAATATTTAAAAAAAAAAAAAAAAGAAGTAGATGCAGAAAACAGTAATTATAAATCTGTGAAAATTGGGGACACACTTACAAAGATGAAATTAGTTGCAACAATATAAAGGAACAGATTTAATGAATGCTGTTGAAGCCAAGTTTGTATCAATTCAAACTAGGTTGATATAAATTTAGGATTTAACTCTAGTCCCCATAGTAACCATTAGGAAAATAAAATATACAGAAAGGGATATGAAAAGGAAACCAAAACCTGTCAAATCCAAAAGGAGGCAATATTGGGGAAATTAAGGAACAAAAACAAAGGAAATATAGAAAACAAAAGCAAAATGGCAGAAGTTCTTATTTCTCAGTAATCACATTAAATATAAATGTAACAAATTCATCAACTAAAGGATAAAGACTGATTAGATGATTTTAAAAATTTGATCAAGCTATATGCTACTCACTTTAGACCCAAAACACAAATAGGTTGAAAGTGAAATGATGGAAAAAGACAATCCATCAAATAGCAGCCAAAAGAGCCAGCATGGTTACAGTAACATTATACATTAGACCTAAGTGGAAAGCGTTAGGAGAGAAAAACGACAGCACGTTGACACTCATTCAGCAGACGTGATAAGGGAAAACATGCAAGCACTAGACTCTGAAGCTCCAAAGCCTGTGAAACAAACACTGAGGGAGGGAGGACTCTGCACTACAGGCTTCAAGGCCTACTCTCAGCAGGGGGACTGTCCCCATAGGTCGGAAAGGAAGGAGAAGACTTCAGGGCACAGGTAGTTGAGGACTGAAGTTACACATCCATAAAAAACACTGTGAAGTCAGCAGAGGGTGGGGACACTCTGGATGTGCAAAGGCAAGGTGTCCTGGGTGAGCATGCCACACTCAAGTCCGCATTGACCGCACACAGGAGGACCTTGGGAAATGTCCATGAGCCTGTTTTCTAAACACAACCTTTTCACTTGGCCAAGACAGGACCTTCTCCAGGAATTTTCCCCTGCTGTCACCAAGGCTGCCACCCAAGACTGTGGCCCCTGGGGCTAGGCTGAGGCCTAGTCCTTCACACAGACCTGCTGGGCCCCGCACACACAGCTTCTCAGGTGGGCTCTAATGCAGAGTCACAGGTGAGGGTGCCAAATCTGGTCCTACCTGGGCTCTGGCCTAAGAGTGGGTCTGAGAGCCCTGTTAGCCATAGTGGTCCTCTTCCCTGCCCTCACAGCCCCCAAAGTGGGGCCACAGGGCCCTGGAACATGGCTCTCAAGGCCCACCTGGAGTGGCAGCAGTCCTTTGTCTCTTGCTTCCCCTGTGTGTCCCCAGGCTTCATCCAGGTGTGTTCCTGTGCATCAGTTAGTTTCCAGTTCAGCTCAGAGAGTGATCAGAGAGGCCCCTGCCTGACTGGACTGGCAAAGCCATGATCAGGATAGCAAGGCAAAGGCATTTCAAGACTTTAGACAGCAGAAATAATAGTAATCTTTTCCCATCTTAGAATGGCAAAAAGATTTTACTTATTATACAATTCAGCCTGTCCATAGCAGGTGGTTGTAGAATTGAAATTCACATCTTCTTGCTGGCCTCCCAGCCCCACCTCCATCCCAATGTCCCACAACTGTGGGATCTGGTGAGCATGTTACCTTGAGGGCATCCTTAAAGGGCACCCTGTTCCAGCCACCAGCTGGGGGAAATGTCCGTGCTGCTTCTCTGGGGAGTTAAGGGGCACCTCCCGCCAGCCTCCATGGCCTCGTGTTCCCTGTGCTGCTGTAAGTCCTCCCTGAGCCCCAGGCTGCAGGGAGTGGCTACAGGTTCCCAGAGTTGTGCAGAAAAGCTTATTTGTGGATGTGCCAGGAGCCTACTCCAGGGGTCTCTGCAGAACTGTGCACAGTGGGAGAGAACTCTCAGCAAGCAGGAGAGAAGAGAGGGAAGCAAGTGACCAGAGCTCCCCGGATAGAGCCAGAACAGGGTTGCAAGTGAGCCGCTCAGTTTGGGCAATGTCCTGCACGGGAGGGGCTGGGAGTAAGCCATTCACAGTTCCTAGGGGCTGTGCCAGTGATCTGGTCAGATGTGGGGTTTTGTTTGTTTGTTTGTTTTTGTTTTGTTTTGTTTCTAGTACTGGGGATTGAACTCAGGGGCACTCAACCACGAGCCACATCCCCAGTCCTATTTTGTATTTTATTAGAGACAGGGTCTCACTTAGTTGCTAAGTGCCTCGCCGTTGCTAAGGCTGGCTTTGAACTCAGGATCCTCCTGTCTCAGTCTTCTGAGCCATAGGGATTACAGGTGTGTGCCACCATGCCCAGTCAGATGTGCTTTTTAGGATAAAGACACAAGATAGGGGAGGCATATAAGGTCCTGGAAGGAGAGCTGACTCCACAGTTTCACCCAAACCTGCTAAAAGATCCACTGAGACAGCAATTTAGGAGAGATAAATATGGAATCTTAAGGGAACCCTCCTCAAGCCATTAAGAGGCAGAAACACAGTTATAAACACGCCTTGTAAAATGTCCTTATAAAATGAAGGAAATATGCAAGCCCAGGAAAACTGGCATGAAATTGTGCAGCTCCACCCTGGATCCACCTACAGCCATTCTGTAAACACTGGACTCTCAGCCCAAGGTGGGCTCTCACTCTGAAGACAGCCTGCATTCACCCTTGAATGTGGGTCTGCCTTTCTAACTGAAGCTGCCTGTGCCTTTTTGTAGCTCATACTGAAACTCTCCAAATCACCATGCCAAGAACCGGCTGGTCCTGAGTCGAGTTCCCCTCTTCTCTGGGAACTCCTGGGACCCTGGTCCAGAGACAGCTCCTCTCCTGTGACAAACCTTCTTTTTCCTTTTTCTCAAAACCATGTCTTCCTTATTGAATTGGCCTAGGGGACAAGGACAGAGCTTTCAGTAGCAAGAACACTTGACTAACAAGTCTCTCAGACAAAGCAAGACTTGGATGAATCACATCTGTGCACTGGACACCAAGAGCCCAAGGAGCTGAACCAGTCAGTGGCAGGAGGCCATGTGCACATCTGCTCTCCTTACCTCTTTTGTCTGTCTGCAACAGGTGTTTACCTAATGTCTGAGGTGTAGAACTGAAGAAGTCAAGTTAACTATGATTACCCTTCAGGGGAGGCTAATAAGCACATCCACGGGCTTCACTTCATTAGAGGCCTCATGCTGTGTTCACAGGCCAGTAATGTCCAGTAGGGAGGAATCCTATTGAAACCGGAGTCTGGAGATGAGACCAGATTCCCCCACTTCTCCAGTTTCCTTCTGGATTCTTGTTTCACAAATTTTGAAGAATAAAAGCTACAGGCAATCATGGAAGGGAAGAGTAAATGAAACAGGACTTAATTAAGTGAGAAGAGAAAGAACTCCCGCCATGCAAGAGGGAGCCTGAGAGCAGAAAACTCCATTTTGGTGTGCCAGCTCGAGAGCTTATAAATGGTTCTGGGCAGAGCATGGAGCAAAATCTGTTACCCAGGCATTGAAGACAGCACCAAGGCTACTACCTTCTCATGCTCCATCTGGGTTCACCCCTGTTGGATATGGAAAAAGACAAACCCAAAATAATACGGCCTGGGGAGAAGGAACGAGGGAGTCACTGTCTTTTCCACTGACAAGACAAGCCCTTGGGGAGGAGATATCCATCAAGTCTGAAATGACAGTTTCTGGGAAGAGGCCAAGGCATTGATCCCACCCTAAATCTGATCCCACACTGTCCGACAGGCCCAGTAAAGAGAAATCCCAGCTCCTGATCATTGACCCCACACCATCCATCTGGCCCAGGAAAGATAACCCAAACTTACATGTTCATCTGCTAGTATAACATATAGAAGCCTTTTTACTGCCTCCCCTTGGCCAGTGGCCATTTCCACCAGGAAAATGGGTCCATCAGAGGCATCACTCCATTCCCAAATAAAAACTGTGCTGAGATGATGTTTAAGCTTTGCATCCAGCCTGGTCCTTTTGCACTAACAACCCCCACCTTCCATTTTTGTAACAAATGGAACAAGAGATTTGGCTGGAGGTGTTCTCAAAGGTGAGCCTCAAGGCCTTTTATACTTGATATATAGGCCCTGGTAGTGCTCACAGCATGTCTGTGGGTTAGCCTCTAGGTGAGGTTCCAGAATTTGAACAAGACCTGTTGGTGGGACCCATCACGTCTGATTGCTGATCATTCACTAGTCTTAATCACTATTCCCTCCTCTCCTTAGAAATGCCTATAATTTGCCCCAACTAAAAAATGAATGGTAGAGTTTAGAAAGTTTGTGTTGATGTATTCTATAAGTAACTTTCTTATGGCAGACACACATCGATGATGGGCTGATGAATAGGAAGAAGAGAGCTGCAGTCACAGGCAGTGTGGTCCCAGCCAGCATGGAAGTGGAAATAAGAGATGGACAGGACTGAACTGTACATCTC
This sequence comes from Marmota monax, assembly GCF_021218885.2. Classification (NCBI taxonomy): domain Eukaryota; kingdom Metazoa; phylum Chordata; class Mammalia; order Rodentia; family Sciuridae; genus Marmota; species Marmota monax. Next base: position 11,131,389 of record NW_026692826.1, on the reverse strand, counting down.
AGTCAACCACCCTTCTCTCCGAGGGACTGCTGAGGCAGACTGGAAGACTTGTGTTCAGACCAGGAACCCAGCTGGTCTCCTACTATCGAATGCTGCACTTAGAAATCTCATTCTCCCAGACACTGAGAGGTGAAGAAAACTGAAAATATCCCTTAGCAGGGAGCTGGAAGAGACAGGTCAGCTGTGGTTTCATTTCTCCCCTCCCTACTAGGCTGCATCTAAGGTTCCTAAAATCCTAGAAGACCCTAATCCATTCCTGCTTGAGCCCTTAGGTATCTGGAGCCCCAAGACACATTTATTTGTTTTGTTTGGAAGAGTACTCTGCTCATATTCTCTCACAGGGACATGTTCCTTCATGGGGACAATCCCTGAGTCACACACCTACACTTTGTGTGTGGGGAGGGACAGGGGCCTGAGGTTAAGATTAATTTCCTTGGAATACAGAAGCAGGATGCTAGTTGGCAGAACACCCAGGAGCACAGAAGATTTTGTGGATTAGGGAAAGTTCTTTCCTGTGTTCCTGATGGAAACCTGGGTACAGGCTGGGTGGTTTTGGCAAATGCTATTGTTGCAGAAGAGACCTGCCCACAGAGCCTGCAATCCAGTGATGTCCCCCCACCCCAGGGGATTCTTGTGTTTTTGCTTGAGAGGATTCCAGGCAAGTCAGAAGACTTAGTAAAGGAACAACATAATTTATTAGAAGGAATAGGAAAGAGGAAAGGAATAGGGAAAGAGAGGGTCCTCAGAGAGGAGAATAGGGTGCCCCTTCTGCCTTCAGATTCTATTGGGGGCCCAGGAATATTGCCAGAGAACCTGCCCAGATCCACCTCTTGACATGTGACTGACAGGAAATTATATCAGATTTCCAAGTCCCCACTGGGCATGGTAAAAATCCAAAGCAATGGGCTCAGGTTGTAGCTCAGTGGTAGAGTGCTTGCCGAGCATATGTGAGACCCTGAGTTCCATCTGCAGCACCACATAAAACTAAACAAAATAAAGGTACTGTTCCATCTACAACTAAAAATATATATTTAAGAAATCCAAAGCAATTCTGGGTCACTTTGACCAGTGATAATGGGTTCTAATTGGAACTTGTTCTAACAGATTTTATGGCTAGGGGTAATTATCCTTATCTCCCCGAGTCCTGGGATCTGGTGTATGTAAGTGTCAAAAAAGCACACCCAAGTTTTCAGGGTAACTTTTGTTCTTATCAGCCTGAATTTCTCCTGCAGATAAGAGGTTATTTACTGAGAAATGTAATGTATCCTATCAATTTAAGTCAGGCAGGGCTGCAAGTAAACTGCTTTAAAAATAAAGTATGTGGGGCAGGGATTGGCTCAATGGTAGAGCACTTGCCTAGCATGTGTGAGGCACTGGATTCGATTCTCAGCACCACATACCAATAAATAAATAAAATTTTAAAAATAAAATAAAGTATGTGTCAGCACAGTGGGTTCAGTTTACAGAATTATCCCCTTACTCTTAAGTCCCACCGTGAAAAAAGGTTCCACAAAGGAGGGGGCAAGTGCCCTTCTCTCCGTCTCTCTTACTTTTTAAAATATTTATTTTTTGTTGTAGAAGGACACAACACAATGCCTTTATTTTTATGTGGTGCTGAGGATTGAACCTGGGTCCCGCCTGTGCTAAGCGAGCGCTCTACCGCTGAGCCACAATCCCAGCCCCTCTCTCTTTTTAATGTTTGTATTTTAGTTGTAGTTGGACACAATACCTTTGTTTTATTTATTTATTGCTGAGAGCCATAGCCAAGTTGGACGCATGGCATTTTGGGGTTGAAATTGTTCAGAAAGGTGACCCTGCTCAGGGATTAGGGTGGCTCCAGGTTTAGGGTGGATCCTGCTGGATTAGGGTGGCTCCGGGTTTAGGGCGGATCCTGCTGCCTCAGACGCCCACTCCTTGAGTTCCCGTTGAGTTCTCGCGGGGGTTCTGACAGAATTGGTACGCAGAGGGAGTAATTTTCCCCAGAACGTGCTTGTAGAGTGCCGGTGAGAGTTCGGGAATAAAGAGTTGCTGTTTGAATCTACGAGGCGGTGTGGTGGCTCAGTTATTTTGTGCCCAGCCAGACTGCGGCAATTTATTTTTATGTAGTGCTGAGGATTGAACCCAGGGCCTACACTCTACCACTGAGCCACATCTCCCAGCCCCCAAGCACCCTTCTCTTAATGCACTGCTCAGGACTGAAAATCCTTCCAGTACCCTCTAACCCCAGTGAACGGCCATTTGAAGAGATGGAAAGGGCCCGAAAATGGAAAAGGCTTAGCTTTCTAAGTTCTTTCCCCAGCACCAGAGGGTCAGGTCAGCGCCTCTGCGGAATGTGATAGTTGGGTTCCATGAGCTTGCAGCCTCGGTGTGGGGGTGTGGGGGTGTGGGGCTGCCAGGAGAGCACTGCTCGCCGCGGGCAGGGCCCGGCAACCACACGGGAAAGGTCACTGCGTCCTGACCAAGCCCAGACCTGCTGTCCTCGGGGTAGCTCCTCACCTGGGCGAACCTCTCTCCGCACGCGCCCAGCTAGGAGCGCACCCGCTGAAAGTGGTCCTGGGAAGGGTTGGAGCCACACCTCTCAACCGCTTCTCACCCCTCCTCTGGTGCCTGGGTCACACGAGGGTTGGGTCCCAGAGCCCTAGACCAGCGCCCAGGCCACCAGGCTGAGTCACGGACTGAGCTTCCATACCCTGCAGCCCTGCTGGGTCTCTGCTGGCTCTGCAGAAGCTGGTCTCCCTTCAGCCTCGCAGCTGGGGTAGGAAAGCCTACATTCCCCACCCCGGTCCTCAGCCCTCCACGGGCCAGATGTCACCCAGTACCCACAGCAACCCAGAAGCCTCGCTTTTTCCAAGATCTTAAGAGAAAACACTTCCAGCTGCTGCACAGTCGACCCTTACCCTGGCCCATTTCCACCTGCGCACCGGCCCGAGGTGCGGGACACGGTAGGTGTCAGGATGAGTACCCATGCGGGCTTACTTGCAGGTTGGGGCTTGGAGCGAGGCCCTCCAGGCCCAGCCAGAGCAGCTGCAGCTGGTCCAGAGGCCACACGCATTTGGCGTGGAACCACTCCAGGCTGCCCCTCGGGTGCTCAGAGAGTGGGTGCCTGGTGAAGGCATTCCTGCCCCTGCCGTCTGACAGGATCACAGCGTGGAGGATGCTGCGGCAGGGCAGCACCATCTGGAAACTGGAACCATTAGGAATGCTAAGTGTTTTGTTTATGATACTCATGATATGGATAACAGGGCAATAATAAAAGTACCCATTGCCTAAGATTGCAGGAAAATTCCCAGAAGGAGACTAAGGATACAGTTGAGATATGCTATGAGGTGCATTTCAATGTCTCTCAGGATACAAACAATAGTGTTATTCTTCAAGCTTAAACAAGAAATATTTATCCCCTGGTTAACAATTTACACTATCCCCCCCAATCCTATCCTAAAGCCACAACCTGTACAATTGCCTAACTACAGAAAAACAATTGCTGTGCCAACAATACAAGGATCACCGTACGTAGCTTATGGTATTCCCTCTAGGACAAGAGGCTAATAAAAATACATTCCCCAACCAATAGACCCTCCTTTGCTTTACGCAGAAACTTATGATGAAAATGGAAAAACACAGTTAATATAAATGACAAATGAGTTGAGGTGTAAAGCCTGCCCTTTAGTTAAAGATTACAAAGACATAAGAATTGGTGTGATTTGACCAAGGATCAAGGAAGTTCTTTAAGAAAGCAGTTGAATAGGTCATATGAAAAAATGAAATTACCTTGAAAATTAAAATAGAAAAATGTAAAATTAACATATTTTAGAGGCACTTCAGAGTAGTAGGCTTTTTAATAACAGACTTTCACTACTTTAAGTGTTTTACTAGGATTTTAGTTTAGAAGAAAACTTACCAATAATCATAAGTATGCTTTAAAGTTAAAGGTTAATGAAATAATTATAGGTATGCTTTTAAGTTAGAAGTGAATAATAGGTCAAGAGTCATGTAGTCTAGTTGTGTCGCCTAGCACCTAGTGATTGAGGAGAAAACGTAAAAGCTTAATTATGATTGACTAAAGTTACAGAAAAATATTTTGAACAATGTACTCAATATCTTAGGTAATCAATGTATGTCAGAAAAGATTGTAATTCTTGAAAATTATGTAAATCAAAAAAGTTTCGGGCTTTGAAGCTATCCATTAACTACCTAAAAAAAACACCTGTAAAAAAGGTATAAAAATAAAGGTCCCAGGGGCAGAGAGATGTCTTCTGGAGCTTGCTCGTAACTTGCAACCTGTCATCTTGACTCCTCTTCTTCTTTCACCGATGCCACTCCTCCTTCAGGACCCCCCGGACCCTCACTCCTCTTGCCAGGGTTGGACCTGGGCAGGCGCCAGCCTGGCTCCCATAGGGATCTGCAGCTGAAGCTTGGTGCTCAGGCGAGGACCCAGGTGGGCATCTCCTGAGATCTCAAAAGCCACTAAGATACTTCCTCTCAGCAATGAATGGCCGGGGCAGGAATAAGTCTCTTCAGATCTGGCAGACAGTGGGCAGCCAGGGGACCATACCAAAATGTCCTGCCCCTCATTCTGAGTTGCATCGGGACCTGCACCACCAACTACACAGTACTCGAGGCTGGCTCTAAGTATAAAAACCTCCACAGCTCATAAAGCTGAACGGAACTAAGGTTGTGGAAACACATTAGTTTCTTGTTTAAAATAAAGCAATATGGCAGATGGTGTTCTCTTTCCTGAGTGTCGGGGAACTGGATGGCACCTGAAGTCCCATAGACATGTGCTCAAAACTGTCAGGTCTGACCGTCTTTGGTTGGCTGGCAGATTTTTGACTTTGGGAACTTGGAAGACTTTGGTTCTTTGTAGGCCGGGGTTTGACTAGGCTGGGGAATACCTGGAGGCTGGTAGAGCTTACTTCTGGGTGTGTCTGTGAGGGTGTCTCCAGAGGTTGGCTGAGAGGAAAGCCGTGCTGGGTCCACCCAATTACAAAAAGGCAGAGGAGGCAAGTCTCCCTCTGCCATGCACAGCACCCTTGGAGCTGGGACACCTTTCTCTGACCCTCAGAGCTCCAGGTCTCCAGCCTTTAGTCTCTTGGGATCTGCACATTTTGCATGACTGTTCTCCTGTGCTCTGGAGAACAATGACCAGCAGGAAACCAGTGTTGTACTGGGAGGGAACAGCAAAAGGAAGAGGCCTTGTGTTACTCAGCCTTTCCTCATTATGCCTAAATACCAGATATACACACCTTGAAGAAGGAAAAGAACCCATGGTAGACTGCTCTAGGCCTGTGGTGAGGCAGAACATCACCCTGAAGGGCAGTGGAGGAGGAAAGCTGCTTCGGAAACCGGCGGCTGGGAAGGGGGAGACGGGAGGAGAGATCCTTTCCAAGAGCACACTCCAGCAACCTGCTTCTTCCACTACTGTCCCCACCTGCCCACAGGTTCCATCTCCTTCCACAGTCCATTCCAATTATTTTTTCAAAAAAATATATGTTTTTTAGTTGTAGGTGGTGCTGAGGATTGAACCCAGTGCCTCACTCATGCTAGGCGAGCGCTCTACCTCTGAGTCACAACCCTAGCCCCCATTCCAATTATAATCCATGAAATGGATTAACCCACTGATGAATTTAGAGCCCCCATGTTACAATCACATCCAAAAGCTCCACCTCTGGACACTGCTGTGTTGGGGACCAAGCCGTCAACACTTGTCTTTGGAAGGCACTCCAGATCCGATTCATAACAGGTGTCTTTTCCCAAATGGTCAATTCAAATGCCCAATTCACAATCTGATGGTTCTGAACCCGGAAAGCCAGAAAAAAAATCAAAGCAGATTGCTAGGGACATTCTTCAGTCTTCCTCGGATTTCTGGACCCTTTTTTTCGGCACTGGGGAGTGAATCCAGGGACACTTACCCACTAAGCCACATTCCCAACCCTTTTTTGTATTTTATTTAGAGACAGGATCTCGCTTAGTTATCTAGGGCCTCTCTAAGTTGCTGAGGCTGGCTTTGAACTCCCAATCCTCCTGCCTCAGCCTCTCGAGCCCCTAATTACAGGTGTCCATCATCTGGCTGTTCTGGGCTTTTTTTTTTTAGTTCTAATCATGCAGCATGCATTTCAATTCCTTGAACACAAATGGAACACAACTTTTCATTTCTCTTGTTGTACACGATGTAGAGTTGCACCACATGTGCAGTCATACATATACCTAGGGTAATGATGTTCATTTCATTCCACCATCTTTCCTGCCCCCATTCCCCCTCCCCTTCTCTCCCTCCCCTTTGCCCAAAGTTCCTTCATTCTCCCTCCGCCCCACTCCCCTGCTCTGGGCCTTTCTTACCAGAGATTTATGAATCTCTGAAGAGTTATCATAATTGTACCAAGACACAATGCATCTGTAAATTAAGTGGGATTAATTTTCTCTGAATCTAAATTGTTTTTTCTTTTTTTTTGGTATGGGGGAATTGAACCCAGAGATGCTCTAAAACTGAGCTACATCCCCAGCCTCTTTTATTTTTGAGACAGTATCTTGCTAAATTGCCCTGGCTGCCCTGAATTTGCAACAACTCTCCGGCCTCAGCCTCTCAGAATCACTGGGATTATAGGGGCATGACACAAATTTTCTAATAATTATTAGCTAAGTGATCCATTTCTTGGTATGTGCAGTTCTAAAACTACAGTTTTAATATTCTAGAAAATACAGAGAAATCTAATGTACTATGGACTTTGGGGATACTAACTTGTCAATTTGGGCTCATGGATTGTGATGCAGGACATAAAATAGTGGGGAAAGACAGGGCATCTACGGGAGATCTCTATCTTCCTCTCAATTCTGCTGTGAACCTAACACTGCCATTAAAAATTTTATTTAAAAAAAAAAAAGTGCCAAACTGTGCATCTTGTAAATTCTTTTGTGTGATTTAGTTGAAACAGGCACTATTAATACATACTAAAGATTGCCCGTCTTTTAAAAACGAAGTCTTGCACGTTATTTTGTTTTCCTACATTTTATTATGCAGTATGAGGAATAACGTATACCCTTTAGATAAAAAGCTCTGTTGGGGGCTAGGGATACAGTTCAGTTGGTTGGTAGAGTGCTTGCCTTGCATGCATGAAGCCCTGGGTTTGATCCTCAGCACTGCATATAAACAAACAAATAAAATAAAAGATCCATCAACAACTAAAAAATATTTTTTAAAAAAACTGCAGCCTTGGGCTGGGATTGTGGCTCAGTGGTATTGCGCTCGCCTAGCACAGGCGGGGCCCGGGTTCGATCCTCAACACCACATAAAAATAAAGGTATTGTGTTGTTCCCATCTACACCTAAAAAATACATATTAAAAAAAAAAAAAAACTGCAGCCAAATGATCAACGATTGAAATGAAAAATTTACTAAATGTGCTAAACAATAGATTTGATCAGAGATGAAGGAAAATAGCACTCTGGTGGAGGTACTGGTGATTGAACTGGGTGCTGTACTTCTGAGCTACACTCTCAGGCCTTTTTAAGACAGGGTCTCACTAAGTTGCTCAGGCTGTCTTGGAACTTGTGATCCTCCTGCCTTAGTCTCCCTAGTGCTGGGGTTACAGGTGTGGCTACCGTGCCCAGCAAAATCATTTACACCATTAATTCACCACATGTATAGTGGAAAGGACAAGAAAGAGGGAAAGACGTTAAAGAAACAATGGGATAACACTTCATGCCTGGTACGGTGGTTCACCTCCATGTATAGCCATACAGTGTTCAAACTGACTTCATTTGGAAATGTGGTCCTCATGGGTGTGATTAAAGACTTCAAAATGAGATCGTCCTGCAAAATCATGGAATTTGCAGGGAAATGGATGGCATTAGAGCAGATTATGCTAAGTGAAGCTAGCCAATCCCTAAAAAACAAATGCCAAATGTCTTCTTTGATATAAGGAGAGCAACTAAAAACAGAGCAGGGAGGAAGAGCATGAGAAAAAGATTAACATTAAACAGGGACAAGAGGTGGGAGGGAAAGGGAGAGAGAAAGGAAATTGCATGGAAATGGAAGGAGACCCTCACTGTTATACAAAATTATATATAAGAGGATGTGAGGGGAAAGGGAAAAAAAAAATCAAGGGAGAGAAATGAATTATGGTAGATGGGGTAGAGAGAGAAGATGGGAGGGGATGGGAGGGGGGATAGTAGAGGACAGGAAAGGCAGCAGAACACAACAGACACTAGTATGGCAATATGTAAAAACGCGGATGTGTAACCGATGTGATTCTGCAATCTGTATACGGGGTAAAAATGGGAGTTCATGACCCACTTGAATCAAATGTATGAAAGATGATATGTCAAGAGCTTTGTAATATTTTGAACAACCAATAAAAAAAATAAAAATAAATAAGAAAATAAAAGAATACAACAAAAATGCAAAAAAAATAAATAAATAAAAAATAAAACAAAATGAGATCGTCCTGGATTTAGAGTGGGTCCTGAACCCTGCCATACGTGTTTTTTTTTTGTTTGTTTTAAGTTGTCCATGGATCTTTATTTATTTATATGTGGTGCTGAGGATCAAACCCAGTGCCTCACACATGCTAGGCAAGTGCTCTACCACTGAGCCACAATCTCAGCACCACACGTGTCTTTAAAGGAGACACAAAACTGCACCTGAGGATAGAGCACAGTCCAGCAGTGCCTGGAACCATAAGCATTGAAGAGGCAGAGGGGTCTGGGAAGAAGCACGGCTGTGGGGCACCTGCATCTGGACTCTGCCTCCAGAACAGCAAGTTTCTGTTGCTCTCAGATACTGATTTTGTGATTTGTTAGCGCAATCAGAGGAAACTGAAGCAATGGCTAAACTGGAAACTGCAAGGTTCTGAACACATTACCACATCACAGGGCACAGCCTCAGAACACACTGACACAGAAAGAGGCTCAGCTCCAGAACACAGTAGCATTGCAGAGCACAGAGAGTATGACTTCTGAGTGAACAGGAAGCCTGGGTGCATGTTGGTTAGGTAACTGAGTAAGATCAATGTGGGAATTTATCAGGACTGCGGGGAAGTGACTTCACACTGGGGAGGCTGGCAGACATCACCTTCATGGGCCACTAATATGATGGTGTCAACAGCCGGCATCTCATGGCAGAGAAGCTGTTGCCACCAAAGACACAAGTGCAGCCTGACTCTGACCTGAGAAGTATCAGGCAGACCAAGTTGAGGGGCTGTCCACAGGTAAGGGGCTATCCCCTCAGAGTCCTGTCAGCTTAAGGATGCAGGGATAGGTTTCAGAGCAGGGAGAGGGCAAGGGCACAGGGTAAGAGCATCACCAGGGCAGGAGACAATCAATCCTCAGGGGCTGAGACTAGAGAACACCAGGTTCAATTCCTATCTGCCAGTGTCACAGGCAGTTCCTAATGGTAGCTGCTGGCTGCTACTGGTTATGACTAGTAATTGATGACTGTTACTAGTTACTGTGGGGAGCTGCAGGTTGTCACTGTGGTGCATTCCTTCACTCAGGGGAGGAAACACACACACAAACAACTTGGGCCAGTTCAACACATGTTCCTAGCTGAGGCTCAGCAAGGTAACTCTGCATTCTCATTTTAGCTCATACTGCAAAAAAGCATATTTTCAACAATCTAAGCACCGCGTTCAGCACATTTTTGCATCTTCTGTTGGTGATTTTGCTGTTCAAAATGAACCAAAACATAATTTACAAGGTGGAGCACATGTGTTTTCTCTTTTGACAAAGAGTAAAACAAGTCTTCACCTTACATCTGATGAAAGAAATTAAGCACAACAGATAAGCTGTCTGGAAACTTGTCCAGAGTCACAGGTTCCCTGGAAAGCAAAGACCAGGCCTGCTGGACACTCAGACAGGTTTTAGAAAGAGCATCAGCTGGTGGCTGGGGCTGGGGCTCGGCAGTAGAGCGCTCACCTAGCACTTGCGAGGCCCTGGGTTTGATCCTCAGCACCACATAAAAATAAACAAAATAAAGGTAGTGTGTCCAACTACACCTAAAAAACAAATATTTAAAAAAAAAAAAAAAAAAAAAAAACAAAGAAAGAAAGAGCACCAGGTGGACAGAGGTGCTGAGATGGAGAGCGCCAGCACCTCAGGTCCGGCAGGAGTCACCAAGAGCCCTCCAAACTCACCTACACATGCTTCCTGCTCCTTGCTTTAACCAGCAGGTGGAAATGAAAGCTTAAAGCACAGCCAGGAAGGGGGCACAGCCAGAGGGCGTGGCACTAGGCAGCAGCGCTTGCTGGGCAGGTCTGCAGAGGTGGACCTGCAGGCTCTGACCCTGGCCTTTGCACTGCTACATCCAGCTCTGTGGTTGGCTGTGCCTGCACCAGTGTTTGAGATATAATCTCTTTGTCTTCACGTTTGTACAGGACTCACTGGTAAGATGATCATGTATTTTTCTGATCACACGGTATTGGAGAAAACGAATGACTTTTGTGTAGGACACTGTGTTTAGATACATGGAAAAGTTAGCACAAGCCAAACAGCAGGAAATGGACACCACCACCCAAAGCTTCAGCTCCATGGACTGTCTGAAGAGCAGAGCATGCGCCTCTCAGGCACTGGCTCCGATCCCACAGGCGTGGTTAGGCAGCCTAAAGCCTAACCCTGCCCCTGCCCTGTTCTGCCACAGGGGCCCTGCTCTGCCCCTTCGTCCCCAGGGTCTGCCCCCCACTCCTGCTCTGCTTCATGGGTCTGACATTCACACCCTAGAGTGTAGTCCTTGTCCTCATCCTCATCCTCACCCAGCAGGAAACTCCTGGGGGAGCTGTCCTTGTCCTGGCAGGACAGGGTCTTCCTCCTCCTCCTCCTCACCAGCTGTGTGGGTTCAGCCCCCTGCTCTTGCCCCCGCAACGCCAGGCTCAGGAGTCCTCTCTCCTTCCTCCGTTTGTACTCCATGATTTGCTTGCTGAGTGCCTCATGATCGATCCCACACAGACTTGAGCATGAAGCAGGTCCTGGGGCACCATGTGGTGATAGGGCATCAGGGTCCCTGAAGGAGAAGAGGAACCTTCAGACCAAGCATAAGCCACGCCATGACCACAGTCATCAGTATAAAATGCCACTGGGGGCATGTCCTACACCTGCCCACATATGCACCTCCTGGACAAGGATGTGGAAGGGATTTCTGGATTTCAGAACCAGTGGCCAGCATAGTCCTGATGCCACTTGGTACCATCATGAGTACATTAAGCACGGCAGGAACAGCAGGCAGTTGAGCAGAATCACAGGTGGGCCTACAGGTGCAGTAACTCAGGTCAGTGACACACCAAATGACAAAACCTGACTGCAGTCACATCACCCTCTTACCCGTCAACACTAAACCCTGGAGGCTCTCTGGCCTGCCTCTTCCCCATGCTGGCTCCCTGATGGTCAGGATGTGCAGGCTGTGGTGACATGGAGCCGTGGCACTAGCTCCTGCAGGCTGGTTCAACCCAGACTTACTGCTGGGCCCTGCAGTCGCTGAAGCACCAAAAATGCAGATGCTGCTCCTATCTAGGCCAGCCCCTCCACAAACACCCCTGTTCCCAGGCTTGTGACCAGACTGTGTTGTTCCTCAGAGGTGTACCTGCACCTCCACCAGCCATGCAAATCCACTTTCCTGCACCCTTCCTCTAAGGATGATAGGCTCATCAGTAATGATCACTGCATCCTCAGCCTCCCCCAGCGGGCCCCACCCACAGCACAGCAGGGTAGCATCTGAGAGCTACGACAAGGCCTGGCATACTGCATGCACCCAGTTAAAGTGCACTAAGCCAGGGCTGAGGTCGTAGCTCTGTGGCAGAGCACTTGCCTAGCACATGTGAGGCACAGGTTGGATCCTCAGCACCACATAAAAATAAATAAATAAGGGGGGCTGGTATTGTGACTCAGTGGTAGAGCGCTTGTCCAGCAGGTGTGAGGCATTGGGTTCAATTTTCAGCACCACATATAAATAAATAAATAAAATAAAGGTCTATTGATAACTAAAAAAACCCCAATTTAAATAAGTAAATCAGATAAAAGTAAAAAAAAAATGCACATAATATTTTAAAAATGTTTAAAAGTGCACTGAGCCAACAAGGAAGCCAAGACAATGCGGCCATCTCCCCAGTGGACGAAGCCTCACAGACGCCACAGGCCTCACCATGTGCCTGCAGACCACTGCCTGTGGATGCCTGGGCCCCAGGGCCAAGTACCAAGGGGCAACATGGGCTAGTGGGACACAGATCACACAGCCACTACAAAAACACTAATCCTGTGCCTGGTAATCTGCCCCAGGGAATGGAAACACATCCCCACACATCACCTGGGATCATCTCCTATGGGGTGGTCTCCTTCATCTGGAGGTCCAAACTCAGCCACTGCCAGTAAGCCATCAATCTGAAAAGGAGCACCACAGTGGTAGGTCACTACCCACCCTTCCCCCTCCCCCCACCCCACCCCACCCCTTCACCGTCTCCCCCTCCCCCACCCAGGAAGCACTGGATCTGTGGGCCAAGCCTAAAGTCCACACAGGCAGCCTTGGCCCACACCTCCCATCCTCATAAGCAGTCAAAGGCCACACTTCCAATCCACACTGGGAAGGGGGCAGAAACACCTGCTGTCCTCAGGCATAAGGCCAACCATGGGCCTCCTGGGTGGACTTCATCTGCCCTTTTGTAGATGTCTCTGCTCTGGGGTTGTGCGACAGCCTGAGCTTGCAGCTGCCTTGGTGCTATTCTAACATGGCACCTCTCTCTGACAATGAACTGAGGCTTATGCGAAACTTACAAACGTTCGAAACCCATTAAACAACGATTAAAGAACTAATATTTACTAGTTTCTACTGCAGTTTCATAAAATGCTTCCCTGTAGCCACGTAATTTGTGTGCTTTAGGGGAGAAAAGGCCTCTGGCAAGGCAAGACAGCAGGTGCTAGGAAGGCTGCAGTCAAGCTGCAGAGGCAGGAGCTCTGCAGGGCAAGGAATCTGAGCAGGAACACAGCAGCAGCAACCAGGAGGCAGGCTGCTGTCCACACAGGACATCACCCACACACCCTGCTGGACTCGGCCCTGGCTGTTCCAGTGGCCCATCTGGGATCTGCACTTCCATCCTCTAGTGGCAGTGGCCCACTTCAGGCACAGCTGTGCCTTCCCTCCTCCAGAGATGTGTCCGAAGGAACCTGTGGAACCTGCCTCCCCAGAGACTACAGAAGCTACAGGTGAGAAGTTTAGCTTGGGGCTGCATGGCCAGTTGCCCTGGTGGCCTCAGCACTCGCACAGTTGAGCTCTCTGCCCCAGTGCCTTGTAAGGACTACTGTCCCTGCTGCTTCTTCTAACTGGGGACATTCCTCCACTGTCAGGGTCACTACCTGCACAATGTTTCCTATGTTATCTGTGTCATGAGTAACAAAAGACACACACGTCAAACTAGATCCTTTCCTTCTGTGAAGCTAAATCCTCTCTGGTTGTCCAGTGGATGACAGTTATCCAGGAAAAACACTACACTTGTTATCTGCTGATTCTTGGTAGACTTTTAAAAAGTTATAACATACTTTAACCTCCAGTTTCAATCTTTCTAACAAAACTCCTCTAAAGCAAAGAAAATGGTGGTTAAATACTTAGGTCAGAAAGTGAATTCTACAACCTCAGGTTAGGTGGGGAGGTGGTGAGATGCGAGACAAGCACACAGGGCAGCTCTGGCCACCTTAAGTTCATACACTGAGAAACAGCACTCTGGGTCACTGGTCAAGAGTTCCATTGATGAGCAAAGACTTAGAACCAGAAAAGGGGTTACACTGTGGTTGCCACTGCAAACAGGGTTAAGGGCCTTCCTTAAAAAACTCCTTCGCAGAGTTTTTAAAACATTATCTATTGAGTATTTAAAAATTAACAAATTTAAAATCCTATTCATATAAGTTTATATCATAAAAGGGCAATTACTTATAAGCCTCACCTCTGCCAGAGCTGCGTTTTTTCTGTCTTGAATGAACACTATTGGCGGCACATTCCTCAGGGTCTGCTGGGACATCAACAGGTGTCTAAGGAGAGGAGAGATGTGAGACTCTGGGCTCCACCTGGACACCTAGTGGAGAGGGTAGGTGCTCAACACAAGCTATGTGGGAATCCCAAATATGAAAATTAGACCAGCACACAGGGTAGATGGGGCAGGGCAGGGAGCCCAGGACTTGAAGGCTAGCCTGGACAGGGTAGCAAGACAATCTCAAGGGAAAAAAACACAGATGAAAAAGTTTCTGTACTGAGCTGCCTATTACAAAAGGGTGCAGAATGCACTATAACCAATTCCTCCAACACATCAGAGAGCCAATGAACACCAATCCGAACACAGAATCTTCTGTGGCCCTGGGCACCAGGGTCTGGGCCCTGGCAGCCTGTCCTGCCCTCAGTGGACAATCCCTGGCATGGCTCCACCCTCATGTCCTAGATGCTGGAGAAAAATGGTCTCTGCGTGGCTCTGTCATGAGATACAAACATGTGCCAAGCTAGGTGTGGCACACACGTCCAACTCAGCAGCAGCACAGAATCCAAGACACCAACCAGCAAGGGCCTCTGCAGCTGACAACACAGCAGTCTCTGGCACGACAACAGAGAGATCTGCCTACATAGCTTGTAGCCTTGTACACTGGTCACCTGCATAGCAAGTGACCCAGAGTTTCAGAACACTGATGCATTCTCTCAGAACCAACTGGAGCACCTGGAAGCCATGAGCTCAGTGGTGGATGCTGATTTTTCTAAGTTTGATTTTCAATTGAAAGGTTGCGGCTTATTGCTGTGGTGGATACGGCCAGCTATTTACCCTCAAGTAGCAGGCTTGCCTCACTCTTCTTTGAAACAATATCCGGCACACACCTACCTCGAACAGCTGGGACAGGGGGCCCAACCACAGGGGTGTCACAGACTGCACTTGAAGCGTGTCCTGCTTATTCATTTGCAATGTTTCAGGGCACGTGGCATGTCTCACTGTGAGCATCACCACAGTGCTGACAAGGTGCCTCCAGGGACAGAGGTGGAAACGTCCCTGTGTCACAAGAACCATCTTAGCCTCACCACCTCCCTGAAAAATACTACACCTGTTATCTGCTGATTCTTGGTAGACTTTTAAAGTCATACTTTAACCTCCAGGAAAACACCTCCAGGGTCCTACACAACTGAGCTGAAAGTCAACTACATCACATCCTATGGAAAAATGTGAACTATACTCTAAATTCAAGAAAATTAACCCAGAATTTTCCTTCAAAGCAGAACTCCTTCATGAGTGAAACCTACAAGTACAACAGCCTGGCGACCTGGGTGCCAGCAGAAAGCAAGAAACAGGGGCATCACCTCATGTGCGCCGCACTCCTCTGCAGGGTGGCCTCTGTGCTCTTGTTCTGGTCCGCCGAGAGGCTCACCTTCCAATAGACGCGGCAGGCTGAGAAGTCTGGAGTCAGCGAGACCTAGACACCAACCACAGGCACACTCTGTTTACAGGCTTCCTCAGACAACCTTCCCGGGATGAAAACCACAGCTCCCTTTAGCCTCCTGCCCAAGAGCAGTGTCCGTGCCCCACAGAGGCCAGCACTGCTGCTACAGAGTACTCGTGGCAGGCAGGAACCCAACGCCCCTTCCCCAGGACTGTCCACAGCTGGAGCCCTGCACCGGCCTCACAGCCTCTCCTAAGATGCAGACTGGAAACACAGAACTGCCCCTTCTCCTCATGGCTCACATCCTCTGAGGGATCAGAGGACCCTCCTGTCTTTATGCCAAGCAAAGGCAGGTGTCTTAACCACACCTCAGAGCCTCCTCAGGCCTTCTTCCAGGGTCAGACAGCATGCAGGTGCTGCGGGGTCATGGGTCCCACCCCTGGGTGGCAGCCTGGCTGCCTCTGTGCCCAGCATAGGAACCCCTTGTCTCTAGCACTCCCCACGACTCTGCAGCTCCAAACCAAGGCCACGGGGTGCAGAGCTCAGCTGGGAGAGCTGAACTCCGTCTTCTCTCCTCTGGCCTGCCCTCTACCTTGGAGAGCTCCACATTCAGGTTGTAGACCTCCTGGCTCACTTCAGGGGTGCTTAACAAGTCTGTCAGCGCTTTATGGAGGAGGCCGTTCAGGGCCCGCAGGCGCACATGGTCTTCCTTCCTGGTCCTCTTTGAGGTTCTCTTCAGGAGCAAGTCCAATTTGGAAGGCCTATAAGTCTCCATTAAGAAGAAGAACACGGCCCAAGGGCAGGTTACACCTGTCACCCATCACCAACTTGGGTTGGGGAAGGGTGCCATCAACGTAAGACAGACAATAGTCACCTCGGTTACCTCAGCTCTAAGGTAAAGTATGTCTGTTGTTCTCAAGATCAAAACTGCTGCCAGTTTTATTTTTAAAAAAAATTTTTGAGGTATAATTTGCATACCATAAAAACTCACTGTTAAAAAGTAAACACAATATATTTTTAGTATACACAATGTATTTTTTCTAGTTTGAACCATTTATCATATGAACTTTTGTGGTTCACATACACTAAAAATTTGATGAACACTAAATAATTAAATAACAGGACATTCTAGAAAATGTCAGCCATAGTCAATTTTTATCTGAAACGGTTAAATCCATGCTAGCAGTCCCACGCACACAGATACTACCCTCCAGGGCAGATTTGGACAGCCAGTCAGGCAAGAGCTGTGCCAACTGTGAATCTCACCCACTACGACGACCAGGGGGCTGCTTGACACTCACCCAGTAAACCCCAGGGAAGGACCTTCATACCAGAACTTCTTCCTGCAAGGAGAAAGCAAAAGCCACATTGGAAAGTGCCAGCAAATCACAAGAGTTGCGTAACCTACCTTAAGAGGGTTCATACCTCAACGGCATGGGGCCCCAAAATGTAGGCAGTTAATGAACAGCATTGTTGTGGAGGCAAGGCAGAAAACAGTTTTAATTCAACTTCATAATTTTGACTTTCAAATTTGCCTACAGTCCTAAGGGTAGAGAAAGAGGACCTTAAAATATCTCCCAAGATGTACATAAACACCACGCCCAGTTGACCAAGTGGTTCCCATGGAGGGCCAGGTTGAGGGTACTGGTACTGCTATGCCATATGCTAAGGCTAGACAATCATAATGGCCAGGGAGACCCCACTGCTCACTTTTAAAGAGGGAGTTACAGGTGAGCGAGGCACAGGGGCTACATGATCTATGTGGTGGTGAGCTGCAGCTGGAAGCAGATGATTATACACAAAGACGTTTATGGGTAAGCATCTATGTAAGGGAGCCGTAAGCACAGACTTTTTACTTCACAAATGGAAAGGCCCCAACAACAGACACCCCAGTGGAGCATGTACACCAGGCACCCAACCCATGGTGCCACTTTACCAGGACCAGGAGTCCTCAGAGAAAGGGTTGATTCTAGGATTGTGGCACAAGAACAGGATATGTAAGATGAACCTGGCACACCTTGTAGCACTGGAAAGTAAGGATATGCTAAATAGGCACACAGAACCCCACACGATTGGGGTGTCAATGAGAGGGCTCCTAACGGCCACAGTTGGAATAATGAGAGCAAAGTAAAGTCATAGTGGATTATAATCCACAAATCCACACTGATGTGAGTGAATTAACAAATGGAGGAGAAGATATGCATCTCCCACACAGAATCCCAAATAGTTTCTGAGCACAATTCTCTCCTCCTTAGGCAGCGACTTCACATACTGACTTCTTCCCAAAAAGGACAGTATGGAAAGTGGAGGAAGAGTCACTGCTCAGGGTAGACACCTGACAAACACCCAGCCAGGAGATCAGCACCTGTGTGGACCACACACACCCTTGATGTGACAAAATCGCCTCTGCAGGCTCCTCTCCAAACTCCACAGCCCACACACAACCATGAGGAAACACCAAAAAAACCCCAATAGAGGGCACACTACTACTAGTCTAACAGTACTCCTCAAACAGTACTTTGCAATTTTTCTGTAAACGTAAAACTATCTTTAAAGTAGTTTATTGAACAAAACAAGTGATGCAGGCCTGTGATCCCAGCCATGCCAAAAGCTGAGACAGGAGGATCACACGTTTGAGGTCAGACGGGGCATAGTAAATAAAACCCTGTCTAAAATGAAGAATAAACAGAACCAAAAAACATACCCACCAACAGTAAAAACTAAAGTGGGGTGAAGATAAAAATGTCTTACATGGGGGCTGGGATTTTGGCTCAGTGGCAGAGCGCTTGTCTAGCATGTGTGAGGCATGGGGTTCAATTCTTAGCACCACATGTAAGTGAATGAATAAAATAAAGGTCCATCAACATCTAAAAAAAAAAATTAAAAATGACTGACTGTACTCATCTTAACATTAAGAAAACTAATTGAGGGCTGGGAATATAGCTCAGTTGGTAGGGTGCTTGCCTCGCATGCACAAGGCCATGGGTTCAATCCCCAGCACCACACAAAAAAACAACTAATTAACAAGACAAAGGCCACAAAGAAAAGGCAGTGTTAATAAGGAAAGGCGGACACACGTTTGTCCCCCATGAACCTGTCACCCGCCGTGGACCTCGCCCCCGCAGCCTCAGCACCGCGCATACCTGGTTTTCGAAGCAAATTTCTTGAGCAAGTTCTTGCTGCCACAGGAGACGGCAGAGCCGTGCAGGCTCCGCGTGCGGGCGCGGTGGAGTGCAGCCTCACCGCAGCCCCGCAGCAACAGCACCCCGGCGCCGGGGCAGCACAGACCGCGGGCGGCAGCCCACATGTCCGGGAGGACTCTGCCAGCTCCAGCGGGCGCCGGATCCGACACCGAGGCTGGACGACAGACGCAGGCCGGCGCAAGGTTGGAGCGGAGCGACGTGATGCGGACGTGGGGCGGGGCGACGGGACGCGGGGGCGGGGCGACGGGACGTGGGGCGGGGCGACGGGGGCAGGATGGTGGGTGGGGCGATGACGTACAGTTGTCATTGGCCTGGAGGCGGGTGGGCGGGGAGAGAGAGGGCGGCCCCGCCTACACATTTGCGCGCTGGAAAGCAGTGGGAGCTCAGAAGACTGCTGGGTGCTATAGGAAAAGCAAGTGACCCTGAAATTTCAAATACTGAAAAGATTTCAGTGGTTTTCACCGTGTTTGAGAAGATAGACATTCTTAATGTTATTCAACACCATGCAGTGTACACAGGTATCGAAGCATCACATGGTACCATTAATATGCATTTTCTGTTTTTATGCATCCGAGTAAAAATGAACTTTTAAAGAAAGGTTAAAAATAGCATGAAACTGACAGAAGGGGGAGCTGCTGAAGTGATTGAGAAGGCAGAGACATGGACGAGAGGCCGGCACACAGAGCCCGCAGGGTGGACCAGAGGCCCGCAGGAGAAAGCCTGCGGTGGGGTAGATAAGAAGGCCCTTCCACGCTGAGCCAACAGGTTGGACGGACCCCGCATTCTTCTTTCGGATTCTACTGCTAATTTATTTGCTCCTGCCATAAAACTTATTTCCTGTAATACTTCTTTACTCATCTATCTAGACAAAGACATTTGTCTATTTATCTAGAGGTTTCCAAAATGAAGTGTGTTAATCTGGATCCCATAATCATGGCCGTTTCCAATAATCTTTGCAGTCCCTACCTCATCCTTTATGCCCCACTCCCACCAGCTGCAGACCCCCGTTGGTATTCCTCACTGCAAAGTATATCGGAGAGCAGGCCTTGCCTTGTTTCCTGCAGTAGCCCCAGCTGGGAGAACACTGCAGCCTCAGAGTTCTCAATAATTACCTATTGAAGTAATTATTGAGAAGGAAATTGAAGGAAACGAACAGCGATCTTTGAGTATGGGGGAATGAATAATATAAGTCATCAGAATATAACAAAATAGAAGGTAACATAGCTCACGAGATTTGCAGATCTAGTCCAGGGTTTTAATTGAGAAACTGATGTGACTCCATTTTTGAAAATAAATAACAGCAGCTTCTACCTCAAGGCTGTCCTAAGGAAGGGGGCATGACCCTTATCCTTGGAAAAACCCACAGAGCACTCCTAAGCACATACCCACCCTGCTGAGTTGTTTGTCTGCAAATAACAGGAGAGATCTGCTGCACCAGGTGTCCCTGACTCAGTCAGGCTAGGTGAGGACCTATAGCAACCCCCTAGCAACCACCAATCAGCATGAGACAGGGAAAATATCTGGGTGCCAGATGACCCCCCAGTAGTTTATGGTAGTTGATAACATGTTGGGAAACCAGGTAGTTTGGCACGTACGCCCCTCGTGGCCTAAACCAATCAGTTCAAAGGAATACCCCTCTTGTACTAACCAATCACCCCTACCCAACTTGTTCCTGCCAGTGAATGTGCTAATATTGATTAGAGTTGTTGTTTGATTTTCCCATGGTATGGAATGATTTGCTGTGTGATGTTGTGACACAGAGAGTATCCCCCCAAAACCTATAAAATCTCACTGAACAAAGGATCAGGGCTCACTCTCTGGGACCACTGTCTCAGGAACGGTTGCGAGTCCAGGCTCGAGCTTGCAATAAAGATTCTCGTGTGATTGCATCGGATTCGGCTCCTGGAGATCTATTGGGGTCCCACGAATCTGGCATTACACAATCTAAATTCAAATCAAAACTAAGCCTAGGATTTTCCTTTAAATTCATCTGAGACTAGATAACTGGATGCAATTTCCCTCAGAAGGAAGTGAGAGAATGGAAGCAAAGCATGCAGCAAGCCGCCTTCAATAAACATTACCTATTACTCTTAAGCAACTTTAAGCCAGTCTACAAGATGGGTGTGACATGTGAAGTCCCCAGAAATACAGCTTTCCCCATTTAGTCTACTATATTTCTCAGTCCTCACAAGTCACTTAAGCAACACTTCGTTAGGAACAGGAAGGCCATGGAGAGCTGCAAGGATGCTTTCAACCAGATCTTGCATGATTTGCCATTTGGCTTGGTGAGTTGCACTTCCAATGTGAGGTGTGACAATGATGTTCTTCAGCTTCAACAAGGGGTGATCTCTGAAATACACATTAATTAGGAAAAACATGGAGTTGTTTGGTTTCTTTAACTTTGTATTCTGGCTTCACCTCCCCTGTGAAACCAGAATTTTGCCACCCCGAGATAAGAAGTTTGCAGGCACCTCAGGCACACCCAGAATTACACCCACATGTACCCACCACTCAGCTAACCCTAGCTCAGGAGACCCTATGTTTTGAGGTACAAAGCATGTATCCTAATCGTACAGAGGCCATGAACTCACAATTACACATGTGCCTGCTTGATTAGAGACTGGCCCGCAAGGTGGAAAAGGGCTAAGGGCTTTAGGGGATGCCAGAGCTGTTCTACCATCATGGGAGAAGCTGAATTCACTTTTAATGAGGAGTGGCGTTCAGAGGGGAGATTCATCAGAACTAGCAGATTAAAGGAAGTTGACTTCCAGGAGGAAGGCCCAGGACGGCAGTTAGCCTGGAAAGGTGATGAGGAAGAGTGGATCAGGCAAACTCCAACTTGATGGATAGCACTAGATGCCAGCATTGGCAATGGATGTGGCCTCACCCACAGGGTCTCTTAACCATTTGGATACAGCTGAAGTAGCCATGAAGGACCATGGCCTCTTGGCCCTAGCTGCTAAGAGTCAAGGGCACACCTACTAGAATCTTGTGGACCCCAAGGATGGCAATGTATCTGGAACCCCTGACTCAGACTACAGTAGAGGGTGCAAGTACTTCCAGCCTTAGAACTAAGATGAAGATGAAGCACAGCACAGATACAAAGGTTTGTAAAAGAGGCACCCAAGGCCAACAAGAAGGCAGAGATTCTGTGCAGTGTCCTATGTGGGGCCCAATCCTGAGCACTCTGAGCTCCCTTTCCAGGGTGAAGCTGACCCAGAACCTGGACAGTCTGCTGTATACAGTAGGACAGGCCACACCCCACAGTTCCATGGCTCCCTGAGGCTGCAAGGCCAACAGAAGCACTCATCTGCCATTTTGCCACCTTCTATCCAAAAAAAAAAATATGGATTTTGTCTGGTCTTGTTACCTTGGCAGGGGCTCTGGGTATGTCACATCCAGTGCTGCAGCCTTAATGACCCCACTCTTCAGAGCTTCCACCAGTGCATCCTGATCAACCAGAAGCCCTAGATGAATGAGACAACTCCTCAGCAACCACATGGGTGTTGACATGTGAGAAGAGAGTTTCATCATACAGCTAGAGCTTCAAATGTGTCTTCATTTTGTTCCAGAAACATGTTTAAATGTATGCAAATCCTCACAAAGAACATGCAAACTTCACACTAAAATTACATTTAAATCATGTCCAACCAATCATTAGAACAAAACCAGGCCTCGGCCCACTGTGTGCATTGCTCAGTGAGCCCTCACATACCACAGCAAAGTTGATTCATGTTGCAGGTGAGGCTGTGTTTTGGTTTGGATGTAAGGTGTCCCCTAAAAGCTCCGATGTTAATGCAGGAAAGTTCAGAGGTAAACTGATTAGATTGTGAGGGCTATAACCAGGTTAGTTTGAATTATTTGACTAGTGGTGATTGTGGGAAGGTGGGGCATGGCTGGAGAAGGTGGAATCCTGGGGGCATGTCTGGAAGGACGCCTCTTCCCCAAGTCCCTCCTCCCCACCGCCCACTTCCTGATCCCACCATGAGCTGAGGAGCTTTCCTCCACTGGCCTCTTCCCTCACCCTGGGCCCAAAGCAATGGACTTAGTCATCTATGAGCTGAGACCTCTGAAGCCATGAGCCCAAAATAAACATTCCTTCCTCTAAGTTTTTCTTGTCAGGTATTTTGGTCACAGAAACAGAAAAAGTTAACTAAAACAGAAATTGGTATCAAGAAGTGTGATCACTGTAACTATCTGACCATGTGTTTCAGAAACCTTTGCAGCTGGTTGGTAGGAGGAATTCTGAAAAGTTTCGAGATGTGAACAGCAAAAGCTTTAAGACATTGTAAACAGAGATGAATGGGTGATTCTGGTGAGAGCTCAGACCAGAATGCTGATAGGATTATAGACAGTAAAGACTGGGCTCAGGGGCTGGGATGTGGCTCAAGCGGT
The DNA here is from genome assembly GCF_021218885.2 of Marmota monax. Lineage (NCBI taxonomy): Eukaryota > Metazoa > Chordata > Mammalia > Rodentia > Sciuridae > Marmota > Marmota monax. The sequence continues at coordinate 11,108,411 of NW_026692826.1, read as the reverse complement.
AGCGCACTCGCCTGGCGTGCGTGCGGCCCAGGTTCGATCCTCAGCACCATACAAACAAAGATGTTGTGTCCGCCGATAACTAAAAAATAAATATTAAAATTCTCTCTCTCCCTCTCTCACTAAAAAAAAAAAAAAAAGACTGGGCTCATGAGGTTTGAGAGAGAAATGAAGACTCTGCTGGGAATTGGTCTAGAGGCCACTTGTGTTACATTCTGGCAAACAACTTGGCTACATTTTGCCCATATGCCAAGACTTTGTGTGAGGCTGAATTAAAAGGGGATGGACTAATCAATCTGATGGAGAAAATTTCAAGGCAGCAAAGCATTCAGTCAGTGGCATGGAGATTGCTGGCACCTTTAGACCAGGTTTTCCATGAAAAATGGGAACAGAAATCAGAGATAAGGGATTTTTAAAACTTACAATCTGGCCAGGAAAGTGCATGTAAAGTTGGGGCCCAGGAGGGTGTGCTTATTGAAGAGATTACAGCCAGTAAGGAGAAACTAAGTCCTTTGCACAGAGGCAATACAGAAAATGGCTTGAGAGCATCTTAGGAATTTGTACGACCTTTTCCACTACTGGCTCCAGGGTACAGAAAATAAAAATTTCATTGAGAAAAGATCATGGATGTCCTGCATACACAGGGGTGCCTAGGAAGTTGATTCACCACGCTGAGCCACAGCTATGATTCCAGGGGGCCCAAGTGTCACAGGCTGTCTATGGATTGCATGTGGGTCACTGCACATGGAAGCCTAGTGGATAGAAACATCTGGAGTCTGCGAATGACCAGTAGACATTTTCTCTGGTCAATTGCCCATGGACAGTGTGAATTTCTGTCCTGTTCTTCTATGTTCCACACAGCACCTGAGATGGGTATGACTTGCCAAGATGTCAGTCAACCTGCTGAGTGCAAAACCTGAGGAAGCAAGACTCTGCCTTTGAAACCTTATCCCTGCCTTTGATATATCCCTTTAAATAAATAACCAGAGCCATCTTTTCTCTGTCTAGTTCCAGCGCCCATGTGGACTAGATCTATCAGGGGCTTCACTTTTGTAAATATATTTCTGAATATATTTATGTTTTGTTATTCACTAATTATTTGAGACTTTAAGTTTTAGGGTGGCTTACATTTTCCTGGGCAGAAAAAAGAATGCCCCAAAGAGACACTGGCCATTGCCTCCGTTACCCAGGTACTGTGCTAGCTGGCAACAGATCTTAGCATTATCCACATGGTTCTGCAGGAATGCAGGATACTAAAGTTAAGGGGTCATGGAAGCTTCCACCAAGATTTCAAAAGAAGGCCTGGGAGGCCAGGTAAAGTGTAGCAGGGTTGGAGTCCCTGCGGGCTTCCCCTGAGAGGGCAATGCATGAAACTGTGAAGGTGAAATGAAGCTGGAATGGAGACTCCAGGAATTAAGAGATGCTAGTGACATGGACTGTCTTCTGAGAAAAGCTGCTGGCTGTGGAGAGAGCCAGGCTAAAAGAGAGCCCATATGCACTGCAAATGGCAATACCACTGGGATGAGGCTGCCCAAGGCCTTTGAGGCTAACACCTTGCAGCCAGGGTCCTCCATGCTGTATGCAAAGTTGCAGGTGGAGTTAAGAGAGCCATTTGCCAGCAGGGTTTCAGTCTCGCTTTGGCCCCTCTTTATATGCCCCTATTTCTCCCTTTTGGAATGAAAATATTTACTCTCTGCCACTGTGTGTTGGATACATGTAACTTGCTTTTTATTTTTACAGGGGCTCACGGCCAAGAGTTTGCCTTGAGTCTCAGAAGAGACTTTGAACTTAGACATTTGAGGGAAAGCAGAAACTATCAAGATTGTGTGGGCTCTTGGAGATGAATTGAATATACGTTGCATTGTGAGATGGACCTGAGTTTTTGGGAGCCAGGAGTAGAATGTTATAGTTTGGATATAAAGGTCTCCCCCCAAGTCTCCTGTGTTGATGCAGGAATGTTCAGAGGTGAAATGATTGGCTCTTGAGAGCTGTAACCTGATCAGTCCATCCTAGTTTGAATGGACAAACTGGCTGGTGACTGTGGGCAGATGGGGCGTGGCTAGAGGAGGCAGGCCCCTGGGGGAGGGGTGCATCTTTCTTGAGTTCCTTCCTCCATCCATCCTTCCCTCCTCTCTCTCTCCCTCTCCAGCCATTATGTGCTATCTCCTCTTGAGCCCACAGCATTTAAGTCCGCTGTTTGTAGACCAAGACCTCTGAAATCCTGGCCCCTCCTCTCAGTTGTTCTTGCCAGGTATTTTGGTTACAGGAATGAAAAGCTGACTTAAACAGACTCATAGGTTACAAATCTGCCCACAATTATCCTGTACCCCAGCCCTGGTCTTACCAAAACCTGGTCCTGTCTCACTTTCATGCCATCTCCCCCAAATCACCCAAGGGGCTCAATTGAAAAACAGCCTCCAAATGTCTGCATTTAAAAATGAAATGAGGGCCAGGATGCAGGTCAGTGGGAGACCCTGGGTTCAATCCCCAGCACCAAAAAAAAAAAAGCAGTTATGAAACAAACAGAACGTGATGCATGACTCCATTTACAAAATAGCAAGAGTGTGTGTGAGCATCTGAGGCTGAGGCCTGTGAAGAACCTGCTGGCTGATAGTGCTGCCCATCACAGACAGTCCATCTGTGAGCCACTGCTCCTAGGTTACGACCAATGCCTGCCCAGAGGCTGTTGGAGAAAGTCCAAACTGAGGCCAAGGATGGCCCCAGAAGTTTGCATACTGGCCTTGATGCTACTGAAAGCGTGCTGCACACTGGTCTTTTAAACTGTCTCATTGAAGGTCTGAATTTTCAGACAACTCTCAAATAATTAACTCAGCCATGTGCAGCTTCATGGCAAGAGCTGGTTCTTGCTTTCTGGGTAAGGTCACTGAGCTAAGCGATACTCAGGGCTGTTGGGGGTGCTGAGTTTCTCAACCATGTCCCCAGCCCCACAGGGCACACTGCCCAGACGTCTGCCTCAACAGCCAGCCCTCACATGCACCCCCACACCAGCATCACAAGGATACCATCTGTGTCCAGTGCTGCCTCTTGGCACCTAAATGTCAAAAGTGACCCTCAGAAACTCATCCCCAGGAACTGTGTTAAATCCCCCCAGAGCATCAAATTGCAACACCACTCCATCCCAACAGACATTGACTTGTGATATGAAAACTTCCATATCGCAGCTATTATCCTTCTTGATTCTTACTTGAGGTTCAAAGTCATGTAAAGACAAAACTCAGGAAAATTTCTAAATAGAATGTAAATTTTCTTAATTCACCTGCCACCAATCTAAATGGATTTTGTGAATTTTCTGGACCAGGGCATCCACTCAGGATAAAGGGGACAAGAAAAGCCAAGGGCAGAGCTAGAGACTCCCAGCCATGTCTCCTGGCCACACGGTCATCACAGACAGGCCTACCTCTGCCGACATTGACCAGCACAGCACTTCGCTTCATCAGCTGCAGCTCCCGCCTCCCCATCAGGCCCTGGGTCTGGGGCGTCAGGCTGGCAGCCAGCATCACAAAGTCTGAGTGCTGCAGCAGGTCTTCCAGCCTGGCACAGTAGGCAGCACCCACGGCAGCTTCCTCCTCCAACCTCCTGCAGAGAAATCACTTCCTCAGAAATTCAGCCAGATGCCCAGGTGGGTGACACTTCCAGGGAGAAGTCTCTCAGGGGAAGTGGCGGGGTCCACTAGGCCCAACTCCCAGCTGGACACATGAGTCCCAAAGGCCTGGCAGTGTGGTCAGCCCTGGAGTCCTCAGGATGGCTCACTCCCCTATGGAAACTCTGCTTATCCAGCCCCTGCAGGGTTGCCAGGCCCAAACCTGTATCCCCAGATCCCTGCTTCCAGGGACAGCGGAGGCTGGGCAAACACATCTCATGCCCGGAGAGGAACAGGAAAGGCCTTGAGGTACTGTCTGCTGAATGGAAAGCCAGGACCACAGAGTCAATGCAGGCAGGACTGTGGCTTTTTTTTTTTTTAAATTTGGGTCAAATTTTAACCCTTATTCTGGTCACCCAAGACAACTGATTATTCGACAGAAATCATAAGCACCAGGACTTGACAGCATCCTGGAAGCCACCAATGGACTTTCAGATGTGGAATATGAAATGACACAGTTCTTTTCTAACACAGGCAGGTGTAGCCTGAGGGGAGATGCTTGCCCAGTTCCCCAAACCCTGTCCCCTTCACTTGCTTGGCCCTGGCATCCCTGCCTTTGCCCTCTGGTGGCGCTGAGATCTGGGACTATTATGTTTCTTTGTGCAAACACAGTACCTGATGAAATATGATATGTCAAGAGCTATGTTATGTTTTGAACAACTAATAATAACAATTAAAAAAAAAAAACAGTACCTGAAAAACCAGCTCACCATGCTCCACAAATGTCTGTTACAGAAAAGAGTTTCCCCAATTTTCTTTAAGGTCAGAAACCTATGCATTTATGTGAAGAGTTGGTTGATTGTAATGCATTCTGCTGTCATATGTAACAAATTAGAATAAAAATTTTAAAACAAAGAGTTGGTTGAGCAGCTGCCCTAGGTGCCAGTCCTGCTGGGTATGGGGATAGCAGTGAAGACATGGAGAAGCTCCACCTCTGCATCACCTGCACCCACGACCACACTCAAGCCACCAGAGGTGAGCATGCAGGAAGAAGGATCTCAGGGGCCTTGCCAAGGAAGGGCAAGAGGGAACCCAAGTAGAAGGAAACCTCTAGGTGGAGCCACCAGGGAGAGGCAAGGTGAGAACCTCTAAGGTGGAACCCTCAGGGCCTGAGTTGGGGAATGATTGACCTTTGGTGGAAAATGATCACATTCTTTTTGGCCAGGCCCAGCTGAGTGCAGTGTTTGCTCCACTTCTGGAGGTGTAATAGCCTTCCTATGTCTTCCTCCTGCTGAGGACATGGCACCCCTGGGGCTGCAGACATCTTAGAACAGCACCCCAGAGTGCTAGTTAAGTACATGTCTGTAATCCCAGCAGCATGGGAGGCTGAGACAGGAGTATCATGGGTTCAAATCCAGCCTCAGCAAAAGAGAAGTGCTAAGCAACTTAGTGAGACCCTGTCTCTAAATAAAATACAAAACAGGGCTGGGGATGTGGCGCAGTGGTCGAGTAACCCTGAGTTCAATCCCTGCTACCAAAAAAAAAAAAGTACTGTCCTGAGATGGGTCCTGCAATATTGTAAGACTGAAAGGGAGGCCCAGGAGCCCCTGGGAGACAATGGCCACGATGTGAGGCACCCAGCTCTATGGAACCATCTTTTCCCACAGCCAATAGGAGCCATTCAGCAGTTGTGAGCAATGGCCAAGGCCTGGCTGGTCTGCAGAGAGTGGCCACAGGAATTCAAGGTGGTATAAGTACTTGAGCTGCCCCTGGGTTGGATGGGACATGAGACAGCCTGAGCAGGTTTTGTCAGAGAAGTGAGAGTTCTGCAGCCCATCACTAAGACAGGCACTGGGGCTGGGGATGTGGCTCAAGTGGTAGCGCGCTCCCCTAGCAAGCATGAGGCACTGGGTTCGATTCTCAGCACCACATAAAAATAAAATAAAGATATTGTGTCCACCTAAAAGTAAAATATATATATATATATATATATATATATATATATATATACATTTTTTTTTTTTAAAGGCACTGGTGGTAGAGGGTAAGAACTCTAGAAGGGTGAGTGTAGGTGCCGTCTAAGGAAATAGGAGCACTATGGTGGGGAGGGCACACCTGCATCCTAGCAACTTGGGAGGCTGGGGCAGGAGGATCGCAAATTCAAGGGGTGATCCTCCAGCCTGGGCAACTTGGTGAGACCCCTTCTCAAAATTTAAAAAAAAAAAAAAAGGGCTGGGGATATAGCTCAGTTGATAGAGTGCTTGCCTCGCATGCACAAGGCCCTGGGTTCAATTCCCAGCATCACATAATAAATAAATGAATAAATAAAATAAACAATAAGAAGGGCAGGGGATGTAGTTCAGTGGTAAAGCATCCTTGGGTTCAATCCCCAGTACCTGCCCCCTCAAAAAAAAAATAAATGAATGGAAATGGGGAGTGCTACTGAAGGGCTTGGCACAACATTAGGGACAAAAGTCCAGAGTTAGTTTTGGACTTGTCCTGCGATGAGTGGAGACCTGGTAGGTGGAGGGTGCACTGAGTCAGCTGAGGAGACTGGGTGGACAGAGGGCAGCACACTCACCCTTGAGGGATGTGAGACCCCCAAAGCCAGGAGGCACACAGGCCACCATGGGTTCCTGTGGCTTTGCTGAGCAGGAGCAGTTGAGACAGGCATACCACCAGCTCTCTGAAGATTATCGGCAGTGCCGAAGAGCCACACAGGCCTAAGAGCCAGGAAGAGGCACCAGCACACCTCAGTATTAATTGGGGCTTGGTGGGTGTGAACGCATCTCCTGGGACTGAAAAGTCACTTTGGAAATTATAAAGGACTTGTGTTATGTAGTGAACTTCTTTTCTTTTCAGTGGTATTTTCTCCATGAGAAGTCAGAGCCACATTTCCAGGGAATTGTCAGGAAACTTCCACCCCTTCTTGGCATGAGCTTTCCTTGGTGAGAGTGGGGATCTCCGGGCCATGCTTGGGCAGCCATAGCTCTACTGAGCTCAACCAAGGGTCAACTTTTTGAGCCTTACCTGCGGTTCCTATTGTGATACAGAATCTTCATTTCAAATGCTTTGGCCCTCTGCGCAATCTTATAGCCAATGGTGCCCATGCCGATGATCCCCAGAGTGGCCCCCGACACTTCCTGCCCCAACCAATTTATAGAGAAGTGCTTTGTGTCCGGTGAGACAGCCAACTGACAACCTAAAACATACAGGCACAGTGCTGTTAAATGGCATCACTAGCAAAGGGGTCTTTCCACAGAGCTCAAGGCAGAGAAGGCCTATGTGGAGGCTGGAGCTCAGGTCCTCTGTGCTTCCGCAGAGAGGACAGCAAAAGTAAGAGGTAGCTTCCTCAGAACAAAACCAGACCCTCTGGAGAGGATGTTCTGAAATGGCAGCTTATTTCACATTAAGGATTTCTGGCTAGAACTTGTTTCAGAGTCTGTCTTGACCAGTAGCCAAGAATAAGAGGAGCCAGGCTCTTGCTCCTTCTCTCAGAACTGCTTCTCAGCAGAGTTCCCATTAGGAGAAGATCACGTGACTTCCACTGCCACTTTTGTGGTAGTCCTGAGGCTACCTTATATTTTACCCTGTTACATGCATGAGTGAGAGCTGGTGGTAGAGGAGCTACTGCTCTCAGAAGCCAAGGTGGACATGGATGCTGACAGAAGCCGTGCACACCCAGGAGGGACTATTAGGATGGCCTTGGGCCTAAGCTTAAGCAACTCCATTATAAAAATTCCAGTTGAAACCTGCAGTCTCACTAGGCACTCCCACAGAGCCCTCCAGTGTGGCCTCAGACAAGTTACTTCCCCACACCCTGATAAACAGAGTAAAGCCCCTGGCAGGCTGTCCTCACCTGATCAGAGGGAAAGGCAAGAAGATCAGGGTGGAGACCACCAGACCCAAAGTTTCTGACCCCAGGGTAAATGATGTCACTGAGAAATCCCGTGGTAGCTGATAAGGATTGAAAGGGGGGCCAAAAGCCCCAAATTTTAGTATAAATGATAGAGCAAATGAACAGGGATTCAGCCAGCCAAAACAAGGATGCACTTGAGCTGGAGAGCCTAATGAGGATCTGACATCTCATCACTTGTCATTGTTCCTGAGCCTCTGCGTGATCCTCACTGCTCTCAAACTCTACCACCTCATCTGGACCTTGGTGAGAGCTGCAACTCCTCCCTACAACCCCCTCCTCAAACAGTCATTCACTCGATACCAGGAAAAGCCCCTTGGTTCCAGACCTGGTCACCAGAGTGAGTGTGCATCTGCTGGACTTAAAGCGTAAGGCTTCAGACTTTTGAACTTAGCACACAGAGGGAATGTCTGTCATTAGCCTGTCATGATTAAGTGTGTTTTGCAGTGCTTAGAATTAATCTAGAATTGCTTGCTGTGAATTAATTAATCTAGAATTGTTTGCTGTGAATTGATTATGTCTATTGCAGTGCCTAGCCTTGTCATTTTCTTTTTCTTTTTTAGTTGTAGATGAACCTTTAATTTTATTTATTTGTTTTTATGTGGTGCTGAGGATTGAACCCAGTGCCTCACACATTCTAGGCAAATGCTCTACCACTGAGCTACAGCCCCAGCCCCGTCATTTTCTTGATTAAGAACCTATAGAGGGCTGGGGATGTGGCTCAAGCGGTAGCGCACTCGCCTGGCATGCGTGCGCCCCGGGTTCAATCCTCAGCACCACATACAAACAAAAATGTTGTGTCGGCCGAAAACTAAAAATAAATAAATAAATATTAAAAAAAAAAAAAAAAAGAACCTATAGAGTGAAATTGTATTGAGTAATTTGAGTGAATCGTTATTCATTGAAAGGGGCAGAGGAGCATGGACATTCTTTATTTCTCCTCTCAACTGCATGTGTTGCAATTTTGCCCCCTTGCAACAAGGAACTCAATTCCCAGCAGATGAAGTCTACATGTCACCCAAAGATATCAGAACCAGAGAAGGACCTGTTTGCGTGTTTTGAAATTATTTTAACATGTATATTATTAAATATTTATCATCTGAACCTTTGGACAACCAACAACAGCATTTTTACCTTCCACCACCCTGCGAGCTGAGGCCAGCAGCAGGGCCATCCCCAGGTCTGCTGTGGGAGTGGACACTGCGTGTGGGGTGTGGGCCACCTTCACACCACAGCTGGCAATGAATGGCAGGTCCAGGTGATCCAGGCCTGCTCCCGAGTTGCCAATGATTTTCAGGCAGGGCAAGCTCAGCAGCAGCTCCCGGTCAATCACTGGGCGTCCACCCCAGAGGTATATAGCTTGGATCTTTTGACTGAATTCTGTTTTGTTTTCCAAAAATCGCTTCATGGTAATGAGAGTAAAGTGCTTCTGCAGCTCTTCCACATGAGCCTCACATATGCCATAGGGTCCTTCAAGGCCAAACACTAGAACTCCAGGCAGTGCTGGGTCTCTTGCAGCCTGCAGACAGAAAGACATGAACCACACAAGAGTGCCACATCTCCTGCTCCAGCATATCCAGGCGGCAAGGCTGGGCTTCTCCTGTTGGCTGGACAAATTCTCAGGCACCTGAAAGTCAGACAGAGCCTGACTGCCTGCTCCCTCCTGCTTTGCCTGGGTTTTTATTCCTGCCTTGGGAAGTGACCTCCTGGCCAGGAGGGCTGTGGCTGAACTCCCCACCTCCTCACCCCTGCCTCATGCAGAGGCCAGGTGAGGTGCTAGCAGCAGATCCTATGAAGACAGGCAGCAGTCATAACAAAGCCTGGAGCACTCGCCTGGCCTGTGGTCAGACACTGAGGCAGCCTACTCAGTGAGTGTCTGGGATACAATAAACACTGTGCTTCAGTCCTAAGTTTCAGGCTATTGCTTGCAAGCAGCTGTGGAGGAGAAAAACGCAGACTCCACCCCCCATCTAGGCCAGAGAATTAAAACCAGGGGAGACATGTGAGCAGGTAAACAGTTTCCAACTCTCCCAGTCCACTGTTAAACAGATGAAGCCCCCATGGGGAAAGGAAGAGCCAGAGTCACTGAGCCAGTTGCTTCCACAGTGAACTGGACAGAGTGGTGGCGGAAGATTAGCTAGGCCAGGGGTTTGGCCAGGCAGTTGCCACAGGTAAGTGACAGTGCAGGTGGTAGGGTTTGCAAGCATGGATCTCCCCTGGGGAGGAGAATGCACCACCTGTTCCCAGGAGTTTTGCTTGCTCTTAAGGAACAGAATCAAGTCAGTGATATTTTGCACCTGCTATGTTCTTAAGTGCCTTTAATTTGAAATAGCCAATAATACATCAGGGCTATATATCTTGGGATGTGGTATTTTTAACTCTTTTACAGCAATAAATAAGTAGTAAAACTGACCAGCTGGGCACATACCTGTAATTCCAGCAGCTCAGAGGCTGAGGCAGGAGGATCTAGAATTCAAAGCCAGCCTCAGCAACCCCCAAGGCTCTAAGCAACTCAAAAAGACTCTGTCTCTAAATAAAATAGTTATTTTTTACACTTGATCTTAGCCAAAAGGCCAAGAAGCGATAAAATAGTTATTTTTTAAAAAAAGGGTTGGGAACATGGCTCATGGTTAAGTACCCCTGGGTTCAATCCCTGGTACAAACAAACAAAACTGACCACATTTTACTGTGAAAATAAAAAAAAAATATGTCTTGTCTGTAAAGTGAATTATAGTTTTAGGTTCCTTGTTTCTGGTTAAATATGAGATTTTTAAGAATTTAAAAAATTTTTTTAGTTGTGGGTGAACAATATCTTTATTTTGTTTATTTGTTTTTTATGTGGTCCTGAGGATCGAACCCAGTGCCTCACACATGTGAGGCAAGCGGTCTACCACTGAGCCACAGCCCCAGCCCAAATATGAGATTTTTAGACATTAGTATCCTTCTATGAAGAAAATCAAAAGCTTTCCAAACACTGAGGTTTTGTTTTTGGGTCCCTGAGGCTTGGTGGGGAAAACAAACCAAAGAATGTTCAAAATCTGATCAAAGCTTACACTATGATCAGTTCCCAAAAAAAAAAAAAAAAAAACAAAAAAACAGGCTTGGGCTTACTTCTGACCTTCAGAAAAAGATTTAAACAGCCTTGTCCAGATAGGAACACCTCTGTGCCTTTCACAGGTTGGCCACGACAGCCCAGGGCTCTGCAATTGTGTTTCCTGCTACCTTGGCACAGAGTGACACTGTGCCCCTGCCACACCTTCATACAATGTGACACTGCACCCACCCCACTTCACTGTCCATGCCATACCGGGGCTATTGCCCTGTCATTCTCAGTGTCTGCACATGGGAAAGACTGAGACTCTTTACGGGTTCAGAGGAGTCCATCTTCAGTCAGAAGAGACAAGCGACAGAGAGCACAGGCTCACATTTCCCTTCCTCAAGCCCAGACTCCGCACATCTCCTTCATGCTGGAGTTCAGCCGAGGAGCCTGCCGGGGACAGGCACAGACCCTCGGCCATGAGAGGTCACCACCAGCACTAGCTGCAGTGGTCTGCTGCTCTGTCCCCGGAGCTGCCAGCCCTCCAGAGTCCTCTCCTTTCATAGTGCAGGCTGCCCACTAGGGGCCCTGCTTTCTTCTCTTTCCTAATTGCTGCATCACAAGATCAAGAGAGGGGAATGTTGGGACTGAATAGTAGGAGCAGCATGGGTGGGTAGGAATGTCCTCGACTAGGAAAACTCAATCAAATTGGACTTCTGTTGTGAGGACTGAGAGGACAAACCTATCCATTTGGAAAAATCAGACTTCTTAGCTTTATTTTTGCCCAACAGTAACAGTTCAGATATTTACAATTCCTGATTGCTGTTCAATTTCAACTGTTAAAATTGTTTAAACATTAATTTCTTCTCATAAGATGATAGCTTAGTTAAAAAGAAAAAGAGCATTTACCTTTGTAGACATTGCCTTTGACAGACTTAAGGCTCCAAATTCAGATTTTCTTCTTTTAAAGACCCTGGAAAATTGCACCCCCCCCCAAAAAAAAAAAAAAAAGAAAAAGAAAAAGAAAAATGTAGGCTGAACCTTCCACAGCTTCTCTCAGAAAAAAGTCAGGGACAAAGATCAGCCTGCTGGGAGGAGACTCCTGGCCAGTGGGAGGAGGTCTGGACCCCTGACCCTGAGCTGGGGCAGCCAATCAGTGCACACCAGCATTCTCTGGCTGAAGGCACCAGAGCACTGGAGTAAAGCACAAACAAAACTGATGAGGACCAAAGGAGAGGGGAACAAGAAATGTGCTGGGTGCTGAGGTGCACGCCTGTTATCCAGTGGCTTGGGAGGCTGAGGCAGGAGGATCACGAGTTCAAAGCCAGCCTCAGCAATGGCGAAGTGCTAAGCAACTCAGTGAGACCCTGTCTCTAAATATAATACAAAATAGGGCTGGGGATGTGGCTTAGTGGTTGAGTGCCCCTGAGTTCAATCCCCGGTACTGCCCCCCTGAAAAAACCTAAGAAATGTAGCTAGGCATGGTGGCCCATGCCTGTAATCTCAGCTACTTGAAAAACCTAAGGCAAGGGAATGGCAAATTCAAGGCCAGCCTGGTAACTCAAAAAGACCCTATCTCAAAATAAAAATTAAAAAAAAAAAAAAAAAAGGGCTGGGGAGGAGGGTGCTGGGGCACTGGGGCATAGCTCAGTGGGAGATGCTATGCCTAGCATACCCAGGGCCCTGGGTTCAATCCCCGGCACCATAGAACAATAAGTTCAATATGTATCGTTATAATGCACTAATAAATAAATAACAAAAAAAGAAGAAATTTGCCCAAGTCTCTAACAATCGGCAAGATCTGTTAGTGCAGGGCAGGCTGAACAAATGTTAGCTGCAAGATAACCAGGGCACTCCAACCTGTCTGGTTCTTTTTTTTTTTTTTTTTAATGCTGGCCCCCCTCTCAAGCATTTCACATGGTGACACATCCCTCTTCCTTGGCATTCTTTCTCCACTGAATGTTAGTGACGACCCATTCTTTTTTTTTTTTTTTTTAAGAGAGAGAGAGAGAGAGAGAGAGAATTTTTTAATATTTTATTTTTTAGTTTTCGGCGGACACAACATCTTTGTTGGTATGTGGTGCTGAGGATCGAACTCGGGCCACACGCATGCCAGGCGAGCGCACTACCGCTTGAGCCACATCCCCAGCCCCTGTCTGGTTCTTTATCGCAGTTTGCATCAAGTCTGAACTCTCTCCTGCCAGGGCCCCCCTCTCTTGCTCTCTCTTTCTCTCTTCTCCTCTTTCTCACTGCTGCAATAACGATCTCTTGGTCGCTCCGAGTGCTGTGGTCACTTTCCTTTCAAGATCACATCAGAGGGAGATTGTATCCATAACATGCAGTGACCTTCTGGAAAACACAACTTCCCATGACTCTTCCTCTTAGCACACTAGGAGGAGCAATGCCCCATCTCTCTTCCCAAACTCTGTTTCCAACAGCGCCCAGTAGGCTCCCTGTTCCTCCCCTCCATCTAGCCCCTTTCCACTTGGCTCCTCTTGTCTTCTCTCCACCCCTTTCAAGCCCCATTTTTTCTCACCTACCAGTAATTCTCATTCCTCTGGTTGTACATGATGTAGAATGTCAGGTCAGTGGCGGAGACTTAGAACTGGAAAGAAACATCAATCAGGCGCTGATGGAAACACCTTTCAATCAGCAGGGTCTCCTGACTAAGGCCTGTCAATCAGCATAATCCCTGGCCAATCCTGGAGTTCAGCCAGCTGAACTGATCAACTCCAGCAGGACATGGGACCCTAAAAATCCCCTTTCCTGTCCCAAAACCTTCCCTTCCTGCTGTAAGCCCCATAAATGTCCAATCCGGTCAAGCTTCCACCCGGTTTCTCCTCAGACCCTTCTCCTGTCCACTCTGTTGGTCTCATGAGTTCCGCCTGGGAGTGATATCTAGGATAAAGCCTCTTCTGTGGTCTTTTAAAATCTGCCTCCTTTGGTCGCTGCCCGCCTTGCCTGATCTCACATAGAGTTACACAGGTCATGTAACCGTATGTGCACATAGGGTAATGATGTCTGATTCATTCTACTATCTTTCCTACCCCTATGCCCCCTCCCCTTCCTTCACTCCCCTCTCTTCTAGTCAAAAATACCTCTACCCACCCCCCCACCTATTGTGAATTATCATGCTTTCTCTTTTAAAAAGCAATTTACTTGCATCTCTGCCTGGCTAAAGTCAACAGGATATTTACATTCCTCAGCAGCCATTATCTGCAAGGGAAATGGACCCTGAAATGCTTTTAAGAACACGTTACCCTGAAATGGGGAACTTTGTGTGACTCTTTCACAGATCAGAGCCCAGAACTGAATTAAGGATAATTCCTCCTAACCATAAAATCTATTAAGAGATTCCAGAGTCTGTGGTTGTAACTCAATGGTAGAGTGCTTGCCTAGCATGCATGAAGCACTGGGTTTGATCCTGAGAACCACATAAAAACAAGTAAAGGTATAAAAAAATACAATAACATTTAAAAAATTAAAAGAAAAAAAGAATCCAACTAAAACCATCAAGGGCCAAAGTGACCTGGAGCTGACATGCGCAATGAGGACTTTTTGTTCTTTTTATTTATGCATGACAGCAGACTGCATTTTGACATATCATACCAACTTGGAGTACAACTTCCCCTTCTTGTGGTTGAACATGATGTGGAGTTACACTGGTTGTGTATTCCTATATGAACATAAGGAAGTTATGCCCCATTCATTCTACTCTTTCCCATTCCCCTTCCCCCCCCTTCCCCCCCATGCCCCCTGTCCAATGCGGTGAACGCCCCCACCATTGTGAGTCGGCTGCTTGTCAGAACATTTGGCCTTTGTTTGGGGGTGTCACGAGCAGCTTCTCAGCCTTGTCTGGTTACCAGGAGTTCCTTTCCGGATATCTGTACTGGACCCCGGACCGCGACGTACGCGAACACCAAGCACGAACTCGATTGCCTTTTGAAATGCTGGTTTATTCGCACACCACACAAAGCAATACACGAGGTGGCTGGCACACAACTGCACGATCTTACTCTCAGGCGACGAGAGTTAGTTGTGAGCAAATACATGGAGTTTCCCTCGCGCTTATATACTCTATATGTTTACAACAAACTTGCTTATGTCTAACTTATCTAACATAAGCACACTACCTAGTTACATCATCAACTTATCTAACATGGGCATACTATCTAGTCATCCTATAACCAAAACATGTTTACAACTAAAAAGTCACTTAGTCACTGCAAAGTCCAAAACAAGTCCAAAACAAGTCCTTTTGCTGATTCATGTTGTTTATTCATCCTTGATGTTTACTCCTGTCATTCCACCCCCTTGATACGGAGGCGCCGATGGTACTGATGGTGCCGATGTATCAAAGCAACAAGTACGGTCCCCTGTCTTAGGTCGTCCATTCGGAAGTTGCCCGTCCTCGGGGAAACGTATGGGCTGTCGCGGCCCTCCAAACCAATCTTCAGATTGGAAGATGCAATCCACGGCATCCATGCAGCCACCGACCACACAGGAGTGCAGAAAAGGATGAAGCATAGCACGAAACTCACAGCAGAAGGGAGCTTTCACTCTTGGAACGAAAAGTTGTTTCAATCGTAAATAAAGGTCCAGATCCAAATCCTTTACTAGCAATAAATCTATCACCAAATTGTGAACTATCATAAATGGATAATTAACATCTTTTTCAGAGAACATCGGAATTGGAGTCATCCGGTCCTTCCTGAATAATAGGTCGTTCCTCAGCTTGCGTCCTAATATCCGTTTGATGATTATCTGGTCCACAGACATAGTTCCTCAAGAAATTCTATAATATTAACCAATCTTAGGTAAGTGTTGATGATAATCCACATAAGTCCATAATTTAATAAAGTAAGGCTTACAAATGTTTCTTAAACATATGTTAAATAAAGATCTAGGAACATATGTATTCCTCTGTCTGCATTGTGAATTGATTCTGCACAATAAATCATCACCAAATAATAATGATCTATTATAGTTAAGCGAAATAAGTCCATTAACATAAAAAGCACCTGCATTAGATTGTAAGGTTAATAAATCATGATCAGACTTCATCACTTCAGTGAACAATCCAAATAAAGCCTTAACACACAAATGTATATCATATCTACAATAAACATCACAGTGCGAATTAATATTAGGAATACAATTCCAGACATGATTTAAAAACATACATAAAGAAGGTACAATACCCTCTAGATGTTTATCCAGCGGACACCATGGTCCACTGCGTAATGTTACTAATCTACATAAAAAAGAAAAACGTTCCTGACCAAACAGTGTATATGCACTATATGAAAACCATGTATTTACATGAAATTCAATGCAAAGATGACAATTTGCGTAGTGCAACTGTTCAGAATAATTCCTCGATCTTTCCGTCCTTCTCCTTCTTGGATTTAATTTTCTTAGTGCCTTTCGCTTCATGGTCCCTGTAATGTTGAAGTTTATCCATTTTAATGTAAGTTTTCTTTCCTGCAGACTTATTAATCTTTAAACAAATCTTAATGCATAATACAAATAATACGAAACAACATACATATAGCAATCCTTCCTTAAGCCAATGGAAAGGGTTCCATCTCATAATGCAACTAACATCTGCATGAACTAATTTTCTAAAGAAACCTACAAAACTACAATCATAAGTATACTGAAAGTCACGCGGAATCAAGTATCCAGAATCAACTAACATTTTAACTTTATGAGTTTCACCTGAAAATCTTTGGAGAAGTTCAGTAGTTTGGTTATGTACTGTCTCAATTTCCTTTCCTAATGAAGCATAAACGGATTTGGCTGCCTCTGTTGCTTTCATCATATTTTTATATTCTTCTGACAGAGGTGGCTGGGGTACAAAAGAATGTAACCCAAAAGTATGATTAGACATATAAACCACCTGAGTCAGGACTCGTAAGTTTTGCGTAGCAGTAAAATACTTAGACCTAAATAGATGTTTCTTAACAGTTAGATTCATATGTTCCATCATCATGACATTGGAATGTACATGACAACCAGCATTCAGACTCAAAGAATCACTATAAGAAATGTTTTGCCATCGTCGAACCATGTACGGTTCAGGATAACAAGACAACATATTAAAATTCCCAAGATCTAACAAAGTAGCCTGAGGCAAAGATATAGTTATATCAGAAGTCCTAGGTTCATCTGAGAAAAGATCATATGCTATAATAGTTGTTTTACCTATAGCATAAGTGGCTTCACTAGGCACATAATATGACATATTGTTCCATTTTAACCAATAAAACTTATCAAATGGTATTATCCAATCTTTACCAATTTTCTTCGGTATAGCCTTAGTTGGATATCCTATTACAACCTTAGATGTCGACATTTGCCATAAATTAATCATGCAGACACCAGTTTCACACCAAGAATCCTTTGTAGGATCTAATATGGTTATAGCTGATGCAGTTTCCATGCCTATGCCAGTTCTAAATAACAGTCTTATTTCTTCTAATCCCGCGGTGATCATTGCTTGCAGATGTTCACACTCCTGAGTTGCCTCCAATTGTTTCATACGTACATTCCATGATGCATCCATGGTCTCAATCACCTTACTTAATGAATCAACATGATGTTTCAAAAGTTCCTGTTCTGCAGAAAGTCTTTCCATAAGTAAAGATGCGGAGTGCAGATTTTTAGATAATTGTGAGATAACAAAGTTCTGTTTATTCTGAAGTCCTCGAAGAGCTGAAATTTCCACTCGAAGTTCCTCCGTCATTGCTCCAGCGATTGCTGCCCCCAAAGCTGCTCCGGCCAGGAAAGCGCCAATCGCTGCGAACTGCAAAGGTCTCCGTCCTGCTGCATTTCTTTGAACTGAATAAAACAAATCTGGCAACACAGTAGACTCAAAAGAAGGACATACAGTTTCACCTTTCAACAAATCACTAACAGACAATCGTAACACAATTGGCTGTACTTGTGGTTGTATCAAAAATCTAACTGGCTGATGTAGTAAAGGTAAAAATCCTGGAGCCTCTAAAGTCTTCATAAAATTACCGTCCTTTTCCTTGCGTGGGAAGAGGACCGCTCTTGGGAAATGGGCAGTAACCCATCCCTTGGTTTCATCAAATCCTCCTCTATCGATTAAACAAGGATTCAAAGAGGTCGGTTCCATGTAGCATTTCTGCATATCCATCTTTGTACTATATATAATATGATTACCTGCATGTGCATCAAACACATCAGTATTATTATGTAAAACATCATGTGTTACAATATCATAAAGATTCCATTCATTTTCACTTCCTGGTAATAACATATACCAGTAATAAGGTAATTTTCCTGGATATATTTTACTAGACCAAGTAGAGAAATCCATTCCTTGTGTCAACCACCATTTCAGAGTTTTTCTATCTGCTATATCCACATGGTATCTAATTATAGTATCCCAGAGCTGTGCTCTAGGGCACCCAGTCTTCAATGACCAGTAGTCATCAGCATTTACCAGGTAAGTGTCTGTTTTGTAATTCACTAAAGTAACTTCATCCAAATCTGGTGGTACAAATTCAAGAGAATATACTGTTGGATGTAAAGTATAAGTCCTCGTTTGTTTCTGCTGATTGTCTAATACAGCATTACCACCTTCATAATGTTTGGAAAAGTTTCCAGTTATATTCACATCAAGAGGGATATCATAGTACGTGGAATCATTATGCATAATAGACCTATGAATACCAATCACATATTGCCATGAATGTGGAAACCATCTGCAAGTAGATCTTTCCATAGCTAAACTAACATTTTTAGTGTCCACATAATTAGAATCAACTCCCATCGGGATTGACATATTATGGACATTCACTCTGATTTTGTCATCACTCAAATTAAACACGGGAATCAAAGTCCCAAAGAAATCATCATAAAACTTAAAGGTACAGTCTTGGCATTTATAATAAGGCCACTTTGAAGACTCTCCTTTGGATCCATTATAAGTATAATCTATTTGCAAAAATGTGACATTATAAAAGTATTTATTCAAAATATCCTTGGGTGTGATAACCAATACAGGTTGCCAGGACTGATTATCAAACCTATGCCACGTATTATTCACCTCAAGATGCATATGAGAGGCATTCAAATATACAGCATGAAGAGGATTCTGTACACAATTTTGTCTGCTAAAATTATAACACCATGTCCAATTAAATATATTATAATATTGTGTGTAGTTTTTCCACACTGTCTGGTTAACAATGTATTCGTCCACGGTGAATTTGTAATCATGTAACCCTGGACTATGCACTCTCTGTCCCAATTTCGGGCTATCCACAATCTCTGAGAGGTCCCATTCATTATTGGCATTTTTAAAAACATACCTCCTTGTTTTGTTTTCAAATAATAGCCATCCAGAGTGATTAAACATTCCAAATTCAGGATGTAATACCCCAGTCGTCCTGTAGGCTGGACCCAGCCTACAGGCCTGTGTGTGAATCTTATAAGTTACAGATGAATAATTACCAATTTTATAATAATATCTATATTGGCACCACTTAAGGAAGGTTGAATCAACAGGGAAGCAAACTCTACCAATAAATGCTTGTCCCTGTGTTCGGTTAAGCATATCTCCAAAAATGCTACGGATACAAACATACCCGATTTTATCCTGTAATTTAGGAGGCGTGGCCACTGGTTTAACCAAGTTATGGGTAAATGGCTGTGGTAAAGGGTCGGTCAACACAACAGGTGATCGCCAAGTGGCGGTACCTAAGGTATTGACTTTCCACCAATTATCTATAGTAAGATAAGATTGGTTCCGTATTTCTAAGGATCTATCAGGATTCTGTAGAATCTCGAACTTTCCATATATAGGTAAATTAGGAAAATCCGCTACACAAGATACATAATGGGTATAATTCAAATGAGTTCTGCTTTGCACATCTTCAATATATATAGACATATTCCTTTGTTTAGTGCTCATGGAATCTAGATACTGCTGTAACTCTTTTGGACACCATGTCCCGTAGGGTTCAACTAAAACTTGCGGCCATCTAGGCAACGGCCTAGCTCCTTGTAAATGTCTAGGCAATCTTTTCCACTCATCCAACATTTCCTTAGAATCATTATATGGCAACAAATTTATCCCCAACGTAGTTGTTCGTGGGGTTGTAGTTGTAAATTCACCAGAACCTTCTTCTTCTCCATCATCATATGAAGAATAGTCATATTTTTCATATTCATAATCGAATAAATTATAATCATTCTGTTTGTTGGACACCCAAACCTGAAAAGGCAGTGATGCAACATCCTTTTCTGCTGCTTTTATACATGTAAAGTCATTCTCTTCTGTAGACTCCTCAAAAGTATATACAGTAAGGTTTGGATTATTAAGCACTGCTGCTGTAGCATTATAGCTCTTAACTAAAGGTTTGCCTCCAAGTTTCCTATAATAATACACAAAATGTGGCTTATAAGACCACATATCCATAATCCCAGGTACAAGATGACATCGGAGGGGGTTAGTTTCATATTTATTAGAAGTTCCTCCATCCGCACTAGATCTAAACATTGGGCTATATACCCCAACTGTATTGATGTCCCAAAAATGGTCACACTCCTTAGGTGCGGAGTGTTTGTTATAATGGTGGCAAAATGCATAATTATGATAAAACAGGTATCTAATAGCAGTAAAATTTTGTAGGAATTTGTTACTTTTCCAATATTGTGGTATTACTGCACAAGAATTATTACACTCTTGAAGTGAATGAGTGAAATTAATATAATTGAAGATCCAATCTTTGTAAGAATGCTTGGTCAGGTTAATGTTCCTGATACCAAAATAATATGGAGTTGTAGTAGTAAAAGTAGTGGGAGTTGTAGTTTGATTTCCCATTACTGAATAGAACTGCAGGGCTATCAAAAGTAGCAAAAATAGCAAAAGTAACAAAGTCCTAGGTGCCATTACCAGAAACATAGTGTATAATTAAGTACATAACAGGGTAGCAAATCCCGTACCAACAATTTATGATACGTTTGGTTCACGTTAATATGGTTAGTCACTGCAAAGTCCAAAACAAGTCCTTTTGCTGATTCATGTTGTTTATTCATCCTTGATGTTTACTCCTGTCAGGGGGGGACTGGCTTATTTCACTTAGCATGATATTAAGTCAAGAGGTGGACGTGGGTGGAATTCTCTGGAAACTTCCCTCTGAGTTTTAGTGGGATCTCAATAAAACCAGATGCGGAAAAGTCACGCTGACCCTTTCCTCTGCGATCGGACCCACTTTTTCCCTTCAGCCCCCGCTTTTCGCCTTTCCTACCCTTCCAATAAACTCATGCCCGCCGAGGCTGGTCGGAGATCCTTCTGCCGCCACGGCCCTATGGGGTTCCGGGGGGGTCTTCGCGCTGCCGGCTTCGGGGAAGGCCCTGTAACAGTAGGGAGGCGCCTCGCTACCGTAGCACGGGAGTAGGGACAGGCCACGTCCGGCCGCGGGGGAACAGGGTGGTGGCTTTCACAGGGAGGTTCTCGGTCGGGGAGGCTGGTGCCGGGTAAAGGCGGCCAAGCACAACACCGCTGACACTTTCCCACCCGACGAAAGAAAGAACCAACCGCCGGCTCCCAGCGAAGCCGCGCCCGCCCAGCGCGCAGGCGTAGATGCGCCCGGACGACCTCCACCCCTGTCACCTGCATCGCGCAGGCGCGGCCAAGGGCACGTCCGGGCGGCTGACGCCACGTCCGCCGGCACAGGCGTATGCGTCAGAGCCTGATTCCGGAAGTGCCCCTGCGCGGGAGGCGCTGGTGCGGTCGGGAGGTGCGGGCCAAACGAGACCCGGAGACAGAGGGCAAGGTGGGGCCCGGATGGGCCAGGGTCCTGAGCGGGGCTCCCACGGGGTGGGTCGAGGTCCCACGGGATGGACGGGGGCCTGGGCTAGGGGCCCATGGGGCGGGCCGCGGGGGGCGCGGGGGTCCCGCAGTCGCGCGACTTCTGCTCTTTTGTCGCCTGCAGGCAGCTCGCGCGGCGCCCTGCCGCACCGCCCGGCCACGCCAGCATGTCGTACATGCTCCCCCACCTGCACAACGGCTGGCAGGTGGACCAGGCCATCCTCTCGGAGGAGGACCGCGTCGTGGTCATTCGTTTCGGGCACGACTGGGACCCCACCTGCATGAAGATGGACGAGGTTCTGTACAGCATAGCGGAGAAGGTAACGGCCCGGCCTGGCTCCTCACCCTTCCTCGTTCGCCGGCGGCGGCCCGGTGCTGGCCCTTCTGGCCCGAGCAACGGGGACCCGTGTAGCGGCGGCGTGGCTCCCGGCATTGTGAAGATGGCCTTCTGTTTCTGTCAGAAGCGTCCGTAGTTTTCCAAATTTTTAAGAGGTTCACGAAGACTGCTCCCTAAAAAAGTTCATGGTTCTTATAGATAGCAATTTTTCTTTTAATTTACGGTTCAGTGAACAAAAACGTTTTCGGGCTTTGTTGGATGCTTTAAAAAGAATTTAGGTGTAGTTGGACACAAGACTTTTATTTACTTGTTGTTAGTGATGCTGAGGATCTCACCCAGGGCCTTGCACGTGCCGGCGCGCCCTCTACCGCTGAGCCACAACCTCAGCCTCTGTTGGATGCTTTTTAGATGTTGAAGAACCTTTTTTTAAATTCATGTATTTGTATGAGGTGCTAAGACTCGAACCCAGTGCCTCCACATGCTAGGCCAGCGTTCTGTTCCACCACTGAGCCGCAGCCCCAGCCCCGTGGGTGTTCAGCCCTTGGATTGTGCTTGTTTGGGTTCCTTGTTATCGTTGTGTTTATAAAGAGAACTTGTAGGGCCTGGGATCGTGGCTCAGCCGCAGAGCCCTTGCCTCGCATGTGTGAGGCACTGGGTTCAATCTTCAGCAGCACATAAAAATAAATAAATCGGGCTGGAGATGTGGCTCAAGCGGTAGTGCGCTCGCCTGGCAGGCGTGCGGCCCAGGTTCCATCCTCAGCACCACATACAAACAAAGGTGTTGTGTCCGCCGAAAACTAAAAAATAAATATTAAAAAAATTCTCTCTCTTTAAAAAAATAAATAAATAAAGGTGTTATGTCCATCTACAACCAAAAAAAAATTTTAAAAAAAGAACTTTGGGTTTGCACCTTGGTAAATCCTATACTTTTCTTTTTTCTTTCTTTCTTTCTTTCTTTTTTTTTTTGTACTGGGGCTTGAACTCAGGGGCACTCGACCACTAAGCCACAACCCCAGCCCTTTTTTGTATTTTATTAGACACAGGGTCTGCCTGAGTTGCTTAGCACCTTGCTTTGGCTGAGGCTGGCTTTGAACTCAAAATCCTCCTGTCTCAGCTGCTGGGATTACAGGCCAGCGCTAGAGCGCCCAGCTTATAATTTTTTCTTTTGGTTGGTTTTTGCTTTAATCCTTTCTTCTTATGAAATAATTTCATTTGTAGCTGGAATTATTCAAGCACAGAATACACTAAGAGGAAACAGAAGCATGTGTGGTTAGAGTTTTCCTGATTTTTTTTTTCACATTCATACACTGGGTGGTCTGCAGCACTTGTTTGCTGATAGAAAAAGTACATTTGTAGGGCATTCGTGTATGGTCAAAGGTTTTATTCCTTTCCTGTAAATTTCTTTTGATAGCTTTAGGAAGAATTTTATTTGGGGTTTTTGTAATTGTAACAGTAGGGTAGAAGATAAAGATAGTAAAGTGATAGTGAAATATCTAACATTCTGATGTTCCACAAATAATTTGAGATTATTATAATGAAGAGTAAAAGTTACAGGAACTCTGAAGCTATTTTTTGCTCTCATAATAGTTAATGTAATTTGGGTTAAAGTAATTCCTTTGAGTAAATGGGAGTAGATATAAGATGTGTTTTTTCAGTAGGAAAGGAAACACTGATCTGCCCTTTGGTTAATTTTTCCTATCCTATTTAGGAGAAGCAATGTTGAACTGTTTCTGCATTTCAGTCAAAACAGATGTCTCTTGCAGTGCTTCAGAAGTGCAAATCAGAGATTTGGATACTGTTGATCTGGGACGTTTTTTTTTTTTAATATTTATTTTTTAGTTTTCGCCGGACACAACATCTTTGTTTGTATGTGGTGCTGAGGATCGAACCTGGGCCTCACGCATGCCAGGCGAGCGCGCTACCGCTTGAGCCACATCCCTAGCCCATCTGGGGCAGTTTTTAAAGAAACTTCTGAGGGAATTGTGGCATGACTTGACTGTGGGTCTCACTTTCAGGAACCCTTCAGGTCAGGGTCAGAGGGGAACTTTGATTATCAACCATTTCCCAGCTACTTCTTATCAGATGCCAAGATAGTGAGGACTGGAGGTGCATGGGGAGTGTGTTGGGGTCCTGCAAGCCAGGGTCCTATAGGGGATCATTTCTGCATTGCGAAAGCCTCTGTGGACAAGGGCAGATGCTGCTTTACTTCAGAGAATAGTCAAAAAAGCATGTCATTGCTGTGTTGACTCTGAAATAACTTGGGCAGAGCTTCTGGAATCTTTTGCTGTTCACCTTTCAGGGGTGGCTATGCCAACCCTGATCCGCGGGGATAACTGGGAATGGGAGGGCCTTTGGCTCTGCAGAACCAGGTGGAGCTCAGCAGGAAGCTCTTAGGAGGGAGCAGATTCACCCTGTGCCTGGGTTTAATAAGCTTTTTAAAAAAATATTGTGTTTTAGTTACTAAAAATGCAAATTTAAAATGTATTAAAAGACTATTGGGCTGGGGATATAGCTCAGTTGGTAGAATGCTTGCCTTGCATGCACAAAGCCCTGGGTTCAATACCCAGCACCAAAAAAAAAAAAAAAAAAAAAAGGAATGTTAACAGCCGGGCATGGTGGCACACTCATGTAATCCCAGCGGATCGGGAGGCTGAAGGAGGAGGATCACGAGTTCAAAGCTAGCTCAGCAATAGTGAGGTGCTAAGCAACTCAGTGAGACCTTGTCTCTAAATAAAATACAAAACAGGGCTGGGGATGTGGCTCAGTAGTCGAGTACCCCTGAGTTCAATCCCAGTTCAAAGCCAGCCTTAGCAGCTTAGGTCCTAAGCAACTCAGTGAGACCGCATCTCTAAATAAAATACAAAAAAGGGCTGCGGATGAAGCTCAGTGGTTAAGCGCCCCTGGGTTCAATCCCTGGTACCAAAAAAAAAAAGTATTATTTATTTTCTTAGTAAAGTCGTTTGGCAATGTTCAACAGCAGTTTTTGAAACTTAAGGTTTGGATATAAAGAACAGTATAATTTAAAAAATCTCCCTCTGTAGCATCGCAGATTGTGGGGCCTCTTCCTCATTTTGTCAAAAGCCCTGTTTGACTGTTTCAGCTGCCTAAAAGTGAGTACAATTTCCACAAGTTCAGACTGTGTTGTGGACTGGCTGCTCCTGCAACACCCACCCCCACCTCATGCTGAACACTTAATGGAGAAAGTTAGTCTGAAAACAGATACACTTAAATGTGTGTGTCTTACAGATTCATGGAGCTCAATAAGTATAGGACAGTGTGTTAGAGTTTCCTGTGTAGCTGCCAAAGAGGGTATTCCATGTGCTTGTGAACTGTTCTAGCATTTTGTGGGAATATGGTTTGTCACAGCAGTGCTTTGGATTCACTGTTCTCTAAATTCCTTGATGAGTAGGAATAGATGGGACCTTTTCATGTGTTCAAGAGCCCAGGCAGATAGAATTTCAAATCTCTTCATTGATGTCCTTGACATACAGTAGTGCAGTCTAATGTATCTCCAAGGCAGATACATCTGTGGACTTTTAAAGGATGATGTTCAGAACCCGTCTTGATCATCCCATTAAGGGTCACAGAGGTGGTGGGTCCCGAGGAAGTCAGTGCTCGGCCAGGTGAGGACTCATGGGACAAAGCAACCACCTCTGTTTTCTGAAGAGTTTCCTCCTGGCTGCAGCTGCCCCTGGGGAAATGTAGTTCCACCTGTAGGGACGTTCCTCAACTTTCTCTAGCTTGGTATGTGCAAATCTGATTGCTTAGATGCCTCCCTAGCCTCCTGAAGGTAGGTGCCTTGTCTGGTCCTTCTGCACCACTGCTGCACCTTCTTGTGTTCTACTTCCTCATCCCAGGTGCTGAGTCTGGAACTTGGCTGCTGTCTCCTCTTTCTCTTTATTCTGGTGTTCTCTTTGCTTGACGGATTCCCACCCTCCTGCAGCCTTGGCCTGCTTTGGGCAGGACTCTTCCTTCAAAACTCGGCTTCGGAGGTCTCATCTAGAGCATGGGCTTTGGACAGACACAGGCCACTTTCCATGTGGCTCAAAGTCATGACCTTTCTGAGTCTTGATTTCATTATATGAGAAACATCAGCAAGGCCTTTATTTAGAGGTGTAGACTTAGAATTTATGAGTGAAGAGTGCTTTGTGCAGGGTGTATTCCGGGTGTCCCTGAGCCAGACTTCAGTGTGCCACGAGTTCAGTTGGGTCCTTGCAGTACCAGAGCTGGACATGATAGTCTATTGGAATGGACAGGGGGAGATAACATGGGTATAAGCTAGAGCACAGGAGGTGCATGCTCTGTCTTGAACATGTGGCTTCCCTGGGTACTCAGTGCCCACAGATTTCAGGGTTGTGTGGTTGGTATTCACTGTGTCTGCTCCTGAGCAAGCCTTCTGGGGTAGAAGTGCAGCTTGGCTCCCCTTCCCAATGCCTGCAACCATTCCATGTCTTGGCTCCTGTGATGAGAGTTTGTTTGGTTTTATTTAAAGCCAGAATACAACTTAACCAGTTTACTTTGAAAATAAAGCTGGTCCTAGGGACCTGACATTTACATTCCCTCTGCAGATGGTGTGGGAAACCAGTCTTGGAGAAGTGTGTGTTCATGAGTTGCCTGACCAAGAGGAGGATGTGCATTATCACTGTGTGAAAGCCTCACATGAAGGGTTTTGCAGAGTGACATGTGGGCAGTGAGGCACACCAGGTGCCCCTCATGCCAGAGTTCCATAATAATCTCTGCACCACAGCTGGAAGGCAGACAGGTGGAGGTCTCACCACAGGTCAACTCTGTCTTTCCAGAAATGGTTTAAATTTCCTTAGTGAGGTTTGTTTTGTTTTGTTTTTGGCTGGTTTGTTGCTTTGTTTGTTTGGTAATATTCTAAAAGTGAAGCATGCAGTCAATGAGTGAGGTTTTTCTCCCTCAACCTCTACAAGTGTCAGCATTTGCCAGTCTTGTGTTTTCTTTTTTTTTTTTAAAGACAGCTTAGTTTTTTAATAATTTTTTAAAAATTGTTGATAGATCTTTATTTTATTTATTTGTTTATATGTGGTGCTGAAGATAGTACCCAGAATCTCACACATGTCAGGCATGTGTGCTACCGCTGAGCCACAGCCATAGCCCCAAGTCTTGTGTTTTCTAAACCTTGTTTGCCATGCTGTGATACTTAGAGCAGATCCCAGGGATCATGTCATCATCTGTAGGTGATGGTCAGGATTTTAGAGTTGGTTTTATGGAAAGGCATATTGTACATACTGGTTTCCTGTAGCTGCTGTGAGAAACCACAACCTAGAGGACTTGAAATGATAGAAATTCTCTCACAGTTCTGGAGACCAGGAGTCCACGGTCAAGGTGTGGGCAGGGCTGTGCTCTCTGGATCCTCAAAGGGAGACATTTGGTCTCTTCTGGGCTCTGGTGGTTACCAGCCCCTCTGATTCCCTTGGTTTACGGACCCCATCACATGAGACTCTGTGTTCCCATGTCTTTCTTCCCTCCCCGCCCCGCAACTGAGGGTTGAACTCATGTGATTTACCACTGAGCTATACTCCAGTCTATTTTGGCCTTGAATATGCAATCTTCTTGCCGCAGCTTCCAGAGTCACTAGGATTACAGGTGTGGGCCACTGCATCTATCTACGGGGCTCTCCTCCTGCAGGACCTCCTCTTACCTGATTTCTTCTTCAGTGATCCTCTTTCCAAATAAGTCACATTCTCAGTTTTGGGAGTTAGGACTTCCTGTCTTTTGGGGCAGTTGCAGTTCAAGCAGTCATGTTACAGGTAAGTTGCTTATGCTTCCTAGAGGGCATTGAGACAGTTTATAAGGAGCCTTTAACATGTCAAGATGCTCTGTTCCTGAGATTGTATTTTAGCGTTTGTTCTTAAGGCCAAAAGTATACCAGGTGAATGACAGGTGTTTGTGGAAAACAAGAGAAGACTGGTAAAACAATGGCATAGCTGCTTGGTGGAATAGCATGCAGGGATGAGAACTATGTTTTTGGAAAGTAGGTAGTTTGCATAAGAATGCTTATATTAGAGCAGTATACAAAATACGACCTCATTTTGTTAAAACAGTATAAATAAACTTTACAAATATAACCAGGAAAAAAGGTGGGACAGAATCTCTCAGAAATACTAATGTTTTTCTCTGAGTGTGGGATTGGAGGTGTTTTTAGTCTTAAAAATTTTTCTGTGGGGCTGGGGTTGCCGCTCATTTGTAGAACGCTTGCTTTGCATGTGTAAGGCATTGGGTCTGATTCTCAGCACCACATAAAAATAAATAAATAAATAAATAAAAGTATTGTGTCCATCTACAACTAAAAAAAATAAAAAAAAAAATGTTCCCTAAACTTCTGATGAGCTTGTAATTAAAGAAAAAATCACTAGAAATTGCTCATTATCAGCTGGGGTCCTAGCTGTTCATATTTGCAAGGGTTCAAGCCTGAGCAGCTGGGCTGCATGGGCAGATTCTCCAGGCCTGCTCAGCAGTGTTGCTGTCATGAGTACTTGTGGGTTACACCAAGTTTGTGTGCCGTGATGCGTCTGGTCTGTTTTCTGCAGGGCTTTGGCAGCTAGCTGCTTAAGTCAAGTTTGGCTAGCTCCTGGCCATCCGAGGTCACAGTGCAATTTGGAGTAGCCAGCTGGTCAGGATGCTGGCCGTGTCATGGTGTTTTCTTAAGTGTTAGCACTGTTGGATAAGTGGTTTGAAAAAAATTGTCCAATTTACATAAATTCTAGCTTTTGATTTTTTTAATGTGAGTTTTATGGAATGAAAGTCAAATCAATCTGTTATTTTTAATCTCTTTACTTTTTAGGTAAAAAATTTTGCAGTTATTTATCTTGTGGATATTACAGAAGTACCTGATTTCAACAAAATGTATGAATTATACGATCCATGTACTGTCATGTTTTTCTTCAGGTAAGTTGTTATTTACATGACATTGTTGGTTTGGACCAGATTCTATAGCCTAGAAGGAGTGTGTTAATAATGAGCCATTTCATGATGCAGGTTATAACACAAGCTGATCAGTGACTCTGAATGGTTTTCAAAGTGACAGTTTCCATTTTAGCATTACTCAGTGACCAGTTACCCTTTGAAGTAACTTTGCCCAGAAATTTGGGTGAAGTGGAATGAAATGGAAGACACCCTCATTGACATTTTAGATGCCTTTACATGCAATCTGTGGATGAAAAGTGTTTTAAAATAACTCACTTGTTAAGCGTGATGTCAGTGACTTTAATATTTAATGTTCTGTTGTAAGAGCAAACTCTGAATGTCATTACTCTCTCACAAATACAAGTTTATCTTCTCAGCTCAAAAATTATGTTGTGGATATTTAATTTGGAAAGAAATCACCATTTCACACTATTGTTGACAAAATTTCTATGGTAGTTACCACAGAAGTTGGTAAAAGCAGTGTCAGTGTTGGCTGTATTCCAGAACAGGCGATTCCTAACCTCTGGGATTGCATGGGGGTGCTTTAGTTTATGTTCTGCATGATAGTGCTATACATTTGCACCCGTTTGTGAGCTTACAGTTGTGGAGGTGCAATGTCTGGCAGGGCCAACTGAGTTCTCTACTGAGGGTCTCAGAGACCAGAACCATGGCCTGGGTGCTTGGGGAGGGCCTAGGGAGAGTCCACCTTGGCTTGCTGGAGTTGTTACCAGATGCAGGTCTCACAGTGGAGCTGAGGCCTGTTTCCTTGCTGCTGTCATCTGGGCTATTCTGCTCAGAGCCCTGTACCTCCATGGCAGTGTTGGGTATGTGGAGTCCTTTGCATACCCTCTCACTTCCAGTTCTAGTTAGATCACCCAGACAATCCAGGGTAACCTCCTTATTTTAAAGCAACTGATTAGGGACCATAATCTGTAAAATTTCCTTTTCAGTGTAACAGAGTCACAGAAATGAAGCTTTTTTTTTGATACTGGGGATTGAACCCAGGGGTGCTTAACTGCTGAGCCACATTCCCATCTGTTTTTTGTATTTTATTTAGAGACAAGGTCTCACTAAGTTGCTTAGGGCGTTGCTAAATTGTTGAGGCTGACTTTGAACTCCTGATCCTTCTGCCTCAGCCTCTCAAGTTGCTGGGATTACAGGTTTGCGCCACCATGCCTGGCTTGAAGGCCCCCCATCCTCTTTTTAAGCTTTTTTAAAACTTTATATTATTATTATTATTATTATTAGTGTTCGGTCAAACCCAGTGCCTTAATGTTCTAGTCAAATGCTATACCACTGAGCCACAACCCCAGCACTATAAAGCCTTTTTTTTTTTTTTTTTAAATATTTATTTATTTATTTTAGTTTTCAGCGGGCACAACATCTTTGTTTGTATGTGGTGCTGAGGATCGAACCCGGGCCACACGCATGCCAGGCGAGCGCGCTACCGCTTGAGCCACATCCCCAGCCCCATATAAAGCCTTTTTGTATTCACAGAATTATGGGAAGCATTTTAGGAGTTTGCCTCCTGCAGTCTGCTCTCTGTTTCCAAGGATTTGCATCCCCAACGGGCTGGGGATATAGCTCAGTGGTAAAGTGCTTGCCTCGCATCTCTCCCTTAAGCAGAATATTCCTCACCAGGGTTACTGAGGACCCCATCTCAGGACCGAATCAGGTCCAGAATCACATTTTCCACATCACCTATGTTGGGTGCGCATAAGGCTTTGCAGGGGACCCTCTTCTTTACTTGTGAAGCTGAGACAAGTGAGGCTACACCCCAACAGAGGACTAGGCCTAGGGAAATGCAGAAAACTGGGAGGCTTCCCTCCAGGGCTGGACAGCGAGGCCCTGGGCTGGCCCTCCTGACCCCATGTTCCACATTTTGGGACAGTTTCTGCCCAAGTACCCTTTTGCAGTTGAGGTTTGTAGGTGTGTAGTTTGCCATCCTGCATCTTGCCACTGCACTGGGGCCATTACCTCCTCCAACACTTCTCTCTGCCTCTCACAGTTTCAGGTCAAGGGGGATACCTTCCCCCATATGACACATTGTAAGCTCTGATGGCGATGCCCAGGCTTCCAGATGCCTCCCGTGGGCTGAGAAGACCTGTGAGGCATACCCTCATCACCTGGGCCTGGGTGCACTGACCTGTGATCTTTTCTGGTTCTCAGCAAGAGGCCATATGTGCTCTTCCTTTTCTTTGTTCCACACAGTCAGCAGTCATTGTGGAATTCAGCATCTTGTTGCTTGCAAAAGCTAAGAATCTCTTCTTCCTGTCCCTTCTTCTCTTCCTCACCCTACCCCCCTCCCCCTCTCTCCCACTCCTTCCTTTTTCTCTCTTTTTCTCCTCCTTTTCCTTTGTTTTTTTTTTTTTTTTAAACCAGGGATTGAACCCAGAGTTCTTAAGCACTCGGGCCACTTCCCCAGATTGGTTTTTTGTTGTTGTTGTTGTTACCAGGGATTGAACTCATTGGCACTTGACCACTGAGCCCCGTCCCTAGCCCTATTTTGTATTTTATTAGAGACAGGGTCTCACTGAGTTGCTTAGCACCTTGCTAAATTGCTGAGACTGGTTTTGAACTTGCGATCCTCCTGCCTTAGCCTCCTGAGCTGCTGGGATTACAGGCCCTGGCCACCCCAGACCTTTTTTATGTTTTGTTTCGAGACAGGTTCTCACTGTGTTACTCAGGACCTCTCCACATTACTGAGGCTAACTTTAAACTTGCTATCTTCCTGCCTCAGCCTCCCAAGCTACTGGGATTACAGGTGTACACCATCGCGCTTGACATTTTATTATTCTTGTTAGCTGTTTATACCAGTTTGTCTGTTGATTTCCTCTCAGTTTACTATAAGTTGCAAGAAGAAACCAGGCTTGCACTGTCAAGTCTTTGCTTGGAAATTTCCTCTGCTAGATATCTTAGCTCAGAGCTCATAAATCCTGCATTTCACAACTGTAGGACACTGTGACCCTGTTATTTCCACCATGTAGGAGGATCCCTTTCCTGCCTTTGAGCAGCTGACTCTTCTCTTCAGGTGAGACAGGGAGGCCATTTGGGGCTGGAGATGGTCTGGTGGGCAAGGAAGGTAGGAGACAGCTTTGGGTGGTGGCAGGGGCACACTTTGTGTATTTGTGGTTTTTAGGACTGATGGTCTACTTAGAAAAGGAGGTGAAACTTGCTGCTGTTGTTCTATTACCTAGCATAAGTAATGTGAGCACTTTAGTCACCCTATACACTGGATATGTATGTTGAGTGCCTCCAGGTTTCATGGTCTTGAGCTGGGACATAGGGACAGATAGGTAGTTCAAATGGGAGTAGAAGTGCCAGAGGACAGTATGTACAGAGATGTAGGTATCAAACTGGGCTGTGGAAATGTGCAAGGAACTCTCACTCTGGATGAGCCTGCTCCCTCACAGCCACACATGGGCCCTGAAGGTGAACCACAGGACAGGACTGACCTAGCTAGCACCTGTGCACAGGAACAGCTGAGGTCCCTATCCCGGGTTTCTGGGCCAGCGTGTGGACCTGGAATGTCACCCTGAAAGCAGATATTTGATACAAAGAGTGACATCAGATGAGTGGTAGCTGCTTTGGTTGAGGGGAGACCAAATGAGAGGCCTCCTGAGAAGCAAGCTTATTGAACAGGGTTGAACTGGACATATGATCCTATAAATGTGAGAAATTGTACTAGTAAAAATCTGTCTTCAACAAACCAGGAAAAATCAAGCAAGTGCAAAAGAGGGTTAGCAGCTTTACTCTGGACGGTGCAAGTATGAATTCCTAAGATAGAAGTCTAATCTCTTGAAAAACAAGTATCTAAAAGGGTCATCTACTTCCCTGGTCCTGGAGATGCAAAATGTCATGGGTAGGATTTTTGTAGAATTTGTGCCAAGGACTTTTAAGAGCAACATGAAAAACTTACTGCTTTTCAGGAAAATTAATACAAACCTCTGACTATCCCTTTAGGATATTTGTCCAAAGGACATATAGAAAAGTCTAGAAAGAGTTTGATGTCCCTGCATTGTGTTATTTGTTTGTTTATTTATTTATTTGATTTTTAAAAAATGCATTCTTTTTTAATATTTATGTTTTAGATGTAGATGGACACAACACAGTGCCTTTATTTTTATATGGTGCTGAGGATCGGACCCGGGTCTCGCCCATGCTAGGCGAGCGCTCTACCGCTGAGCCACAATCCCAGCCCTGCATTGTGGTTTTTAGAAATAGCATTTTGGTGTCTCAGCCTTTTCTTGATCCGAGGTCTCCTTTTGGTTGTATGTATCTGTCAGTGATGCAACAAGCATTTGTGACAGCAGGAAGGCGGGGCTCTTGTGGAATCTGCTGTGTGCACTGGTGCCTTTCTCTCTTTGCAGGAACAAGCACATCATGATTGACTTGGGCACAGGCAACAACAACAAGATCAACTGGGCCATGGAAGACAAGCAGGAGATGGTTGACATAATTGAGACTGTATACCGTGGTGCCCGTAAGGGCCGGGGCCTGGTGGTGTCCCCCAAGGACTACTCCACCAAGTACAGATACTGAGGCTGGTGCCATGGGGCCCTTCCCTGGACTTGCTCTGGTCTGTTGAGAACTGGAGGGCTAAGGGTCACACACCTTCACGAGCTGAAGCAAATAAACACCTGAAGGAGCACCCACCACTGTTCTTAAGAACCTGTGTAGCTGACTGGTGTTTGTGGTCTCAGTTAATTGCTACCTCATCCTTGCAGAGGGGTCAAGGTGTTTTTCCTGTGGGATTGGATTCTGCAGTCTTGAATAGTTTACCAGGGCTGCCATGGCCAAATATGGTAGACCTAGTGGCCTCTACCCCAGAAAGCAGGGTTCACTTCTGGAGGCCAGAAGTCTGAGGTGAAGTTGCAAGTGGATTGGGTTCCACTGAGGGTGAGGGGAACATGCAGGCACCCACAGTTCTTTTGTCCCTTGGCTGGGAGTTGCTGTACTTGAGCTCTGCCTGTCTTCACAAGTGCATGTATATGTCTGTCTCCAAGTCTCCTTCTCATGGGGATGCCATTCATTGTGACTTCACCTCATATCTGCAATGACCACATTCCAGGTAAGTCACAATCTGAGATGCTAGGGGTTAGGCCTTCTGTGGTGATATTAATCTATCTCAGAATCCAAAGTCTTGATCGTATTCTGGTTCCAAAAACAGTGTGATGACCTTTGGAGGCTTTCCTGTGGGCAGTGGAGCTGCTGCTTTTTCTTCCTGAGACTGGGTTTGATGTGCTCGCACACATCCTGTTCCTGTGGCTCCTGGTCTATCCAGAGAGCAGTCTCCTTATTGCACTCCCAGGCTCCCATGGCTGGAAGTCCCTGTCACCTCTCAGTGCACATTTACTCTAGTGAAAGCTGGGGGCACATCTAGAGAGGCTCTTTTGGCCAGGTGTCCTTGGGCAGGTTGCTTTCTACACACATAAAGTGCTGAGTGCTTGGTTGGTATGTGGTGGAGTGAGTGAAGTGCTCACTGCCGTAGTTAAAACACATGGAATACCTGAAAGAGTGAAACAGATTTCTTATCTACATATATAGGTAAGAATGCTTCTTAATTGGATTTAAAATTCAAATGTGAGCCTGGGGATGCAGCTTAGTAATGGAGCACTTGTCTAGCATGTATGAAGCCCTGGATTCAATTCCTGGCACTGCAAAAATGTTTTTTTCAAATGCAAATCTGTAATTTAATCTCTCTGGTGTCAGTTTTCCCATTTGTAAAATAGGGAGTTTAAAACCATTTTGCATTGTTATGAGGGATTAATAAAAAATCTATATAATCTCAAGTACTTGGCATATAATAAACATTGAATATCACCCTCCTGGCATTTCTCCAAAGAAGGAGAACAAATGGCCAGCCAACAGGCAGCAGTGCTTATCACTCATCACCACTGCTTGTGAAGAGGCTGTAGTTAGCCATGGTCCACCACTCCCTGCCCACTGGGATGCTAGGTTAGAAAGTCGGGCTGACAAGTGTTGATGAGTCCTCATGAACTGCTGACAGGGTAAGATGATGTAGCCACTCTGGAAAATAGGCAGGCTGGTCTTGAAAAAGTTGAATGTGATGCCCCATAATCAGCCCAACATATCTTTCCCAGGTGTGTGTACCTAAGAGAGTTGAACACTTGCTCCACAGAAGCTTGTGCTCAGTACCATTATTCTTGATGACCAGAACAGGGAAGCCCCCATACCTGTCAGTCAGTGGGTGAATGAACAAAATGTGCTGTTATCTGCATAGGGCAGTGTTCTGTGTTTGTAAAAAAAAAAAAAAATGAAATGCCCAGCACAGTGGCATACATCTATAATCCCACAGATCGGGGGGTGGGGGGGGTGAGTCAGGAGAATCACAAGTTCAAGGCCATCCTGGGCATCTTAGCAAGACCCTATCTTAAGGGCTGGAGATGTGGCTCATTGATAGAGGAAAAAAAGGATAAGTAGGGCTGGAGTTGTGGCTCAGTGGTAGAGTACTCGCCTGACATGCGTGGGGCACTGGGTTCGATTCTCAGCACCACATAAAAATTAAATAAAGACATTGTGTCCACCTAAAACTAAAAGAAATAATTTTAAAAAAAGGGAAAAATACCAGAAAAAGGAAAGAAATGAGGTACTGTTAACATGCCACAACATGATGAACCTTGAAAATTTCAGATGAGAGAGGCTACCTGTCACCCAGCCTGCAAAAGGTACAGAAGAGGCAGATCCATGTGGGCAGCAGGGAGTTGGTGGTTGCTTGGAACTGGGAGGAATGAGTGAGGGGAAGGAGCAAATGGGTGCTGGGTTTCTCTTTTAGATGATGAACGTGTTCTAAAATTGTGGTTGCACAACTCTGTAAGATCATGTAGTTGTGTAATTGAGTGAATTGTGTGGTATGTGAGTTGCATCTCTTCAATAACAGCCTTATTAGCCATTATGAGAAAAAGATAAGCAAAAAGTTTACATCCCATATCTGTGTGCACCTGTTGTAAATGTGTTGCGTGTTGTATTACTCTGCTTGGACTGCCATAACAAAACACTGCAAACTGGGTACTTAAATGGCAGGTTTATTTCTCACAGTTCTGGAATCTGGAAAAATGCGGGTCAGTCTTCCAAGCCAAGTAGTTTCAGGTCTCTCTTCCTGCTTGCAGATGGCAGCCTTCAGTTAGAAAGAGTTTGATGTCCCTGCATTGTGGTTTTTAGAAATAGCATTTGGGTGTCTCAGCCTTTTCTTGATCCGAGGTCTCCTCTTGGTTGTATGTATCCGTCAGTGATGCAGCAAGCATTTGTGACAGCAGGAAGGCGGGGCTCTTGTGGAATCTCCTGTGTGCACTGGTGCCTTTCTCTCTTTGCAGGAACAAGCACATCATGATGTGAGAAATTATACTAGTAAAAATCCATCTTCAACAAACCAGGAAAAAGGCATGCAAGTGCAAAACAGCTTTACTCTGGACGGTGCAAGTATGAATTCCTAAGAAAGAAGTCTAGCCTCTTGAAAAACAAGTATCTAAAAGGGTCATCTACTTCCCTGGTCCACAGAGAAAGCAGGTGAGCTCCTTCTCTCATAAGAATGCCAGGCTCATTAGACCAGGTCCACCCTTTGACATCGACCTGTGAATGGACAACAGGCACATGAAAATTCAGTGCATAGCAGTTACAGAGTTGAAATAAGTCTGCTCAAGCTTGATTTTAATAACTGTCTCCACTGGTGCTTTGTGACTGCAGCATAGTCAAATGTATAAGGACTTGGTTTTGCATTCCATGATTTTGTCTTTTATGAATCTACTGTCTACCTTGACCTGAGCTGGGTTCTTCTCAATTTTCACAAACTCTACAGTCACCTACAAGGTGGATTT
The DNA here is from genome assembly GCF_021218885.2 of Marmota monax. Classification (NCBI taxonomy): domain Eukaryota; kingdom Metazoa; phylum Chordata; class Mammalia; order Rodentia; family Sciuridae; genus Marmota; species Marmota monax. Next base: position 11,071,909 of record NW_026692826.1, on the reverse strand, counting down.
TTTTTTTTTTTTTAATTTATTTTACTTTATTGAGAAAGGGTCCTGCTTTGCTGCCCAGACTGATCTCAAACTCCAGGGCTCAGGTTATCCTTCTGCCTCAGCCTCCTAAGTAGCAGGGACTACAGGCACATACCGTCCCCCGTGATTCAGAAAAAGAAACAGACGCAGGTACCCGAGGTATAATAGCAACAAAGGATGGGAATTCATAACCTATGCCTGCATGGCTACTGAGCATTGCCTTGTCTGCTGCCCACATTACTCTGATCCATTTGGAACTAGCTAGTGCTTTTCAGCACTTGGCAATTTTTCTCCCATCTTCCTGTGGTAGTCTTTAGGCAAACTCAGGGAATTACTCCATGTGACTAATCGGGAGGCCCAGAATGAGTGTGTGATCCCATTCACCAGAGATGGGCTTGCACACACAGGAGAGGCGGGAATCTTCATTGTAGCACCGTTGAGAACAGTGTAAGTCAAACAACAGATCATTCAGTGGACTTGCATAGCAGTTAGTAGCTGAACCAGTGCTCCACACATCTTGTGCTGCTGAACAGAAAAGCAGGGCAGAGCGTGCAGACTGGTGCCACGCCCACACAGCTATTGAACATTCATAAAGACCAGAAACATGATCACACCAGTGTGTGGCACTGGACTTTGTAGGCATCCCATAGGCAGGGCAGCCTTGGCCATGGGCCCAGGAAAGAAACAGAACCACACCCAGAATCAAAATGCAAGATGTGTTTCTGGTCTTCAGGGCTTTTCTCTGGAAATCCAGGTGCTCACTGGGAACATGTGGCTGACCTGCTTCATGTGGGTGCCATTTCTAATGACTTTTCTACATCATTTCTGTTAGTGGCCAGAACAGGTATTTTTTTGGTTTCTGTCACAGTTCCTGGTTCATGACTCTTAATCGCCCTTGTTGGCTAAGTGATTATCCTGGTGCACATCAGGCCCCAGAAGCAGCCTCAAGAAAGCAGAATTTCTCTGCGATCTCTCCCACTTTCCACCTACTCTTTTCTCTTTATAAGGCAGGCCATAGAAACTGTGGTCTTAATTCTGTGACCTGCCTTGTCTGGTAGCAGGTGCTGTGTTTTGGATCTGGAATATGCCTCCAAAGACCTGTGTGTGTGCTGAGGCTGGGTCCCCAGGTGGTGCATTGTTGGGAGGTGGTGGAGCCTTTAGGAGGTGGGCCTGGTGAGTGGGGTAGGGTGTCCCTGAGGCATCTTTTGTCCCTGTGGCCTGGCTGACATGCGGTGAGCAGCTTTGCTGTCCCTCTCTGGCCCACCATGATGTTCTGCTTCCCCACAGGCTCAGAAGCAACAGCCAGGTGACCTTGGGCTGAAACTGTTAGCCAGAGTAAACCTTTCCCCTTTAAGTTGTGTTCCTCCTGCATCTTGGCACAACAGGGTTCTGCCGGGACCTGCCACGAGGAATGCTGGAGATGTGAGCCCATAGGCCATCTGGGCCTCCCATCTGGCCCTCCAGCTGTAGATCTCCCTTGTGCCAGCTGCATTCACATGCTGTCCATGCTTCAGTCGTGCCTATGTCATGAAGTTTCCATAAAATTCCAGTACCAGGCACAGTGGTATGCCCCTGTGATAACAGTGGCTTGGGAGGCTGAGGCAGGAGGATCACGAGTTCAAAGCTAGAGCAACTTAGCATGGCCTTAAGCAAATTAGTGATACCCTGTTTCTAAAAAAGTGCTGGGGGGATGTCTCTCAGTGGGTTAAGCACCCCTGGGTTCCATCCCCAGTACTGAAAACCAAAACAAAACAAAACTCCCACTCTGGTCTGCAGTTACACAGTAGGGTGACTAAAACAGTAAAGTCCTGTGCTTTCAGAAGCTAGAAGGCATTTAACAATTTTTTGTTTGAAGAAAAGAGTATATTTTAACCTCAAATAAATGAGGTTAAAATATACTCTTTTCTTCAAATATTTTTTAGGTGTAGAAGGACACAACCCAATTCCTTTATTTTTGTGTGGTGCTGAGATCAAACCCGGGTCCCGCTCGTGCTGGGCGATCTCTCTACTGCTGAGCCACAAATCCCAGCCCCTTAACCTCATTTAAAGGTACAATGTACACATGTATCAAAACATAAAGTGGCACCCCGTTAATATGTACAGTTTTATGTTTTTATGTGTCTGTTAAAATCAAGGGCTCAGTGGTAGAGCACTTGTCTAGTATGCATGAGGGCCTGGGTTTGATCTTCAGCATCAAAAAGAAATAAATTTAAGAAAACCCCAAAGAACAGGCTTCCAGGAGCTCTGAACAGGGGAGCTCGTGGAGGCTTACTGGAAGACCACCAAGAACTGATTACCCCAGCTCCACTGAATGGAAGGTCCTGCATTCAGGCCTCTTCCAGGCCGCACCCTGAGGATATCTTTTGGCTCTTTGTGTTCTTGAAAGTGTAGGTGTTCCCCTGAGTTCTGTGAGCTGTTTTGGCAAACAGCCTGAGGAGGGGCTGTGGGGATGCACTTAGTCTCCTGTGTGTGAGGCCTGCCAGTACTGCAGGAGGCCTGCTTTGGTCCTTGCCTGCAGTGGGGGCCAACTTCCAAGACTGAACCCTCAACCTGAGGGTGCTGCCTCCGGGGAGGAGTTTTGGAGCTGAATTAGAGTAGAGGACTGCTGTTTGCTGCTGCAGGATGGCTTGCTTTCTGTGAGGAAAAATTCCATGCTTCTGGGGATTGCAGAAGTCTGTGGTCTGTTGGTGGTGGGTAAGAGTGAAAAGAAGTATTGGTTTCGTTTTTTTTTTTTTTTTTTCCTACTCAAAGCCTTCTAAAATGTACCTGGCCCTAGCATTCTTTTGAATTTATGTTCATCAGAAGCTGTGAAGAGGATGCCTACAGTCCCCTGAGATGTATGCTGTGGACGTCCTGGGGTATGCCTTGAACTTCTGGATACCTCTCTGGTCACTGCTATAAATCTACATGATCTCTGGCCTTCCACAAACAAAAAGTATCACAGAAAAGATAGGTCTTTTGAAACTCTTGACATTCCTCTGTTCATTCCAGTCTCCTGTGCCTGGGACACAGGGGTTGTGCCCAGCATTGGGCACAGTATTGGGCACGGTGGACCACAGTTAAACATGCTGCTGCCCCATGGAAGGTATGGTAACACACAAGTCGAATTCTGGCCATTATAGCTAACATGCAGGGAATGCTGAGTTCTGACCTAGATAGGAATGCAGAGGTGTCCCATGGAAATTGTTCAGGCTGAGGTGAGATTCAAAAGGGGCTCCTAAGGAGGTGGGTATGAGGACAGTCCTTTTCAGGGCGTCCGCCAAGTTAGAGGCCTTGAGGTGGAGCCATGAGCTTATCTGAGAGCTGTGGGAGGTAGTGTGGGGCCACAGGGCATCACCATTCATGACTCAGTACAAGTGGCTTGACAGTCTTGATCTTGGGAACAAGGGGTTAGGGTTATCTCAGCCCTGAAGGATCTTGCTGGATGATGTGGGTGAGGGGTCAGGGTGTCTCAGCACCAAAGGGTCTTGTTAGAGGGAGAGGCATCAGGGTTTCAGCTCTCTTGCTGGGGAGTGTGGATCAATGTATAATGAGGCTAAAAGGAGGTTCAGGAGAGTTGGAAACTGGTATAGATCAGGCAAGAGACAGATTGGAAGTGGAGATGCTGTTTGTTCATATAACCTGGTGTGGTGTAGGCAGGTAGACAGAATTCTGACATAGGAAGGAAGTTAAGTGCATTTTCACTAAAAATTTGAGAATTTAAAACTTTGAGGGATACACTCAGAACTTCTTCCTTTCAGATTGAACCCTCTGTTTTTTAGGTTTACTTAGAAAGGAATTAGTAGCTGGGTAATGGTACATGCCTATAATCCCAGCGGCTCAGGAGGCCAAGGCAGAAGAATCTCAAGTTCAAGGCCAGCCTTGGCAACTTAGTAAGACTGTCTCAAAATAAAAGAGAATTAAAAAGGCTGGGGATATGGTTCAGTGGTTGAGCACCTCTAGATTCAATCCCTGGTACCAAAAAAAAAAAAAAAAGGAATTAATAAATGTTTGGCACTCTTTTAAAAGTTGTTATTTTAGGTAATAACTAATTTCAGCCCTTTGTTTTGTTTTGGTGGTGCTAGGGATTGAACCCAAGGCCTTGTGCATTCGAGGCAAACACTCTACCAACTGAGCTATATCCCTAGCCCCCATCTTTTTTTTTTTTTTTTTTTTTTAACTTTTTTAGTTGTAGGTGGACACAATACCTTTATTTATTTATTTTCATGCAGTGCTGAGGATCAAACCCAGTGCCTCACCCATGCTAGGCAAGTGCTATACCGCTGAGCCATAACCCCAGTCCCCCATCTTTTTAAATATAAATAGTATTTAGTTGTCAGTGGACCTTTATTTAGTTATATGCTGTGCTGAGGATTGAACCCAGTGCTTCACACATGCTGGGCAAGCACTCCACCACTGAGCCACAGCCCAGCCCTGCATCTTTTCTACTTCATCTGTTTCAAATGCTGAGTGTATGAACTGTTTCTGTTACTGATTCAGATCTGTTCCACTACAATTCAAATATAGGACCACTGGCATTAGCACCTACATAGGTCTCCTGGCCACCCACACACATAGGAACTCAGGCTGCCACTCCTGTGTGGACCCCCTTCTACCAATGTGGGTGTCCTACAGTCACCTCCATCTTGGGGCACTGCAACCACTGCCACAGTCCCCAACATGTGGTAGCCTGTACCTGGGGCCACTGCACTGGATCTGGTGACAGCTGCTAGCCACAATACTGCATGCCACAGAGCTCTATCTCAGAACATACCACTCAATGCCACCGCCTGGCTCTACCTCACCTGACACCCCATTGCTGAAAGCACCTGCCTCCATCTTGGGACACCTTAGTTGCCATATTTATTTGGGGCAACTCCTGACTTGGAACACCAGCTGGGACTTAGAAACAATATCAAGGTACCTGAAGTCCCCCAACTCCCCCTTCTCCCCTGCAGCTTCTAACCCGGCACAGTGCCTGTGGCTACACGGCCAGTAGGTAGCTTGGAAAACCAGGTCCTGAACTGCCCAATGTAAAGCAGCTCTCTGCCCTGGTACGTAGCCTTCAGACCTCAGCCCCCAGAGTGCAGCCCACAAGACCTGTGGAGAGGAAGGTTCCTGATTGGGAAATAGAGAGAGAGGGGGTGAGAGACAGTTTAAAGACTAAATTAGAGACCAGAATTTGCGAGTATACAGGCGATATAAGAAGAAAGACTAGGGGCCCACATCACATGAGTGGGTCCCAAAGGAGATCCTTGGGTTGCAGTCTCCCATTGGGACTGGCAAATACTATACCCCACTTCTAGGACCCACATCCCCAAGACCAACCCTCCCACCCCAATAATCTTCACCATCCTGAGGGTGGAGATCCTAACAACCCCACCTATTGGATGAAAAGGGAAGCTGGAAAGATACTGATCTCTAACAAAAATAATCCTTGTATCTTCCTGGAGTCCCCCCCCCCCCCATCCTCCTGTCCTTACATCCCCAAAATTTGTGAAACCAAGTATTTTTCACAAATTAGACTAATAAGGAATGAGATGTCTGAATAGTATATTACAGTGGTGTGGTATATTCTTTTATCTCCTATTTTTACAATTTTTACTTAATATTTTTTTATACTCTACTGTCTACACTTACTTTTCTCCCCCAAATAATTATCTTTTCTGCTACTAACCAGTTTCTTTAGATTCCTGTTTCACGCTTTCTAAAATCTAAAAACTGTATATCCTCACCTCCTAACCCAACATGTCATCCTACACCTCACCCCTGGTTCTTTGTTCACCATCAGAAACTAGTCCCTTTTGCACACCTACCATTTATATTGTAGAACTTACCATTTCTGTATATTGGGACCAACTGTAAATGTCTTAATAGCAGATATTTGGTTTAAGGTTGTATATTGTTTGTATTGGGATCTGTCCACATTGTTCTCCTTCTTAAAGGAGAGGTATTGGTCCCCTGCAGGGGCACTGTAAGGCTATAGAATAAAAAATGGTAATTAATCTGATCCCCAGTGCTAGAAGGGAAGACACAAACAACATGAAAAAACAAGGGAAGAAAGTGCCCCCAACAAACCAAGATATTACATTGTTAGAATCCATGGCCAGCACAAAAGAAGAAATGAAAGAAAGGAGTTCAGGATACACATAATTAAAATGTTCTGTGACTTAAAGGATGATATAAGAGCAAATACAGGCTGCAAAAGATCATTTTGATAAAGAGCTACATAAGCAAATACAGAAAGCAAAAGATTGTTTCAATAAAGAGAGAAGTTCTGGAAAAAACAGAAATCCTTGAAATGAAAGAAATAATAAACCAAATCAAAAGCATCACCAACAGATTAGATCACTTGGAAGACAGGACCTCACACAATGAAGACAAAATATATAATCTTGAAAAGAATGTTGCCACACAGTGAAGATGGTAAGAAACCAAGAGCAGAATATTGAAGGATTATGGGATAACATAAAAAGACCAAATTTAAGAATTACTGGGATAGGGCTGGGGATGTGGCTCAAGCGGTGGTGCGCTCGCCTGGCATGCGTGCAGCCCAGGTTCGATCCTCAGTACCACATACAAACAAAGATGTTGTGTCTGCCGATAACTAAAAAAATAAATATTAAAATTTTCTCTCTCTCGCTCAGAAAAAAAAATAAATTACTGGGATAGAGGAAGGCATAGAATTCCAAACCAAAGGAATGAATAATCTCTTCAATTAAATATCAGAAAATTTTCCAAACATGAAGAATGAATTAGAAAATCAAATACAAGAGGCTTATAGGACACCAAATACACAAAATCACAAAAGAGATCCACACCAAGGCACATTATATTGAAAATGCCCAGCATACAGAATAAGGAGAGAATTTTAGAAGCCACAAGAAAAAGGAATCAGATTGCATATAGGGGGAAAACAATTAGTAGCTCTGCAGATTTTTCAACCCAGACCCTGAAAGCTGGAAGATCCTGGAACAACATATACCAAGCTCTGAAAGAAAATGGATGCCAACCAAGAATCATATCCAGCAAAATTATGCTATAGATTTGATGATAAAATAAAAACCTTCCATGATAAAAGAATTTATGACTAGAAAGCGTCTTCAGCAAAATATTCCATGAGGAGGAAATAACAATGAAAATCAGCAAAGGGAAGTGTTACACTAAAGGATATACTAATCAAAGTAGAAACCAAGTTAAGTTAAATACCAAAAATAAACATGACTAGGAATACAAATCATGTCTCAATAATAATCCTGAATATTTTTTAAAAATTATTTATTCTAATTTTTGTTACACATGCAGAAGGCAATTCATTTCATATTACACATAGAGCACAACCCTGAATGTCAATGGCCTACAATGACAATCGAAAAGCTAGACTGGCAGATTGGGTTTAAAAAAAAAAAACCTAACAATATGCTGTCATCTCATAGGAAAAGACATCCACAGACTGAAGGTGAAAGGTTGGGGAAAAAAAAACAAAACATACTACTTACATGGACTGCAGAAACAAGCAAGGTTTCCGTCCTCATATCAAATAGAGTAGACTTCAAGCCAAAGTTAATCACAGGGGATAAAGAAGGATATTTCATACTGTTTAAGGGAACCATACATCAATAAGATATAACAATTATATATGCCCCAAACCATGTAGCATCTACAGTCCTCAAACAAACACATTTCAAGTTCAAGAGTCGAGTAGACCACAACACAATAATTTTGATGATTTTAACAAACCTCTTTCACTACTAGATAAATCTTCTGAACAAAAGCTAAACAAAGAAATTATAGAATTCAATAATACAATCAATAACTTACATAGATAGAATATTTTATCCATGAATGACTGAAATCACTTTCAGCACATGGATCCTTCTCTAAAATAGACCATATATTATGTCATAAAGCAACTTAGCAAATACAAAAAAAAATAGATACCCTGAATTCTATCAGATCATAATGGAATGAAATTTAGAAGTCAATGATTAAATTAAAAATAGACGCTACTTCAACACCTGTAGACTAAATAATATGCTATTGAATGAACAATGGTTGCAAAAGAGGTGATTAAAAAAATTCTTAGAGGTAAATGAGAACACTGATACAACATTGAAATCCCTGAGACACTATGAAGGCAATACTAAGAGGAAAGTTCATTGCATGGAGTTCATTCCTTTTATTTTATTTTTTTTTTAGAGAATTTTAATATTTAGTTTTCAGCGGACACAACATCTTTGTTTGTATGTGGTGTTGAGGATCGAGCCCAGGCCGCACGCATGACAGGCCAGCGCGCTACCGCTTGAGCCACATCCCCAGCCCCATGGAGTTCATTCCTTAAAAGAAGAAACGGTAAACAAATGATCTAATGTTGCATCTCCAAGCCCTAGAAAGAAAACAACAAATCAACACCAAAAGCAGTAGAAGATAGAAAATTAAAATCAGAGCTAAAATCAATGAAATTGAGACAAAAGAAAATTGAAAAAATTGAGAAAACAAAAAGTTGGTTCTTTGAAGAAATAAATAAAATTGATAAATCTTAGCCATGATAACAGGAGTAAGAAAGAGAAAACTCAAATTACTAACATCTGTGATGAAAAAGGAAATATCATGATAGACACTACAGAAATATAGAATATAATTAGAAATTATTTTGAAAATTTGTACTCCAGTAAAATAGAAAAACTATCGACAAATTTCTAGTCTCATGATTTGCTCAGACTGAATCAGGATGATACATACAAGTTAAACATGTCAATTCAAGCAATGAAATAGAAGACACCATCAGAAGCCTACCAACCAAGAAAAGCCTAGGACCAGATGGATACACAACTGAGTTCTACAAGACCTTCAAAGAAGAACTAATACTCCTCAAATTATTTCATGAAATAGAAAAAGAGGGAACACTTCCAAACTCATTCTGTGAAGTCATTATCACCCTGGTTCTAAAACCAGACAAAGACATATCAAAGAAAGAAACCTTCAGACCAATATCTCTAATGAACATAGATGCAAATTTTTTCAATAAAATTCTGGCAAATACAAAAACATATCAAAAGGATAGTGCACCACAATCAAGTAGGGTTCATCCTAGGGATGCAGGGTTGGTTCAATATGAAAATCAGCAAATGTAATTCATCACATTAATAGACTTAAAGATAAGAATCATATGATCATCTCATTAGATGCAGAAAAAGCATTTGACAAAATACAGGACCCCTTCATTCAAAACACTAGAAAAACGAGGAATCACAGAAACATATTTCAACATTGTAAAAACTGTTATTCTAAGATCCAGGCCAACATCATTCTAAATGAAGAAAAATTGAAAGCATTCCCTCTAAAAAAAAAATGGAACAAGACAGGGATGCCCTCTTTCACCACCACTATTTAACATAGTTCTTGAAACTCTAGCCAATCAATTAGACAAAAGAAACTAAAGATACGGGTAGGAAAAGAATTCAAATTATCACTGTATACTGATTATATGATTCTATACTTAGAAGATCCAGAAAATTCCACCAGACAACTTATAGAACTAATAATGAATTCAGCAAGATATAAAATCAACACCCATAAATCAAAGGCATTTCTGTACATCAGTGACAAATCCTCTGAAAGAGAAACTAGGAAAACTATCCCATTTACAATAGCCTCAAAACAAAACCAAGAAACCAAAACCTTGGGAATCATTGAAAGAGGTGAAAGATCTCTACAATAAAAATTACAGAATGCTAAAGGAAGAAATTAAAGAAGACCTTAGAAGATGGAAATATCTCCCTTGTTCTTGGATAGGCAGAATTCATATTGTCAAAATAGCCATACTACCAAAAGCACTATACAGATTTAATGGAATTGCAATTAACACCCCAATGACATTCCTCATAGAAATAGTAAAAGTAGTCATGAAATTCACTGGAAAAATAAAGAGACCCAGAATAGCTAAAGCAAGAAGAGTGAAGCAGGTGGCATCACTATACCAAACCTTAAACTGTACTACAGAGCAACAGTAGCAAAACGGTGTGGTATTGGCACCAAAATAGACTTGTAGACCAATGGTGTAGAATAGAGAACACGGAAGCAAACTCACATAAATACAGTCATATTAGACAAAAGCGCCAAAAATATATTGGAGAAAGAATATCCTCTTCAACAAATGGTGCTGGGAAAACTGGAAATCCATATGCAACAAAATGAAATTGAGCCCCTATCACCATACAAAAAACAACTCAAATTGGATCAAGGACCTAGGAACTAAACAAGGGACCCTGTGCCTAATAGAAGAAAAAGTAGGCCCCACCTTCCTTAATAAGACTCCTATTATGCAAGAAATAAAATCAAGAATCCAAATGGGGTGGATTCAAACTAAAAATCATCATCTAAGCAAGAAACAATCAGGTGAATAGAGAGCCTACAGAATGGGAGCACATCAGATAAAGGACTAATCTCTAGGGTATATAAAGAACTCTAAAAGCTAATCACCAAAACAAACAAACCAAATCAATAAATGGGCCAAGGAACTGGACAGACACTTTTCAGAAGATGATATACAATCAATCAACAAATACATTAAAAAATATTCAATATCTCTAGTAATTAGAGAAATTCAAATCAAAACTACTCTAAGATTTTTATCTCACTCCAGTCAGAATGGCAGCTATTAAGAATACAAACAACAGTAAGTGTTGGCAAGGATGTGGGGGAAAAGACACTCATACATTGCTGGTGGGACTGCAAATTGGTGCAACCAATATGGAAAGTGGTATGAAGATTCCTTGGAAAACTTGAAATGTAACCACCATTTGATCCAACTATCCTCCTCAGTTTATACCCAAACGACTTAAAAACAGCTATATCAATATTTATAGCAATACAATTCACAACGGCTGAATTGTGGAATCAACCTAGATGCCCTTCAGTAGATAAATGGGTAAAGAAACTATGGTATATTTACACAGTTGTATATTACTCAGCATTAGAAGAGAATAAAATCATGGCATTTGCAGGTAATTGGGTGGGGCTGGAGAATATTATGCTAAGTGAAGTAAGCCAATCCCCCCAAAACCAAATACCGAATGTTTTCTCTGTTATCAGGATGCTGGTCCATAATAGGGATGGCGGTGGGCATGAGAGGAATGGAGGAACTTTAGATAGGGTAGAGGGGAGGGGAAGAGAGGGGGTAAGAAAAACGATGGAATGAGATGGGCATCATTACCCCAAGTACATGTATGAAGACATGAGTGGTGTGACTCTACTTCGCATACAACCAGAGACATGAAAAATTGTGCTCTATATGTGTAGTATGAATTGAAATGCATTCTGCTGTTACATGTAAGAAATTAGAATAATTTTTTTTTAGAGAGAGAGAATTTTAATATTTTTATTTTTTAGTTTTCAGCGGACACAACATCTTTGTTTGTATGTGGTGCTGAGGATCGAACCCGGGCCGCACGCATGCCAGGCAAACATGCTACCGCTTGAGCCACATCCCCAGCCCAAGAATAAATAAATTAATTTAAAAAAAAAAAAAGCAAAGCCCGATAGAAAACTGCTGGTGATCCTTAAAAGATCCATGTAGAATTTTAACTTGGAAAAAGTATTCATGTATTCATACAGCATATGCTTTTCTTCCATAATTTGTGAATATTATGCACTGAAAAAATATTTCTCCATTGTTTGCAGTTATCTTGGTAAGTAGTTCACCACCTTTTGAATTCTTGTTTCTTATTCTTTTAATTTTTTTTTTAAAGAGAAATTTTTTAATATTATTTTTTTAGTTTTCTGCGGATACAACATCTTTGTATGTGGTGCTGAGGATCGAACCCGGGCCGCACGCATGCCAGGCGAGCGCACTACCACTTGAGCCATATCCCCAGCCCTCTTTTAATCTTTTTATTTGTTAAAATGAATTCTGATGTTGTGGCTCAGTGGTAGAGTGCTTGCCTAGCATGTGTGAGACACTGGGTTTAATCATCAGCACCACATAAAAATAAATAAAATAAAGGTATTGCATCCAATTAAAACTAAAAGGGAAAAAAAAGAATTCTGATAGACTGGAGGTGCAACTCAGGGCCTAGCATGCTGAGGCCCTGAGTTCCATTCCCAGGACCCCCCCCCAAAAAAATAAATAATCTTAAAATTAAGTACTGAGAATCAGAATCCATATTACATAGATGATTACTCCTTCAAAGTGTTCATTGTATTAGTTTCACGGGACTTGTCCAATAACATCTTCAGGTCTGTAAGAAAAAATTTGAAAGCAGTTAGGTGATCTGGATTCCAGTTTACAGGTAAATACATCTGAATACAGTTTTTAATAAAGTACCCTAATTTCTTATAATTATTACAACATTGTTATGTAGGCAAAATTTAGCACTCAGAAAAACAAATGATACAAGGGCCTTTTTAGTCCAATGGCATCAGTGTGGACTCTGCTTAGAATAACTCACTGCAATTAATGTCACTGACAGAGGCAACTATAATTTAGCAGGACAAGAAGGGATAATTTGATATCCGACTTAGGATAGCAATTGTGAGTAAACCAAGGCCTTTAAATTGTTCAATGAAAAGATGGTCATAGTTGGAGTACTGTCATGATAATATGCATACTTACCTTAATAAAGCTACACTCCAGGTCTCAGACCTGGAGCTAGGAATCTGTTTGCATCCTCAAGACTGCATTAGCATGGGAAAGTTCCCATTGTGGGGTGATCCAGGCCCTGGTGGGCCACTCAGGAAATGTGTTAAGGACTTTCTGTGCATAGGACTTCAGTGTGTGACATGGATAAGTTATCTAAACAGGAACTACTAGTTATAATCCCAGTCTCTAGTTCACTGTGATTTGTGTTCTAGCTGAAGACTAATTTAAGGAGTAGGGATGAAAAGTACCCTAATAAAATCCAACTTTGAAATAGGAATTTTTCATCTAAAATGTGCACTTTTAAGGAATTATGGAAAAGAGTGTTTCAGTTGGTATAACTGGATTAGAGCATTTGGAAATGTGTTGTTTCTAATGGTTTTTCAGTAATACAGCAACAGTATTTGCACAGTGAACAAATATGGGATTGTATTTTTCAAGATGAAAGCAATTAAAAGATATGCAAAAGGCAAACAGTTGCCTAATGATGAACTTACTGTTTGCTCTTCAGTGGAATTTCCAACCCCAGCCTGCTCCATTAGGACATTCACATTCTTCTGTAAGTCCTCTATGCGATTCCCCATGTCTTCCAGTGCCACGTCAAGGAAAACTGCACATGTAGGTCTGGGGTGCAGAGTGACCACAGACACGCCCTCAAGGCCATACCTTCTCCACAGAGAGGAACTTGTAAAATGAAGGGTCAATGCAAATTTGCTGCCTCCTGAGTCCCTTTTAGTGTGTATCTTGAACCTTGAAGTGAGAAACTTGGCTTTTAAACCTGCCAAACTCTGAGCATAATATAATGGAAATTTAACTTTTAAAACAACTCTATGGTTTAATTTATCGTGTTATCATGTTTTACCTTGTTGGTAAAATCAAAAGCTGCAGGTAAGCACTTCCAAATGTAAATACTTTGCACAATGTTTAAGGAATGCACTTAGTTGAATAAAGTGAGCTCAAATTGGGCAAGTTTTAATGCACTTTTTGCCCTTACCTGAACTTACTCATTGGAAACATTCTGTGTTAATTTTGTAACATTTGTGTTTCTGAAATAAAAGAGTGAGCCGGGGAAGTCAAAACAAAGCAAAGGCACAGCAGTGTCTAGCCTCCTATTGGACTTGAGCACCGTCCTCTAACTGTTGCAGACCAGGTTGTCCAGGTGGTCAGGAGCAGAGTGGTGCCCTTGAACTTCACACTTGCCACAGACCTCTGGCATTGACAGCACAGGAAAAGCCCCTTAGAAGGGCAAGTGTAAATACTGGAGAATCCAAATAAACAACTATTTGTCCACAGCAGAAGACAATGGAGATGTGCCTGTCCAAAAGCATTAGTGTTTACCAAAGACAGAAGAGGATATTTCTCAGGTTTAAGGCTGCAGTGAGAGCTTGAAAATGTTCTTGAAGTTCCTGAAGTAGATGTTCTGCCTGGAAAATGGAACCACAAAGTACTCAACATTTATTATTAATGAAGTAATCCATCATACATGCTCCAGTGTTTTTTTCCCCTGCATCTTTGAATAGATTTATTTTTCATTTGTTTGGCTCTACAGAGAAATAAAAAGAAAATACAAAACGTTTAGATGCTGCATACGTGGGCTCCAGTGGCTTTTGACAAAGGTGCCAAGCACCAGAAAGAGATGACTGTGCAAAACTGCATCTGTACACTACACAGTTAACTCGCAATGAGCACACACCTACCGTCTGAGAGCTGAAATGTAAGTCTAGGGAGGAGCACAGGGAGCAGCCTCAGTCACTCTCAAGAGCTCCCCAAGGAGGCGAAGCCATTCACAGCTCATGTATCCTCCTTACTACGGGTGTTCACCAGCTGGTGGCGTTGGTGTTGTAGTTGGTATTATCAGCCAGGTTGCGCAGAATATCGTTACAGCTAGCGTTTCACGTTTCTGCGCTGCTTTTTCTAGTTTGCACGTTAAATAATTTATGACCTGAGACCTCTCACCCCTGTATTTGTTGGCGGTGGAAGCACTGGACCAGCACTCCTAGTCTGCCTTCTCACTGCGGAGCTGCCATCCTTATCTCTAGTTGCCTCCTTCAATCAGGGGCGTCCACCTTGGTCAGGAAAATGCAGTCTGTTCATGTAGCAAATTCTTTTTAACAGGGTAAACCTATCTGCCTCTTCCAGGCTTGGAACCTGTTTTGGCAAATAGGAGAGCAGGCGGGACGCGGAAGACTCAGAGGGTCCAAAGTCACCCCTCCTGGGGCGGGGCTCTAAAAACCAGCCCGGCTCCAGCGGTGGGGCAGGACTTTCACGGGTTCCAGGAAGGGGCGGGGGCGTCCTAGAGGCACAGGTTCTGGCTGCTTAGTCCGGGCCGCCGGGACCACTCACCGCGTCCCGCAGCGGGTCCCCGTGGGGACCCTCGGAGGTCCGTGCGTCCATGTGCGCGTCGGGGTCCGCCAGAGCACGGGCTGCCAGGCCTGGGCGCGGGGCGGACGGACGGACCAGCTCCTGTGGCGCAGCTTGGGCCTTCCTCTGCCAGGGGCGGAAGTGGCCGGGGAGGAGCTGGCAGCCAGAGCTCTCGGTCGTTGGTCTTCGCAGCGGCGCAGTGGACGCAAGACAGGGCTAAGCGCCGGCCTTTGCAAGGCGCGCAGTTGGGTGTGGCTGTGCCAGAACCGGCGGGCTGGCACGAAACTGCAACCCCGCCTGCTGCCACGAGCGCTTATTATTGACTTAGTTGAGGCGCAGTTAGATTCAGTCAAACCTATTTTATTGATGCTCATCACACTTCAGACACACATTCCAATTCTAAGTACTAAGTCTACACCCAAGGGTCCCAGAAGCTCACCTGTGACGTGTCTTAAATCCGGGTTGCTGGAACTCGATCGGGGCGGATGAGTAACTGGGTGAGGTCTGGAGTGTAGACTCATACATCACCAACTTAAATCTAAGTTCTGCACATTACATCATGGGCCACATTATATTATAATTAACATAACCGACAGTCAATAATCCTATATTTCTGGTACTCATATCACCTGCCCTTCTGCCTTCTGTGTAGATGCACTAAGACGCTCGCCTCTTGATGAGGGACACGCACAAACCCCTGGGCCATGGAGTCAGTTGCCCCTGGAATCTACCATTTCTGTGGATGCCAATCTCCGAATTAATTATGGTTATGACCAATTCACCCTGTTCCAGCAGTCACATGTACAACACTACTTTCCCGGAAAGTCTGGAAGATGTCCCATGACCCCTGCTCTCATTCAGAACCTCTGACTTCTGAATGGTGGGTCACCTTGTGGGCCATCTCCCAGAGCTATGTTCTCAGCAGTTATCTGTTGGTTCCCATGGCTGTACCTCCAGAGCTGTAGCTATGAGGGAGCAGGGCTGTGTTTGTCTGGCTCACCACAGTGACCCCAAAGCCTAGCCCAGTAACAATCCCTAGATGCCCAGGGTGCAGAATGTGTGCTTAAATAATACATGGCTACACAAAGATGTCGACTTCATTAGTCACCAAGAAAATGCAATCCCACACCCAATGAGAGAGGTCCTATTTCACATGCCTTTATGGCTGGAATAAGCATAGGGGGCTGTGGAGGAACTGCAGTCCTTACATGCTACTGGTGGGAACACCAAACCATGCCTTCACTTTGGAAAGCAGGCTAGTGGGTGCTCCCTGTTGAACAGAATTTAACATTCCACTCTAGGTGTGTACCTAAGAGAATTGCCAGGTGGGTCTATGCAACTTGCACACCAATGTTACAGCAACATTATTAACAAGTAATACGTCAGACTGTGGAAACAACCCAGCTGTCCATCAGCAGATGAGTGGACACACAACGTGGTTTATCCATACAAACTACTGATGCATGCTGCAATGTGAATGAACGTCCAAAACATTTTTGCTAGTTTTTGTTAAGTGAAGTAAGGCAAACTGAGAGTCAAGGGTTATATGTCTTCTTTCACCTGGAAGCTACAAAGAAAAAAAAGGGGGGGGAAAGATGGGGAGGAACTCATGATAATAGAAGGGAAACCAATAAAGTAGGGGAATGGAGGAGGGAGGGAAAGGGAAGTGCTATGGTTTGGATATGAAGTATCCCTCAAAAGCTCCTGTGTTGATGCAGGAATAAGAGATGAAATGATTGGTTGTGAGAGCTAATCAGTCCATCCTAGTTTGAATGAACTGACAGGTGGTAACTGTAGGCAGGTAGGGCAGGGCTGGAGGAGATGGGTCCCTGGGGGCATGTCCTGGAAGGGTTCAAGTTCCCCATGGCATCCCCCCCCCATGTGTGTGTGTGTGTGTCCCTTTCTGGCTAACATGAATTTAGCAGCTTCCCATCCCTGTGCCTTCCACCATGATCCTGCTTCACCTTTGGCCCAGAGCAATGAAGTCGACCTACCATAGACTTAATCTCTGGAACCATGAGCTAAAATAAACTTTCCCTCCTAAGTTGTTCATGTGGGATATTTTGGACATGAAAAGTTGACTAACACAGGGAGGAACTGGGAACAAAATTGACCAAATTACTGTTATAATGTATGCATGTACGAATATTTAGCAGCCAATTCCACTACTGTGTAATTAAAATGCACCAATTAAAAAAGGAAGAAAGAGGGCTGGGTTTGTGGCTCAGAGGTAGAGTGCTTGCTTGGAATGCGTAAGGCACCTGGTTTGATTCTCAGCACCACATAAATAAATAAACAAATAAATAAATAAATAAAGGTTCATTGACAACTGAATATATTTTTGTAAAAAAGGAAGAAAGAAAACACTATACCAGTGAAACATTAGTGTGTCCAGAATGGCAAACCCATGGAGAAAGAAATCCAGGAGACCAGAGGTCACCTGTATGGATAAGAAGTGGACCAGTGGTCACCCTTGGGGTGAACCAGTCTTCCTCCATGGGGACAGAAAGTGGTCACCTGTGGAAGCAGTAAGTGGACCAGTTTCCCCTACATTGATATGGGAAATGAACTGGTGTCACCCTTGGAGATAGGAAGTGGACCTGGTTACCCTTGGTACTGGACCAGTGATCAGAGGAGACTGGAAGTGACTGGCGGTCACCCAGAAAGTGGACCAGTAGAGATGGTAAGTGACCAGAGGTCAACCCAGGACATGAACTGGTGAGTTCACCCACCAGGAGACAGGAAGAGGACTGGAGATGGAAGCAGGAAGTGGACCTCGGTCACCCAGCATTTGGAGAATGGGGGACTGCTTTTTAGGAAAGAAGCTGCTTAATTTGGGTGAACGTAATCAAACATTAGATGGTGGTAATGGCAGTGCAGCATGAACATCCCAGAAACACAGAATTACACACTTTGAACCCATTCTTCTGCTTGTGAATTATCTCCTGGAGGCTGTTAAAATCAGTTCCATGGGCTGGAGTTGTGGCTCAGTGGTAGAGTGCTTGCCTAGCTCTGTGAGGCCCTGGGTTTGATTTTCAGCACTGCATATAAATAAATAAAAGGTCTGTTAACAACTAAAAAAATGTTAAAAGAAAAAAAAAAAGCAGTTCCATTGTGCAGGGTCCTTTTTATATGTACACCCACGCCCCACCCCACTCCCCCCCACCCCGCGCCCAGGCCCATGTTTTACCTGTGAGGGCTGTGAAGAGGACGCTGGTTCTGGAGGGTGAGGGACAGAGCAGCTGCTCTTGGGTGCTGGCAGTGGGCCAGCCCACTCTGCGGAGGCTCCAGGCCAACATCCTGTCCAACCGCGTCTGGTTTCTCTTTGAAGGTGGCTGTGAGCAAGCGGGGGAGGTCTGGGGAGAAAAGGTTGCCTCTGCCCAGGAGTGAGTGGCAAGGAGGCCAAGCCTGTTTCCCTGTTTCAGGGACCTGGACTGTCTCAGGCCAGCTTAAGCAAAGAGAGGGAAATCATCGGGGAGAGAGAGGACTCCTGGCTGAAGCCCTTCAAGGCCCCTGGGAGTGTCCTAATTTCTAGAGACGGGAGGTACTGGGCGTTGTCGCCGCCCACAGCTGGTGAGGCAGTGTGCCTGTCATCAGCCCACGGGCTCGAAACCAGTCCTGCAGCCTGCCTTCCTTCCCGAGAGTCCTGGGACCTTGCCTTCCCTTTAGTCTCACTGCAAGGACAGCCAGCTTAGTGCTTATGGCAGGACCACTGCCAATTGCAGGGCCAGCCTCTCTGTAGGGTGCTGGACATGGAAGGGTGGTTTCCCTGGAACACGAGGCTGCTCACTCACTGCTGGCATCCCACGCCTGTGCGGACAGGGCCCGCTTAGTTCCCAGTACCTAGTGGGAATCCCATGCCAGCGGGATTCAGTAAGACCCAGTCTCCAACTACAGTCCGAAACGCCGTGGAGGCCAGCAGCTTGGCACATGTGCCTCACGCTGCCATCCCTTTGGAATTACGGACAGTTAAACCAGACCTCTGGCTCCACCTCCATGTACTTCTCGCTCCAGGGCCGCACAGTTCCAGGGCCCTGTGGCCCTCTTGGGTGGCCTTTCATTTAGACCAGACTGGCGGAGTCAAATGGCCTCTGTCATGCACATTGTGCACGGCCTCTGAAAGCAGAGACCTAAAAGGGAGCTCTTCAGGTGGGCTCTAAGTTGATCTGACTGGGACCACCCTGTGGAAACCTGGGGTCCAGGATCCCTCTCTGAGCTGGGAACAGAGGAAAAACGGGGTTCTGACTGGAGGAGGGTGGGTTGGGGTCATGAGAGTAACCCAGCTTGGAGGCCATTGGATCAGAATTGATTCAAGGGAGGTTCTAGAAGTGTTGCAGGGGGTGGAAAAGTCTTAAATGTGGCCTTGGCAATGGGTGGCTGAGCTGGGCAGACAGGCTCTGGGGGGGCACAGGGCCAGTTGAGACCCAGGAGATTGAAATAGCGCATGGTAGTACAGCTCAATCACCTGCAGACCCCAGGCTCCTGGGTGTGCTGGAGCCCACTCACCCAGAACCTGAGCAGACCAAGCAGGCCTCAGACTCTGGGCCAGGGTGGATGGTGGTGTGAGGCTGGGGGCTCAGCCTTGGTGTGTGTGGATGTGTCCTCAAGTGCTGCTGAATTCCAATCATCAGGACACAACTCGTCGGAGACAGACAAGAGTGTTCAGTTTTCTTGGGTAGGTAGGAAAGACTTCCCTGGAAGAGATGTGGAATGCCATCTCTGGAAGAGGAACTAGGGCTTGCTGTTCACATAAGTCTGGACCATGAATGGCCCATGTGAAGCAAATATTGTTACTCACTGTATGACATGGGGAATAAGATCAAAGCACGGGCCGGGGGCTGGGGATGTGGCTCAAGTGGTAGTGTGCTCGCCTGGCATGCGTGAGGCACTGGGTTCGATTCTCAGCACCACATAAAAATATAATAAAGTTATTGTGTCCACCTAAAACTAAAAAATAAATATTAAAAAAAAGCAGAGGCCCAGGAAGGGGCCCCAAGACAGCATGGAAGTCCCACTCCTCCCTTCCCTGTCTGCCCTGTGGACTATAGAGGCTGCTGCCACCCAGATTTCTTCCTGGGTGTCTTCCTTTCCTGACCTGTCCTATGTGAAGAGGACCAGGGACCTTTTCTCTAAGATCATGGAAGGGCTAAGATCATGGCGGGGCTCTGAGTCACAATCCTGCCTGTGGAATATCAGGGACCTTCACTCTAAGGTCATGGATGGCTCTGTATCACAGTTGTCAGCAATCAGCCTGCAGATCCAGGTGAGTGGTTTATCTTATAAAGCAAAGCTTGATTTTCTTGGGCATAAAAATACATCTTTCCCGGGGCTAGGGCTGGGGCTGGGTCTCAGAGGTAGAACGCTCGCCTACCAGGTAGGAGGTGCTGGGTTTGATGCTCGGCACCACATAAATAATAATAATAATAAACAAAATAAAGGTATTGTGTCCAACTACAACTTAAAAACATATTTTAAAAAATACATCTTTCCAAAACTGAATCTCTATTTGCAAAGAATGAAATTGGACCCTTATCTTAGGCTGCGAAAACAATCAGATAATAGTGAGTCAAAAACCTAAACATAAGAGCTAAAATTAAGTCTTAGGGAAAGCTGGTGACACTGGATTTGGTGATGATTTTCTAGATATGACAACAAAAGCACAGGCAAGTCCAAAAATTGGATTTACTGAAGATTAAAAACTTTTTTGTACACTAAAGAACTCTTATCAATAGAGTGGAAAGTCAACCTAGAGTGGGAGAAAGCACTTGTAAATTATGCATCTGACAAGGGGTCTACATCTAGAACATATAAAGGGCTCAACTTACTCAACAATAGCAACAAAAATCCCAAGCAACCCAAATAAAAAATGGGAAAGTACTTGAGTAGCCATTTCTCCAAAGAAAATATAAATTGCTCAATAAACATAAAAAAGATCCTCAATATCACTACTCATTAGGAAAATGCAAACCAAAACCACAATGAAATGCCACTTCATACTCATTAGGATAGCTATCATAAAAAAAAAAAACTGAACAGACAAAAAATATTAGGGAGGGTGCAGAGAAGTTGGAGACCTTGTGCACTCTTGGGGGGACATCAAATGATACAGGCACTGTGGAGCATGGCTGGGGAACTCTCCTAAAAATCCAGAATGACCCTATGATCCCACTGTCACCCTTTAGAACACCTCCAAAAGAGACAAAAAGTAGGATTTGGGTTATTTTTTTGTACTGAGGATTGAATCAGGGTCTCACACAAGCTAGGCAAGCATTCTACCACTGAGATACTTCCCCAGTTCTTTTATTTTACAATTTTATTTTATTTCTTTTTTCTTTTTATTTTTTTAAAGAGAGAGAGAGAGAGAGAGAGAGAGAGAGAGAGAGAGAGAGAGAGAGAGAGTTTTTAATATTTATTTTTTAGTTCTCGGCGGACACAACAAACATCTTTGTTTGTATGTGGTGCTGAGGATCAAACCCGGACCGCACGCTTGCCAGGGGAGCGCGCTACCAATTGAGCCACATCCCCAGCCCCTTATTTTATTTCTAATATTTATTTTTTAGTTTTAGGTGGACACAATATCTTTATTTTATTTTTATGTGGTGCTGAGGATCAAACCCAGTGCCTCGCGCATGCAAGCAAGCATACTACTACTTGAGCCACATCCCCAGGCCTAAATTTTATTTTGAGATAGGGTTTCTTTAAATTGTGAAGGTTGGTTTCAAATTCATAATCCTTCTGCCTCAGCCTAAGAGTAGCTGGGGCTACATGTGTGCACCTCTGTGCTCCATGGGAAGCAGTGTCTTGAACAGACACTTGCACACCTGTGCTCACAGCAGTGCCATTCACAGTCGTGAAAGGGAAGCAACCCTAGTGTTCACCTGCACACAGAACTCAGCGTGAACTCCAAATGGAGCACCCAGACCCTGACCTGTGTCGGCAGGCCTCCAGAATATCTGGAAGGTCAGCCAGACATGCAGGAACGTGCTGTGAGATTCCACTCAGGAGTGATCCTAGAGAAGTCTGACTCACAGGCGCCAGGGGAATGGATGGGCACAGCCCCGGGGAGGGGACAGGTAGCTGGGGTCTGGCTGGGGAAGATGAGGAAGTTCTGTAGGTGAACGGTGCAATGGCTGCAGAACACCGTGAGCACAGTTCAGGGACATTGAGTACTCACGGTGGTGGGTTTTATATGTGTATGTTCTCCCAAAGTCCTTGTCATAGGCTGGAACCCTTATGCTAAGATGGCTGGGACCTAGGAAACCGTGATTCTCTTCCCCTTCCCCCGTGAAGTTTTTTTTTTTTTTTTTAATGCAATCACACAAGAGTCTTTATTGCAAGCTTGAGCCTGGACTCAACTGTTTCCGATGCAGCGGTCCTGAGGAGTGAGTCCCCCTCAGTGAAGTTTAAAAACATGTTTTACTTTCTTGACCATGATCTTCAGTCCCACTGAGAACCAACTGCAGACTCCAGGAGCCCCGAGAGCCTCTCTTCAGGGAAACAGCACCCACTCTTCAGCCCCTGGCCGGTGTGGCTTCTCTCCCACACTGCCTGCTTAGGGATCAGTTCTTAATCCTGCCTTTGGAGGAGAGAAAAGGGACCTGGGAGAATCAGGATGTTAAATTCAGGACCTAAGTTCAGGGGAAAATGCTTTAATCAATAGATCATGTCAGTTTGCTGGTTGAATGGCAATTTTTGTTTTCGTTGTATAGATACAAGTTTGATAAAAACCAAAGCAAAACCTATCTATAAGGTATTGACAATATTTATACAGCTGTCTTATGTTTAAGAAAAATTTCTAACTAAAAAGACAAGGTGGTGGGTACTGTGGATTGAACTCAGGGGCACTCAACCACTGAGCCACATCCCCAGCCCTGTTTTGTATTTTATTTAGAGACAGGGTCTCATTGAGTTGCTTAGCACCTTGCTTTCGCTGAGGCTGGCTTTGAACTTTGAACTCCTGTCTAACCTCTTGAGCTGCTGGGATTATAGGTACGTGCCACTGCACTGGGCTAAAAAGACTTTTTTCAGAGCCAGGGACCATGGTGTGCACCCTTAATCCCAGCGACTCTGGAGACTGAGGCAGGAGGATCACAAGTTTAAGGCCAGCCTGAGCAATCTAGTGAGACCCTATCTCAAAAAAAAAAAAAAAAAAAGATCTGGGGGTGTAGCTCAGAGGTAGAGCACCCCTGGGTTCAATCCCAAGTACAAAACAAAAACAACAGAATGCTTGGGGAGTCTTCCCTCATGCCTCTGATGGTGACTAATAAGTAAGAAGAATACAACTTGTGGGACCAGATTTATTTCCTAACTTTTTTTGTTTCGGTAAAGCCTGAACCCTACTGGCATGGCAGTCTCAGTCATAACATTTAAAACTCACTGAGGGATCTTTTCTCTGTTATTCAGAAACAGAAAGCCCAGGGGGCCTGAGCTGAGGACAGAGCCCAGAGCTGTCCATCCTCTGCTCACACTCCAGTGACCACTGGACTGTCACTGGAGTCCCCCAGTTGGAACACAGGAGGAGCCCTGGGTCTCATTCTTGATTGACAGCTAATGGAGACTCATTGCCAGCTGTGCCCAGAGTTATTTCCTTGGGCTCAATGTGATCGTTTCTACAGAGTTTGCTTTCCTGAACATGTTAGCCCTAAGGCAAGCATATAGAACTGCTTGGGAATCAACAAACAAGAAATTGATTGCTGAGCCCTGGCTGGGATGATGATTGACCCTGGAAACATACAACACTAAATATTAAATTTTATTAAAATGTGCTGAGGATGTAGAAATTAGGCCACACTTCCCTGGTGTGAGGACAATTGGGAATAAAGGGCGAAGCTCCTGTTACTGGCCTAAGAAGCAGAGGAAAGTTTGGAAGGCAGGAAGCAGCTTTCCTGAGAGTGAGTGCCTGGGGAAGGCCCAGTCCTCAGGCCTCCCATCTAGCATGGCGCCAGTTTCAAGGGCAGCCTCTGGGCTGCAGGAGGAGGAGGTGCTGCCAGCTGAGCTGTGGTTACCATGGGCTCTTTGTACTGCTCTTCCATTGTTGTGCATTTGTGAAATTTCTGTAAAATTCTATTGGGGAAAAGATTTGCGTATACATTATATTTTTATTTATTATAAAATAGTCATAATATTTTCACGATCTAAACTTTTAACTTTTTTAATGTGACTTTCATCAACTACATTTTGAATCCCACTAATTATTTCCTGTGCAGTTGAAGCCCCAGCTATGACATTGGGTCTTTGCAGGAATCAGCAGCCCCTCTAAGGAGCTGTCTCCTGAGACTACAGGCAGTAGCTCCCAAACCTGGCTGCACATTCAGCAGCTGGGCACTTTGCAGGGCTGCCCAGCAGCAGCCACCGTCAGCCTCTGCGTAGCTTTCAACACACAGACCCCAGGGGGTTCATGTGGCTTAAAGCTCTGAATGCACAGAAAACTAGGAAAGCAGGAGAGGGGGACATAGCAGAAAGGACCTTGTGTTCTTGACTTTAGATGGGTGCCAGTGTGCTACTGTGATTTATTTAGGATGAGAAACAAGATATATTTGAGTCCTGTATGCCTCCTGAATACACACGAAGAAGGGTGTGCCTCCCTAGGTTGCGGGCACTGTTGATAGTCCACAGCCTGAGGCTCACTCTGACTCAGGCCAGGGCTCAGCTGCTGGATCTGAGAAGCCACAAGATGACACAGAACTGTAAAAAGTTCTGTGTGAAGTGCTTATTTCAGATCTGTGGCTGTAACATTTGTTTTGAAGTTAATAAAAGTGGCGTTGAAATAAATGGAGAAGAAATGGAGAGCAGCAGTTTGTTATCTGGGAAACGTCAACAGGATTGCTGCCTTGCTCTTCAGGGAAAAGTATCTTTGGGGGACTGAGCATTTGACTATAAGAACAGGGTAACACCAGAGACTATGTCTATGATTTCAGGGTTTTATTTATAATTTTATAATAAATTTATTATTATTATTATTGTAGTTCTAGATAGAGAGAATGCCTCTATTTTATTTATTTCTACATGGTGCTGAGAATCAAACCCAGTGCCTCACACATGCTAGGCCAGCACTCTGCCACTGAGCCACAGCCCAGCCCCAATAACATTTAATAGTAAAAATTAAAGTGAATTATTTAGGATTAACTCAATAGACTTACTACTTTTATTCATAGCAGCTCACTGCCCACGTGGGCCCAAGGAGTAGGAAGGAGGCCGGGCCCCTGCACACCAGGGTGCCTTTGTAAGCCTGCATCCCACAGCTGGTGTTGGCGATGGAGGGCAGATGCCTGTCAGTCACTCTGTCACACCCGGCAGCTCCACACCAAGCAGCCGAGGGGCTGAGGGGCAGGTGCGAGGCCTGAGGATGTGGTCTGTCGTTCACAGTAACAGCAGGTAAGAAGCAGCCTGTATGTGCACCAACATTGACTGATGCCCAAGTCATGGGATGTCCTCACTACTGACGCTAAGCAGACACCCTCACTGGGTCACTGTCACTGTGGTACTGACATAGGCCAGTGTCCAGTGTGCATACCTATTTCATCCCAGTTTGGGAAAGTCATGAACGTATATTCTGCATAAAGCTGTGCTTCCAGAGCTGTGTGATGATCCCTGGGTAGTCTGTAAATGCTCTGGGAGCAGACTCCATGGCTGGGGTGCCAGGGACAGGACCTCCCCCCAGCAGTGAGGCACTGGACGCACCACACAGCAAGGTGTCAGCAGCTGGCTCAACATCTGAGTCCATGTTGGCACTCCATCACCCCTGGGGACAGTCTGCAGCCGTGTTGGGGTGCTCTGGAGAATAGGTGCCTCCCAGGCACAAACTGCTTTGACAGGTGTCCCAGGTCACATGCTCTCACCCACTTCTGATTACTTATTGCCCATCTACCATTAATTTCCTTGTCCCTCTCCAGGCTAAGACAGACTCCTAAGTTCCCCTGAGACAGAGTTTCTCAAATTTGTTTGGAACTGAGAACCACCTGTGAGGCTTGGCAAAACAGATTCCCAAGTCCTGAGTGGGTGGGGACCAGTAGGCCTGGGGACCTGAATCTTTGCAGTACCAGGTACTGCTCACAGCACCTGCAAACCTTTTCCTGGGGAAGTGCTTGTCAGGGGTGAGGTGCTGTGTTCAGGGTCAGGATTGTCCTCAAGGACAAGGAAAAGCTATTTGAGGCTTGAAGGAGTTTCCTGGGGGTGGTGTAACAAACCACCACAAACTGGGTGGTGATTAAAACAACGGAAAAGTATTGTCTTACAGTTCTGGGAGCCAGAAGTCCAAGACCAAATGTCGATGGAGCTGCAGTCCCTCTGCAGCTCGTGTGTGTGTGTGTGTGTGTGTGTGTGTGTGTGTGTGTGTGTGTTGGGGGGTCCTTCCTGATGCTTCTAGTCTCTGGGGACTTCGGTGTCCCTTAGCTTGAGGTCACATTGCTCTGATCTCCACCTGCAACCTCATGTGGTATCTCCTCTTCCTGTGAGGATACCAGTCTTTGCCTCAGGGCCCACCCTACTCTGGCATGACCTCATCTTAACTAATCATATCTGCAAAGACCTATTTCCAAATAAGGTCCTGTTTCACATTCTGGGGCCCCATGGGGATATGGATTTTGGAGGACAGTGCTCACCCCCCTCAAGGCTCACCATGGGCTTACTCTCTTCCATTTTCCAAGACCCAGGATTTGTTGGGGGTGCTTCCTGGTTCTGAACCTCAGGCCCTAGGAACTCCGACTCTTGTTCCCAGGGTACCTGGGCCTGTCCTCCGCCTGTGGAGGTGACCTGAGCTCTGGGGCCCCCATTGGCATGTATGAAGCTTTAGCTCTCTTGGAGGGCTGCAGGCTCTGTGGGAAGAGTGGGAGCCATGAGGCCTGCTTTGGGGATCTTTCCCAGAGATGCTGGTGACATGAGCCAGCAGATGGTAGGCGGCTGCTTCTGTGTGAGACTTTGTGCCAGGCAAGACCATTAACCCTCAGGGAGCAAAACCCACACCTTCCTAACTTTGGCCTGACCTGGGAGCACTTTTTCCTTTCTCAGCACCGGGGATGGAACCCAGGGTCTGGAGTGTGCTAGGCACATCTCTGTCATTGACCACACCCCAGCCCAAGGGGCCATTGCTCTGGGTTATTGCCCATGTCCTGCATGTGCATTGGAATCAGGGTGTGCCTAGCTCATGTGCAGGGTGGCCCCTGACACTGGGTTTCAAAGTGGACATGTGCATGTGTACATTTTCTTGGGACTGTCCTCCATCTGTTCTGTTGCTCAGCATGGTGTTTTGGGCCTCAGACTCCAAAATTTATATGGAAAGCTCTAAATCCACCTTGCACAATGCCTGCTGACACATGGCAGATACTGGAATTTATTTGCTGAATTAGTGAGTGGAAGCTGGCCAGTCAACATCCCTGTGAAGAGGACTCAGTGCTGCCCCTCTAATGAGGCTCCTGGATTTCATCCGTGGTGTGGGGGTGGGGTGACTGGTGTGAAGCTAGGGGCACATAGAGTACTTGAACATATCTTGGTGAGATCTGTGGGGTTTCAAGCATTTGCTAAGTAGACTGAGGGTATTCATTATAAATTCTGCAAGCCAGGGCATTGGAGCTACACCTCTGCTGCTCTGGCTGAAGCCATGGTCCATGATACTCACATGTAAACCCAAGGGTCACCAGGTGGCCACTGTTTTATCCTCAGGTGCTCTTGAGGGTGGACATTATTAAGAATTTTGAAATGATGTCAATTTAGCCTTAAAGAGGTATGGGTTTCCTCAAAAGCCCTTGTGGGCAGAGGGCACATGCCTTGACCTGGACCTACCTGGTGTCTGACTGGATACATTTCAGTACTATGCCACTTTTCACTGAGTGCCTCATTGGACTGTTCTCTTGAGGCAACTACAGACCCACATGCAGTTGTAAGCAGCACAGCACACCCCCTTTCTGCATTTGGATCACTTTTGACTGGGTGTTCCTGTGTGCATCAAGGTACATGATGGGCTGTTCCATCACCCCCAGGATCCAGCCCACCCACCACCCCTCATGCTGTCCCCAGTGCAAATCCTTGATCTTTCCTCTATTTCTGAAGTTTTGGCCCTTTAAAGATGTGATATACACGGAATTACCATGTGCAGCTGCTGGGTTGGCTTTTCACACTGCCTGAATTCGTGAAGGTGCTCCGCAGCAGGATGATGCTGTGTCCCAGGCCTCTCCAAGTGTTTTCCAGGCCAAATACCATGCCCCAGAATTGTTTGGGAATCAAACACCGACTCTGAGAAAAAATGAAAAGGCTGCTTTTCTAGGTGAAAAGTTTCCATGTCTGGCTGCTACAGGGAAGCTGCAGGGGCCCTGCCTGGGCTGAGAGCTGAGGCCCACCCAGCAGATGCAGGGAAGGGGTGGGGTGTGTGTCCTCTGGGAGGCCAGTGTGCTCACACCAATGACAGTGAGGGAACAGGGTGGGCAGAGGATGAGAAGAAAGTCATAAACAAGAACAAAG
The DNA here is from genome assembly GCF_021218885.2 of Marmota monax. Lineage (NCBI taxonomy): Eukaryota > Metazoa > Chordata > Mammalia > Rodentia > Sciuridae > Marmota > Marmota monax. Next base: position 11,043,462 of record NW_026692826.1, on the reverse strand, counting down.
AACACCTGCAAGCAAACGCACATTTTGCACTACTGCTGAGAGCCATGACGCTCGGCATTTTTGGTTGAAAGGTGACCCTGCTCGGGGATTAGGGTGGCTTCAGATTTAGGGTGGATCCTGCTGGATGAGGGTGGCTCCAGGTTTAGGGTGGATCCTGCTGGATTAGGGTGGCTCCAGGTTTAGGGTGGATCCTGCTGGAATAGGGCGTATCCTGCTGTCTCAGGTGCCGGCTCCTGGAGTTCCCGTTGAGTTCAGAGGGTATTTGGTACGCAGAGCCCAGTGGGGGATAAATTTTCCCAGAACGTGCGTGTAGAGTGCCGGTGAGAGTTCAGGAATAAAGAATTGCTGTTTGAATCTACAAGGCAGTGTGGTGGCCTGGTTATTCTGTGCCCAGCCAGACTGCGGCACACTATAAATTCTCTCTAGCAGGATTCCTTTTCTGAGCCCTAACCCTGGTCCTGGGGTGGCATCTCCAATCACCCTCCTTTGTATTTTCCTGGAGGGAAAGGTGGGTGGGGAATAGGGAAGTCTCCTCTAAGGCCCAGCTGTCATGACTAGGGTGATTTGGATTTGCTCCTATAGAAGTATAGTTTGTTAGGCACCTGCTGAAGTGGCTCCCAGTCGGATTCAGGCTTTAATGGGTCTCCTGGGGTGGGGGGCAAACCTGGCGACTTGATTTTCCCCAACGGAGCTGGCAGAAGTGCTTGGAGTAGCTCAGCTTCCTCTCAAGGCCAAGGTCCAATGGCTGGTCATCACCTGTTGCTGGGCCCTGCGTCAGGTTGCTGTGGCCCCTGTAACAAATGACCACCACCCAGGAGGCTTTAACAGTAGAACTTCGTTCTTTCCAGTTCTGCAGGCTGGAAGTCTGAATCGTTTTACAGGGTGGAAATAGAGTGTTGGCAGGCCAGGCACCTCCACGGCTCCTGGAGAGAACCCCAAACCTGCTGGCCACAGGTGTCTCTGGCTGTGGCTGCAGCCCTTCAGCTCCCAAGGCCTCAGTTTCAAACCTATCTGCTCCATCTTCACATGCCTTCTCTCCTTGGGTCAAGCTTCCTGCCTCCTGGTTACAGAGATACATGAGACTGTATTTGGGGCCACAGGATGACCTCCCTGTCTCTAGACCCTTAATTGCATCTGCCAAAAACAAAAACAAAAACTAGTGTTTTCTGTGTACAGAAGCCCTCACAGGCTGTTGGAGTTAGGACATCTCGGGTCACTTTTCACCACACAGTGTGGCTGGCTTCCTTGGGAAGGCAGGAGTTAGGTACAGGTGCAGCATCTGTGGTGAGCTGGATATCCTTCTGCTTGGATCCCAGGCAGGGGACATGAAAATGTGAAGCCAGCTCTGCAGACCACAGTTTGCCTCTGTCTGTGGGGGTGGCCCAGGACCAGAATGCAAGGCTGTCCTGGAGGGATCCCCAATAACATTGAGCAGTAGAAAGCCAACTTGCCTGAGTGACTCCATGACCTCTTAGATAACAGGACAAACAAGGTGTGCAGCTGTGACTCCCTAGATGCCCCTGTGAGTCAGGAATGGGAACATTCTAGATGATTTAGCATGTGGGGGAGGGTGGGATAGTTTTTGCTCTTGACCCTGCCACAATCTTTTTTGTCTGTTCCTGTGTGGGTTTCTGCTGCTGAACACTGAACAGTGTTGGCTCAGAGAAAATGTCTCTGAGCCTTGGAGGTTGGAGGCTGTGTTCATCAGCTTTCTGCCACTGTGACAAAATACCTGAGAGTATGAACTTAAAAGAAGGAAAGATGTATTTTGGCTCATGGTTTTGGAGGTCCCAACATTCTGGCCTGTGTCCAGGCAGAGCCTGGCAGGGAGTATGTGGTAGAGCAAAGCTGCCCACCTCACGGCATGTCCCCAGAGACCTCACTTCTTTCCACCAGGCCCATCTCCTCTGGTTCCACCACATCCCAAGAGTTCCATCAGCGGGGGACCCAGCCACCAACATGTGGCCTTTAGGGGACACTTAAGTTCCAAACTACAACAGAGGTGAGAGATGTACTCACTTAGGTCTTTGGGGTCAGGCTGCTGGTCAGTGTTCCTGCTCTTAGATCAGTATTCTCACGGTTTCCCACAATGCCAGCAGACTGGGAAACAGGAGGCCAGGCTAACTAGATCTGGGAGAGGGGTGAACTGGTGAGGCGACCGGCAACACTTGGAGCCATGGCCCCCACCCACTTGCGTTTTAGTGCCCCTTTTGTGATGCTCCCCTTGGTAGGAAGGGCCTCCAGCAAAGCCGGTGTGTGTGAGTGTTTCCTAAGGGACTGGGGTCTTCTTCTCTGCCGTGGAGGCTGGCCTCCCAGGGTCCCTAGCAGGTCTTGGGGTGGGCTCCACTCCAGCACTCCCAGGCCAGCGGACACACTCAGGAATTCCTTTGTTCTTTTTCTTTCAACGGGCATCCTGAGGATTGACCACATACAACCGAAGGCAGAAGGAGAGGCTCAACAAACTGGGCACACTGGTGTGCTGATGCCAGCTGATGCCAGCTCAGGAGTCGCCCAGCAGCTAAGAGCGCCCAGGAAGCTTCCGCCGCGGTGACGGTGACGCCTGGGCCGCTGTCCCTGGAATGGAGGAAATGTCTATGACCCTGCACAGGGCAGGGTTCCGTTTCCTGGAGAGAAACCCAACCCCGCTGGGACCTGTGCGACTCCTCCAGGGCTCAGTGGTCTCCAGGACTGTGAACTTCCGAACTGGAGCAGCGTGGCCAGCCCCGCACAGGCTCCTCTGTTACCCGCAGGGCGCCCGGCGACTTTCCCCAGGACGGGACTTCCCTGGCCAGGGCTCCCTCTGGTTCCCCAGGACTGCGTCCTTGGCTCTAGGTGGCAGCGCTCTGCGTCTACACCGACCCCATTCGCGAGCCGGGGCTGATGGAAACAGGTTCACTCGGGCACCCGAAGACTTGCCCAGCCTGCCAGGAATTTCCTAACCCAGGCTGCCTAGAGGGGTGGAGCCCAACGCCCACCGCCCCTTCCCGCCCCCACCGAGCCAGGGGTCGGGTCCTCGGCGTCGTCACGCCCTGGCTGGCGAGCGCTAGGACCCGCGCCGCCTTCCTGCGGGCCCGGAGTGGGCGGGGCCTTCCATTGTGACGTCGCAGGGGCGCGCTCCCCGCCCTCGCGGACAGACTGACAGACAGACCGGCGTGGCCAGCGCGGGTAAGGGGCGCGGGGCGCGGATCTGGGCGCGGGGCCGCCCGGCCGTCTGTCCTCTTCGGTGCGCTCTGAGACGCCCTAGGGAGGTCGAGGACACCGGGTCGGCCACGCGATCACGGCCTCCGCCGCGCCCCGAACCCCCCGCCGGGCCGCGCGCCCGCCCTTCCCCCACGGCGGACTTGCTCCCCCGGCCCTGTCACCCCAGTGGTGACTTCCTCCCGCCGTACGCCCTCCCCACCCACATGCACCCTCCTCTTACTCTACCCCAAGGCCGTGCGCTCTCCTCCCACCGCCATGCACCCTCCTCCCATTTCACCCCGCTTCCCGGCCTTGCGCCCTTCCCCGCTCCGGCCAGGCGCTCTCCGTCCTCCCAGCTGCCTGCTGGACAGAAGGCCCGGCGCGGGTCTCCAGCTCCCAGAGCCGCCCCGGTCCCGGGAGGGGGTCCTGCCCCGGCCGCAAGCCCTGAGGTGCCCTTGGTGCGAGCGTCAGCTTCGGCCTCCGGAGCGCCGCCCTCCCTGGCCCCACAGGCCCTTCAGCTGGGCAGCGGGAAGTGGTGCGCCGGAGCCGAGCTTCTACCAGGAGTTCTTTACTCTCGTCCCCCATTGCCAGACCCCGATGGTGGAGGATCGCGCAGGAGAGCGGCTGCAATGTAGAGGGGAACGTCACTCTGCGGATTCTGGAGCTGTGAGAGCGCTGGGGCTCGTGCCAGGTGGACTCCCGCCGGACGGCAGGGCTGCCGGGTGCCCGGGATGGAGGCAGAAGGTTTGGATTGGCTTCTGGTCCCGCTGCATCGGCTGGTTTCCTGGGGGGCCGCCGCAGCCATGGTTTTTGGGGGCGTGGTGCCGTACATCCCGCAGTACAGGGACATCAGGAGGACTCAGAACGCCGACGGCTTTTCCACCCACGTGTGTCTGGTGCTACTGGTGGCCAATATTCTACGGATACTCTTCTGGTAAGCTGGGGCTTTGACCTGAGGGTGCCTGGGGAGATGGCATTCTCTTTTGGGGTTTGTTCCAGATGAGAGGCGAGGGTGGAGGTGTCTACTTCCTCAAAGGGACCCATTCACACCTTCGGGTGGCTCAGGGGCCCATTTTACAGGTGGCTGGTGTGGGACCTCCGCAGTCACTGAACTTCTTAGAATGAGAATATTTCTCTGGAGAAGTTGGAATACTCTCAAATACAGTCTCCAGATCTGCCTTTTTATTTGATGAGTGGCTTATCTGTATCTGATACTTCCTCTTTGTGAGCATTTCCTGGGACTGATTCTAGTGGTGGGAAGGGGCCCTCTGCCTGGCAGACTCTTAGCTGGTGTGGTTTTATTTTCCTTAGAAAGGAAGTCCAACCTTCTGGATAGTACTCAATTGGAGACTGTCTTCTTGCTTCTCTCAGGCCAGCTTCCTCTTACTCTCATTTGTGTTCTGCGAGGAAGTTGAGGTTAGTTTAACAGTTGCTAAAGCAGACATAATTTGGAGGGTGAATTTTCAGAGGAAATGAAGAGAGAGATATCAGAGCCTCATCCTAAGGTTAAAGAGGTCTGGCATTTTTCCTTCTTCTGACTGGTCCCAAGGCTTCTGTGCTGATAGGAAATTTTCATGAGGGTGGTCAGCTGAAGCGGCCCAGAAGAAAGGCTCAGGCAGTTTCCCACTTTCTGGATGCAGTTTGAGTAATCATGTATCTGCCTTTTGCTAATTAGCATCAAACCAGTAGCACCAAGCCGACCTTAGTGAGGTATGATTCACACTAACTAAAATGTCCCTGTTTGAAGTGTACATTCCAATGCGAGACTCCCTGAACTCAGGAGCTGCAGGTTCCCTCTTTCTGCTCTGCCCTGGGCCAGATGCTGAATAGCCCTGGGATGGGTTTTGCCCCTGTCTGGGATTTTTAGAAGTCGAACTAGTGAGTTGAATCGTGTAAGAATTTGGTGGAGTGGGAAGGTTTGGCCATTGCAGCAATGTTGGATACCTTGAGCTTTGTCTCTGGGCCAGGAGACTTCTGAGGAGGCTCTTACTGTTGTCTGAAGAAAGTTGTAAGACCACGTTTTGAAGATTTTTCCCTTCCTCCTCCTTGTCCCTTGGCTGAGGGTGGAGGTCCCTAGCTATCCCGTGATGGGACTGGGTGCCCTGAAGTGGACTTATCTCAGGTTGAATGGAAATATCTTCCGAGATAAAATTGTGTTCAATGATGTCGTTCACCTTGAGCATGAACAGAGCAGGGCACACTCCCAGGCAGGCTTCTCAGTACAGCCCAGGCACAGTGTCCAGACTGTGAAGGAGGGCGTGCTTGTCTTTCTCCAGAATAGAGGAGAATCACATGAAGTTGATTGATGAATGGGAAAAAGTGCCCCTTTGAGTGTTTCCATCAGTATGCTATTGTTCAGAATTAAAAAAAGAAAATAAAGTTTTAATGTACATTTGAGCACATGGTGTGGGGAAGTCATAAGTGAGGCCAGTTTCCTGGTGTTGCCTGGAGACTGCCCCTAGTGCTCCCAGGGGAGAAGTACACAGGAACTGGTGTCCTTGCCTTTGCGCTGGGGCCTCTGAGGCCCTTGAGTGCTCTCCTAGGGGTTACAGGGCCACCTTCCTGGGGATGCCAGGCTTGTCTGCAGGTGTTCCTTTCTGTAGAAACACATACTGAGCTGTCCTGGGCCACTCAGGCTTCTATGGTCACATATAGGCCCTGGCTCCCCAGCATGTTCCAGAAGACTGGGAGGAGGACCCAGAGGGTGATGGCCCTTCTCTGGTCTGCAGCCTAGCCTGTCCCTTCCCTGCTTCTTGCGCAGTGGGCCTGAGGGTAGTCTGCCACATGTCCCCAGTGCTGCTGAAGGACCTTGGAAACCCTGCTGGCCAAGGCCATGTGCTGATCCTTATATCCCTGGAGCCCCTCAGAGCCCTGTGCATGTCTCCTTCCAAGCTCCAGGCCAGCAACCTCTGATCCTATAGATTTTGAGGATTTCCCTGATGTCAGGCATGGCCAGGGCCACAGGGCTTTTGCTTTAGCAGGAGTAATACTTGAAATGCACCACCATGCACACATGCAGGTGTATATGTGCCCCACCCCCCATGAACACTCAGAGTGGTTGTGGGTGGGGCAGAGTAGGTGAAACTGGAGCCTGCTACATACCAGGATGGTGGTGGAGCTGGAGGCTTCATGGATTTCACAGTGCTGGCTGGGATTCAGACCTCAGACCTCCGATCCCCTGTGATATGTCCTACCCCTATTGAGAGCTGCTCTACAGTCCTGCAGGAAGGGGCTGATTTGAGTGTAAACTCAAGGATTCTGAAACTTATGTAACTCTCATGCCCTCATTTCTTACAATTTTTGTCATTTTGCAAAACTAGCATTCAGCAGATCACACTCCATGAAATGTCAATGTGGAATTTGGTGTTTGTGGTGTCAGAAGTCAGAAGTGCCATGTGATTATTTGGATCACATTTATAGGTCTGGGGGGTGAGTGGGCAAGGAGGGCTGGGTCCCAGAGCCTTGTGATCTCATTATGGAATCTGTGAGGCACAGGTCACATAGCTCAGCCTCTGCTGCCTCTTGCAGGGTTAGTTGTAAGAATGGAAACACTGTATCTGAGATGCAGTAACATTATGCTACTGAGTGATATCTTCAGCACTGAGGAGTAGCTATTAACTTTTTTTCCACTTGAGTTTTTCTATTACTGTGGAAGGTGGAGAAGCTGTCTGTAGAATAGATTGCAGGACTTTGTGTGCCCCTGGGGGCAGCATGGGCACCTGCACCCCACCAGAGCCCACTTGGATGGGGTGTTCAGAGTGGCTCTAGGAACAGGGCTGCTGGCCCTCAGAGATGCTGTGCTCACTCACATCCTCAGGCAGGAGAGCAGGAGCTGTTGAACACCTTGCCAGCCAGACTCATGAATCCTGAAAAGTAAAGACCAGCACCTTTCTATTTAAATTATCTTTTAAAAATTAATGATGTTGGGCTGTGGCTGTGGCTCAGTGGTATAGCACCTGCCTCGTGCATGTGGGTGGGGCTCTGGGTTTATTCTTCAGCAATACATAAAAATAAATAAATGAAGATATCATGTCCATCTGCAAATAAAAGCAAATATTTTTAAAAAGATTAATGATATTGAGCTTTGGTTTATTTTTCTTTTGTCCTTTGTATATTTTTTTGTGGAAAGTGTTCCTTTTGATGTTTTGTCTCCTGCTTGGTCTGTACTCACCTGTAGTCAGCTAGCTGTATGTCCACCTCTGTTCCCTCTGGCCCTGGGTGAGATCTGCTGGACCATCTTCTCTGTGGACATCAGTTAAATCTGATTGGTGGTATGGTATGGGGGAGTGCAGACTTCAACTGCTTTCTCCAGTTTTTCTAGTTGCTGTGTTTCTGTTGAATATCTATAAAATGGAAGTAGTCTTTTGGTCACAGTGGCCATTTGTTGAAGGGCCCCTGTTGAGAACTTGATTCAGGAATTCATTTTATTGTGCTGCAGGCTTACATAGTGACCCCTAGAGGCTTCCCACTCCCTCACCTGACTGCCTTGGGGTAAGTTGGACAGCCAGGTAGCTGGTGGGGAGCCAGCCTGAGAGGGACTGTGGTTGGCTGTGTAACCCCCGCAACCTTAGATATGTCCTACACTTCACAGGTGAAGAGACAGGTTTGCGGATGGAGGGTCCCAGGGACATTAGCTGTTGCAGCACATGACTACAGGCACACGTGGGCAGCATGCCTAAGTCCACTGCACCAGCCCTGTGACTCAGAAACCCCTGTTGCAGCTGCCTCTTTCCAGCTGGACCTCCTGACCTGGGTCTGGCTTCCACACCCTGTCTTGTTCCAGCCTCTTCTTAGTTCCTCACCTGGTATTTCCTGGTGGCCTCCCAGGGAGGGCTCTGATGACACTTCCTGGGGATGCACTGGCCTGCCTGTCTGTGCCCTGGCCCCCCCATGTACCCTGTGCCTAGGTTGCTCTCTTCCTACTTTCTGTGGATTCCATCTTGCCCCCCCCCACCCCCCACCCCCAGGAGACTATCTGAGACTTTCCCAGTGGCCTGCCTGTAGTCTGTCCCCTTACACACACCTCCTCCCCCAGGCATACTTATTACCTGCTAGGCCTGCTGATCTGGGCAGGGGCAAGGTTGCCATGGTTCAGAGCCTTGGAGAGGCCTACTGTGTTAGGTTTCATGTTGGCAGTGAACTGTGCTCCCAGGTTTGGGCTTGTAGAAGGTGACTGGTAGCACACAGGTGAATCCGGGATCTGTTCTCTGTGTTAAGGGGACTGTTTTTCTCGTGGACTGTGTAGAGCTCTCATATACACTCTTCAAGGCTAGAAGACCAGGCCACATCCAGTTTTGTCTTGTACCAGTTGCTGGGAGGAGTGTTACCACCAAGTTTTATAAAATGCTTTTTTTTATTTTAATTTATGGAGTGACTTTGGCATGTTCCTTGTCACAGTAGCAGGCATTTCCTGAGCAGGTTTGGCCATGGCTGCAGATCCTCAAGGCCTCTGGGTGTGTGGGCCTGAGTAGTGGCCACTCTGCCAGTTTTGCCCTGTGCTGAGGACAGGCCACTTCCTGTGGGCGCTGCTCAGGAGCTGCAGTAACAGGCCCTCCAGCTGCCTGTACCCATGCTGGCCTCAGAGGTGACTTGTGGGATGGGGCTGTGGTGTGTGAACTTCAGTGTTGAGGAGAGGCTGGGAGTTAGCAAGACATCCAGTGTGGTGTGTTGACCCCAAGTTCAGGGGAAATGCCTTTCAGGCCAAACTCTGAGGCCATTTCTAGCTGGAGTGGTCAGGTTAGGGTGAGGGAGGAGGCTTTCTTTCCTTCCTTCCTTCCTCTGGTGATTGAACCCAGAGTGGTAGCACTGAGCCACATCCCCAGCCCTTTTTGTTTTTTATTTTGAGACAGGGTCTTACTGAGTTGCCCAGGCTGGACTTGGACTTGCCATCCTCCTACCTCAGCCTCCCCAGTCACTGTGATTACAGGTGTGGCAACTGTGCCCAGAGAGGGCCTCAGTCCCAGGTCTAGCCAGGGCGATGGTGATGGGGCTCACGTGTCACTTTCCATAGTGTTCTGGTGGTGTAGGGGAGACCCCAGTCACACCAGCCTTGGATTGTGCTGCTGCCCTGTGTGGGCTTGTGGGCTGTGTTGGTGGAAAACTAGCAGGAACCTGAGCTGGCACTGGGCTGGTAGTCTGGGAGTGAGGGTGGCATGGTGCGGGGGGCCTGGGGTGGAGAGCCATGCCCTTAGCTGCCTTCTCTTCTAGTGGGAGAGGCTAGAGTTTGGAGAGAGTCCCTTCTCTTCCATGCACACTCTGGGTGCTCTGGTGACCTGCCTCCCAGGCAGAAAGCAGGGCTTCTGTGGCCTGGTAGAGGCAGGGGTCTCTGCATGACAGGCCTTGGCATCTGGGATTTACTGGGATGGAGAGGTAGGCCTTCCCGTGGTGCCAGGTTCAGGCGGGATCTCCAGACTTCCTGGAGGGGAGAATATTGTGTGTGGAAAGGCCCATGGGCATGGAGCTCAGGGTCTCTGGCTGTCTATCCTGGATCTCAAGGCCCCTCCCCACCTCAGCCCATCCCACATGGAGCCTGGAAGAGGAGGCAGCAGGCAGCGAGTGCCATAGCGGCCATGGATGTCTAAGGCCCTGGGGCTCTCTGTCCCCACTTACCTGTTGGCGCTGGCTGAGAGTCAGGCCTGGCCTGCAGCTCCTCCCTGACTTGTAGTCTCTGCTGCCCAGGTTTGGAAGGCGCTTTGAGTCCCCGCTGCTGTGGCAGAGCATCGTCATGACCCTGACCATGCTGCTGATGCTGAAGCTGTGCACCGAGGTCCGGGTGGCCAACGAGCTGAACCTGAAACGCCGCTCCTTTGCAGGTTGGTGCTCGGCAGCCTCTGGAAATGAATTCTTACTAAATCAACCAAAAATCATCTCCTGCTCACTTGGTGAAACACAAGCCACTGTGTTATCTCAGCAACTTTCATTTCACCAAGTAGCTGCTATCTGTGATGGACAGCAGTGTCTCAGCACTGCTCTGCAAGAGGGAAACGGTTCCAGGTTGGTCTCCTCACTAGAGGTCGGTGAGGCATTAACTTATCTCGGTGGCCTTTTTGCTGTGGCCATCAGGTGCTGTGCAGTATGGGAGCCAGAAGTATGTCTGTGTCCTGTCACAGAAGATGGGGCCTGAGGAGGCAGGGTTTCTGATGTTGGGTGCTGCCCATGTGAGGCCACAGCCTTTGGCTCTCACCAGGAGCCTGCTTAATCTGGATTGGTGCACACTTGTGTTAACTGGGGCAGGGCCAGTTCACGTCCAGCTCACACAGCTTAGCTTGGAAAATGGAATGCACTTCTTCCTGCGTTTGCCTCCTCCTGAAGAAGTTCCTGGAGTCTGACATTCTGCGTTGCAGTCGCAGGCTGGTGGGCTTCTCGTGTGCAGGAGGGGCAGTGCCTTATGTCGTTTTCCCATCACTGAGCTGAAGACAGCACATGCTGTGGTTTGTCTGAGGTTGTGTATGTGCGTAATCTCAGTGGTTGCTTACAAGATGATTTTCCCCAGAGTCATTTAGTTTTGGGGTGCTGGGAAGTTGGAGTCTTGCCAGGTATTTTCATTTTTGATCATTATTTTCTTCTCATTGGCAAGCTCCTTCCTTCTCGTTCTCTGCATGTCTGTTTTAGAGTGAGATGAATGGGGCTAGTTTCAGTCTTGGTAGAAAGTGGGTCACCTTCTCTCTCTGAGGGAGGTCCTAGACCAATGAGTGTTACCGTAACTAGAGATGGCCACCAAGGCCATCTGTTTTCTGGTGTGTATCTGTTCTTTCTCCCCACTCTCTGCCCTCTTGTGTGATTGGCTGTAAGGTGTGCTGGGGCTAGTGCCAGTGGTGCTGCCCACCTTGCCTGGAAGGCCAGCTTCAGTGTGAGCAAAGAGTCATGGTTTCAGGTCTTGCGGGGTGGCTTGGGTTTACTTCCTGCCAGCTTTGCCCCCTCTCTGGGTGGCCTGAGCTTCCCGTGGCAGGATCCATGTCCCTGAGCCTTGGCTCAAGACAGAGCAGGTGCCCTGACTGGCTGGGGGATGGGGGTGCCCTCAGTCATGTTCTCATGGGGGAATGCCAAAAGGCTGAGGGGGCACAGTAGCACCCAAGGTACCAAACAACAGCTTGTGTTGGTGCTGCCCATCTCTGAGCGTCAGAGTAGGTTTTGTGACACGTGAAGCCTCGGGGGTCTGGGGACTGAGGGTAGGCGGCATACAGCAGAATGTGCACTAGGAGGAGGAGGGCAGGCCCGGAGCTTAGCATTGTCTGCCTCCAGAACCTGTGTCCCACAGCCCCTTCTTCAGGCTTCCAGCGGGTTCTGGTTCAGGTGAGGGCAGATTTTCGTCTCCTGGGGACCCCATGGAGGTTTCACAGGGAAGCCAGGGGACTGGATCTCTGGCTAGCCTCCCTTTATGTGTTAGTGGTTCCTGTTGTCCAGGGAATTATTCCTAAGGACTGTTTCTGTTCTAACTAGGATTGAATTAAAATAGTGGTCCCTGTTTTCAGGGCTAGATTTCTGTTTTCCTCAGATTTTGTTGCTGTGGCCAAAATACCCTACAAGAACAGCTTAGAGGAGGGAAGGGTTATTTTGGCTCACAGTTCCAGAGGTTCAGTCCATGGTGGGCAACTCCATGGCTCTGGGCCCATGGCCAGGCAGGACATCATGGCAGAGGGCATGGAGGAGGAGTGCCATCCATTCAAGGCAGCCAGGAAGCAGCCAGAGAGAGAGCTGGGAGTACTGGGGACAAGTATGTACCCCAAAGGCACACCCCCAGCCTCACACTCTACTTTCCTATAGCTACCACATTAATCCATTTTGATGATTAACCCATCAAGTGGATTCTCATAATCGAGTCGTCTTACTCTTGAGCTTCATTGTCCAGCATGAGCTTTCAGGGACAACTCATATCCAAACGATAACAGGCTGGAGCCTGAAGTTTGAACCAGTGCTCCTGTGATGGGCAGAATACTGGCCACAGAGATGCATCGGTCCTGGGACCCTCGCCTGGCTAAGGGCTCTGCAGGTGTGGAGGAAGTTGGGGTCCTCGTGGGGAGGTCGTCCTGTGTTAGTCCAGCCTGAGGGAGGAGGCAGGACCTCTGCCTGCTGACCCTGGGGCTCCTGACAGGCCATAGATCCTCTGTACTGGGACGGCAGTCCATGCCTGAAAATTCCCGAGGTTTTCATCCTCAGCCCTTTTAGGGTTGGAATCCTGTTCATGTTTGTGGTGTCCTGTCCACTGTGTGTAAGAAGTGGAAGATGGGTGTATGGAAACCAGGAACCCTGTGCTGACGTGCTCACCACAGTGCTGCTCTTCCTGCCAGCGTCTGTACATCCCACACTAGGACCTTGGGTCGGAGTGCACGCTGGGGCTACCCAGGAACAGGGGTGGGTGATGCCTTGTGTCATGGCAGACTCAAGTCCTGGCACAGTGATCATGAGCCGGAGTGGTTCAAGGAGAAACTTCAGAATGACCTTGTTTCAATAGAACAGTCAGATGGCCTGAAAATAAGAGGTAAACATTTTCCCACCATCTTTTATAGGATTTTTAAATTTGAAGTTTGCAAATTCAATTTGCAAGGTGAGATTAAGGAAACAACGCAGGGCGGGTTTGATTTAAAGATTATGTATTTGTTGTCTAAGTGTGAAGAACATGCAGAGTGCACGTTTGCGGTACGACATTTTTGAGTAGCTCTGGTATCTGCAGGCAGTCTGCAGGGCTGGTGGTAGGGTCTGATTGCTGTTTGGTGTTTTGGGGTGGAGGTGGGGCTGTTTCCCATGAGATGAAATGCTTCCTGGCAGCACATGGTTCTGCCTGTCAGCCCCAGACCTGGGGTTGACTGGGCCTCTTCCGTCATGGCCCTGGCCCCCCACCCACGTCACCCCCATGACTTAGGAGCCATAGGAGTGACGGCACAGATCACCACCATCTTTGGCCCACTGCTTGCCATCATCTGAGGCTGCTTCCAGCAAGACATTTGCTGGAATAGGCTGGAGGGGCTGGAGGCTCAGAACTGCACCTAGTTAGAGTACCACCCCCAGGGCTGGGTGTTGTGAGAATGATGCCTCGTTGTGGGCATACTGCTGGCTGACACAGTTGAGCTGACTTCAGTCATTTTATTTATTTATTTATTTGAACCAGGGTTTGAACCCAGGGACACTTAACCACTGAGCCACATCCCCAACCCTTTTTGAGATAGGTCTCACTAAGTTGCTTAGGGTCTCACTAAGTTGCTGAGGCTGGCCTTGAACTTGCAATCTTCCTGCCTCAGCCTCCTGAGTCCCTGAGATTGCAGGCATGGCCATCATGTGAGACTGCTTTTTAAAAATCTAACTCTGTTTATGATGTATTTTTTCCTTTTAAATTTGTCATAGGAGTTATTTGAATAACAAAATTGTGGCCTGAAGTCAGGTGATTGGATCATCTGACATTTCCCCAGCTCTTAGCACTCAGAGCTCCAGGGAGGAGCACCTGTCTGTGGTGGGCCTCTGGGTGGTCGTTCCGTCTGCGCGGGGGCTCAGAGCAGCAGTCTTGGGACTGAAGGGGTGTGTGGGATGGTGCCCTCTGTCTGGCTCGGGCCCCTGGGACAAGGCTCATCAGTCCTCACCTCCCTGGTCCCACCTGCTGCCACTGTCCCCTCCCGGTGTGCGTGTGCTAGCCACAGTGACTCTCCTGATGACTCTGCCTGTGCGACACGTCGTCCTGTTCCAGCCCACCCTGAGCTTCAGCCTCATCACCTGGTGCCCTGCTGTCTGTTACCCCAAACTGAGGGCTCAAGGGACAGTCAAGGTGGAGCTTGTCCCTACAGCTTGTGCCCGTTGTCCTTAGTGTCAGCTAGGGAGGCCTGGAGGCTGAGGCTGAGGCTGAGGCTCACTGACTTGCAGGTGCCCCTCCTCACTCCCTGCTCCCTCTCGCCTGGTGTCACCGGGCCCTGGCTGGCACACCCACGGCGACTCCTCACAGGCCTGGGTTCCCTCACAGCATGGCTTCAGGTTCCCAGGGCGAGCACCTCTGGTGAGTGTGGAGGAAGCTGCTTCTTCCTTGGGACCTAGTCTTGGAAGTCGACAGTCTGCTTCCATGGACTGGAGCCAGTGTACCTCTCCACCTGGCAAGGACCTGGAGGGTCTGAGGAAGCTGTGGGCAGACATGGTGCCAGCCACATCAGGGTCCTGGTGCCTGCTGGATCCCTGCTCAGCATGGAGTACAGGGTTCTTGGAAGCATTCCCTGGTGTCAGCCTCGGACATTCCTCCCATCTGTCTTCAGATGTTCTCAAGTGTAGTGGCTCTGACCATCTGGCCTTCCAGGTGGGAAACATTGGGTGGTGCAGGTGTGTCCAGGGGAATCCAGGTGGGTCTTGCCTAGGTACCGGATCTGTCTTCCACCCCTGGGCTCTTACTCTGGGTACGTTTTATGCCAGAATGTCCCAGCATGTTCTCTCCCTTCCCCTTTCAGTGGACCTGATCTTTAGAAGAGGTGCCCGTGGGCAGTGAATTGGCCAAGCCCATGGTGCTGGGTATTGACAGGTGGGAAAGCTGCCTGGGTGTGCTGCCCTCGGGTGGCGAGCAGAGTGGCCTTGCATCTAGGCCGTGGGGCTCCTCTGTGTCTGCATTGGCCTGTTTGTTGTGACAGCTGACTTTAAGGTGTCGTCCACCATGGTGGGGCAGGAGCTCAGCTCCTAACACCCTCTGTCCAGCTGTCTCCCTCCAGGACCACATGAGGCTTTGCTGAGCTGCCTAGCATCCTGGCCATGGAGGGCAGTGCAGCAGGATTGACCATGACTGACCTTGGGAGCCCCGGCTATCTCTGTACTGTGGCCCGTCTCTTTTATGTCGAGTCAGCTGTCCTTTGGTGGTGGACAGGTCACTGCATGTGTCCCAAAGCTATGCTATCAAGCAGCCTGTGGGCGCAGCTGGCACAGTGCTGGCCGGGGACTGGGTGGAGCTGGCCCTGTGGCTGCCCCTGGGGCACCATGGAAGCTCCATGCTGCCTGATTTTAGAGACAGTGACAAGGGGGCGATGGAGTCTTCGCTTTGTTTCCTCTGTTCACTTCCTTAGGATAATGGGAAAGGGTAGGCTTGGAGAATGGTTTAGAAAGTGAATTTCCAAAGCACAGAAATGGAGTTCTTACAGTCCTTCTGTTCCAGTGTGTGTGTGTGTGTGTGTGATCAAGAAATCCACAAAGGGCTGGGAACCTCAGTCTGCGGTGTTGAAACCAGTCTGTTTTTGTCTTTCTCTTTCTTCCTTATTTCCTCCCTTCCTTCCATCTTTGTTCTTCTCTCTTTTTGAATGAAGCTGGAGACAGCAGGGATGAAGAGCCCAAAGCCCCGCCCAGGCGGTCCTATCTGGGTATGTACGCTGCATGAGGGTGCCCCCATGGGCGTCCCTGTCACTTCTCACCTTTGTCTGCCAGTTCTTCCTCTGTGCTTCCTCCCACGGTGCATGCTGTGTCTCCTGAGCTAACCAACCCCTGGCTCTGCTGCCCCAAGCATGAACCCTTCTTCCTTAGAAGCCCATCCATTTTCTGAATGGGGAGGAGGAGATGGAGGGAGGGAGGAAGAAGGTGGAAAGAAGGAAGGAAGGTAAGGAAGAAGGGAATGAGAGGAAGGAGAGAAGGATGAAGGAAGGAAGGAGGGAGGGAAAGCAGGAGGATGGAAGGTGGGAAGGAAGGAAAGGAAGGAAGGAGAGATGGATGGGAGGGAGGAAGGAGGGAGGGAGGAAGAGGCCAGTGTCTCCTCCATTCCATCCAGCATCCTTCACTGCTGCCTGGTGGAACTGAGTCTTACATAACCTCCTGTGTTGTGCGGCTTTGCAGAAGTCTGCTCACCCTAGCTGATCTTTAGTGGATTGCTTAGGATTCGCTGTGATCCTGTCATCTGTGAACACAGACTGCATCTTTTTTCCTGATCTGGCTATTTTTCATTTCCTGCTGGACTGCTTGGCTGGACCTGGTACGAGTGGACACCCCATCCTGCTCTTGGGCTTGTGAGGCCTCCGTTCTTCTAAACTGGTGTTAAAGGTTTGCAGGTGCTTGGCTGAAACTGTGGAGTGGCCACGTGGCCTTGGCTTTTCCTCTGATGATGTGGAGAATCATTGGCTGACTTTGTGTGCTGAGCCACTCTTAAATTCCTGGTGGTGTGTTAAATGCTTCTACGTGTTGCCAGGTGCTGTTTGCTCTAGGTGGGAGGGTATCTGTGTCCATGTCATAAAGATGTGAGAGTGCAGTTTTGTGGCTACGACTTGGGACTCAGGGTAATAATGACCATAGGACGTGAGTGGGGAGGAAGGAGTTCCCTTCCACTCTGTTCCTTACATGAGTTTGAGAAGGATTTGCATCAAGTAGTCATCTGGGCATAGGGTTTCTCCCGGGAAGATTTGAATGAACTCACACTCTTATAAATGCAGGCCTGCTTTGTTTCTTCCTGCAGCAATTGCAGTTGCTTGTCTGTGCTAGTATCTGTCCATTCCCTTGGTTTGTGTATGTGTGTTCAAGAGATACACAAAGGGCTGGGAACCTAGGTACTGCTCCCCTGTGGGATTCTGTCCATTCCCTCCGTTTCCCTGGGTTTCTCCTGGTGGAGATTCATATGAGTGATTTTAGCGAGTGATTTCAGTGATTCCCGTTTCCTTACAAATTTCTCCTGTGACCCTGTGTGTTTATGAGCATCTGCAACTTCCACCTGTTTGTGAATTTCCTGAGTTTCTTTTGGACATTGCCTTCATTCTGTGGCATTTGTAGACCATCCTGTGCTGCCAGGCGCCGTGGGTCTCTTCTGGAGAGCAGTCCAGGCTCGCTTGGGAGGTGTGCCCTACCAGGTGCAGGCTCAGGTCTCTTTCTGGTTCTTCACCTAAGTGTTACAAAGCTGATACAAAGTCTCCAGCTGTTTCTGAGTTGACTTCCTTCCTTTCCCTTGTGGTTTTCCTGGTGTGTTCTGGGGTGTGCTTGTGGGATGTGCTTGGTAGGTGCTGTGTCTTCATGTAGAATGACCCTGTCTCTAGTGGTGCTTCTGTTTCAAGCCTACTCTGGTATTAGTGGAGCCATGGGTCTATGTTTGCTATTTGAGTTGTGTATCTTTTTCTGTTCTTTTACACGTTTTTGTATGGGAATCTAAAGGGCATCCTCTGTAGACAGCACATAGGTCTTTAGGAAGTTTATTTTGGCATTCTGATTGCTTATTTGACTCACACATACCGTTGATGTTTGAATTTATATCTGCAGTTTTCCTTCTGCCTTTGAAGTGCCTGGGTGTTCCCCAGCCCTTGTGCCTTTGCAGTTTCTTTTGTAACATTTTAATTCTCGTGTAACATTTTAATTCCTTTAGTGATTTTTAACTACATGTGAGAGTTACTTTCTTGGTAGTTGCTCTGAGGATTGCAGTATGCATTTTAACTCTCCAGAATCTGCTTCAAACACAGCCCAGACGAATTTTAATGAGATACAGAAACTTTGCTCCTGTGCAGTTACTCCCTCTGTGGGAGATGAGGCTACACATTGTGTCCAGGTAGGTCACACACCTAATGGTGCAGTGTTCTGACTGCTGCTTTATGTGGCTACACGTCCTCAGACACTGAGGCACGAGGGAAGAGAGAGAGCAGTTGTTGGTCTCCTGGGTCAGCCCTGCTTGCTCTGCCTCTTCCTTGTCCTCACTGTTAGAGTGACTGCCTCAGTCATCTTTCCAGAACACTCCAGCTGCCCACCTTGGGTGCTGGTGTCGAGGACCTCAAGTTCAGGTTCTTTTCTACAGCTGCTCTTGAGCCGTGGGAGGAAAGCAAGCAGCCTGTGCTTGTCTTTGGGGCAACCTGCGGAATTACCTTCTGGCAGGACTGTGGGTGCTGGCTCTGACTGTGTGCTTCATAGGCTTTCCTTCCCTGCAGGTGGGTCTGTTGACAACAGACAGTCCCGTCCCCTTCCTGTCCTCTGGGGATTTTGTTCTCTTCATTCTCTGGTTTTATTTTGCCCTCCTTTAAGTACAGGGGTTTTGCAGGTGCAGACCGTGGTTGATGATGCCTTCTTTCTGGTGCCTGGCCAGCTGCCTGGGCACTGCTGCTGCTGAGAAGCCTGCGGTGACTCTCATTGGTGCCCTCGCAAGGGACTCCATCTCCCTGTTCTGCTTTCAGGACCCTGGGTTTTTACTGAGTGTCAGCACTGAGACTGAAGTGTGGGGGTGTGGCTGTCTGGGTGTGCAGGCCGGTCTTCTCTCCTCGGCTGCTCCTCTCTCCTCCCAGCAGCCTGCCTGTCGTATGTGCAGGACTGCCACTCTTCCTCTGTCTCATGCTTTGGGCTATGTCATCTTCAGTGATCTGTCTTTTTTTTTTTTTTTTTTTTTAATATTTTAGTTGGACACAATATCATTTTTTTTTTAGAGAGAGAGAGAGAGAAAATTTTTTTTTAATATTTATTTTTTAGTTTTCGGCGGACACAACACCTTTGTTTTGTATGTGGTGCTGAGGATGGAACCCGGGCCGCATGCATGCCAGGCGAGCGCGCTACCACTTGAGCCACATCCCCAGCCCCACAATATCATTTTTATTTTACTTATTTATTTTTCATGTGGTGCTGTGGTTCGAACCCAGGGCCCCACACATGCTAGGCGAGCGCTCTACCACTGAGCCACAGCTCCAGCCCCCGGTGATCTGTCTTTGAGGTCATGCTCTTGCACCAGCTCCGTCTGCTGCCTGGTGCTGGCCGAGAGCCTCTGTGTGTGTGCTTCACCTGGATTCCCACTGGTTCTCCTCACCCTTTCTACCCCTTTATTGATGCTGTTGCTGGGTGCCATCATCGAGTGCCCTTTAATTCTTTACGTTGCTGCAGTTTCCTTGGGTTCTGTGCACATCTGACTGTCTTGAAGGCTTTTTTTTTTTTTCCTGCAGAGTCCAATGCCTCCCCCAAGGCTGTGGGTCCTGCTTTGCGGCTGCTCTCTGCCCTCTGTGCAGGCTACCGTTTCCTGTTCCTTTGTGTATCTCTATTTTGGGTTGTTGCAGATGGACACTTTAGGTAGACATTGGGGGCAGCTGTGGACACTGACCCGTGCCGGGGAGGTTGCTGGCTGTCCTCTGGTTGGGGGATGGGCCTCTGAGTCCTCCTGTAGGTCTGCTGTGTGCATGGGCTCCTGCGTGGTCTGCCCCCAGGGGCACTGCACTCCTCCAACTGCAGCCATTGCAAGGTTGATTTTGGTGGTACCTGGGCAGGTGCTGCTGTGCTTCAGGCTAGTCTTTGAGGATTGCTCTGTCCTGGGAGGGCTCTTTCTGGCTGTGTGGTAAACTGAGCTGGTGCCAGGGCCTCCTTTCTCTTGCTTGCCATGCAGACCCTCATGGTTCCCAGGCTGCCCCTGCTTCATTCTAGTCCCCACCCTTAGCGAGAGCATAGAGCTTTCAATTGATTACCCTGCTCATGGGGCGGAATCTTACACCCCTGTGTGGAGCTGGCCAGGGCAGTGGTGAGTTCCTGAGATGACCCCTACCCTCAGAACACCTGGGGGCCCTCTGGTCTTTTCAGCCTGACATCCTGGTGTGAACTCCATGAGCAAGTCAAGGCCAGGATGGGTGCTGAGTTTTTCTGCCCTGTGAGTGGGGCTGAGAGGCAGGAGCAGAAGGGCTGCTGTTGCTCTTGGCAGCCATTGCCCTGTGCAGGTGATGGGGTAGAGGGAACCTGCTATCTTGGCTGGACACCTGGAGTGGTGCTTTGGTACACGGGCATGGGGTGGGGCGCACGTCATGGCCCAAGGCACACAGCTCTTCCCACCACCATTTAGAAGGTTCTCTGGGGAACGTCTGCATGTGCTGATGTCCAGAGACCTCCCGTGTTAGAGTTTATTTGCTCTTATTTTCTTTCTCCCTCTCTTTCTTTCTTTCCTTGTTATTTTTCTTCTTTTTTCTTTCTCCCTCTATCCCACTTTCAGCCTCCTAACTTTTACTATTTGTACATAGGGTAATTTTGAATTTATACCTACTTCCATAAATTCCCACTGCCTATTCATTAAGAGTTCTCTTACAAAGTTGCTAAGTTAGATTAACCACATACCCTCATTCCTTTCCCCCTTAACACAGCATCCTACCCCTGACACTGAGTTCTCTATAAACCACCAGAAATGGTATGCCTTTTATGTAACTAATGACCATATTCTAAATAATAATTGAAGCCAACACTGTAGACACAGAGTCTAAATATAAATGTATTTATAATGCTTAGATTTAGGCTTCGGGTTCGGGTTAGATTTAGAGTTAGATTTTGATCTATGGTTAGGGCTAGGGCTAAGGATACGGCAAGGGTTAGGACTAATGTTTGGGTTAGGTTTAGTACTATGGTAAGTGATAGGGTTAGAACTAGTGATAGGGCTAGTATGAGAGTTAGATTTAGTCTTAGAGCAAGGATTAGGGTTAGGGTTAGGGTTAGGGATAGGGCTAAATTAGGGCTAGTGTTAGTGTTAGGTTTAGGCCTTCAGTTAGGGTTGGAGTTAGGATTACATTTAGGGTAAGGTATTGGGTTATAGTTAGTTTGAGGGCTAGGGCAAGGGTTAGAATTAGGGTCAGGGCTAGGGTTAGGTTTATGGTTATGATTAAAGCTAGGTTTAGGGCCAGAATGATGGCTAATGTTTGTGTTAGGGTTAGGGCTAGTATTAGGGCTAGTGCTAATGTCAGGTCTTGGGTTACAGTTAGGGATAGATTTAGTGTTAGGTTAGGTGTATAGTAGGGTTAGGCCTAGGTTTAGGGTTAGGGCTAAGGTTAGGGTTATGTTTAGCTTTAGGGTTAAAGCTAGGGTAGGGCTAGGTTTTGCAATAGGTTAGGGCTATGGCAAATGTAAGAACTTTGTTATGATTAGGGCTAGTTTTAGGGTTAAAGTTAGAGCTAAGTATAGTTTTAGGGTTAGGTTTAGGGTTAGGGTGATGTTTAGAGATAGGGTTAGTGTTAGTGTCAGGGTCACTGTTCAGTTTAGGGTTATGGTTAATGGGAAAGCCAGAATTAGGACTAGGGTTAAGACTAGTGGAAGGATTAGTTTTTGGCTTTAGGCTAAGGGTGAATATTAGGGCTAGAGCTAAGTTTTTCATTAGGTCTAGGGCTAGAGTTATGGATAGATTAGGATTAGGTTTAGGTCTAGGGCTAGTGTTAGGGTTAGGTTTAGGTATAAGGTTACCAATAGGGCTAATGTTAGGGTTCGGTTCAGGTTTAGACCTATGATTACTGTTAGGGTCAGAATAAGGGTCAGTTTTAGGGTTAGGGTTTGGGTTATGGTTAGAGCTAGAATGAGGGCTAGTATTAAGTCAACTAATAGGGTTAGGGTTTGAGTTAGGTTGAGGAATAGAATTAGGATTAGGATTAGAATAAGCATTAGGTTTAGGGTTTGGCATAGGGTAAGGGATAGGGTTAGAGCTAGGGTTAGGTCTAGGGTTAGGGTTAAAGCTAGGTTTAGGGCTCAGATTAGGGCTAGTTTTGTGTTAGGGTTATGGCTAGAGTTAGAGCAATGGCTAATGTAAGAACTATGGTTTTTAGGGTTAGTTTTTGGGTTATAGTTAGGGGTTAAACCTCTAATATTAGGATTAGGTTTAAGTTTAGGGTGAAATATAGACCTAGTGTTAGTGTTAGGTTAATAGTCAGGGTCAGGTTTAGTTTTAGGGTTAGGGTTAAGACTTGAATTAAGGCTAGGGTTACTGTAAGGGTTCAGTTTAAGGTTAGGGTGGTGTTTAGAGCTAGGGTGAGTGTTAGGATATGAGTCAGAGTTAGGGATAGTATTAAGGTTAAGATTAGGACTCGAATTAGGGCTAGGGTAAGGTCTAGGTGTAGTGTTAACGTTTGGTTTAAGTTAAGGTTTAGGGTAAGGGCTCTTTCTCGGTTTAGTTTTACTGCAAGGGTTAGTGTTAGGGTAGTTTTATGATTAGCGTTGGGGCTAGGGCTAGTGTTAATGTTAGGCTTAGGCTTAAGGTTAGGGTTAGATTTAGAGTTAAGTTTAGATCTACGTTAGGACTAGTAATAAGGATTTGGCAATTGTTATGACTAGGTTTAGGGCTAGGTTTAGGATTACGGTAATGGATAGGGTTAGAAGAAGGGGTAGGGCTACTGTGAGAGTTAGAGTTAGTCTTAGGGCTAGGGTTAGGGTTAGCATTAGGGATAGGGTTAAATTAGGGCTAGGATTAGGGCTAGGATTAGTGTTCACCTTAGGCCTAGAGTTAGGGTTAGGGTTAGGTTTACATTTAGGGTAAGGAATGGCATTATAGCTAGGTTTAGAGATAAGGTGAAAGTTAGAATTAGGATTAGGGCTATGGTTAGGGTTAGGGTAATGATTAAGGCTAGGTTTGGGGCTACGATGAGGGCTATGCTTTATTTTAGTGTTAGGG
Organism: Marmota monax; assembly: GCF_021218885.2. NCBI lineage: Eukaryota > Metazoa > Chordata > Mammalia > Rodentia > Sciuridae > Marmota > Marmota monax. The sequence continues at coordinate 11,020,991 of NW_026692826.1, read as the reverse complement.
CTAGAATTACGGCTAGGGCTAATATCAGATCTAGGGTTATGTTTAAAGATAGTTTTAAGGTTAGGTTTATGCCTACATATAATGTAAGGGTTAGGTTTAGGGTTAGGGTCAGATTTAGAGCTAGAGTCAAGGTCTGGGTTAGAAGTTTGGGATGGGTTAATGTTTAAAGTTATTGTTTGAATTAGCATTATGATTATTGTTAGTGTAATTATAATATGAGGTTTAGGGTTTAGTTTTGGTTTAGAATAATGCATATGTTTAGGATTAGGGATAGGGTTAGGTTTAGGCCTAGAGTTATGGTTATTGCAATGGATAGCTTTAGAGAGATATTTAGGGCTAGATTTATGGTTTTGATTAGGATTAGGGTTAGGATTAGGTTTAGGGTTAAAGCTCGGGTTAGGTCTTGGATTAGGGCTATGTTTTTGGTTAAGTTAGTGCTAAGGTTAGGGGTAAGGTGAATGTAAGTATCAGGGTTACAATTAGGGTTAAATTTGGGGTTAGGGTTAGTGATAGGTCTAGTGTTAGGTTTAGGGTTAGGGTTAGGGTGATTTTTAGACTAGGGTTAGTATTATGGTCAGAGTCAGGGTCAGTGTTAGTTCTAGCTTTCAGCTTAAAACTAGAATTAGAGCTGAGATTAGCATTAGGGTTAAGGGTTTGTTTTGGTTAAGGATTAGAGTTAGGCCAATGGCTCGGTTTTGTTTTAGGGCTAGGTTTAAATTTAGATTTAGAGTTAGGGTTAGGGTTAGGCTTAGGGTTAGGGTTTGATTTAGAGTTAAAATTAGACCTAGGTTATGGCTAGAGCTAATGATAGGGTTAGGGTTAGGGCTGGGTTTAGGGCTAGAATTAGGGTTCCAGTAAGGGATAGGGTTAGAACTAGGGTTGGGGCTAGGGTGAGAGTTAGAGTTAGTCGTAGGGCTAGGGTTTGGGCTAGGTCTGCATGTGCTGATGTCCAGAGACCTCCCGTGTGGCTGCCTGTCGCACTTAGCAGCCATGGTGTGTGTGACCCTTGAGTCACTGTTCTGGTAGTGCCCACTAGACTGCTGTCTTTAACCTGAAACCCTGGGAGCCAGAATTAGGAAGGAGTCTCAGCCAGGTCAGAGACACGCTAGCCTTCTTGTCCACTGTGGCAGCAGGGATGATCTCAGCAGCTTGAGGTTCTGTGGTGGTTTGTGTTGGGCAGCTTGGGCACCATTCCAAGTTCTGCTGTAGAAGTGGGCAGCCCCAAGGCCTGGCTGGCCTCCTGGGGTCATTTCTGCTGCACAGGCAGCACTGCTCAGACTGTGGCCCGTCGGCTGGGGTGGCAGCAGCTGGCTCTGCAGGGCAAAGGTGCCGGGACGGGACAGGGTGGGGACGAGGAGAAAGAGGGAAAGGCTCCTGAAATGAGGGGCACAGAAGGCACCAGATCACTGCAGCCTGAGAGGGTCTCCTCTTTCTGTCCCTGGCTCTTCCTCACAGTGACGTGCAGCCTCAGTGGCAGTCTTCAGAGGCCTCCTCATTTGTGCAGCCTTAGATTGGGGCTAGCACGCTGCTTGGCAGTTGCCATGTCCTGTCTGACCTGGGACCTGAGAGCTCTTGGTCCTGGGTCTTCTCTGGAGCCGCCATGGTGGTTCAACATGGGCAGTGCCAGCCCCTGGTCACTGGGGTCCATCACTGGGAATGGCAAGTCTGCATCTCTGTCCTTCCCATGTCTGCTGCAGGAGAGGCTGGTGCTGGCTCGGGATCATGGACACAGGAGGCCAGCAGGCCATTCCTGCTCCTTTTGCAGCAGGTCCTGCTGCTGTCTCATTGGACTCTGGCTATACTTGACCTGGCACTGCCCCATGCAAGGCTCGGGCCAGAGCCCTGTACCACCCATGCTTGGGCCAAGTCCACCATTCTCACTGGGCTGTGGCCGCAGGGGGCTAAGAGGTGGCTGAGGGCAGAGCTGACCCTACAGCTCTGTCCCCGCTCAGCTGGAGTCAAAGGGAGACAGCGTGGGGCAGTGGAGCAAGGCCATGTGCCCGTCTGACCAGGTGGGGAAGGAAGGGGAGCTCTTTGATTTGTTCCTCCTGGAGAACTGGTTTTTACTTTAAAACCTATTGAAATAGGTTAACATGGTGATACCATTTTTTTTTTTAACTATTTGAAAATAATTATTTCCTAAGCACAGGGAAATTCCTGTTGACCTCTGTCGGGAGACCTGGTGTCTCAGGAGAGGGCCCATCAGAGCACCAGGTTTTTTTTTTTAAATAATTTTCAGTTATAGATGGAGGTAATGTCTGTATTTTGTTTATTCATTTTTATGTGGTGCTGAGGATCGAAAACCAGTGCCTCACATGTGCAAGGCAAGCACTCTGCCACTGAGCCACGACCCCAGCCCGCACCGTGTATTCTTGTCTCCCGGCAGGCCAGGACCCTGGTCAGCTCCTACCTTTTCCAACTTTGGCTCTTATTGGGCTTGGTAAGACTGCTGTGTGGTGGGTCCCTGGAGGGTGTCCTTCATGGGGCCTCCCCTAGTTGGGGAGCTCTCTTCACATCTGGTCCTCAGGCTGGGTGGTGGCCCGCCCATCTGGGCAGGCTGCTGGCTTCCCCGGGTGCTGTGTTGACTCTGGCTTCTGGCCTGGGGCCTCAAATGACCTGCAGAGGCAACGCCGCACTTCCCTGTGGAACGAGGAACAACCCAGCTGTCATGGAGGTCACTCACTGACTTTAAGAGTTTCTATCAACCAATTAAAAAAGTTAGAAGAAACCATCTGGAGGGGGGAGGGGGGAGGCAGGAGGAAGCTTGAGCCTAGGTGTTTGAGGCCAGCTGGGGAAGCAGTGAGAAGGGACCGGGACAGGGTGGCAAAGGAAAGAAAGGAGGTGAGAAGAGATCAGGGAAGGGTGTGGTGGCAGGCGCAGCTTCTGTGTGGGATCAGCTCTGACAGGATCAAGCTCCTACCCCTTCCCCACTGGGTCTCAGGAGTCAGGTGTGCCGCCTCCAGGTGCCACATGCTGTTGGACCCTGGGACCAGAGGGAACTGCTCCTGCAGAGCTGTCTGGAAAGGGCCTTGGGGTTTGGAAACACGGAGTGTTCCTGTGGTTCCTGGTTGCCTTGCCCTCTCTGCTGCCCCTTCGGAGAGCAATTTGGGGTCTGGCAGGGTCTAGGTAGGAAGCCCGCTTGGCCCCTATTCAGTTCTGCCCCTGACTGGAGTGATGCTGCGAGATCTCCTCTGTAGAGCTCTGTCCTCTTGCTCTGTCGTCTGTCTGTCACCAGCTAGCGGCTTAGGAGAACCACACACCTGATTGCTGCGGGTTGGCTTAAAGATACTAAAGGAGGAGGGGATGCTCTTGCACCAGGCTGCCAGCCAGAACGCAGGCTGTTATGGGCCATTGCCAGCAGGGTCTGGGACACGGTGACAGGTGGCTTCGGGGTTACTGGGATGTAGCCTGGTGGCTGCATGATGTTCTCTCCTTAGAGTGTCCTGCACCTCCTCCTCAGTGGGGTGTAGGGAGTGTCCCCACAGCTGCCCCAGGTAGTCTTGCTCCGCGCTGTGCTCAGCGGGATGGAACTGGCTGTCAGGTCTCTCTGTAGCTCAGTGGAGAGTTTCTCTCCCCATGCATCCCAGGATTCAGGGATTGAGAGAGTTGCAGTGTGTGTGTGGGGCTCTTGCTGTCTCAAATCCACTGCATATAGGGTCATGGTGTGCTAGGAGGGGTGTGGGTTACTGTGTCTGGCCAGGGCCCCCTGGGTGCTGCAGGGTTTGGGTGCTTTGGAAATGGAAAGGAACATGTGCTTGTTCAGAGGGACACTGCTGGCCAGGTGAAGCTGCTGTGGTCATGCTATTCAGCAGGATGCCCTGCCCTGAGCCCGCTCCATCTTCCCCAGCAGCCCGCCTGCAGGGTGTGTGTGGGGGGGTGCACTTCATGCTGGGGCCTGGTACCAGTCGCCTCGTACCAGATAGCCCCTTAGATGGCACCAGCCTCCCGGCTTCGAGGCGCCTGTGGGATGGGGGTTGGGAGTTCTGGCAGGACCCCTTCTCCAGAGTCTCCATGCCTGGAGCGCGGGATCCGCTGAGCACACAGCCCCAAGTGGTGCGGCAGGCCAGGCTGTACGCGCGGGTCCCTCCACTCTTTCCAGTGGCTTTTCGCCTCTGAACACCGTGTCGCAGGGGCTGAGGAGAGAACCCCTCATCCTGTCCTCCACTAGCTGCTCCCAGGGCAATGAGAAGGCCTGGGCCCGCCGCACGAGGGCGCCCGTCGACCGCCGCAGGACTGCCGCCGACTCTGGTGGCCCATTGGAAAATTGCGCTGTCACGCTGTTAGGTGTCACTGCTGGTGCCTGGCCCCAGGGCCCAGCTGCAGGCGACCACTTGTGAGGGTCGGACTCCTGCCTGGACCTGGGGTCCTGACTGCTCCCCACGGGTGAGAGGCAGGGTCTCTGCCACTCTCTCTTTGAGTGGGCAGATGCAGTCTTCCATTTAGAGAACTGCCGCCAGTTGCCTTCTGGTGCTGCTCTGCAGCAGACCTGCAGAGCTGTGGGTTGTGGGGATACCTGCAGTACTGCCCACCCTAGCCCTCTGGGTCCCACAGGACGCCCTGTGCAGAGGCAGGAGGTGTGGGGGACACCAACGCCCTCTGTAGCTGGTCAGAGCTGCTCTGCAGGGACCAGCAACCTCCTGCTCCTTTAGACTGTGATGTTCATGGTTTAAGAAAATGGATAGGTCACGACCCTGAGACTGGGAAGGCTGTTCCCTGTGGAGGTGGAGGCCAACCCTAGCTGGCCTCTGTTCAGGTGCCCCTGTTCAGGGGAGTGTGGGAATGCTGGGGGAGGTAGGAGTGGCCCTAGCCCCCACCCACGTTGGTGTGTTCCTCCTGTGTGCCTAGGATGGGCCTGGGGACCTACCTGCCTGCCTGAAGCCCAGATTCCTACAAGCCTCCTGTGCCAGGAGCCACCCAGGAGGTGCAGGTGCATCCTGAACATGGCATGGCTCCACTGAGTCTTCCAGCTAGTCTGGGCTTCCATCCTCAACAGAGCATCAGGCAGCCCCTGAACTCCCCTGTGCACTTCCCTCTGACTAATGATGCAGGCCATCCTTCCCTGGGCCTTGTGGAGGACATCTATTGAGACTCTGCCCAGTTTTAATCAGGTTGCTTGTCTTGGTGTTGTTGCTGGTCACACAGATTCAGAAGGAACTTTGACTCTAGAGTGTGCCTTTTATGTGGAGTTAGTGTCTGTGCCAAGGCTCCACCAGGAGTAGCTTCCTCAAGAACATGTGTAGTCTGCCTTTCCCCACAGTGACCCTGACCTGCTCATGTACCTGTCCCCAGCCTGTCACCTGGTTCCTGTTCCCCGGCTGACTTTGACCTGGCCTGGCTCAACTCCCCGTCTCCCTCCTTACTTGCCCCGACCTGCTCACCTGGCTGAGTGGCTCTCTCCCTCTTGCCCTAGATTTTGATCCACACCACTTCTGGCATTGGAGCAGCTTCGGGGACTATGTGCAGTGTGTCCTGGCCTTCACTGGTGTGGCGGGCTATGTCACCTACCTGTCCATCGATTCGGCCCTGTTTGTGGAGACGCTGGGCTTCCTTGCAGTGCTGACCGAGGCCATGCTGGGCGTGCCACAGCTGTACCGCAACTACTGCCACCGCTCCACAGAGGGCATGAGGTAGGGGCACGTGCGGAGTGTCTGTGGCACCGTGAGCTGCAGATGGCATGGGGGGCATTGAACACAGGGGTCTTGGCTGTTCTGAGCAGGTATTTCAGGTGGCAGGGCTGGGGGAAGTGACGCCTGTCAGGGGATGAAGAGCTCTCCTAGGCTGTGGAGAGCTGGAGTGGCAGGTGCCCATGGCACAGGTGGGCAGGACAGACCCTGCCCACAGAGCAAGCAGGTAGTCAGGGCAGATAACCCTCAGTGGCGCATTGCCTCCTGCTGCTGATCTGCAGGAGGAGGTGAAGGATCTGTTATCAGACAGGGCTAGACTGAGGGTCTGCCTGCACCTGGCAGGACAAAGCCCCATGTGACTGACAGGCCCCAGGTGACGGCAGCATCAGGGGATGGGTACCTGGTGAGCTCCAGGCAGTCCCCGGAGAGACTCTGGAACAAAGCAGTTTGTAGGAAACACATCACCTGGTGGGGAGGGGCGAGGACGCAGCTTGCTCAGTAGCTCAGCACATGGTCTTCCCGGAGGACCCCGCCCCATGCCTTCTTTGAAGACCCTGCCCACTCCTCACTGAAGACGCCCCTGCCCCCACTCTTGCTAAGGTATTTCCCACCATCAGATCTATTTTATTTCTGAGAAAACAGAATTGGTGGAAGGGGAGCCAAGTGGATTTTCCCTAGATGTGCAGGGTGTGTCTCAGGGTTCTGGGAAGTTCCCTTCTCAGAGCTGGAGTCCCAGGTTTAAGGAGTGGCCCAGGCTGGGATGGAGGTGGGGCTTGGTGCACAGATGTAGGTGTGGCCTGGGTGGGGGGTGCAGCTGTGCTCAGGGCTGAGGGATGTTAGTGCAGATCTGGGCTCTGGCCTGCTGCAAAGCTTGGGAAGGGGCCAGGTTGGCCCATGTGACCACCGCGAATCCAGACTGCTGGGGTAGCTGGATGAGCCACAGTTTGGCCGGGAGGCTTCCTCACCATGGGGCTGGGACCATGAGGACCCAAGGCTCTGGTCAGGGGTGATGCCACCCCAGGAGCCAGATGGGAGGAAGGAGGTATGCAGAGTGGGTGTGCCCACTCTGGGTATATACATGGGGCTCATGGCAAGTGGCTGTGGAGTTGGGTCTGGGCTCAGTTCTCAGGGGGCCTCTTCTGTGTGTGCCTGGCTGCACCTCCTGGGATTGTGTGAAGGCCTGGCAGCACTCAGCGTAGGATGATAGCAGCCATGTGTGGAGGGTGGGAGGCCCCAGGTTGCCCCTTGCACCCTGTGGAGGGTCTCATGGAGTGATCTCCCTGCCAGGAGCATGCTGGACTGGATCTGGGCACTGCCCAGTAAGGTTCACTCAGAGGGCTGCTCCCCTGGGCCAGTGTTCGACTCCCTGGGGGAAGGTCTTTGTCTTATGTGGGCCATGTTGGCTGCCTTGGGGCTGCCTTAGCAAGTGCAGACGGTGGAATCCCTCCCCAAGTCCAAGTTTGCAGAGACCAACTGTCAGGATCACAGCCCAGGCCCCCAGGTCAGCCCTTCCTGTGCATCTGACCTGGAAGGGGAGTCCCCAGATCTTACACTGTCCATCTCCTAGGCCAGCTTCAGCATGCACCGAAGGGACACAGATACTCAGCCTGTGCTGGGCCACATCAGCAGATGAGGGTGGGCACCTGGACACAGGACCTGTGGTCAGATGGGGGCATGTTCTCTCCTTGACACAGGAACGCTGAGACCATGGTTGCTGCTGCTCAGATGTGTTGTCCACCTTGGTTGCTGAGGTCTTATGTCACCCAAGAGTAAATTCTGGTGGCTTTTCCTCTGAATCCAAACTGGTCCTGAGCCCCAGCGTTGGGTGCCAGGGAGCCCCCCATTTCAGCAGAGGGAGGCAGGTGTGGCACTCTAGAGGGCAGTGCGCAGAGGCTCCTCCGAGGCAGGACATGAGTCCTCTGCTTGCACAGGCCCTAGCTCCCTGGGGCTCTGTCGCAGCAGTGCTGGAAGCTTCCTGTGGTCCTCAGCTTCACACCCCTCCTGCTGTGTTGTCTCCTGGGGTCTCTGTGTGGGCCACACCCAACCCAGGTTGGACCTGGCGTCCATGCCCTGTGGCCCATTCTGGGCTCTGCTGGGTTCCTGGATGTGCTCAGACATGTCCTCTCTGTGCACCCCGGACACTCATTGGATCGATCGCCTGCCCAGAAACCTCAGGCTCCTGTGCACCCTGCCCTGCTCCCCATGGGGCGACGTGGAGGAACTCCTGAATGTGAGCTAGAGAGCAGACGCTCCCAGCCTTGGGTGTACCGAGATGTGTTTAAATGTGCACATGTGATCACTTCTGGATACACAGACTGCTTGGTGGCCAGCAGCGTGGCAGTGTAGACTTTGGCCTACTTTTCTTTCTTTTTTTAATATTTATTTTTTAGTTGTAGGTGGACACAGTTTCTTTATTTCATTTTTATGTGGTGGTGAGGTTTGAACCCAGTGCCTCATGTATGCTAGGCGAGCACTCTACCTCTGAGCCACAACCCCAGCCCTGGCCTCCTTTTCTGAGGGCCTCCTAGCACCACTGCTGTGGACTAGGAAGTGTGGAGGCCTCTGGGACCACATCACAACCTCTGCCTCAAGTCCACCTTAAGATCACCAGGATGGGGCTGGGGATCACTCTATCAGTTGATAGAGTGCTTGCCTTGCATGCACAAGTCCCTGGGTTCAATCCCCAGCACCGCCATTACAACAAAAACCAAAGATCACCAGGATGCTTAAGGATGTCTTTGAATTCATGTTTGAACCGACTAATTTGGGCAGCCTCAAGTGAGCAGCCTTGTAGAAGTGGCTTCACAGCAGGTCCTGCCTCGTGGGAAGGCATGTGTCCACATGAGTGTGCACACATGGCCACACACTGGCACACAGCGTGCACCTAGACTCACACGTTTATGATGTGTGTGTACACATGTACCCTCATGTGAATACATGCACAAAGGCACCCATACCACATGTGTGCAGAGAGGTGTGCACATGCAGGAGTGCATCTGGAGACATGGTCTTACCCACATGCACACACAGACTTGTACATACTTTGTATATCATGGAGCAACTTGCTAGAGTTTTTTTGAATAATGTTTTTCCTTTTGAAAAACATGAAGATGTTGTGGGTTCAGTGCCAATTATAGGAAATGATGAGCCTTTGAAAAGATGCTACTAATTAGTGCAGCAACCTGAAAGGCAGATTCTGTGGGGATATTATTTGCATTCGTCTTCCTCCAGTTTTTATGAGATTTGAAGACTGTTCCCTAACAAGTAATCATTGGAGTGGGAGTGGGATTTTGTAAGAGATAAGAGGGGGCTGAGCAGTCCAAGACCTTCAACAGAGGAACGGGTTATTATTGAAGAATGCAAAGGGCTGTGTGGGGAAGGCATCCAGGCATTCGAGCGCAGAGCCTGGAGGGAGGTAGAGATGGTGCAGGCTGGAGGGAGGTGCAGGTCCCCATGGCAGGGCCACAGTTAGTGACCATGGAGGCTATGTGAGGAGAAGGAGACCAGAGGCAGCAGGTGCAGGTCACCCTCCACAGCCATGCTGTTCATCTGGCCACTCTGCCGAATCCAGCAGGACTCTGGGCTCTCGCCATTGAGCGGCATGCACCCAGAAGCTGGATTTTGTGTCTGATCCCACATGGGCCTTGTCTTGGTCTGGTCTCCTGAGCAGACCATTTGGATCTGCAGCCTTTTGGGAAGTAGAGCATTTCCCCCTAGACCACATCTACCTCATCCTCAGACCTCCGCCTAGCTCTTGGTGACAGCTGTGAGTGGAAGGTGCTCTGCAGGGCCCGTGATGACCCCCTCACACAAAGCCCATGGCCGCCCTCTGACAAGGGGCTGGGACACTTTAGAGCTGGCCTGTGCCATAATCCAGTGCACCTCAGTGGCCTCAGCAGAGCACTGTGTCCAAGGATTAGGTACTGTCCTCAGGCGGCAGGTGGTTTGTCCGCCCCAGCTGGCCCCACAGCCACGCGGGTCTCCTGACGGTGGCTCTGGAGCTGTGCAGTTGCCCAGCATGGTCCAGTGCCGGCTCCTCTCAGGCAGCAATCTTCAGGTCCTCAGAGGCCTAGGTGTGTTGGTGCCATTGCTGTCTATGCTGTGACATCTCTCTGTGCAAACACCACATGTGGCTTAAGCACACTCCAGTTCCTGGGCACCCGGGTGCTCAGCCACCGCAGGCTCTTTGGAACAAAGTTGTCCTGAACCTCCGTGTGCAGGTTCTCACGTGGACTCATGTTTTCCCCTCTGGGGCAGACAGGTGGGCCCGCGAGGGCTGGATCACGTGGCGACTGATGGCTGAGGGGACTGCCAACCTGTCTCTCTGCTGGCTGCACCACCTCATGTTCCTACCACCCTGTGAAGTGATGTCCTCGTGCCCCCTCCAGCCTTGTCTGTGCCTCTGGCCACTGTGGCAGGCATGTGGGGTGTGTCGCTGCGGCTTCAGTTTGCATTTCCATGGTGGCCGTGACGTGGAACATCTCTTCAAGTGCATGGGTGCTTCCTTTTTGGAGAGTGTCTACTTGGCTCTCTGCTGCTTTGTAAGTTGGTCATGTGGTGGTTTTTGTTACTGAATTGTAAGAGCATATATTCTAGATAGTCAACCTCATCAAATGTATGATTTACAAATCTTTCCCCCACCATCCTGTGGGTGGTCTTCTTGCTTTCCTTATGCTGCCTTTCACAGCAGATTTTACCCATACAATGCAATGCAATGCTCTTTCTTTCTTTTCATACTGGGGATTTTTTTTTTTTTTTTTTTTGGCACCCAATGGTGCTTAACCACTGAGCAACATCCGAAGACCTTTTTTTTGTACTTCATTTAGAGACAGTGTCTCAAGGAATTGCTTAGGGACTCAAGTTGCTGAGGCTGGTTTTGAATTTGCAATCCTCCCACCTCAGCCTCCAGAGCTGCTGCAATCACAGGCCTGCGCCACCGCCCCCGCCGGCCTTTTCTTTCATCTCACCTGAGAGAACTTGGCCTAACACAGGGTCACCTGACAGGAGGGCTGGGATTGCCTCTTGGGGATATCGTTGGGTGGGGTTCAATGGTTGGTGGAAAGTGGGGCCTGTCCCTGGTGCGCTGGGGCAGGATGGGTTGTGTGCCTGTGGGAGGGAGGCAGCTGAGCAGGTCTGGGAGTTGGCCCTCATCTCCTCGACCTGGGGGCCATTTCCAGTGGCTACCTGGGACAGGATCAGGTGAGGGGTGTTTCAGGAGTGGTGATCTGGCAGCCAGTTTGGAGGAAGCCTGCTGGAGCCAAGAGTGAGGTTACTGGGAAACCAGGAGGTGTAGCTGGGGAGCTGCAGCTGCCCCTGGCCACCAGCCACCAGAGGGAGCTGCAGACAGAAAGCCTGGTCCCTGGAGGTGGCAGTCCCCTCCCTACCTGCTTCAGTTCTCCTATGCGGCTGAGCCTGACGGTGGGCATCCTGCAGGATAGGGGCTCCTGGGTGGGATCTGGGCCAGCTGAGTGTCTGCTGTCTAGGGACAGAGGGACTTGCTTCGGGTGGGGCTTACCACCATGCTGAGGCCAAGCTTGGTGTGCACTGGGGACCCCCTGGATGGCAGAACTAGTGGACTTGCTCCTTGTTCTCACAGATGGTGCCGGGGTAAAGGATCACAGAAACCCAGCGGGAGAAAGAGGTGGAATTCATCATTTCCATCAATAATGCACTGAAATCAAAAGCCCTGGGTCCCAAGCTTGGTGGCTGTGGCTCCCAGTGAGCAGGTCCTTTGGGAGCCTGACCTGCTCCAGCCCCTAGTGTCAAGGTAGCTAGTGTCAGGGCCTCTGGAGGCTGGGCTTGAACACTTGCCCCCACAATGGTGGGTCAGGAGGAGCTGTCGCCTGGGGAGCGGGGGTGACAGGGGTCCAGGAAGCCATGGTGTCAAGCTCTGGAGCATACCTGTGCATTTGAGGCCACTAAGAGTGAGGGTACGTGCTGGGAGCCATTAGCCAAGTAGGTATGACAATTTCCTTGCCAGCGTACCCCATGTTGCTGACATGTTGCAGTGACATTGAATGTAAGTGACCTTGCTCAAGGACCAAGGCAGATTAGGGTGTTCCCGGTTTTAAGATAATCGTGTTTAGGGCGTTCCCAGTTTAGGTTCCAGGTTTAAGGTTTAAGATTATTCCTGCTGGGAATAGGGCGTATCCTGCTGCCTGAGTTCCCCTTGAGTTCTCACGGGATTCAGACAGTATATTTTGGAGATAGAAGCCCAGTGGAAGTGAATTTGGGCAGAGAACGGTGGATTTGGGAAGAGAACGTGGATTTCCCCAGAACGTGATTGTAGACGGCTGGTGTGAGTTCGGGAATAAAGAGTCGCTGTTTGAATCTACAAGCTGTGTGGTGGCTCGTGATTGTGTGCCCAGCCAGACTGCGACAGGTACGGGCAGCTGGTTGGGACAGGACAGGTGATCCTGGGATCAAGGCTGCAGCTACACACCCCTCTGCCTAAACCCAGTGCTTCCCAGGCTTTGGAGTTAGCCTCATTGGACCTCATCCTACTTACTGTGTGACATTGGAGCAGTTACTTAACCTCTCTGCTTAGAGGGGTACACAGACCATCTCTTGGTGTTTTGAGGCTGGCTGGCACACAACCCATATGTGCAATTATGAGGACCAGGCCTTTGCCCTGGCTGGGCCTGTGTCAGTCCAGGCTGTTTGCCCAACATGGTGCCAACCCACCCCAGGCTGCACTGGGTCCCAACCTCAGTAGGCCACAGCACATCCCCCATTTCCCTGGATCACACTGCTGACCTCCCTGTGTGTCCCTGTCCGTCCTCTGACTTCCCTCTTGTGTCTCCACAGCCTCAAGATGGTGCTCATGTGGACAAGCGGGGACACCTTCAAGACAGCCTACTTCCTGCTCAATGGTGCACCCCTGCAGTTCTCAGTCTGTGGCCTGCTGCAGGTGCTGGTGGACCTGGCCATCCTGGGGCAGGCCTATATCTTTGCCTGCCACCCCCAGAAGCCAGCACCCCACACTGCACACCCTGCCAGTGCCAAGGCCCTCTGAGGCACCAGAGACAAGACTGTGTGATCCTGGGTGTGGGTGGAGGTGAAGTCCTGGTGCCAGGTTCTCCACCAGCCTGCGTGAGGGGTGGGTGCCTGGGGGTGGCTGGGAACAGGCCAGTCTGGCACTCCCCGTGAGGACAGTGGGCACGGATCTTGCACCCAGGGCTAGCTCTCAGGCATGTTCAAGGTGACAGGAAACTGTGTCTCATGCGCCTTCTCAGATGCACTGGCCTGACCTGAGAGGCTCCGTCAGGAAGGAGGGCTGTGGGGCTCAGCAGCTGCCCTGGGCAAGCCTGGGGAGAGGGGGCCCTGCAGACCCCGGGCAGAACCTGTGGCTGCCAGGACAGACAGCAGGCCAGTGTGAGGGTCCTGGCTGCTGGTGGCCCATCCCCATGCTGTCCCCACCTACCCGCTGCCACTGTTGCTGTGCCTGCCTGACGGGCCGCTGGCCTGACACCACCGCCATGTTCCCCTTTTCCATTCAACACCGGTGACATGTGCTTGGCAGCCCTGTGCCCATCTGGTCACTCCCAGCCCTGAGAGTTCTGGATGCTTCTGTGGACTCCCACAGGCAATGACTTCCTTCTGCAGGGCAGAGGGGCCGCCCCCATGCAGGGGTCGCGGCAGGCTGTGGTCAGCACCAGGCTCGTGATGGCAGGGGGCGCTATGGTGGCCCAGGAAGCCACAGCACCATCCCACCTGGCTTTCCTCAGATTCAGTGTCTGAGTGAGGCTCTTGCTTAGTTCTGTGGCTGCAAGATGCTTTGAAATGTTTATTTTTTAAAAATGAAGGTAGATGTCTGTAGTGGTAATTGCTTCCAAATTAAAATGTCACCGACCGCAGGTTCGGTGGCTGCTCATTGAATGTACCTCAGCTGGCTCTGAGTCAGACTTCTGTGTGCCTAGGGTGGGGCCAGCATGGGGGTGGGTGGGGTAGGTGGCCTTGGAGTGAAGCACTGTCGTGGTGCTGGGGAACTGTGCAGGCCTGGTGCTGCAGGTGCCTGTCAGTTAAGCCAGAGTTCCCACCATACCTGGATGGTCACCCACTTTCTGCTGATTTTTGAGCGGAGGCCTGTGCAGTGAGGGAGTTGTCTGCACAAGGTAGAACACCTGGTGGCTCTGGCTCTGGCAGTGAGGAGGCTGAGGTGTGGCAGCCCCACTTGGCCTCATGGGCACCGTGCCCGGCCTCCATTCAGATGGCCTAACTGGGCCCCTGCCACCTCTGTCCTGTGGCTGGCGGCTGCCCTCCTCAGCAGCACATGCAGAGGTGGGAATAGGTCTCAACATGGCTCTTGAGGTCGTGGAATAGCCTCATTTCTCAGCTCAGCCAAGTCACTGCTGCCCTGAAAGATTCCTACCACTTTAACAGCAGTGCCCTGATGAAGTGGTGATTCACCACTGCTCTTGCCAGAGGCCCGGGCAGGTGTTCCCGGTGTGGAGTTCATCAGAACGTGAGGAAGGGGGCTGGTGGGAATCTAGGGAATTCACGCCCCCTGAAAACAGGCAGGGAACTGAGCCGTGGCAGCCAAGCCAGCCCGGAGCCCTCCTGTGAGAGGACAGCCATCTGGCAGCTTCAGAGCCCAGGGTCAGGCCATAGCTCAGCGGCAGCTGTGTCCCTCCCCATCCACTGTTCTCAGCAGAGCTGGCCAATGTTCTCTCCTTTCTGGTGACCCAGGGGGCCTCTGATGCTCCCAGCCTGGTCTTGGAGTCTCCTACAGATGCCTTTGGTCCTTTCCTGCTACTTACCTGGCCTCCAAGGAACAACCACCTGGGTTTATTTCGGGGGTCCTCATGGTAAAGGTCAGCGTGCCTGCACAGTAGGAATTGTCTTGTTCCTGGAGGCTCATCCTCATGTGAGGGCTTAAATACAGGCCTGATGCGTGAGGCTGCCTGGGTCTGTGTTGGCAGGTACCATCCTCTACCCCTTTCATCCTGAGCCAGTTGCAGCTGTTGCCGTGAGGGCAGTTCACCTTGCATTGGCTCCCCAAGGGTCGAGGGGCACAAGCCAGAAGGCTGGTCTGAGCACAAGGGGCCCTTGGGGCCTTCTGGCTCTAGCCCACTTTGGAGGAGGTTCTGGCTCTCAGGTGGACTTACCTGTTCCCTGCATTTCCTGTCCTCACCACACCTGTTCCCCATAGCATGTGGCCCAGTGGGGAGGAGAAGAATAGCCTGCCCAGAGTACAGGAAGAGGGGCTCAGCAGCCCCATGTCCTCACCATTCCGACTGGCCGGGTGGGCAGGTCTCAGGCCAGGGTGCTACATGTGGCTGGGCCCATCTTGGACAGTCATTTCCTCATGAAATAAGGGTATCTTTTCTTCCCTAAGCTTGTGCAGGAATCCAGGAGAAAGTGGGGAACCCTGAAGGTAGATGTGGGAGCGAGGGCTCTCCCATGCTGGCTGGCCTCTATCTGGTCTGCAGGAAGCCTGCTAGGTTGCTGGAAAGACAGTTATTTCAGTTTCCGGGGCCCTTGTCCTTGACTGGGGAGCCCAGGTGTTTGTGTGCATGCCAACCTCAGAGCCTGCGTGCAGCAGGTTATCCCAGGCCTCTCTGGCTCTGGGTTTGGCTCTGGCACCCTGAGATGAACCAGCCTACCCTGGAGAGCAGGGGCATATGTGTCTGGGCTCTGCCGTGGACCTAGGAGTTTAGACAGCTGGGCTTAGTGAAGGGACACTGGTGAGGTCAGAGTGTCTCTGGTGGTTCCCACTGTTGCACCTGCCGATTCCCAGGAGATCCTGGGGCCCCAGGCCCCCACTCTGGGCAGACCCACAGACTCAGGTGACATTGCACCCAAGGAGCTCAGCCAGGAGCTTTCAGGGGAGGCTACACTTTTTATTGGTTTTCAGTGGAATCTTAGGAAACATCCAAGGGACCCACAGGGCCTCTGCTCACCCCAGGGGTCCTGAGGAGGGTACCCTGCTGTCCAAGACCCTCTGGGTGCAGTATCTCAGGTGTGGTGGCCAAGCTCATCAGTGAAAAAGTACAAAGTGGCATCTGGAGAATTCTGTCCTGTCCTGAATGGACTTGCCCATGCTTTTGTGGAAACGTTGAAGGAGCACCTGCCCATCTTGCCCCTATACCACCACATCCTACGCCGGACTTGAGAGTGGGGAGTGTTTTCTGCTTGTGAGGCCTTGAGAACTGTGTTCCAGGGGGGAGATGTAGCCTCCTCCATGGTGGGTGGGTGGAGGGGGCTGTTAAAACACCACATGCAAACCTGCTTTGCCACCTGCCAGGGGAGGCCCTGTCACCTGAGGAGCCAGTGTCAGGGAATGCAGGTCAGAGGTCTGGGCCCCCCACCAAAGCAGGGTTACTTAGGGAGAAGCAGGGCCTGTGAGTGCCCATGTCAAGACTCTGCCCTGTCACTCTGCAAGTGACATGGACTGGCAGTGCTGGATGTCTCCCTCCCATGGTGCACTGCCACTATGGGTGACCAGGCAGCAGAAGGGACTTCTGTCTCCAACTGCCCCACTCCTGCCAGGGCTGCCCTGGCTGACAGGTCAGGGTCAGGCCCAGGCCAGCGTAGCTTGGCATTTGCTCCAGGTGTGGGATTTCTGGGATCCAGTGGATTATTCAGTTAGCCATAGAAAATTTAAAACCCGAGGGAAAATAAGAGGACCCAGGCTGGTGGGCTCTCAGGAGTTACTGGGAGCCGGAAGCTTTCCGAGGTCAGTCGGTGCACTAGACTAAGCTCTGGCAGGTCTGCAGGCCCCTTCGTGGACCTCCAGCGACCGCACTTCCTGAAGCTCCAGAGCAGTACCCTCCTGCCAGCTCAGAGCGGCCCTGCTGGGCCCTGTGCACCCCTGGTGCCCTCGGGGTCCTGCGAGCTGTCCTCGGTGGCGCTGGCTGAGCGCGTGCTGTCCTCGCACAGGGCGGGCTCGGGGCTGGCAGCGCGCTGCTGCTGCTCTTTGAGCTCCGAGTAGGAGCGCGAGAAGGTGTGAAAGATGGAGGTGACTGGGAAGGCCATAAGCAAGATGCCGCTGAGGATGCTGCTCAGTGCCACCACCTGCCCGGGCAGGCTGCGCGGCACCATGTCGCCGTAGCCCACGGTGGTCATGGAGATAACTGCCCACCAGTAGCTGGCCGGCACGCTAGAGAAGTCGCGCCGCGCGCCCAGTTCGCGTTCAGCCAGGTGCACTAGCGGCGCAAAGAGCGCCATGGCCACGCAAAGGAAGAGCAGCAGCAGTCCGAACTCGCGCGCGCAGCGGCGCACCGTGAGGCCCAGCGAGCGCAGCCCCAGCGAGTGGCGCGCCAGGCGCATCACGTAGAGCACGCGCAGCGCGCGCAGCAGCCGCAGCACCAGCCCCGCTCGCTCCAGCAGCTTGCTGCCCGCGGGCCCCGCCGCCAGGCCCACCAGCAGCGACACGTAGAAGGGCAGGATGGCCAAGATGTCGATGATGTTGAGCGGCCTCCGCAGGAAGGCGCACTTGCTCTCCGCCTGCAGGGAGCGCAGCAAGAACTCGAAGGAGAACCAGGCCACGCACACCGTCTCCAGTACAAAGAGGCTGCGGCACTTGGTGGAGCACTCACCCTGCGGAGGAGAGGGGACACGAGGTTGGGGGAGCTCCCTGTGGCCTGACCCAGCAAACTGGAAAGTCACTTAAAACCCGAACCACTTAAAGCCTCTGAAATGATGGCCAGCGGTGCCTACAAGAAAGAAAGGTCTCAAATTAATAACCCAACGTTCCACTTAAAGCAACCAGGTAGGGGCTGGGGGTGTGGCTCAAGCGGTAGCGCGCTCGCCTGGCATGCGTGCGACCCAGGTTCGATCCTCAGCACCACATACAAACAAAGATGTTGTGTCCGCGGAAAACTAAAAAAATAAATAAGTATTAAAATTCTCTCTCTCTCTCTCTCTAAAAAAAAAAAAAAAAAAAAAAAGCAACCAGGTAAAGAAGAGTAAATAAAATTCACAGAAAGTGAAGAGGCCATAAGACTGGCACTGGAATTTGCCAGTAAACCGATGCAACTGGAGACTTCATGCTAGGTGAAATAAACCAGTCCCCAAAACCCAAAACCCAAAAGTTCTCTCAGATATGTGGATGCTGGCTCACAGTGGGGTGGGGTGTCACCAGATTGGGCAGGGCACGGTGCCTGGAAGGGTGGGAGGCTGGGAATGGGAAACTTTCCTATGTTCATGGATGAGTAAATGACCAGTGTCACTCCACATCATGCTCAACCCCAGGAATGGGAAGTTGTACTCCATGTATGTAAGATAGGTCAAAATGCATACTTAAAAAGAAAAAATTCCACCCCCCACAAAAAAAAAAAAGAAAAAATGAGTGCTGGAATGAATGAATAGGAGACAGACCAAATATCCAAAACCTGATTCTTTAAAGAGATCAACTAAAGGGACACATTTCTAGCTAGTGTGACCAGGGGAGAGAGAAAACTCAAACTACTGGAATCAGAAACGAAAGAGGGGACATTGCTACCACATGGACAGGAGTAAAAGGACCACAACAACACTGGGAAGGAGGTACCCACAAGTTGGGTAAATTCTAGAAATGGGTGAATTCTATAAAGGCAAACCACAGAAATGGGCCTAGAAGGAAGCAGGTGAGGAGACTAAACTCAGGGGAGTGGACAAACTCAGGGGAGCCCAGGCCCAGAGGGCTCCACTGCTGAGCTCCACCAACTCAGTGCCAATACCAAATCTTCACAGGCAGAGGGAGTACAGGCTCCCATTCTGACCTGTGTTTACCCACCCAAGTCAGCACAAGAAAACTGCAGATGGAGTTGTTTGTCCATACCAGTGCAAGATGCTTTAAGGAGAGCAGCAAACTGAGCTCAGCAGCAGGTGAAAGTAAGAATTGGGCATGAAGGACTCATCCTAGGAAAGCAAGGTTGGCACAGTCTCTGAGAGTCCATTAATGCAGTACACGGAAAATGCTTTGGACGGAATCTGACCCAGGGCCGATGTCCTACCCACAAAGCGGAATCATGGCTCCTCATACCCTCAGTGACCTTGTAAGGAGGAAACCTTGGCAGTGACCTCTGGGTCCTAGGCCCGTCCTGCAGGGAGTCCCCATAGCAGCCTGCCCTGGTTGGCTCAGTCCCGTGAGCATCTGGAGACAGAAACCTTCTAAGGCTGTTGGTGGTGGTGGGGTTACCCTAAGCAGAGGGTGGTAAAGTCCCTGAGCCTTCCATCATTAGCAAGACCTCAGCTCAGGATGGCTCAGACGCTCCTAGTGCACACCAGGTCTGGGCTCAGCAACCCAGTATTCTTGTCTTGAGATGGAATCTGTGTGGCTTATAATTCCTGGGCTCAAGTGATCCTCCTGCCTCAGCCTCCAGTGAGCGCAGCCCCAGTGAATGCAGCCCAGCGAGCAGCGTGCGCAGCAGCCGCAGCACCAGCCCCGCACATGTCACCTCACCCAGCCCCACTTTCAGACCACAAGCACGTGCCCTAGGAGTTTCAGCCGTTGTGGACCCTAGGACAGGGAGGGGTCATCCTGCATGTTCAGACCCAGGCACTGATGGATCATGTAATCTGCAAGAGGCCCAGAGAAGACCACAAGCTCCCACAGACTTCTCTGTGCTCCAATTAGCTCATTCTGAGCCAGGCACGGCCAGCTCAGGGCCATGTGTGTAAGCTGGTCAGTGTCTTCCACACCCCGCTGGTAGGTTCCAGGTTGATCTCGTCCTTCCACGTGGCTGGAACTGTTCCTTGCCTTCCTGAGGAGGGGAGGGGCAGTACTCTTGCCTGCAGAAGGCCCTCTGACCCAGTCCAATGACCATGGATGGATTTCTGGCAAGTCTGTGGGCTTCTGGAGTCCCACATCCAGCCACCTGGACTCCGTGTGTGTGAAACCCTCCAGACACTTTGTGAAGACATGGCATCTACAGGTGTGGGTGCACTCCACTCTTGAGCATCCCTACCCCTGCACCTCCTGGGCAGCTTGCTTGGGCTGTACACACGGGATCTGAGCCCACTCCAGGGACATTGCCCTAAAGCCTTCCTGGGAAACATGGCTGCCCCCGCTCTGATTCCATGATGTTGGGGAAGGGACAAACCCTGTGTCCCTGGGAGATCTGGGATGTCCTACCCATTGGGTCCAATGTGTGTCCAATGAGTCCCCACTGGTCACCCTCAGCTGTGCATGAGAAGGCGTCTGGGCCACCTGGCACAGCCACCTAAACCTTAAGGCTGGAGAGACCATGGGGGGGGGGGAGCCGGGTGGCCCAGTATCTGCATAGGTGATTAGCTGGGGGGTGGGGTTTCTGGAACATCCTCCCTGAAAGCAGACCCTGATTCCTCAGGACCCGACAGGGCTCTCTGACTGAGCCTGGCCTGGCAGGCAGGCCTTCCCTCCTGCCCTGACTGTGGATGTCTGGCCTTTACATGGCGCTGACCCTTGGATCAGTCTGAAGGCTGCAGCTGCCCAGGGAGTCTGTGTGTCTGAGCTGAGGTGGGGGGGCAGGGTACCCCTGCTGTCCTGCATGTCTGAGAATCCCTGAGCCACGTTCAGA
This sequence comes from Marmota monax, assembly GCF_021218885.2. Classification (NCBI taxonomy): domain Eukaryota; kingdom Metazoa; phylum Chordata; class Mammalia; order Rodentia; family Sciuridae; genus Marmota; species Marmota monax. Next base: position 11,000,884 of record NW_026692826.1, on the reverse strand, counting down.
TGTGGAACACATCTCAGCCTCTCCAGTGGCCTTTCCCACAGTTACAAACACAAAACCGAACCTGCTGAGAATATCATGTGATCACACACTGGAGTCCCCAGGAGCACCTGGAAGACACGTGCCATTACCAACTGCCGGGTTGCTCCGTACTCGACAGCAGACAGGGGCCTGGGCCCAGGGTGGCACAGGTAGGACCCAGATTGCATTCATACAAACTTGGCACAAATACATTTTAAAAGCCTTCAGAAAGTGTGTCCTCTGACCTGAGAACTGTTTCAGAAAGTGGATTCTCAGGGGCTATCAGAAATGGGCCCAAAGACTTACTAAAAGGGGAGCAACTTGTGGACACAGCCTCGTGGGTTCTGACATGTACAGAGCCTGTCTCCACTTGGAAGGTGGTTTCACCAACACCACTTGCCTGCTGTTCCAGAAGGTTCTGTATGTTCATGCAGCTGAAGCCTTGGTCTGGCTTCCCACTGAGGGTGATCTGAGGTTTACTCTTTTTGTGCTGCGATGGAGTACAAAGATGGACCCAGGCCTGGAGCATGCCGGGAAGGGCTCCCCCACGGAGCCCTACATCCCACTCGGGCGTTTTTCTTCTTCCTGCTGGCGTTTTTCAGCACTGGGGATTGAACCCAGGGGCACTTTACTAGTGCACTACACCCCCAGCCCTTTTTATTTTTACTTTGAGATGGGGTCTCACTGGGTTGCCTCCAGAGTTGCTGGGATGAAGGCATGGCCCCTGTGCCTGGCACGGTGCCTGCTTCTGAGGCACCGTCTCTCCCTGCTCCACTCCACTGGCTATTGAAGCACACCCTCCAGCCACTTCCAAGAGCAGGTGCATGGACATCTTTGCACATCTGGAAATGCTTTTCTTCTACCTTCAAGGTTGGCTGAAAGTATAACTTGGTGTACGATTACAGGTGGAGAGCAGTCTGCACTCAGAATAGCAGGTGTTGTCTATTGGGTCAGCTGTCAGCACTGCTGCCGAGGTGAGCCTCACACAGAAAACACGGAAGGCTGGTGTGTGGTTGTGTGTGTGCCCCACAAGCTGAGCAACCAGTGACCAACACGAAGATCAGAGGGGAACACGACCAGCGTCCCCACCCCAGTCCCCACGATCCTGGGGCTGAAGGGTGTTCTGCCTGTTCACTGCCAGGTGGGACCACCTTTCTTCCCTCTCCCCAGGAAGCCTTTAGAAGTCTCAGGCTTCCCTGCAGGCTTGGGGTGAGGGCTGCTGAGTACTCAGTGGGGGGCCACTAGGAGTCTAGGATGGAGGGCTCTGAGGCACCCCCCTGTTGGGGAGGGCCAGCCTGCCAGGCTCCCTCCTTCCTGGTCTTTGAGCTGCACCCTCTGCAGGTGCAGGTCCTTCCCGGAGCTCCGCCCACAGCCCTGGCCTCCATCCGGCTTGCATCTTCCTGCTCCCTGCAGTGAGCCCCCTAGGCTCTGGGTCTATCTCAAGCATGAGGGTCTGATGTGGGTGGGCTTGCTGGACACAGGGTCTCACAAGGGACAACCAGCCAGCTCGGCCTCTGTCAGGCCCAAGTGACAGCTGATCTTTCTGGTTCCTGACAAGGGCCTTTGGACTCCTGCTGGGGTTGGTGGGGTAGGCTCAGGTCCTTGCCCAGGGCCTACTGTGGTCCTGTACACCACAGCCAGCGATGAGGGGCCCGGCGAATGGACCTGCAGGGTGTGGGCAGTGCTGGGCCCCTCCACTGGTCTCACTTCCCAGTCTCAGTGTCCCTCAGCTGCCTCTGCATGCCATGTCCTGCTGCCTTCCTTTCCACAACGTGTGGACACGTGCACCTGTTCCCTTTGCCTGCACTGTCTTCACCGCGCACATTGAGCTCTCCCTCACCGTCTCCATAGTCGGGTTGAGGGAGCAAGAAGAGAGAAGATGTGGCAATCCGTCCCCTAACTGAATTCAAAGTATCAATCATTTTATTTCTTTTTACAAAAAAACTAAATGTTCAGTACTAAAGGGAAGCTTGCTGAATAAATTATGGTCTTACCAAAACAATGTAGCCATGACCAAGGCCACCAGAGAAGACAGAGGGCACCGACACTCTCATGTCAACGAGCTCTGGTTACCAGCAGGATGGCCAGCAGAGCTCAGTTTATAGTGTGATGAGGGCTGGGGTGTGGCTCAGTGGTACAGCACTTGCCTGGCACATGCAAGGCCCTGGGTTCCGTGCCCAACTCAACTATTTCCTGCCCACATGGGCAGAAACAAAGCAGGAAGACCACCTCACCACCTAGCAGTGTCCTCTGTGTGCAGTGGGACTAGGGGGCTCTAGCTTTCTTTCTCAGGCCACTTACACGTTGCCTAGCAGAGCTGATGCCACCAGAAAATTCACAGGCACTGCAGGAGGGTGCCCTGTGCTGTGGTCCCTGCCAGGCTGCAGGCTAGGTGCTGGCAGAGCAGGTGGTAGGAGATGCCTGGGGGCAGAGGGAGCAGCGGGCTCACCAGGAACCACAGCCACCCCACTGTTGGAAAGCTGACCTGTCAGGAGCTGGCCCCATCAGAGGTTCGTGTGGACACTGGCCCTGTGTGTTCTCCCATGAAAATGAACAGAGGCCTCTGATTCCCTGAAGGTGGGGTGGTCTGCGCTCAGCAGCAGGACGCCTGGATTGCACTCGCACCCCAGTACTCAGAGTGCCAACGCACCCAGGTGCTGCACCCCTGCCTTTGTCCCACGCTGTCAAGCCTTCAGCAGCAGCAGCCTGCCCAGGAACACCACCATGCTCCACATCTCTCCACAGACACAACAGGAGACAGAAAGGCCCCTGGCGAGGGTCCAACCTAGCGGGCGGCTGCTTCATAGAGCCCCGAGGCCAGTGCCTTCCCTGGTGGGTGTGGAGTGTGCTTGGCGTGTGACTGAATCCTGACACTGCCCACGGCCCTCTGCAGAGCGCCTGTGTGTCCTCCGGACACTTCCTCCCGTTGCTTCACCAGTCCTGCCGTCTGCCTTTGGCTGGGACTATGGTTCTGAGCTCCATGCTGCTCCCACCCTGGACAGCAGATGCACCTCTCTTTCCTTACTGACTCTGTGCAATTCCTCTTTAGCTCCCCTAAGCACCAGAAAGAAAATATTCAACTCATTTTACTATGAATTTATAACAATTCAGCTTTGAACTGAATGAGGTTTATTTTTTTAAATTATCGCTCTTATCAGATCTGGTGTTGCAAACAGAGAAGGAACAGAGGAATAGAAAATCGACCCAGGAGAACCCACTGTTTAAAAATAGCACAACAGCCATTTACTCAGAAATAACAGAGCCCCTCCTTTCAGATTATCTGCGCTGAGCGGGCTTGTTAGCTGCCTCTCCTGCCAACGCCTCCTCAAGTGCTTTGTGCTGGTGACACGGAAATGAACTTCATCAGGACCAATCCTGGCTTCTGGCCTCCCCAGCCCAGCCCAGCCGGCCCCTGGAGGCTCTGCCACGAACCGTGGGGTCCTACTGTGGGGATGCATTGAACCAACAGAGCCTGGCTGGTGACCCCTGGCTTGCCAGGTGCCACAGGGTGAGCCGTCCCTCCTGGGGCTCTTCTGCATCTACTCACCTGCTCTGAGGCCACCGGGAGGTGCAGATGGTGAGGCCTCCTGTGAGTGTGGACAGGGCGCCCCCCAGGGCTCCAGGTCACCCATGGATTTCCTCCATGTCCAACAATGGCACAGAATCCTGAGCCACTGTTCTCCACCCAGTGCTGACCACAGCTGTTACCAAGTCCATGTGCCCGCTCCCCTCCACGTCTCGTCGGCTCTGTGCCCGGCGCAGAGCACTGAGCTCTTGGTTTGCAGAGGTTGAACTGAATAGACTACTATCACTACAGACCACAGCTGGATGGAAAAATGCTGTTCTAATTTCACCTGGTCAAACAACATGTCAGGGCCCACCCTAGACAGGAGATGCAGCTATTTCTCCCGATCAGCTCCCACACAGGACCTCCTGCTTGGATGCGACTCGTGGCTCTGGGGGGGCACAACCCTGAGGACCCTGCATCCAGCCCTGCCCCACAGGTGTGGGCAGGAGCTGGCCTCACTGCCACATGCCTCCTCCACCACCTGCCGTGGGCCCCACAGCTTTGTCACTCCGGGCAGGGGCTGGCTCCTCCTGGCAGGGCTTCCCGACTCCTCAGACCTCCCCAGACATCAGCCATGAGCCACGGGTGCTGCAAGTCTGCTCCTAGATCACGGTCAACTGCTCAAGTCTGGGGGAGGGCTTTCACCAGCTTTTAATTTTTATGTCGTTAAATATCTTCCTGTGTGGTTTCTGGCGTTCTTACCAAACCTAAAAAGATTTCCTCCACACCCAAAAGGGCAAATATATTCACCTACATCTTCTTTTATTAACTGTATGGACTTAATTTATCTGAATCCTACCCTGCACCACCCAGGGGATGGCCACCCTTTCCTGTCTGACTGGTAAAGCTGTCGTCTGCATGCTTAATGCCCCCCCACACTGTATCTGGGTGTCTGGTCATTTCTGTTTAAGACAGAGTCTATGTTGCCCAGACTGGCCTCATACTCCTGGGCTCAAGTGATCCTTCTGCCTCAGCCCCCATAGTAGCTGGGAGCACAGGCCCATGCCACTGCGCCCAGCTGCCTGGTGTCTTTGGACTGCCAGTGTGAGCAGCTTCTGTCCTTGCTAACCAGGCTGTTTGGATTTGCCTACAGCAGCTCCAGTGCGGGTCCTTCCTAAGTATACACTTGTTTAATGAGAGGCGGATTACTCTAACGATGTCCTCGGGACGCCCTGGCTTCCCAGGTCAGAGAAACAGAGAAGGGACCTTCCCTGGTGGCTTCCTGGGCACATGGCTGTGCTGCCTCCCCCACCTGCCCCTCTCCTGGGCCCCACCAGCAGTAAGAAGAAGGAAGACTTTTGTGAAGAGGGGGATGTGGGTGGCCAGGAAGGGCCCATTCTTGTCAGCCCTCAGGTCAGGCATCTGTCCTGCTTGGTTCTTGCAGTTGAAGAGCTACTGAGAGTTTACTGGAATAAGTGGAGAAGAAGGATTTTTCCAAGTGTCTATGATTTCATTGCCTCCCATCATCTCCCTAAATAGGACTGAATTATTTTGACAGATAAGCTGCATTGTTTTAAGGGAACTGAATCCACCCAAGCATAAATTCATCAGGCAACACCAGCTGGGAGGACCGACTTGAGAGGCTGCAGTCAGGGTCCAGCTCTGCTTGTTAGTTCACAGCTCGGCCTGTCCTCCTCTCTAGGAGCTGGTGGGGCACCGCCAGGGTTCAGCCAGGGCGTGCTCACAGTGGGCTGCTCAGGGAGGCAGAGAAGACCCACACTGACATTAGGAACTCCAGGCAAAGAAGCAGGAGAGGCCCCAGGCCCCGCCTTTCTGAGCTGGTCAGAAGAGCCCTTCCCTGTGTGCTGTGTGAGCAGCGACCCAGGGTCCAGGACTTGGGAAAAGGTGAGATGGCAGACACCCTTCCCTCAGGGTTCTCACCAGCTGCCTGCACCCACAGTGCTGCCTTTGTCCACCTGCAGGGAGGCAGAGGGGCCATCCTGGCGTGCCCGGACCTACAGCGTGGAGCCCGTCCTGTTCTCCCGCCAGCTGTTGCATCTGATTAGCCCTCACATATCTCTGTGGACAGCAGGTCTGCTTGGCATGGAGAAGAGAGGCCCTCGCCCGCTCCTCCAGTCAGTCGCATGGTGCGTTTGCATGCTCTGTGGAGAAACGGTGAAGCAGTGAGATGAGGCAGGAGACGTGAAAGTTCAAGGCCATCCTGGCCCCTCAGCGAGACCCTGTCTCAAAATGAACAACAAAAAGCTCTGGGGATGTGGCTCAGTGACCCTGGGTTCAATCCCCAGTACCAAAAAAAGAGGGTGAAACAAGTCCCCAATTCTCATGCACGATTCAAGCAAATCCCTTTGAAGAACCTGCAAGTGACTGGTGAGGAGCCCAAGCTCCAGGGAGAAGTGACTGTCTTGGGGTCTGGCAGCAATCAGAACACACACACCAAAACCAATGCCCAATTGTGCCTCTTTTGGAGACAGAGGAGAGACCGAAAATCTTGGATAGGTTATGGAGAAAAGAACCTGTGCTTCTATTCTAGGCATTTGAATACGTTTTCCCAGCAGACTAAAGCGAAAACCAGAAACACAGGTCTCCTAGCTTCCTCTTGCCAGATCTGTGCAGGGAGCAGAGAGAACCAACCTAGAGCTTCCTCTTTGCCTGCACTGAGCAGCCTCACCAGCTCCAGCTGTTCCTTGCCTCCCAGAGCCCACGTGGCCTCCCACAAAAGCAGGCAGTGATCCCGGACGTGGGCACTGGCCTTCTGTGCCTCCCACATCCATCTGGGCAGCACGGTACACTGGCCACTCAGGGGTGCGACAGCACTGGGGACTCCTGCGAGGGAGGGGCCAGCTGCAGGGGGGAGGACTGCAGAGGAGCAGGATGGCCGAGCCCCTGCTGTGCGCTCACCCCACTGCGCAGCACCCTGAGGAATGGTCCCCACTTCACAGAACAGGAAGGTGGGCGACCACATCTGACCCCAGGCCCGAGGCCCTCCAGGATGCGCAGCACAGATTCACTCATGGCCGTGCTGCTGGTTTGCTGATGCTTGGAGCAGGTCTCTGCAAACATGAAGATAAGCCAACCCAACCCCTTACCATGAGACGGGATGGGGAGTCTGTGGCTGACTGGGCTGTCCAGGCAGGGCCCGCAGTGCCCTGAGCTCTGGCCAGTACCCTCGGCCCTCTGTGCTCCAGCGGTCCAAGCATGGCCCTAGGGGGCCAGCATGCAGGGCAGCAGTGTGTGGGCACTGTCTGCCTCTCCCTCCTCTGTGCAAACACCACCTGCAGCCTCCTGGGCCCCTGTGAAGATGGCTCCACCCAGGAGTGCCACACAGTCTTGTCAACAGACCCCCGAGGCACCCATGTGTGGCCATGGGTTGCCCCCCCACCCCACTAGGTTTTGTCCCCACGCCTAGGAAGGGCAGCTGGGAGCCTCTGGGAGAGACCATGCTGACCCATGCTGCCCATCCGGACTCACTTTGGGTGACAGAAGGGAACTGAATCCACCCAAGCATAAATTCATCAGGCAACACCAGCTGGGACGACCGACTTCAGAGGCTAGAGTCGAGGGTCCAGCTCTGCTTGTTAGTTCACAGAGAGAAGGAGCCTCCCCCCGTGGAGACCTGAATGCAGGTCTGACACCACAGCCCTAGCACAAGTGCCACCATGCAGTGGCCATCATCCAGCTGTCACCACACCACAGCCTTCACCCCACAGCTGTCCCAGCACCATGGCCACCACTAGGCCCTGCTGTGGCCATGCCTTAGCTGTCACCCATGGCCCACACTGCACCATGGCTGTCACCAGGCAGGCCTGGGATGGGAAAGCTCAGGCTGTGGTCCCCATGGGAGTGCCTTGGTCTGCCTTCTCCAAACGAACCATGTTAGTGTTTTTCCTTTCTCTTCTTTTTTTTGGGGGGCGGGGGATGAACTTAGAGGTGCTGCACCAGTGAGTTGTATCTCAGCCCTTTTCACTTTACTTTGAGACAGTGTCTCACTAAATTGCTAGGCTGGCCTTGAACTTGCGATCCTCCTGCCTCAGCCTCCTGAGTTGTGCAGAATACCTGCCTGGCAGCAGATGGTTCTCAGTGTGAGCACCCCCATGTGTAGGTCCAGGGCAGCTTACCACAAGGCTCAGGGTGAGCCTCAGAAGCTTTATCCAAGCTTCAAGCTGGAGTGCACAGCCCTGGAGGCTGGTCAGGGGCCCCACAGACCACGCAGGGCCCAGGAAGACAGACGGGAGGAGCTGGGAAGTGTGACTCCTCCTCACCTCATGGATGCTGGCGAGCCAGGGCCCCACCATACAGACCCACACTGGTGGGACGGAGGGCACCAGAGCTCAAGTGGTGGGGAATGAGTGGACTGGGCCACGGGGTGCCCAGCTGCTGGTCAGACTTTACCCTGGATATGTCTATGAGGTGCTTCTGGGGGTGACTGACACATGAGTTGGTGCACTGGGCATGGGGGATGGTGGCCCAGCTCAGACACAGCACTGATCTCGCTCTAGGCAGAAGCTGACAAAACACCATGTGCCGTGTGCACCAGAAACAGCACCAGCTCACAGTGCTGCAGACCCATCCTCAGGGGGGTCTAGGAGCTGGACTCCCAGGTGTGAAATCCATAACTAATCACGTTGGCCTTCAGTTAATCATGCAAATTTAAAGAGGAAAATCGACCTACACTCCCAGATGGTCAGAACATGAAAGGAAGTGGTGGACCTTGAGAAATGCCCCTTACTGCAAGCTAGGCAGCCACAGGCTCTTCTCAGAGGCTGGTATGCACGGGCCCAGGCAACACAGCCACCCCTGCACAGGAGAGCTCTCCCAGCTCCCTGCTGGAGTGAGAAGCCCTGTCCACGCCTCTTCATGGTCCAGTGGCACTGAGACCCCACCTTGTCCAGAAGCCAGCCCCTGGCATGCGCTGACCACTGGGGGTGCCTGGGACCTGCAGCATCCTCAACCTCCTGGCCTCACTACAGAGAGTCCTTCCAGGTCATTCCACAGCCATCAGGGTTGTTGCAATCAGGGCCTGTGCAGCACCTGTGTGTTCATGTGACACCTTTGTTGTGGTCCCTAAGCAACCATCAGCACTGGATGGCAGCATGAGGTGGGGGCAGAGACACACTGTGTCCTCCATCCAAAACTCATGGCGGTCACCCCAAGCCTGAGCCCTGCTTGGACAGCAGGCAGGTCTAGGTGCAGCTCCAGAGCACACGATGCAGGGGACAAGCCCACAGGATGGGGATGACCCAGCAGATGGCCCCTCCTCCAGACCCTCCTGCCCAGACATCTCAGAGTGAAGGATCTGACCTGCAGCATGAGAGCTGGTCCTCAGGCTCAGGTGCTGGGCACAGGTGAGCCCTCTGCTCTAGGTCTCAGATCTCGTAAGTAGACGGGACTTTATGAACAACAGTCCTAAGGCTGCTTAGTGTGAACAAAAGCAGGGCCCCAGGAGAACTGCCACACAGCTGCACAGAGCTGAACTGTGAGAGTTCGCAGGAGACAGTGCAATTCCAACTCACAGGTCTTCCTCGGATCCCCGCAGCCAGGCCACGGCTGCTCTCTAGCAGTGACACATGTCCCTCCTCCTCTGGGTGCCTGGACCAGGTGCCAGGAGGCAGATGCATGCTGAACTTCTCTGATGTAGGCAGGCAAGTGGCTTCCAGGACAGGATGTGGGTTGAGCCCTAGCACTCGACCTAGAGGCCAGGGTAGCCCCCAGAGGCCTCCCCATCCTCATTCTGGAGCCCAGGGAGACATCACCTCACAAGACAAAAGGGACTTATGGGTGTAACCAAGTTAAGGGACCCAGGATGGAAGAGTGTCCTGATCACCAGTTGGGCTCAGTGTGGTAAGGGTTAGTGTTAAGGGGACAGCTGGGGCCAGTCAGAGCAGAAGACAGGTGGAAGCGGAGGCCAGGGATGTGTACTGGTGATGGAGGAGGCTGCAAGGACATGGCTTCTCCACAGCCTGCAGAAGGAACCACCCTGTGGCACCTGGGCTTCTGGCCCATGCACACCCATTGTGAACTTTCGCCCACAGGACTGTACCAGAACGAATCTTGTTTTAAGTCAGACAGGCTGTGGCATTTGCTTCGGGGTTATGGAAGGAAGGCAGTGATCCCAAATGGGCTCCTAACAGGTGCTGTCAATGATGAGCATCCGTCACTGTCCTTGCTTTCCAGGTCCAGCTGACTAACATCATCCTTATTCTAGAAGGGTGTGGGACCTGCAGCCCTGCCCACAGTGCCTGTAGCTTCCCATGTCCCTAAGACAGATGTTCTCAGAAGTGTCTTGTCACAAGCTCTTGACCATTGGCAAACAGCTTTCCAAGAGCCCACATTGGCCAGCCCCTCTGGCAGCATGGACGCCTCTCCCCATGTCCTCCCACAATGGAGGCTCCACTCTTGAATGTGAAACTGAGTTAGGAAGATAGTGTCTGGGAGTGTGAAGAGGCGTGATGGGGACCAGAGATGCCTAAGAGAGGATCTGCAGTTGGGGCTCCCAGATCCTTTGCTGGCCCAGGCAGCCCTGACTGCTCCACTCCCTGGTCTTACGTAAGTGATTTCCCCCTTCTGAATGCTGCACTGAGTAATTGCTACTTAGAAATACAAACCCATCAGTATCTTTTTAGAAGCAGAATTAGCAACTCAGGCTTGGTTAAGATGACTGGACATGACAGCTCAGTTGTGGGACCCTCATCAACGAAACAGGCCAACCAGTGTCCAAAATTTACATGCAAACCTAGCCTGTAGTAAGGCCGCCACGCTCCTACTCCATTCAGCTCTCCTGCTTCTCTGAATGAGCTAACCCCTGGAGGGCTCCAGCACTTGTCCCTGGACACCCAAAGGGCTCTGGCCAGCTGACCAGAGGTGGAAGGTTAGGAGCCTCTGTAGGAATGAAGCACCATGAGGAGGAGTGACCGTGCCTTCCCTACTAATCCCGACACCTGCCCTGGTGCACACCATCCTTACACAATGTTTTCAGGACATTCCATGGTGCACAATGTGTGCAAATGCAGGCTAACTGCAAGGACAGTCTTTCACCTGCCCTTGCCTTGTCTTGAGAACTTAGCTTAACCCACAAGTGACACTTCTGCCTAGCTCTTCTGTGCTGCAATTCTCCCATTGGTCAACAAGCCAGAAAGAAGGGGGCAGAAAGCTACTGTGATATGATGGAGTGCCCCCCCGCCCCCCCCCCCCCCAAAGCTGACTTGGCTCTGGCCCTGCTGCCCCAGGAGAACATAGGTCTCATTCCTTTGCCCTGGAATGACCAAATTTGGGGCCAAACCACACAGTTCTCTAGACCCTTAAGGTATTGCATATTTTTAGCTTCAGGTAGTCCACCCCTGGCTGAGCTGTTGGAAAGACTCCAGAGAAAAATGGATCAGGCCTGGGGATGGATGCCCAAACTGACTCTAACCTAGAGCCCAGATTCTGCCCACTGGACCTTCACTCACGGCCCAGTGGCCTCACCCACCACTGCAGGAGGGTTGTACACAAACAAGACCAGGGCTCTCTTGGGGCCCTCTACCCCTCTATGTCCTGTCCTGTCCCGACCCCCGCGTGTGTCCCACCCATGTTGTTCTGAGATTGGCAGGGCTGCCAGCGTTGCCACCTCCCACATGTAGGCTTGCCCCCAGCCAGCACTTCCTGCCCCACCCTGCCCAAGGGTGGCCCCACCGACCCACCACGCTCACCCGCTCCTCCTCCGCACGCATGTCCGGCATGGTGCTCAGGCAAAGGCCAACCGCCGTGACGGCCACGAAGGACACGGAGACAAAGGCGAAGAGCTTGCCCGCCAGCCCGGAATGTGGGTTGTCCACCACATCGCGCAGGCGCTGCCGACTGCGCTCTAGCCGCCCCGGCCCGAGGGCGCGCGCCGGGCTCCCTGGCGCCACGTGCCCAGTCTGCACAGCGCGGGCCTCGGCGGCCTCCTCCTCGCGGCGGCGCAGGCGGCGCAGGCAGCAGCGCTCCAGGCGCGCCTCGTCGATGCCCCAGTAGGCCAGCTCGTCGCGGAAGGCCAGCGCGCACGGTCCACGCAGCAACCGCAGCTTGCCGGCGTGCAGCAGGGCCACTATGGCACGGAAGGCGCACGGGCTTCTGTCGAAGAAGAACTCGTCACGGCTCACGTCATAGTCATCGCACACGCGCAGCAGCTCGTCGCGGCCTCGGCATGCGCTCAGGCGCTCGAGGCGCGCGAGGGGACAGCGCGCCAGCGCGGCCCAGGCCAGGCGAACCCTGCAGCCGCCGACGTTGATGATGACGTGCCGAGCGGGGGCAGGTCCACCACCAGGCGGCCAACTGGGGGGCTCGGCGTGCCCCGGGAGTAGGGCCATGGCCCCATGTGCCGGCCGGTGCTCAGAGGTGCTGCCCCAAGAGGTCACGGAGCCGCGCTCTTGGGAGACGGGGTCTGCAAGAAAAAAGAGGCAGGCGCCAGTGAACCTGCTGCTTTCTCCTCTCGCATTCCCAAGCTCACAAAATCCCAACAGAACTTTCAAGCTTTCTAGCGGAGCTGGTTAAGTGGAGACCTGACCTTAACTCGTGGCCTGAGAACAGTGACACATGCTGGGATTTGCTTTGGAACAGGTGCTGGAGAGAGGCTTGCACACATTCATATTTGGGTCCGTCTTAGAGACACAGCCAGAGATCTGGGCAAGGCGTTGCTCAAAGAAATGGGGAAAAAACCTGGTAAGATAATTCTAAAATCAACTCTTTTTGAACTCTGGGAACTAACCAGCAACCTCGGAACACTCAAGACAGCCCAGCCCAGTCTGAAGCTTTGCAGTTTTGACTGTGCCCTCCTCTTCTGCTCTGCTCCCAGCTTAGCAGTGGTCCTGGAAACACAGCCTGCAAACCCTCTCCCCTACAGTCGGACCTCCTGCACCAGTGACTGTCATTACCTGGACCTACCTGGTGGCTCCCAGAAGCCAGCTTGAAGGTCTTGGCTTTATCTCTCATAGCTGGCAACTCTCCCAGTGCCAAAGCAGGCAGTGTGGAGTGAAGATATTTATTGGCCAATGCCTTAGCTATTGCTGCTGAGGCAGTGGGTCACAGCTGGGATGAACCACAGGCTAGGCAGAGTGTGTGGGAGGACAGGCTGGGGAGTGAGGCACTTTGGGGAATAAGAACTCAGAAATCTGTTCCAGCTAATTCCTGAGACTCCAGAATACCATGCTCAAGCCTGGACGGTGCACAAGCTCAGGAAAGAACAAAGGAGTTCCTTCATCTCTCCTTGGGCTGATCTCCCCACTGCCAGCAGGTGGGGGCAAGGCAGAGATCAGGACAGACATGGAGAAGGTGAGGTGAGGGCAAGACTGTGGTGTGAACTGTCTGGCATGGGTTGGAGTGAGATAAACACACACACAAAGCCTGTGTGCAAAGCTTGCTTTGCTTTCCATTCTGGGCATTTAAGAATCTGTGTCCACTTACTCATTGACCACTGAGCTGATAGAACAGAGATGTTAGCAGCCACATTTTGAACAAAAATACAGACCGTTAAAAATTATTCCAGTAAAAGTTATTGAACATCAGTAGCTACAACAAATCCCAGGGGGTCTGGTTTCAGGCCTCTTAAAATGTTCTATGGAAAACTCAGGAGGTGTACAAAGAATGAAATGTGTAGCCTCCACAGAGAGAAACTGCAACAAACTGACCAAGCCCGCTGAGACTGTGAACAGAGGAGACTGCAAGAATAATGCCTCGCCACACACAGGACCAGTGGACATAGATGTTACAGAGGGAGTGACAGAAACTCTGGGGCTGAAACATGAAGTAATGAAATACGTCCTCCAGGGGCCCCAGGGCAGACCCAGGAGGCTGCAGAAAGCACCCTGACTTGAGACAGGCCACGGAGGGCATCATGTCTGAGGAGCCCAAAGAAACTGAAGCCAGGTGCAGCAGCACCCACCTGTGGTCCCAGCAACTCCCCAGGCCAGCCTGGGCAACTTAGTGAGACCTGTCTTAAAATAAAAATAAAAAGGGCTGGGTTCATTGCCCAGGGGCGGGTGGGTGGTGGGGGAGAAACAAGAAAACAAATGGATCCTGAGGTATCTGTGGCTCCTGTGGAGGGTACCTACTTGTGGGATGTATGATATCCCACAAGGAGAAAGCAGCAAGAGAATATTTGAAGAAACGATGGATAAAAATCCCCAAATTTGATGAAAACCTAGATCCACACACCTAAGCAGCTCTACGAGAGTCACATGAAGACACACCAATGTTGAGCTGTCAAGAGGCAGGTGGGGGGCTCTGAGAGCAGCCAGTAAGTGCTCGTTGGAGGAGCCTGGGGTCAAATTTAGCGTTTCCTAAAAACTACAGGGAGACACCTCCTCACACCTGTAAACGTCCTCACCACACACGGGAAAGAAGCAAGTGCTAGAGAAGACTTGGCCAAGTCAGAACTGGCATGTGGCCAGCAGGAAGTGGGAAACAGCCTGGCAGCTCCCCAGAAAGGCCAGCCAGGGGCCACGGCCCTGCAAACCCAGCCCTGGAAGACACCGGAGGATGACAGCATTTCTCATGACAACCTGGACACAGATGCCTGCACCAGCTCATGCACAGCAGCCCAAGGTGACAGTGGCCCAGATCCCATCAACAGGCACATGGGTGAACAGACTGGGTCCATTCATACACCGGGACAGGTCAGCTGTGGAGAAGAAGCAGGTGCTGCTGCCGTGTGGCTGACCTTGGGAGGCGATGCTGAGGACAACCATAGGAAGGGCCCCTTCATGTGCCACGTCCAGTCTACATGCACCCACAGGAAGACAAGGCTGGCAGCGGACATGGGCACCAAGTTTCTTTTGTGGAAGTGACAGTGTTCTGGGCTTAGTGGTGATGGTTATACTGTTAATACACTAAACCCACTGAATTGAGGGTTGAGATGATTAAAATGGTAGAGTGACCTTATGAGACTTAATCTAATTTATATATATATATATATATATATATTTTGTACCTGAGACTGAATTCAGGGGCAATTTACTGCTGAGTCACAATCTCAGCCCTTTTTATTTTTTTATTTTGAGACAGGGTCTCTCTAAGTTGCAGAAGCTGGCTTTGAATTTGTGATCCTCCTGACTCAGTCTCTGGAGTTGCTAGAATCACGGGCGTGTGCTACTTTGCCCAGCTTAATCTGAATTTTTAAAAATTTAAACCAGCTTTTAAGTAGGTGCTGGGTAAATTATTGTGTCTAACCCACACAGTCTGAATATCTTGCTCGTTACATGCATCTCACATGTTAAGGGTCCAGAGTGAGCTACCTGCCCGGGGCAGCTCAGACACTAGGGCACCCTCCTGCAGTGAGCTTCCCCTACAGCTGGGGGAAGGGGTGGTGTTAACAGAGGGAGGGGAAAGAACATCCACAAATCACAGTCCCTTCCCGCTGGCTGCGGGACTTCACCATTGGGGGGCATGAAGCCTGAACTCTGGAGGGCTGCACGGGACAGTACCTGCGCGGGCCAGGAGCCTCTCCAGCAGCCAGCACCGGTGCTACAGCTGCAAAGCCTTGCTGGCTGCATGACTGGGGTCATCCAAGAGCCAAGCTTGTGTGTGAGTTCAAGCCCCACTGCCTTTTCATCCAGTAAACACCCAGTCTCAGTCCATTGCGGGCCAGCTGAGGCCAAGGACCTGCAAATCCCAGCCTCTCTTGGATGGCATGCACTGAGAAGGGGTGCCCAACAGCTCCACGCAGCCAGGGGTCGGTCGCTTCCTAGGCTCCAGGCCATAAATCAGGGGAACTTGAAAAAGTACTGCAGAAGAGGATCTTGGATTTTTTTTCCTTCTTCTTTTTAAAGAGTCATTTTTTATTTTATTTTATTGTTTTGGTAATTGTAGATGGACAACATGTCTTTGTTTTTATTTTTTTTAGTGGTTGATGTACTTTTATTTTTTATGTATTCATTTATATGCAGTGCTGAGGATCGAACCCAATGCCTCGTACATGCTAGGCAAGCGCTTTTCCACTGAGGTACAGCCCCAAGAGGGTCTCATCTTATTCAAAATCTCTGGAGACTGAACTTGCTCAAGGCAGGAAAACAGGAGCACATGCAGGCCTGAGACTGCAGGAACTGCCCCTGATGATCCCTGGTAGTGCGGCTGCCTGGGGTCCTGCTCCAGCCTCCCACTTCGGGAGGACCTGTGTTCTGGCTGCCCTGGAGGTGCACCCCCCCCCCAAGGGTCACACTCAAGCAGAAAGCACACCCAGATGACCTTTCCTCTGAAATTACAAATAGTTCCAGTGCTGCTTGAGGGTTCCTGCCAGCTTCCTTGGGCTCTGGGTGGACATGGCTGTGAAGGGCGGCACCTTCTCTCCACATACCTGTTGGAATGGAAGCAGAGGCGGCAGCTCCTACCAGGAGCATACACGCTGGGTTTTGCTCTCAGAAACAGAAAGAACCTGATGTGTTTCTTGGGGACCTCCCATCCCACTGTGTTGCTGTGGCCAACTACCGCCTGGCCTGCCCACCTCTGCCACCCACCTGGCTCCTGTTGTGGCCAAGGCATGGGGGGCTCTAAGCTTTCTGTGGTTGGGTGGATGATCGTGAAGAAGAACCACAGAACTGAAGTGATGTGGAGGACTGTCTTTACCACCTGCCCGTACGTCACGTTACATGGAAAGCACTTCAAGTCGACTTCCATCTGACTTAAAATCGTGAAGTTACTTGTGGAAACTCGAGTTCGTTCCCATCCTTGGAGTGGAATGAAACATGTGCTCTTGATCATAAAGAAAATCTGAAGTGCCACAGGAAAAATGGGCAGATTGACATGAAGTCTGATTGACAGTAGATGAAAAGAAGTTTTTAAATATGTGAGAAGATGCTCGATTCATAACAGCAAAAACAGATACACCTATGCTACCAGGAATAGCCTGGCAAGTCTGATGCTGTCTCCATGGGGAAGTGAGTGAGGCAGGTGCTGGACCTCAAGGTCAAGGCGGAGGTGTGACCCAGCCCACTTGAAAGTGGCCTCACAGGCTAACCCGCAGCCCAGGGGAGACCTGAGAGACCACCTACCCATAAGGAAAGTCTCCAGGGCTGGGTCAAAAAGGAGGCGATGGCGTGAGGCTGGGATTGTGCCTGTGAAGCACGTGGATGGACAGTAGCTGCAGGTTGCTAGGCCCAGGCACCTGACAACCAGACACAGCATCAGAGCGGCGATTCTCCGTCTGACCCTGCCCATACGGCACAGGCAAGGTCTGGAGGTGGCTCTGATTGTCAAGAGGGGATGACCCCACGCCTAGTGGGCGGAGGCAGAAGGCCAGGAGGCAGCATCAGTGGGACTGAGGCCAGCTCGCCGTCTAGCCCTGAGCCTGCCTCGTAGCAGGATTTCGGGTTGAGTGAGCCTGCACTGAAAGGGTGCAGAAAGGTGACCCACATCTCACCTAGAAGGAGCTGTAAACTCCTGCCTAGCTCAAGCCAAGTCCCAGAACCACCAGAACCACAGGAGCACATCAGGGCCGGGCCTGGAGTCACTGTACAGCTACTGGGTGTGAAGCCCTGGACCTCTGCCCTAGCTTCCTTGTAGATAGGCTGAAGGCCCCGCTCTGGCTTCCTGTATCACTGCTCTTGGCTTGGGGACCCTGGAGGCAAATCACCATGCACAGATGTCGGCAGTCCCGTGAGGAGTGTGGCAGGAGGGACAGTCGGGAATGCCAAGGCCCAGAGGGGGCTGATCCCAGGGTCCCTGAAAGCCCAGGCCTGGCTGAGTGTGGCCAGCATTGGCAATGCCCCCTGTACGGTGGACTAAGGCCCAGCTCTTCCTGGTGCTGCTGCACGCTCCTGGTGGACTTGGTGTCACACAAAGCAGACATTAAACTGGGTACAAAATGCCCCTCAGGGTGCTGAGCTCTCCAGAGCCAGCATCTTCGTGTGCCACTGGAGATTAAAGGCATGTCATTGGAGTAACCAGGCCAACATCACCCTCTCCCTGGGGCCTCACACTTAGGAAAACAGGAGAGAGCTTTCTTTTTCTTTTTTTTTTTTTTCAGTTGTTGATAAAACTTTATTTTTATTTATTTACATGTGGTGCTGGGGGTCCAGCCCAGTGCCTCACACATGCTAGGCAGGTGCTCTGCCACTGAGTTACAGTCCCAGCCCTGGGAGAGAGCTTTCTTGAAGGGAGGCCATGGGGGGGGGGGGACACAGCTTGTCGGTGGTAATTAAATGCTACTTGTGAACACTGCAGTGACTTGGGGTTCCCAGCTCCAGCCCAGGTCTTCAGAGGATGTGGGGGGGTGTTCCCCTATGGCTACAGCACTTGTAGTCAGTCAAAACCAGGCAAAGCCCTTGCTCCTGGAGCACTCCGCACAGGAGCCTGACCCACCTCGGCAAGCTGCAGCAGGACTCGAGTGGCACAGTGAAGAGCTCGCAGTGCACTAGGAAGACAGAGCCTCAGAAGCGGCCTGTGCTGCGAGCCTGGCCTCTTGCCTGGGCCTGCGCATGCCAGGGCAGACCAGGCGGGGGACCTGGCCTCTGCCTGCCTTTGGTGTCTTTGTGATGACCTTCAGCTCTGATTAGATCCCTGCATTCTGGGCAGCAGGGTGATCATGGGAGCAGGGTGCATCCACTCAGTGACCCCCTCCTTGGGGTCTGAAGACGTCAAGATGAGGGCAACGAGGTGTCTTCACGCTTCTCAGGGGTCACAGCTCCCAGCTCTTGCCAAGCACTTTGCAGACTCCTGGAGCAGCACCTAAAAGTCTCCTGCCGTGGCCCATCACCTCCCAGGAACAGCGGAGCCGGGTAGGCAGACCACCCATGAAGAGGCAGACCCCCACAGGAGCAGTTGTCTCATGGGAACCCAAGTGCCCCCTCCAGGACTCCAGGTCTGGCAGACAGACATCCTGTGAGGCAAAGGGGGACGGCCCTCTCCAGCAATAAGGGTCTCCAGAGCCACCTCACAGAACCAGCGCTAGAGAACAGTCAATCAGACCAGTGTGAGGAAGTCCCAGCTCTTCCTCCACTGAAACCCAAGGCTCACTCAGCACCCCAGAGACAGGGCTGAGTTGCTGCCCCACGGTGCCTTCCCAACATAGCCACACCTGCTCTTCAGCATGGCTTCTTCTGTATGGGGCTGGGGCAAACGGCCAGACCTGGTTTACTGGGGTCCCTAGAGCCGGGCCTCTGGCTGGGCCTGGGCAGCTCTGCCCACTGCACGTGGCCCCTCAGTCTGGGCCCGCCTTAACCTGCTGACGTGGTGCTACTGCAGCAGGGCACTCAGCATGCCACACTCAGCACTGTGGCCAAGGTGCTTGTCAGCGTGCGTCTCACCACTGTGACGTTGGCCCGCGAGAGACGGGGACCTGTGCATCATGGCACCTAGTGTACAAGACCATGGTGAGGACCACAGATAAGGAAGTGCTCAGAACGGCCCAGAGCACAGGTCCTCCAGGGAGTGAGCACACAGGCATGCACACACTTTCTGATGTGCGTGGACTGCTTCCCGGCCTCCTGGCCAACATCAAGCATGCCCCCTGTTCTCAGTGTCCCCTCAACACCTCCTCCATCTTAGGGCAACCCACTCCTGGACGTGGGAGAAGGTGCTGGAATTGGAGCTGCCTGTCCACTTCATGGGTGGACATGGCATGGTCACCCTGGGGCTGTACCATCCAAAGCCTACATCGTCCTTTCTGAGCCATTGTGTCTCCTTGCTTCATAGAATTCACAGGGAAAATAATAAAGGTTTATATTATGAAGCCTTTTAAAAATATTTTAGTTATAGTTGGACACAATACCTTTATTTCATGTATTTATTTTTATGTGGTGCTGAGGATCGAACCCAGGATCTTGCACACGTGAGGCGAATCTCTACCACTGAGCCACAACCCAGCCCTATTATGAAGTTTTTAAGCTTAATAACTTAAAGAAGAAAACTAGGGCTGGAATGTGGCTCAAGCGGTAGGTAATGCGCTTGCCTGGCGTGCGCGAGGCACTGGGTTCGATCCTCAGCACCACATAAAAATAAAATAAAGATGCTGTGTCCACCGAAAACTAAAAAAAAAAAATTTAAAAAAAAGAAGAAAACTAATCAAAAAGTATTTTCAGGGGCTGGGATTGTGGCTCAGCAGTAGAGCACTTGCCTAGAACATGCTGGGTTCGATCCTCAGCACCATATAAAAATAAATAAATAAATAAAGATATCGTGTCCAGTTACACCAAAAAATAAATATTAATAAAAGGATCTTCAATATCCAGAGCACAAAAATAATAAATTCTGGTGAGGACGTGGGGAAAAGGTAGACTCACATATTCTGGTGGGACTGCAAATTAGCACAATCCCTCTGGAAAGCAGCGCAGAGACTCAGAAAACTACCGATGGAGTCACCCTCTGACCAGCTGTCCCACTCTTTATTTATCCCAAAGATCCAAAATCAGCATACTAGAGCAACACAGCCACCTCAATGTTTATAGCAGCACAGTTCATAAAAGCAAGGTTATGGAACCAGCCCACGTGCCCATCAACAGAGGAGATTAAGAACATGTATTTATATGTATTCACACACAAAGGACTGCACTCAGCCAGAAAGAAGAAAGAAGTCATGGCATGTACCATGATTGGGTGGATGAAAATGCAGAACATCGTGTGTTTTAGTCACTAATTTGCTGCTGTGATGAAAGACTTGAGCAGAACAACTGTAGAGGAGGAAAAGTTTACTCGGGGGCTCACAGTTTCAGAGGTCTCAATCCATAGACAAAAGGCTCCATTCCTCAGGGATGGAGGTGAGGCAGAATATCATGCAGAAGAGTGTGATGGAGGGAGGCAGCTCATATGATGACCAGGAAGCAGAAAGACTCCACCTGCCAGATACAAATCTATACCCCAAACCACAGCCCCAATGCCCACCTCCTCCAGCCACACCCCACCTACCTTCAATTACCGCTCAGTCAATCCCATCAGGCATTAACCCATTGATTGGGTTAAGGCTCTTGTAACCCAGTCACTTCCCCTCTGAACCCTCTCGCTTTGTCTCACACGTTGAGTTTGTGCAGGACACCTCGCATCCAAACCATAACATCATGGTAAGTGAAATCAGCCAGACTCAGAAAACCAAGAGCTGAATGTTTCTCATATGTGGAAGCCAGACCCAAACAAGGAAAGAAGGTGGTAGGAGAGGAGACGAGTATCATAAAGATACGGGAAGACGGTGGAGTAGATGTAGGAGAAGGGGAGGGAGGGAGGGAGGAGGGAACGAGGCAGACATACGGAGTGAAGTCAACCACAGCATGTTGCATGTCATGTCAGTGCACCAAAAGAATCTCACCTGTATGTATGTGGAGGAAACCCAGTAAAAAATAAATAAAGGAGTCAGGTGCGGTGGTGCACACCTGTAATCCTAGTGGCTCAGGAGGCTGCGACAATAGGATCCCAAGTTCAAAGCCAGCTCAGCAATGGCGAGGCGCTAAGCAACTCAGTGAGACCCCGTCTCTAAATAAAATACAAAACAGGGCTGGGGATGTGGCTCAGTGGTCAAGTGCCCCTGAGTTCAATCCCCAATACGCCCTCCCCCCCAAAAAAACCCAAACAAATAAAGGAATGAAAGGAGGATCAATTCATCCCAACTTTACACAAACTCCATCTGCTCTGGGTTGGGAGATGACAGTGTGGTCGCAGCGCAAGAGCAAATGGGCCTCGGTGGCCTGGTGAGGTTTAATCAAGGGTTACCGTGCTGCTGTGGGGTGTGTGCATGCCCAGTGCACTGCGGGTGGCCAGGGAGCAGGAAGAACAATTCTGTGTGTGTGTGTGGGGGGGTCTGGGTTCTGCCACTGTCTGCGGGGGGAAGAAGTCTCTGTTTCCTCTGGCTTGAAGCCAGAATTAGACAGGCAATCAGCATAGACAGGAAATCAGTCAGGTCGGATTAGAAGGCCAGTTCTGAGTGAGTCTGGGAAGTTGGAGACTGTCCCCTGAAGGACTGAAATGTGAATTCCTCTGAGCCCTTCCTCCACCCTATCAGGAACCAGCCCCTTCTCCCACCTGTTGCCAAGGTCACCAGTCCCAGGAATTGCCCCTCCCTACAGGGAACCCTAAGATAGTCACTGTGTGCAGGGTTGCACCATCCTGCCCTCCCCCCCAGCCCACCTGGTTCCCACCCTTAGGCCGTCCCACTGAGCATTTCCTAGGCCTAGTCATGTACTAGGAAGGAGAGAGACAAGGGGAAAAGGGAGGAGAACCTAACAGGCCTAGGACATATAAAAAGGGCAGAACACCTCACTCCTCGGGATACCAGGACACCACTATGGCCCTTCTCCCTCCCCGGAGACGTCCATGTTCCTCTTCCTAAATAAACCCTGCTTTATATGCCTGCCTTGGCGTGCTTCTCTAACGTCACACTTCAACATGTGAGGGAGCAGGACTCGGCCCTGGTAACGGCCGCGTCACTGCCAACCCCAGCTGGGGCTGCCCTACCACGAGGCTGCTGAAGGGCTGGTCAGTACAGCCAGTCAGAGGAGGCAGGCAAAGGGCCCTGGAACTGGGGGGACCAGGGCCCTGAGCTCCCTGGGTCCTTGGAATCCCTGCTCGCGCAGCGCTTGCTCTCCACACTGGCTGCTTTCCTCAGCCCCAGGCCACGGGGTCGGAGGGATCTGGGTCCCAGTGATCCAGGTCCTGGCACTGGTGCTGGCAGTGCTGGACACCACCGGTTTCTGCCCAGGCTGCCCATGAGCCCTGGAGAGGTCGCTCTCCTCTTGCATCCGTCCACGCCACCTGCCACAGAGCCCACCACTGCGTCCTGCACCCAGTCCTCACACTTCCTTCTGCTTCTTCACGGGCACTCCTGCGGCCTCTGCCTGCCGTCTCCGCGGCTCGCTGGAGCACTTCGCTGGAGCTGCTCTGCACTTCTGCGCAACAACTCTCGCTCCCCTGCCACCCTGCTTGGTGTCCACTGCTACTCCTCCTCGATCAATCACAGCTCTCCCTGGAGCGCAGCATGATGAGTGCTTTCTCAGGAAACCTGGACACCTGGGTGCTCAGACCCTTCACTGTGCGGGCATCTTCCCATGCTGCTCTGCAGGGCACGGGTGAGGTCTCCTTGCTGGGCAAGGGTGGAAACCAGGTTCTTCATGTGGTCTCTTTTGACCCCAAGGGGCTCCTCACTGTGGGAGGAGTCTTGTCACGGCTCCTCATGTGTGGCCTCAGGACTGCAGGGATAGAGGGGACATCCCAACACCCCTGGCCTCCTGGGGGCAGGGTATGTGGTCACTGGAGTTCCAGGTGCACACCTGCTTGTTGATCCCCTCATGTACGCACACGCTCCAGATGGCCTGCCCGTGGGGCTGGTTTAAATTTGTCACTTCTAGACAATTATGGCCCAACAGGTCTGGGTTTTGTCCTGTAGCTCACTTTCTGGTTTGTCACTTCCCAAACACAGCACCAACAGTGTGGGTGTCAAAAGAAAAACAACAGTTAGGACTGCAACAAAGAGTCTCCAGCAAATCACGCTGCAACAAGAGGGACTCGGTCAGACGGGAAGAAGTTCTGACTGCGCGTCTGAGAGCCCAGTGCTGTGGCAGGGAGGCTTGAACTCCCGCCTTCACTCCACTCCCCTTCGATGGGGCAGTCCTGCTTGGGGTGGGGAAGCAGAAACGGGGGACGTCTCCTTTTGTTCCACAGCACCAGTGCAGGTGCCTGAAGAGTCAGCTGATAAGGTGGCAAGGCTCAGATGGCCCTCGGCAGCTCACACATCTCCACTGTGCTGAAAGGACTTGAGCCACCGAGTGGGAGACCCAGGATGGAGCCAGAGGAACAGGACCCGCTCGGTCACATCACCTGTGCCTGGCCTGAGTGTCGACCTCTGGGGCCCACGCAGGTAAACCAAGGCACGAGGCCACTAAGACCTTTCCAAAGGTGGGACCCCCATGGATACCAAAGAAAGATTAGGGGGAGGGGGTGAAGGGTTCCAGAAAGCAGCAAAGGAGAAAGGAAAGAAAGTGGGAGGAAAGGAGAAAGATCCAAGAGCAAGAGACAGGGGATGGGGCGCTCTGAGGGGCTCCTCAACACTGTTCCACCAGCCACACAAGCTTTCGAAGCATGTCTCCCTCCTCACTCTGCACTCTCTGGCCATCAGGAGGGGCTGGACTCCTTCTTGGGAGTCTGGGGTTGGAAGCCCGTCCTTACCTTCCTCCCTAGCAATCAATTAATACGACCTATTCTGCACCCTGTTGTGGTGTGAACTGATCAACACAATCAGTAAGTTGTAAGTATAGGTCATAGACTAGAGGAATAAAGATCTGATAAGTAAGATAACAGAAATAAGCAACTGTAAGACATAGGATTTAAGTCATAGAGTCAGCAGCAAGACTCATTTCTGAGAAAACAAAATGAAAGTTATTTTCTGCTAAATTAAAAAAAAAAACACATATTGTCTTGTGTACTTTGTACCCCACAAAGATGTACTCAACCCAGGCTATGGTGTTCTTGGTGACCTCGACTGTGACTGTGAAGTAGATTCTCACCTCTGCCAACCGCCTGATCAGACCCTAGATGCGGCTGTCTGAGTTGCTCCGCTAACTGCTGTTTTCGTGTCTGTGACTGGCTCGCTTGCATGACGCTAAGGAAAGTCCTTGAGGTACGGTTTTTGTCCTTAAATTCCCAAGACACAGGCCAGGAAACTGCTGCTCTTTCAGAGAGCAACTTGAATTCTGCTAGACTCAGCCCCTGACCAGGTATAATTGGTAAAATTGGCAAAATGAAAATCCTTCAAATTATCCTTCAAATTTGGACTTGGAGTGTTTTCCGAGCGTCTTCCCACAACACACCGACCTGAGGAGCAGGTGTTTTTGCATGTACCCGCCATCTACAACACTCCAAGCAGGAAGGTTTACCTCCAGGCCACCCCGCAGTTCTCTGGGGGGTAGGCCCTCACTCAGGCATTCCCTCAATGGGTTTCCTGACTGGGGGCTCATTTCTGGGGGTCCTCTTCAGAAGCTGCCATCTCAGATCTCTACCGACACTTCTCCAAACCCTAAAATGACAGGGAAAGGCCTGCACTTAGGGCTGGACTCCTTGACTGACTGGGCTGGCCCTCTGGAGGGTCTCCTCACAGCACACATGTGGCCACGTGACGCCTGGGCTCCACAGGCTGTGGGACCCTCTGATTGCTCACGGCCACCTGGGCTCCACAGGCCCGGGTTAAGGACTCCTAACTCAGGGGAGCATTCCACATTTGATTCAATCACCAACTACCTGTGCCACAGTGGCTCATGCCACAGTGGAGACAGGAGCCAGGAACCCTCCAGACAGGTGCAGCCTACAAAGCAAGGTCTGCACTTGCCATGCCTGACAGGTGAGGGGCTACCAGGCTTCTCGTTGCCAGAGGTGAGCAGGGCTGAGTCCTGGGCCTTCAGCTGCCCAAGCCAGGATGGCCAGCTCCCTGCCTGGGGAAGGTGTTCTGCTCCCTACAGCCAGAGCAGACAGACCACCCCAGGATTAAAATGAAGCTGGCCACACTAGTTCTCTACAGTTCCCAAGACTCTTACTTTCATGGGAGAACTTTTTTCTTCCTCAATACAATCTTGTTTTCTTACAAACTCAAAGTCACAAAGTGTTTACCTAACACTCACTGTTCACATAAGTGTTCA
This sequence comes from Marmota monax, assembly GCF_021218885.2. Classification (NCBI taxonomy): domain Eukaryota; kingdom Metazoa; phylum Chordata; class Mammalia; order Rodentia; family Sciuridae; genus Marmota; species Marmota monax. The sequence goes on along the minus strand of NW_026692826.1, from coordinate 10,975,783 downwards.
TCGTGGCGACTCTCCACAGTAAGTCTGGGGGCTGTGGAGGCCATCAGAGCACCACACCCTCTCCTTGCCTCCCAGGAGGCAGCCACCATTACCCAGCAACCGGGCCAGAGGCAGCGGGCAGTCATGAGCTGGGGGGAGCCCAAATGCAGGCCCAAGGCTTATGACTTTGGTGTCATGGTTCCAGCTCAGAAATAGAAAACCCTGCCACCATCACACACAGGAACAATACCCACAAAGAAGGCACAAAACTCAAGGGAACTACATAGAGACCCACGTGTCTCCAGGTCACTACCAGCTCCTTGCAGACAGCCGATCCCGAGAAACACAGCTGCATGTGACACAGGGTGAAGGGATGGGTACCGAGCTTGGCAGCAGGAGTGAAATGAGCAGACATGCACAGGCACACACTCGTACACACACAGACACATGTACAGACAACAATATGGCATTACACACATGCATCTCCTCATGTGCAAGTACCTCTGCAGGCCGGTATGCCTGAGGGTTTTAAGGATCATAAATTTCTAGTATGATTCTAGCCTCCAATTCTGATCTGGTACATAAGAGATTGTAATTAGCACATTTGTATGCAAATACACTGTTAAGACCATTTTTCCTCTGAAGTAGTTATTTACACCAGCACTCCACTCCAGAGCTCAGAGAAGAGAGGCTTAGGTCCAGCCCACGGCACTCTATTTGAAGAGCTGATGGTAGTGGGAGGTGGCACGGCCCTGTGTTTCCAGGAACACAGCCCAGGAGGGGGTGGACAGTCCCTCTTCTCCCCACAGGCCCTATCCCACTGAAGAGCTCCTCCTTTCTGGACTGGGATGCCACCCCTGTAAATAAAAGCTCCCTCAGAGGTTCTCGACAGCCCCGAGGCCTGGTGCCTGAGAGATGCAGTGCTGAGCGACCGTGCAGGTCCTGCCCACTGGGAGAAAGAGCCCTGGTTGGGCTGGAAACTGCATCCTGGATGCTAGTGAGGGAGCAGATCACTTAGAGGCAGAGAGGCTGACATGGGCCTGGAAAGCAAAGGAGCTTGGGTTTGAAATTCTCACGGCTATCTCAGTGGTCCTGTCCACCTATGCCCATCAGCAGTGGTGGGGAGTGTGTCCACACAGAAACCAGCTTATTTACAACAGAACAGCACTCAGGCAAAGAGAAGGGCAGCAGGGGCACTTTGTGCCCAGGGAACTCCTGTGGGCGCTTGGGTCAGTGGGCTTGCCAGTAGCACCACACCCTCCCCACGGGCTGTGCAGGCAGCTCTCTCCCCAGCCAGGCGGGGGCAGGCGAGGCCCACCAGGACAAGTGACTGGAAATGTGGGGGCTGCCTCGGGGCCGCCCCTGGTTGCCAGGCCGTTTCCACGCATTCTAACCAGGAGGGGTGGGCTGACATGGCCCTGGCCCAGGGCAGTGGCTGTGGCGAGGCCACATCTCTCTCCACCAGCAGGTAACAAAGAAACATCCCTAGGGGTGGCTAGGTGTGGGCATGGAAGTTTCCGTGATGTCTACTTTCTTCATGTTTTTCTCTCCTGCACTTTTTCATTTTTTTTTTCAAAAGGTACAGGTGATTTTAGAACCAACTGTAATTTCAGGGGAGCAAAATGATATCTTTCACAGGGGACTGAAGCCTGGGAAATGGCCGTCCTGCCGTGTCCTTGCTGACACCCACCCTGAGCACTGAGTGCCCGGTGGATCAGATGCATCTGTGGCCAGGCCTCCCTGATGTGCTCCCTTGACTCCCGCCGGGGCTGCTTTCCACGCAGCCATCCGACCCTCGGGACAGGCTGAGAGTGTGCGCCCACTCACTGTCCCTCGGCTTATTTGTCCTCCGAGGTGAACAGACTGTGACATGTGCCTTTGAAAATCATCTCAATTCTAAGACGATGGATTTCCACTCACCCGAGCTTCATTCCTTTCCTTCTTAAAACTGCAGTGCTACACTTCAGACGACGAATGTCAGAGCCAAGTAGCGTCTACCCCAGGCAGGCGGCTAGGTTCCGACAGGTGGAACACCACAGCAACACCTCGGAGGGAAGCCGCACAGCCACCTCCTCCGCCAGGCCCCAAGGACATGAGGATGCCACTGACTGGAGGGCAGCTACGTCTGAAGCCACCTCTCAGTGGGGAAGATGGGGAAGGGCACCGTCTCCAGTGGCTTCTCATTACTACAAGGAGAAACCAGGCAAGACCAGCCTGCCACTGGAGGGTGAGGACTGACCTCCACTTGCAGGGACACAGCTGAACACCGGGACCGCAGAGAATCGGTGGTGAGGCCCACTCATTGAATGCAAGAGTCAGCCAAGCTGTGGGCTGTGAAACCCCTTACCTTCCTTTACCCAGCAGCTGGCCGAACCACAGCGATCGGAGGGGCCCATTCGGGAAGCCTCGGAGAGGGCGTGGGAGTACATTTCACAGGCGTGACAGGTGTCCTGGAGAAGGCTCTGGAACGCGGACATGGACCAGAACAGGTGTACAAACGCGGTGCCCTATTCTTGGACAGGACAGCTCAGCGTTAGGGAGATGTTTCCCCTCCAAGTTCACCTATAAATTCAGTTCAGTCCCTTGTCCAATGAAAACCAGAGTCACCTATTTTGTGGAGTCAGACACGTTACTGTAACATTCAAATGTGGAAGAGCAGCGGGGGCGCACTGAGACCCCACGAGGAGGAAAACTAACGTAGACAGGATCCTCGAAAACCTAGAGGGACATGGGCAAGCGATGCAGGGAGAAAACAGCCCTCACAGGGGGAAGAGCCCAGACACCACGGTCAGAGTGCTGGGTGACATGCTGCGTCGCCTGGGGACCCACAGAACCTGGAAGCCCGAACGCCTCTGTGGGCCAGTTGTGAGGAGGACTCTCGCTGTGAGGATAGCCCTTGCTGGGATCCAGCAACTCCCAGCCAGTCACCTTGAGGCACTGAGGCCCTGGACACGGTGGACACTGAAGACGTCGGAGCACCTGTGCAGGTACCTCCCTTCAGACGGACGGAGCTGCGCAGGTTGGAACAGAAACACAGGTGACCAAGGCACGCGGCAGCGGGAAAGGCCAAGGCTCTGGGCTGGCGCAGTGACTCCCGGACACCGCGCTGGGGAGAGTCTAAGTGCCAAAGAACACGGAGCCCGTGACACTTCCTAAAGGACAAGAGGGCACTCCTCCCCTGTCCAGAGGGATGGGGAGCAGCCGGGCACTTCAGGATGGCCTCTCAGAGGAAGGTGGGAAGGGACTCAAACTGCAGGGTGTGCCACACCCTCTCCATCCCACGGGCTGAACGCCAACCCTGCAGGGCTCACCGATTGATGAGAGCAAATGGCCCAGGCCAGTCCCAAGACCATGCCAGGCAAGGAGCAGGCCTGCCCTGGAAGCGCACTCTGCTGGGAACCTTGGCTGACAACAAGAAGAGCTGTGCCTGGGGGCCTGAACCAGGCCAGGAGGCCCCTGAGGGCAGGAGGGTCCAGAGTGAGTCCCTCCTGCCAGAGTTTCTGCCACTTCCAACCTGCCCTCAGCCGGGTGCCCAGCCTCTGATCCATGGGCATGTTCCAGACCCAGACCACAACATGCACACGTGCACCTTTTAAAGTCTGCTTCCTATTTAGAGAGAACTGCAGACGAGAGGTCTCTGGTACCCTCCACTCGGGTGGCCCTGCTGTAGCGCCCTGTAAAACTAAACAGCCACAGCAGCAGGACACAGATGCAGACAGGCCCCATGCAGCACCCCACCAGGACCCTGCTGCCACTCTGCAGAGCCCACCCCTGCCTGCCCTCCAGCCCTGCGGTTCAGCCACCTCCAGATGCTCAGAGATGGAGCTGCGCTCTGCAGCCTTGGGGCTCGCGTTCTCACAGGCGCAGCTCCTGCGGGTCCACCCAGGCTGTGCGTATCAATGGCCAGTCCTCTCTGCAGCCCAGACTCCTGTGGCACCAAAGATCCTGGCTTGTGTAGCCATCCACTTGTGGAAGGGCACCTGGGTGTTTCCAAGCTTTGGCTCTTAACAAAGCTGCTATGAAAACCCGTGTCCAGGTTTTCCTGCGGACGTCTCCACTCCTCTAGGATGAACGTCCAAGCTGCAACACTAGGTCATGTGCCTGGGGCATGTTCTGTTTTATGAGAAACTGTGGCACAATTTTGTGGAGTAGCTGCACCATTTTACATTTCACACACTACGAGAGATCGGTTTTCTGCATCTAGGCCAGCATTTGGTTTTCTTTGTATTTTCTATTTCAGTCATTTTAATGGGTGTATCATGCTACCCACCATGGCTTTAATCGACTGAACGTCCCCAAAGCCAATGGTACCTTTCCATGTGCTCATTTATCATCTGCACGTGCTCTTTAGGGAAATGTCTGTTCTCATGTTTTGCCCATTTTCGGTTGGAGTTCCTCAACTGGTTGGCTGCTGGTTCCTCATGTAGTCTAGACTTTGGTAACATTTTCTCTCACTCCAATGCCTTTTCATTTTCTTTTTTGCAGGGGTACCAGGGATTGAACTTAGGGACACTCAACCACTGAGCCACATCCCCAGCTCTATTTTGTTTTTTATTTAGAGACAGGGTCTCACTGAGCTGCTTAGCACTTCGCTAAATTGCTGAGGCTGGCTTTGAACTCATGACCCTCCTGCCTCCGCCTCCTGAGGTGCTGGGTTTACAGGCCTGTGCCACCATGCCTAGCTCTTTTCATGTTCTTGAGGGGGTCTTTGCAGAGCGGTTTTTAATTTCCATGAGGTCCAATTGATCCAGTTTGTTTTTGGATCCTGCCCTTGGTATATCAGGCCTAAGAATTCTTTGCCCCAAGGCTGTATCCCAATGCTTTTCTCCAATTTTTTTCTAGAAATTTATATTTTTACACTTACATTTAAGCCCAATCCATTTTGAGTAATTTTTCTACAAAGGCTGAGGTGTACGATGAGGGACCCCTGCCTGACACCTTTGTGTGACTCTCCTGATTGGTTCTGTGCCCTATCCTATTGGTCCATGCGTCTATCCCTCTGTCAGTAGCACACTGTCTTGATGACTGTGGAAAGCATCGATACTGAGTGGTTCTCCCACTGTGCTCTCCTTTTTCCAAATTGTTCTGATTGTTTTAGATCCTGAGCTGTTCCATATGAACTTTACAATAAGTTTTTCCATAAAATAGTGCAATTTGCGGGGTTATGACGGGGGACTGAACTCAGGGGCACTTGATCACTGAGCCACATCCCAGCCCTATTTTGTATTTTATTTAGAGTCAGGGTCTCACTGAGTTGCTCAGCAGCTCGATCTTGCTGAGGCTGGCTTTGAACTCATGATCCTCCTGCCTCAACCTCCCCAGATGCTGGGATTACAGGCCTGTGCCATACACCTGGAAGTTGTTGGGATTTTGATACAAGTTGCACTAACATATAGATCAGTTTGAGGACTAACACAGAGTCTTCTAATCCATGAACATGGTATGTCCTTCGATTTATTTAGGTCTTCTTTGTTATCTCTTATTCACATTTACAATTTGTAGCACATAAGACTTGATATTTTGTGTATTTATGCCGAAGTGTTTTATTTTCTTTGCTATGATTGTACATGGCCTTGCTTTTGTTTCTTTGTGGTGCTGGAGATTGAACCCAGGGCCTTGTGCATGCTGGACAAGTGCTCCAGCTTCAGGCTTCGTCTTCAGCCTGGCCTGCGATCTTACTTTTGGTTCTCCACGTTGATTGCTGGCACACAGAACTGTGACTCACTGGGTGTTGGTCGTCTACACTGCCATCTTCCCAGCTCACTTATTGGTTCTAGGAGTTTTGGGGGGGAACATTTCTTAGATTTTTTTACATAGATAATTGTATCATTTGCAAATAGAGTTATATTTGTTCTTTAATGGTTTTTACGTCCTTTATTTCATTTTCTTCATTTTCAAAAACTCCAGTGTTATGCTGACAGCGGTGCTGAGAGTGAAGAACCCTATCTTACTCCAGGTCCTGGGAGAAGAGCTTTCAGTCTTTCACCTGTAGGTTTTATGCAGGTGCTCTTTGTCAGGTTGAATACTCATTTCTAGATCTCTGGGAGTTTTTATTGTGACTAGGTGTTGTATTTTGTTAAATGCCTTTCTTCATCAATTGGTGTGATGATATCTTATGGTGATATGGCGGGAGATACTGGTGGATGTTTGAACATTGAACCAGCCTTGCATACCTGTAGTAAATTTCACTTGGCTCAGTAACTTTACACATTGCTGAATCCACTTTTCTAATACGGTGTTGAAGATTCTGGATGTGCATGTATGCAAGCTTTGACCTGTTGTCTTCTCTTTTTGTACTGTCTTTGTCTACTATGGTCATCAGGCAATGCTGACTCCTCTCTTCTTTGAATGTTGGATAGACTTTTCCAGTGAAAATATCCTTGGGAGTCCTTTTCCAGGAGTTTTTAAAGAATTAACCCAATGTTGTGACTCATCCTACTGATTTTAGACCTTTCCTCTTTCTCATGTCAGCATTGGGTGCTGTCCACGTCCCACTCAACTGATTTGCATATATCCTACATATTTTGATCTGTTGTATTTTCATTTTCATTAAGTCCCATGCATTTTAAATTTTCTTTTGAGGCTTCTACTTTGGCCCACAGATTGACTAAAATCGTATTATTTAATTCCCAAGCGTTTAGATGTCTTTATGGTCTGCTTCTTTCATCTGTTTGTGTCTTCTGCCATTTGAGGAGGTTTTCCGGCATCTGTCTTCAAATACTCCTTCAGCCCCACTCTTTTTCTCCTCTTTCTAGGACCAGATGATACAAATGTTGATAGGTTTGTTACCGTCACACAGATCCCTGTGACTCTGTTCACTTTTCTCCAGTCTTTTTTTTCTCTGTTGTTGATATTGGGCAATTTCTATTGATCTGTTCTCCAGTTCACAGATTCTGTTTTCTGTCATCCTCTACTATTTGCCCCCATGCAGCAAGGTTTTTAAAAAACTGTTATTGTATTTTCAAGTTCTATAATTCCACTTTTTTCTTTTTATATCTTCTTTTTCTTTGCCAAGGTTTTCTATTCTTTTATCTGTTTCAGGAAAACCTGTAACTGATAGGTGAAGCCTACTTCAAAACACTGCTCATGTGATCCCTAATCAGATCCATCTCCAGGTTGGTGTCTGTTGTCTTTTTTTTTTTTTTTTTCGTTTATGTTTTGGTTTTTCTGATTCTTGGTATGATGAGTGAACTTCTTATCAAATTGTGGATGTTTTGAACACGAATTCTTTCACATGTGAATATCCAGTTGTCCCAGCACCATTACTGAAAAAATGATTTTCCCCATTGAATGGTCTTGATACCCTTATCAAAACTCAGCTGACCTTGGTTCAATCCACAGCACCACGACAAATGAACAACCTGACAGTAAAGATCAGCTGACCACTGATGTATGTGTTGGTGTTTTGACTTGCAATTCTATACCACTGCCCATGATGTCTCTCCTTATAATGCCACACAAATTTGATTACTGTAGATTTGTAATTAGTTTTAGTACGAACAGAGTTCATTGCCACTTTCTTCTTTTTCAGGATACTTTTTGACTAATGTTGGTCCTTTGCAATTATATATGAATTTTAGAATTGTCTTGTCCATTTCTGTAAGAAGACAGCTGAGATTTTGACAGGGACTGTATTGAACCTATACATCAGTTTAGGGAGTATGCCCACCTTAACAATGTTAAATACTCCAATCCAAGAACATAGCATATCTTTTCATTTAGTTAGATCTCCTTTAGTTTCTTTTAATAATGTTTTGTAATTTTGAATACACAAGTCTTACGCCTCTTTGGTTAAATTTATTTCACATATTTTATTATGAAGATGATGATTTTATTATTTTTATAACATTGCTTAATTCCTTCCAGATTGTTCACCATTAGTATATACAAACATACGTGATTTCTGAGTACTGACTTTATGTTCTGGTTGGTTTGAGCAGGACTTGATTGCCTGTCTCTGTGGTCTGAGGGTTCTCTTCATCCAGTGACTGGAAGTGTGCACTAGCACGGGTTTAAGTTTGCTTATTAATTTTGCCTTCTATCTTTGCTGCTTCTCTTTGCTAGGTTTGCCCTGGTGCCTGACATCAGCTGTGATCTGCCTGCCCTCAGCACTGCCCTGTGTGAAGGCACACTCCCCACACTCCCTCCTGGCCAGGACTCTGCAGGCCTCCACTCTCTTTTCCAGGTCTTCCTTTTAGCTATCTATCTATTTATTTGCTTTTGGTACCAGGGATTGAACCCAGGGTTGCTCAACCACTGACCACATCCGCAAACCTTTTTATTTATTTTTAAAATTTGGAGACAAGGTCTTGCTAAGTTGCTGAAGGCCTCGCTAAATTGCTGAAGCTGGTCTCAAACTTGTGTTCTTCCTGCTTCAGCCTCCCCAGCTGCTGGGATTACAGGCCTGAGCCATTTAATTTTAGCTGTTGATGGACCTTTATTTTGTACATTTATTTATATGTGATGCTGAGAACGGCACTGAGAACCCAGTACCTCACAGGTGCTAGGCAAGCGCTCTGCCACTGCGTCCCAGCCACAGGCCCTGAAGTCTTCCTTTTGAAGTTTCTCTTTCTGTAAATTCCGCCTCAGCCCTTTTCTCTCAGATTATCTCAAGCTCCTTCTGTCTTTTAAAGCCCATTCTGCATAAGAGAGAGCAGGCTTTCCATGTGACAAGCTCCCTGCAGTGAGCTGACAAAGGCTCCCAGAATCTCTCCCCCCCACTCAGACCAGACAGTGGCGGCTCCTGTCATCTGTTGGTCCTTCAGCTCCCTGGGGTGAGTAAAGAGCTGGCTCAGCAAGAGCCAGGCGCACAACCCAGACGCGCCACTGCAGGGCCTGGAGCCGACTGACCCCATTAGCCAGAGGCTGGGGCCTCTGGGGGCAGGAGGAGTCACGAGGGCCGCTGCTCAGTTGCCCGGGGTGAACCACCTCCTCTTCCCAGTGGAACCCATGTCACACTGTTCAAAACAAATGTCACAGATGGGACCTCAGTGAGCTCATTTCAGAAGGCTGGGTACCTCACAACCAGCCTGGCTACCTAGAGGGACACTAAGTGCCTCCAGTGGTGGCAAGACACAGGGCATGCAGGACGGGGCTGGCCATCGGGAGACGGAACTCACTCTGGAGAAATGGGGCCTCACTCCCACTTGGTACAGGGGAGTGTACACCCGCCACTTGGAGGACCGAGGAATCTCAGTGGGAAGAGTGCAGAGACCCACGTGACTCAAGTCCAGAGCCAGCAAGAGGCAGGGACAACCCTGTCCGGGTCTGCCCTGCACCCCAGGCTCTCAGCTCCAAGGCCTGAGCCATTTGGGCTCCAGGGTTCCAAGCTCAGTTCTTACACTTACACATCAAAAAAGAGGAAGTTCTGTCAAAGCCCCTAACTGCCAGGAGTGTGCCATTTGCCCCTTTACAAATTCTGCCGCGGTGGGTGCGGGCGAGCAGGGGGCCTTCGCGCGTTGCAGTCTGAAAGCAGTGCTCAAGGACAACAGTGGCCAGACGCACATCCCAGACCCCCGCGAGGGCAGCTCCACCCACATCACTCTGAAAGTCGCCTCCGACTCCCTGGAGTGCGCTCCTCTGGAGGCCTGACTGGAGTGTGAAGCACCCCAGAACATCCCTCACTCGGCCCAGCCATGAGCAAGGAGGCCCCACGTCCTGTACTGCTGATGTTCAGTGACCAAGGCCCATCTACCCCCTGCAGAGCCTCCTGGGACCACACAGCACTTCCCAGTGAGCCTCCCGGCCAACAAGCAGCCAAGCCTGACCTGAGCCGAGGCCTAACACGGCAGCACTTGTCCAGGCAGGGACACAGCTCTCCACCCACGTGGCTCACTCCCTTGGCCTCTGCCAAGGCTGGAATGTGCAGCTTCAGCAGCCCCATCCCCAATGTCATGTGTGCCTTCGACTCTGGGGCTTAGGGCTGGGTCCCCGGGAAGTGATTAGATCAGACAAAGTCCCCTTTCACTCATTCAGAGGGTGGAAACTGGTGCTTAGGGCCGGGGCCTCTGGGAAGTGATGAGGTTGGAGAGTCCTCACGGGGTGGAGTCCCCTGAGAGGCTCCTAGTGGGATTGATTATAACAAAGGGAGAGCAACCAGACTGACAGACACACATGTGCTCTTGCCAGAGGGGATGTAGCCCAGGGGCCGGGGCGGCAACCCTCTGTTTGGACTCCCAGGTTCCAAAACCATGAGCCCCAATAAACTTCTCTTTATAAATCAGCCTGTCCCAGGTATTTTGTTATAGTAAAGACAGGCTGATACACCTACATTCCACTGTCACACTGGGATTGGGGTCATGGAGAAACACCAACACTGCCTGCCTACCTCAGACCCACCCGACCTCCTGGGCCTTCACTCTGGTCTCTTCACCATCTGCTGGCTGATGGAAAGGGGCCTGCCCTGCACACAAGGTGTGTGTTAGCCCCCAAAGACTCTAGATTTTAGCAGTTGAGGTATTTTTCTAATTCTAATGAATCCAGCCTGCATTAATTCACTGGAAATGTCTGCAAATTGACTTCCTCTTGCTGTGCAGCCTGGTACACAGCAGTGCCCGATGACGTCAGCAGCTGACATCAGGCCTGTAGCAGGCTGCATGGCAGAAGGCAAGCGTACAGTCACTGTGACACCTACGCAGGCCATGTGACAAACACAGGCAATAGCACCAGCCCCAGGATCATCACAGGAAGACAGAGCGAACAGGAGGCATGGAGAGAGCTGGGATGCCAGGAGAGGGCCAGACCGCAACCCCCTAAAGTAGGCAAAGGAAGTGGGCACAGGCCTCGCCAGCCAGGGAAGGGCCCTGGAGGAGCATGCCTGGGACCTCCTGTGGGCACGCCTCTTGGACAGGGACCGCACCTGGTGGCAAGGACTCACCTGGAAGGCCTGGACAGTAAAGTGGGGTGCACTACACGGTGAGGAGCTCCAGGCACTGGCATCCTGCTGGGAAGTCAGCTTCCCCCCCTGGAGCCTACATGTTCTCAAACTTTTTATCAAACTCAAAATTTCACAGGTTAGTCTTTAAAGATGTCCACTTTGGTGGTGCTTAAGTTTTAAGAACTGGGCAGGTGCAGTGGTGCACATCTGTGATCCCAGTGCTCAAAGAGTTCAAAAAGCCAGCCTCAGCAATGGCGAGGCACTAAGCAACTCAGTGAGACCCTGACTCTAAATAAAATACAAAACAGGGCTGGGGATGATGCTCAGTGGTTGAGTGCCCCTGAGTTCAATCCTTGTACAAAAAAAAAAAAAAATTTTCCCACTAGGGGAATCAGCGAGGCTCTGTGATCAGAGCTGACTGCAGGTCCTGTCTTCAGCCTCACAGGTGGAGCCCGGGGCAGGACCTGGGTTCACTGGCTCACCTCCCACCGTCCAGCTGGGACCACGAGGGAAGCCTGTGCTCAGTGCTGCTCATGGGTCTGCCACACCTGCAACCCCTATTGGCTCAGAGCCCCTTGATGCCCACAAGCGGGAGATAGGGCCAGCCTGGGCACCCACACCCACGCCCACAAGGTGCTTGGAGCCGAGGGTCAGGCTCACCTAGGTCAGAGTACTGGTCACCATACTAACCCTTTACAAAAGCAAATCTGTCTGCCAGACTGGAATTTAGTTAGAACTCTGCCGTATTCAGATCAGATCAGTTTATGAGGCTCTGTGTGGCCCCTGGATTCTAGCCTTTACTTTCACATGCCCAGCACCACCCAAGACTAATCTCACATTTAAACTCCACCATTTAAATATCTAAGAAGGTTAAAAATAACCAGGAAGGTCATTAAGTTCTGGAAAGTGTGGCCCAGGCTCCTGGTCACAGCTGCATCCGGGTCCCTCCTCACAGGAGCAGCAATGCCCAGCAGGTGCAGCTCACAGGGGTCCTGGGAGGAAGAGGGGAACTAAATTAAGAGCTGGATTGCAATAGGAGGAGGGGAGAGCCTACTGTGCTGTGCCCAGGGTCTTGGGCAGGCCTCTGCTTGCACAGCAGATATGCCGTCTTCTGTGGAACACAAGCAACATGAGGCCTTCTGTTACCGTCTTCCATTTCCATTAGTCTTTTTCTAAACTCACCGTCAGATGTAAATACTGGGTGCTGTCTGTGCAGAAAATGTACTACTGGTTTTACTGGGTTCTGGTAAAAGTCTCCCCTCTCAGACTGAGCGCCAAGACACCTTGCAGTGCTCGTTTCCCATCTGACACAGGGTCAGAATGCACACGGTTCACAGCTGCTTCTCAAGTGGAGTCCTGGGAATGCTGCAGACACACCTGCTTGGAGCACAGGTGCCAGGTGAACTGCTGGGACTCTTCCGTGGAGGTCACTGCACTGCGAGCGCGGCCGCCGTCCTTGGAGCAGAGCTCTCCCAAGGTGAGGCACACACCCTCTTTGGGGTCCAGCCCAGGGGCAGGGTCCGGCCCTTGCTCTGTAGGTGCCACTCTGAGCCCTCCTCACAGCGGACTGTCAGGACCCCTGAGGCAGACACTTAACCTCCAGCAAATGGGAGCCCCTCCATGACCAAAGAACACTCCTAGACGGACCAGAACCTAGATGTCTCGGCTCCAAGAAATCACGCGCTCAGATATTCAGACCCAGGTGGCCATTTGGAGCCCTGGGCCTGGCCTCCTTGTTCAGGTCTGCCCCTCTTCTGCATCGACACGTCCCCAAGCTGCCCATCTGCTCCCCACAGCCTGCCCCCACACATCCACACAGGCGAGTCAGCAGCACCTCCTACTCCAAACAGCCCCCTGGCTCCTGCTGCCCTCCTGGCGCCTGGCAGACGCACTTCTCTGGAAGACAAGCTCTGGACCAGGAGACTGACTGTACCAGATCTGCTGAGGGGCCCCTGATGGCATTTACCAGGGCCACCCCACATTTTATCATTTCCCACCAACCTATGCTCTAAAAGACCTATTGATTATGCATCTACACCTGTAATTACGATAATGCGCTCCCAGCCATACCCTGGGCATAAGCTCTTAATTATGATTCAAACAATTAATCAACCAGCACAATTTTCTGAGCATCCGTTCTGTGCAGGAGCCTCCTAGGCACTGAAAAGGGAAAGCCATACAGGCCCTCTGTCAGCCGGGAGCAGGCTTCCTCCTTTCCTTCCTGTATTGCACACACACACAATTCGTTTCTTAAAGTATGGAAATCTCAAGGTATCAGAAGTTTGCAAAGTGGAATGTATATATTGGCACTGGCCTTAAAAAGACCTGAAAGTTGTTCCCCTCCCTAGTAAGACACCAACAAGGCACCTCTGGGCACACATCACAGCCCACATCTTTGTGGCTAGCACCTAACCAGGACCTACAGCAAGTGTATTTTGACCCCTAACGTGCTACATGTTCATAGTTCAAGGGAACAGCGCAATTCCACCCCAGGAGGATTGGAAGGATGTGAGGTCCACCCCAGCCAGAGCTCAGCCCGGCAGCCCGAGGGAGCGGTAGGGCTGGGATGAGCCCTCTCTGCATCACCAAGGGATGCTGGACTCCTCCAGATTTCTCAGCAGACAAGAAAACTGCTCAAGGCGATTCCCGCGCCCCACCTACATCTGACCCCGGGTTTGCCATCTTGACCCAAGGGCTGGGCTGAGTGAGCCACTCAGAACTGCTCTGAGATTTCCCAACTAGGTCAAGATCCATTATTTACAACCTGCGGAGGGCAAATGCGGAGGAGAAGGACTTCCTGGAAGTCGGGGGGAGAAGAGCCGAGAAAGCCAAGTCGGACAAGGGGCCAAGGCTTCCCAAGGACAACCCGCCACCGCCGCGCTGCTGAGCGGGCAAAGTTCCGAGGGTCGGAATGGCTGGAGCCGGGCGGGCTGGGAAGGGACCTCCCGGGCCACCCCGCAACAGCTGAAGCACAAACACTCGCAGGTGCGAGGACGCCTCCCTCCCCGGACCGGCGTCGGGCGGGTGGTGGTGCGGAGGCAAGAGGAGGCCAGTTCACACCCCGCACCTGCCCGCCGAGGTCCGGACCCCCTCAACGCCCAACAATCCTTGCCCCCTGGGGCCACTGTACGAGCCACAGGCGCTGCCCGCGCCCCAGCCGCAGAGCCCCATCTCAGCCTGGAAGGTGCGGCGCACGCTCGGGCTGGGAGTTTGCAGAAATCACCGCTGCGAGAGCCGGGACCCCCGCCAGACTCAGACCCGCCCGCGGCGGGTCGTACAAGGTAGGGTGGGAGGGGGGCCGCGTGCGCGCGCCTGTGCTGGTAAGCTGGCCGTGGGGTGGATCATCTCACCGCTTCTCCGGCCAGGAAGGCGTACACACATTCGCCCATGTCCCCCACCTTCGCGGAAGCACCCACCTTCCAAGCCGGACAGAGCCTGAAAGAGCCCTGGTCTCACCCTGGGGACCCCTATCCCAGTCGCGGGCCCTCTGTCCGTCCCCTCTTCCTCTCACCCAGGTTTTGGCAGGACTGATGCTGGCAGACGGGGCGGCTGCAGGATCCAGGCTCCAGCGGCCCCCTGGACCTCGGTGAAAGCGCACAACGCGGCCGGGCCCGCGCGCCCTGGGGATCGAGCGCGTGGGGCGGGGGCGGCGCCCGAACAGTCCGCCCCGCCCCCTCCGAGTCCCTCCACTTCAGGCCAAAGTGTGCACGGCGGGCAGTGGCAGCCCGCGGAAAGGCGCCAGCGCCCCCATCCCCGCCCTGGACCCCGGAACTGCGGGGTAGACCGCGGCTCCACGGAGCGCGCAACTTTACCTCGGGGCTGGCTGCCGGCTGCACGCGCCTGCCCGCGGTTCCTCGGGGCGGAGCGCGGCGTCCGCTGGCCGGCTGCCCAGAGTCTGGCACCGCCCTGCTCATCGGTTGGTGGGTCCTGCCCGCGGTGGCACGGCGCCCTCTCGCGCCCAGCGGGGTCCTGGGGAGACCCTGCGGCAATCAGAGCCGCCCGGAGCAGCGTGGAACCCCGCAGCTCTGGGAGCATGAGACAGGGCTGGTAGGCCCACCACTTGGAGGAGCAACCTGGGACACGGACAGGTGCATATACACGCGCACAGATCCAAGCTAATGTGCTCACAGCATCGCACTCATGAGACTTACACATGCATAATCACTTGGACACATACACATTCATGCCAGCTCTCACACCCACACCTACAGGCTCACACTCGGTGCTCACGCTCACACACTCATAACTGCAACATCACACACAGGTATACACACACTCAGGCTTTCACACTTCCATACCCATAAACCCGGGCACACAGCCACGTGCACACGCACACATGCACACTCTCATAACCCAACACATGCACATGCACACTCATGCTCATGTGCTCACATGGACATACACCCAGGCACATTCATGCACTCAGGCACTCACATACACACCCAGGTGCTCACACTTGCATTTCACCCAGGGGCCTTTCCAGAGACACTAGCAGTGGACAGAGCAGAGCACATCAGAGCAGTGGACAGAGCCTGAGGCCCTGGGGAGGACATGTGACTATGAAGGTCTGGCTTTGCAGGATGTGCCTGCTGTCAAGCCCCAGGCGACCTGTGGAGGGATCCTGGGCACACAGAAGGCTCCAGTGCAGTGTGTCACTCTTGCATCCAGAAATGGAGACTTTCTGCCCAGCACCAGGCCTGGGAAGGGAGCCTTATTCCCTCTGGAATCATTCACTGGGTGTAGCTGTCGGGAGGCCAGGGCCACTGTCCCTGAGACACCACTGTCTCCCAGGGGATGTGACCATTTCTGGGCAGCAGCTGGGCAGCAGCTGTGCTGTTGGGTCAGCAGATGTGCCTCACAGGGCTGTGTTCCTGGCCCCTGAGGTCATTGTGACATGAAAGTAAGCAGAGAACGAAGGAGCCCTGGGGAGGTCCGCGCCTGCACCCTTGGTGAGAGAGAGCGTGGTCCCCATGCACTGAGGCCACAGGCTCCCTGGGCCTGTCCTGTTCTTCCTGGGAGGACCATCCCAACCTGGCTAACATGGCTGCCCATTCAGACCCTCACCTGTGCCAAGCCTCCAGTGGCCGTGGACCTGTGGAGTGGCCTGTCACAGTCCACCCCACCCCCGCAACTCTTATTCATCCAGCTGGAGGGTTTGCTGTCCTTTCCTGGCCTTGAGGTACGTTTGTGAATGACCTGCCTTGGGGAGACAGATCTCCAGATCTGTCTCTATTTGTGCAGCTCTTAGGATTCTTTTTTCTCTAACCCACAAATTTGGTCATCTGTTTCTTTAATATCTACATGCAGGGCTGTGGTTGTGGCTCAGTGGTAGAGGGTTTGCCCAGCATGTGTGAGGCACTGAGTGCGATCCTCGGTATCACATAAAAATAAATAAATAAGATAAAGGCATTGTGCCCATCTGCATCTAATTTTTTTTAAAATCTACATAGAGTATGTTACGATTGGTTCCTGTTGGTTTCATTTTGTCAGTTTTTACTAACCGCTTTAGGGACCTGTCAGTCATTCCAGGATCTTAATGCTCTGCTCTTCTCACCCCTCCTCTGCTGGAATATGGGGTCCTGAGCTGGCCATCCAGCACCACCGGGGGACACATTGCACAGGGTGCCTGGCTCCTGCTGGGCACCACCAGGCTGTCTCTGGTCTAAGAAGCAACATCTGTGGCCTGGCTGTGGAGCCGGGCTTGGCTCTGCCTCCCATCTGTGCTTTTCTGCCCACTCGACATTTCCCATCACGTTTGGGAGGCTGTCAGTGTTAAATGCATTTCTGAAACTGAAATGAAGCCCCTCCGATGTGAACTGGTAGGTCTGCAGTGTGCCACACGCACGTGGGGACGGCACCTGCCTTCTTCGCTGCTCCAGTCCCTGGCTTCTTCAGCCTGGGGCGAAAGTCCACCACTTTCTTTTCGGGTGAGCTTGTTGGCAGGGATGGCGGAGACTATGCCCTTGACCCAGTGCCTCACTCCCTGTTTCAGGGTCCTTGTCTGCAGGCTGGGGACAATGGCAGGTCACCCTGCTGTTGGATCGATCACTACATGAGTTGATTCAGGGCCTGACTGCTCTGTGGTGAATGGCCACCCCCGCTCTCTGTCCCTGTTTTGGTGCTGGCCAGCGTGAGCCGAGCGCTGCTTCCCTCCCTGCGTCTCTCCTCGCCAGCCCCGGTTTTCCTCCTCCACTCTGCTCCCTGTTGGGTTTGCTGCTTTGATTCTGGACTTGGGTGTCCGATGCCTCTGGGATTGGAGTTGGGCAGCAGGTACAGGAGGCCAGCCAGCAGGGGCTGGCCCTTCTGTCAGACTTTGGTGTCAGGGAACCAGAGAGGTGGAAAGGGGGGTCTGCCAGCACTGGCTGTGCCCCTTGGCTTTCTTGGGTATCAGTCTGCGTCTGGGCCACACCTTTGCCTTCTGTGTGGCTTCTGTCTCAGGAGGGAGCACAGCTTCCAAACACTTTTGCCTGTAGACATGCTCTTCGTGGGAGTTTGCGAACTTGTGGAACACAGAGGGCAGGCCCCCGGCCCACTGTGTCTGCAGCTCCCCAGGTCCTCTGCTTACAGAGTGCTCTGTTCACCTGCAAGGCAGCATCATGAGCGCACTCATCTCCCCTCTATGAATGTTGTCAGTGTTTCCCGGGCTCCAGGGTCCCTGGGAGAGGTGTTTAGATAGAATCTGGCCCTGCATCCAGCTGTGAGCACTTTGGCAGCCATTTGGAACCTTCTCTTCATGGGAGCAGCTGTGGCCGAATCCCAGCTGGTTTGTTATCAGTGGGAAACTGCTGATGTGGTTGTTGCCTGCCAGGCTGATCGAGTGCCGAGACCCTTTAGAAGAGGCCCTGGTGCTTCCTGGAGGAGTGAGGATAGAGGTGTCATGAGACCCATCCACTAAGACACTGACCGTCAAAGCTGGCAGACTGGACCAACATAGGGATGCTTGCCCGCCCCAGTGCCCAGAGCACAGGTCCGTCTCCCCACACCCCTGGACAGGAAAACGGGAGGTGAGACTCCACTGCCCAACAGCTTTATGCACAGCTGGCTTCTCTCAGGCTGAGTCTGCAGGGCACCCTGGCCCAGAGAGCCCAGCCTGGATTCCGCTTTAGAGCTGTGCCTAACCCTGACCTGCTGCACTTCTCCACACCATGCATAGGTGTGAGGAGGTCAGAGCAGCCTCCACTGTGCCTAGACCCCATTCAGCAGGGCCAGACCCTGGGTGTGGAGGCCTCCGTGTGTTGGTTCCAGGAGACGGAATGAGGTAGACCAGCAGTTGGGGGCTTCAGGAAGGGGACTTGAGAGTCTTGAGAGCCCATTCCCTGTGGTGGGAGCATCCCTCCATCAAGGCGGGGATGGCAGAGTAGATCTGGAGGGAGGGTGGCTGGCCTGTGGGCATCTGGGGGAGTGGCTCCGCCTCCTGCCCAGTCTGCAGGCTCTGCCCTACCTGGCCCTCCCTCAGTCACCATCGTCACCAACTTAGATGTGTTAAATGGTGAACCGAGGCACACAACATCGAGTGGTGAAGAGTTCATTTGAAGAAGCCAGGTACTGGAGCAGCGGAGAAGGCAGGTGCTGTCCCCACATGCGTGTGTCACACTGCAGACCTACCAGTTCACTCAAAGGCACAAAGATGCACAATGCTACAAACTAGAGAAAGAAACACAGAAGGCAGTGGAAGGAACCAGGTGAGCCTGGCCATGGGAAGGCTGAGACCCTGGGAAGGCCAGCTCCTTTGCCTCAGCGTCAGAGAGGTGCCATCGTCAGAGACAGGCCTCTGTCTCTCACACAGAACACCAGAAAAAAAGCCAGCGAGAATCAGGAGAGTTAGGCAGACCTGCTGAAGAGCTCAGCGCCCAAGTCCAGCTCCACACCCCTCAGTGGATATGTGGCCTTCGGCCAGGGAGAAAGCCAGGTCTGGGCTACTGGATGTGGCTTCTGTGCAGGTGGCAGACTTCCCAAGTGGCCCATGACACTGGGAACTGGCAAGAGCCATTGAGCTGTCCACTTTAGATGGCAGCACACATAGCGTCCAGCGGTGTCTCAAGAGAGCTGATGCCAACAATAAGGTGGGCCCCTCTTGTTCTGAAAAGAAATGAAAATCACATTTAAGACCTGGAAGAAGATTGCTGATTTGAAGGAAACCAGGAGGGCTGGGGATGTGGCTCAAGCGGTAGCGCGCTCGCCTGGCAGGCGTGCGGCCCGGGTTCGATCCTCAGCACCACATACCAACAAAGATGTGTACGCCGAAAACTAAAAAATAAATATTAAGATTCTCTCTCTCTCTCTCTCTCTCTCTCTCTCTCTCTCTCTCTCTCTCTCTCTCTCTCATTAAAAAAAGAAGAAGAAGGAAACCAGGAGGGGAAGCACCTGACTCCGGGAACAGGCACTAACAGAGACGGGCCTGCAGCTGCCCGCGGCCCTCCAGCAGGCCTCCAGGTGCTCCAATGTGCAGACTTGGGCGTAGCTCACAGCTGGCCCTCCAGGCCGGGGTTAAGAAAGAAAAGCAGCTGCAGGCTCAGGGCGCCGTGCCCGGGGCTCTGCAGCCAGACAAGCCAATGGAGCTGCCCTGTCGCGAGCCAGGCCCGTGCCGGCTTACCTCTGCTTGTGTTTGCCTTGCCCATTTCCCTCAGGGATCCCAAGCCCCTTCCGGCTGGGAGCTGACTGATCCACAAATCCCTGCTTGTTCAGATGAACTCTTCACCACTCGATTGTGCCTCGGTTCACCATTTAGCACATCTAAGTTGGTGACGATGGTGACTCAGGGAGGCCAGTAGGGCAGAGCCTGCAGACTGGGCAGGAGGAGGAAGGGATGGGCAGGGTGTGGGGAAGGGCAAGTGAACCTGGCACTAGGAACCCCGCCGCCACGTGTACGTCCAAGGTACCGATGGGAAAGGAGCGGGCGGAACATGCAGGGCAGTGTGAGGAGAGGTCTCCAGCTCGCTGTAGCCGCGGATCGTAAGAATCTATTATTTTCCTGCATTTTCCACCAAGAATTGTGGGACGTTGGAATGCACCACACACCAAGGGTGCCGTTTGGCTCCTCTGCATGGTGGCCAAACATCCCACAAGAGCAACTTAGGAGGAAAGTTTATCAGGGGCTCAGGGTTTCGGAGGTCTCAGTCCACAGACCATGACTCCACAGCTCTGGGCCCAGGGTGAGGCAGCACATGATGGTGGAAGGACCCAGTGGGGAAGAGCTGCCTAGCACATGGTGCAGTCAGGAAGCAGAGACACCGAGAGGGAGGAACTCAGGGAAGATGCACCCGTCCAGGGCAGCCCCCAGTGGCCCACCTCCTGCAGCCACGCCCCATCTGCCCACAGTCACCCCCCATTTTGTCCAAACTGGGATGGACTGATCAGGTGACAGCCCTCAAGAGCCAATCATTTCACCTCTGAACACTCCTCTCAGGGCAGCCCGCAGGGACTCCGACCCCTCTACACTTTGTCTGACCTCCCAGGCCTCCCTTTGAGATCTTGGTGGAAAACTCCATGACCCTTAACTTGAGCATCCTGCATTCCTGCAGAACCCTGTGGATGATGCAGCCAGCTAGCACAGTACCTAGCCCCCTAGAATCACAGCGTAGCAGCCTCGGAGTGCCTGCACGGCTCAGCATAGTGAATCGACTTCCTAGGCACCCCTGTGTAAGCAGGGCATCTACTGTCTTTCCTCAATGGAATATTCTGTCCTGTGCTCTGCAACTAGTAGTAAGTAGGTGTGGTCTTGCAGATTCCTGAGGTGCCTCAAGCCATCTTTCCTATGGTCTCTGTGCTAAGTACTTAGCATATTTTTAAGGGTTCTAATCTCTTCAAAAAGCACAATTTCCTTGGCCAACTTTACAGGCACTTTTCTGGCCAAACTGTAATTAAAAAAAAAAATCATTTAGCTCTGCTTTCTATTCCGAATCCTCACAGTAAACCTGGCTAAAAATGCCAGCAATATCCATATCATTAACTGAATGCTTTGCTGCCTTGAAATTTCCTTGGCTAGATTAGTTAGTTCATCACCTTTGAAGTCAGCCTCACACAAATTCTCATAGGATGGGGAAAATGTAGACAAGTTCTTTGCCAAGAGGAAACATGAATGATCACTAGTCCAATTCCCAATAGAGATCATTCCCAACAAAGTCTTCATTTCTCTCTGAAACCTCATTGAAGCCAGATTTAAAGTTAGGTAGTCAGTGTAGTCAGGTAAATCGGGTCTAATATGGAGTAAGATCTAAAATGGAGGCCAGGTTGAGAATGAAATCCGGGAAACGCAGGACAACTCTTGGAATGTTAATGAAGTCTGGGAAAAGCCCAAAAGCCCAAGAGCAAGCACTCTACCACTGAGCTACTGAAAAACCAGCCTCTACCTCAGAGCAAAGCCTGTCCAAGGAAGGGACATCACCTTTGTCCTTGGAAAAACCCACAGAGCACTCCTAGGCACATTCCCACCCTGCTGAGTTGTTTATCTACAAATAACAGGAGAGATCTGCTGCGCCAGGTGTCCCTGACTCAGTCAGGCTAGGTGGGGACCCATAGCAGCCCCCTAGCAGCCACCAATCAGCAGGAGACAGGGAAATACCTGGGATGCCAGATGACCCCCCCAGTGGTTTATGGTGGTTGATAACATGTTGGGAAACCAGGTAGTTCAGCACGTACACCCCTCTTGGCTTAAACCAATCCGTTCAAATGAATCCCCCTTTTGTACTGACCAATCCCCCCTACCCAACTTATTCCCGCCAGTGAGTGTGCTAATCATGTTTTAGAGTTGTTATTTGATTTTCCCGCGGTGTGTGATGATTTGCTAAGGGATGCTATGATGTAGGTGAAGTCCCTGCCCTCTCCAAAGAGTGTGTAAAACTGCTGCAAACCCAGGGCTCGGGGCCTCTCAGCGTCACCAGTTGCTGTGTGTGCGCGCGTGCGGAGGACCGAGCTAGCTCGCAGTAAGCACCTCTTTGCTGCTTACATTGATCTTGGGTCTCTGGTGGTCTTTGGGGGTCCTGAATGTGAGCATCACACACAGCCCCAGCCCCTGACATAAGTCTTTAGGGTCCACAGTTCTATCGGCATTCTGGTCTAAGCTCCCAGCAGAACTGCCTTAAGCTCTGCCTACAAATCCCAAAACTTTTGCATCTTTCATCTCTAAACTTTCCAAAATTCCTTCCTCCAACCATTTCCCAATGCTTCTGAAGCCCAGGGTTAGGTTGGCTACAAGGACCCCACATCTCAGTAGTGATTTCTGTTTTAGTTAGCTTTTCCATTAGCATGACCAAAACACTTGGCAAGAACAACTTGGAAGGGGAAAAGTTTAATTGAGGTTTCCTGGTTTCAGAGGTTTCTGTCCAAGATGGCTGACTCCATTGCTTTGGGTCCAAGTGGAGGCAGCAGATCACGGGGGAAGGGACCAGCAGAGGAAATCTGTTAACTAATGACAGCAGAGAAGAGAGAAAGGAAGGGACTCGGGGAGAGGCCCCCTTCCCGGCACAGCTGCAGGGACCCACCCCTCCAGCCCACAGGTCCCTCCCAGTCAGTCCTGGGAGCCCGACGGGCTGGTTAGTCACAGCCCTCACCATCCAATCCCCTTCCTCTGAGCATTCCCACACCAACAGGAGCTCGAGGGACACACCATTCCCACTCATGGTCTCCCGCCACTGCAGCCTCCACTCAGGAGACTGCAGGGGGAGGTGCCCGGCTTCCCTCTGTGGCCTCTGAGCACAACGGTGACGGTGACGACGGGGAGGTGCTCTGCTGGAAGCCCTGGCAGCATTCACCAGAAGGTCACCACCTTCTGGAACACCGAGAAACACTATTTCTCATCACCCACCAACGGAGTGAGCCAAAGTCCAACAAAGTCCAACAAAGAACCTGATCTATTAGACATCCTCACACTAAAAATGAAAAGGAAGGGGAAAACAGTTGTGCAGGTGTCATCGCCAGTCTCAAGCCAGATGACAGTACGGCAGACTTTGCCCAACACTCCCCTCTGCCCTAGTGTCTACCCAACAGGGAGAGGCTTATTTGTCCATAGGCGGCCTCTGCTGCAGGGTCAGCATGTTAGCCAGGGCTCTCGGCTCAAGCCAGCCCACACTGCAAACTGGCCCAGCACTCAGGAGTTGGCCCTGCAGCCAGGTGCCCAAGGGGACTGAGTGGGGTTTCATGGACACCAGCCCTCTCTCCAGCTCTTGGCTCTGCTCCTCCTGGCCCTACTCGCCCATGGGAAACCATGGAGACGAGGCCCAGTTGCTCCAGAGAAGGTCTGGGCACCCCACAGGGCTGGCTGTCCAGGGGCAGGAAGGACTCCATGGGCCTCTTGGAACGGGAGCAGTGGCTCCGTGGGGCTCCTGTGCTGTGAGTCCCGGGAGGACCCGCGGGCCTCGAGGCTGTCCTGGAGCAGCGTCTTTGGTCCAGGACCGCATGGCACAGGTGACGATTCAGTGCCCCGGGCCTGTTCTCAGCCTCACTCCAGGGACGGCAGGGACGGGTCATTCTCTGACACCTGGAGCAAGGGCACTGCAGGGCCCCTAGCCTGAGGTCTCTGGTAGAGAAGATGGAACTCTGCTTCAGGGTGAGACGAGACTGCGCTGGGACGCTCTGGTGCTGCCCTGGCTTCACAGGTGAGGAGAGCTTGGCAGTGTCTCCCAGACACCGGGAGGGGGAGACAGCATCCCGATCTGTGTCAGTGTTTGAGGTCTGTTTGCTGTGATGAAGGAAATGTGGGCCTGACAGCGCCGGGGAGCAGGAGGCCGGAGCATGCTGGTGCGGGAGCCGCCTGGCCCCACTGGCCGCTCTGATCCTCCTCCAGATCCCGAGCCTCTGGGAGCTGCTCAGGAGCCAAGAGTGGAGACGTGAAGTGTCCCACAGCCAGTCCCCACCTCTCAGCCGAGCTCTCCATCAGCTGTCCCCAGACATGTCTGCCAACATGTCCTTGAGCTGTGGGGCCCGGAGCTAGACCCAGCACTGTGTGAGCTCCGTCTGGAAGGACCTGGCCTGGGTCAGACACGTTGCCAGCCACCTGACACCGGGGAGCAAGCTTCTTGGAGAGCCAGTCATCAGGTCAGGGGGCTGGCTTCTCCTTCCCCTGTCCTTCCTCTGGTCGACAGCTCTGCGGAGCTTCGGCCTGCTTGCTGACAGACTGACAAGTCAAGTTGCAGCAGCAGAAGCAGCAGCCAAAGCACCTGTCTGTACTCATGGACCGAGGGCCATCAGCCAGATCCCCCCTCGTAAAATTACTTCTGGCCCAGGAACTTCCCATAGCTGCCCACAGTGCTGCTGCTTGTCATGGAGACACACGTGTTCAGGGCCCAGGTGCGACCATGCAGGTGGACATGTCTGTGCCGACGGACCCCCTAGGTCATGCTTGGGTCCAGGGTCCCCCTC
The DNA here is from genome assembly GCF_021218885.2 of Marmota monax. Taxonomy (NCBI): domain Eukaryota; kingdom Metazoa; phylum Chordata; class Mammalia; order Rodentia; family Sciuridae; genus Marmota; species Marmota monax. The sequence continues at coordinate 10,951,572 of NW_026692826.1, read as the reverse complement.
CTCCAGATGGGGCTGTGTGTGTTGTCCTGAAACCCATAGGGAGCTGGACAACCAGACTCCAGTGGTCTGTGGGTATGAGGGTGCACGCTGGTCCAGGAGCAGTGGCTTCTCTAGACCCTCTTCAGGTGAAGCAGTGGAAGGGGCGGGAGGATCTGGGGCTGCCGGTCACGCCGTCGTCAAGGAGCGCCACCCAGCTCATCTCTTGCCGCTGGCCTCCCTAAGCTCCTCCACTGCCTTGCCCTGCTCCTGCTGGATTGCAGAGGTTCTGGCCTGTGTTCCAGGATCGGGCCACGATGCCCTGACTTGGCAGGGGCTCCTGTGGTCGCTTTGCTTTCTGTCTCAGCAAGTACTGGGGACACCACTCATGGCCATCTCTTCTCTAGCTAGTGCCCGTCTGTGAAGCGACTGCTCACAAGGAATATGAACGGAAGGCTCCTTCTCCAGCTTCCTGACCACCAGGACAGAGAGACCAGGGTCATCAGTGTCCATGCTTGGCCTGGCCTGGCTGCTCTCTGGCTGACTGTAGAGCTGGGTGACCTGATGTTGGGTCAGTCCACGTTCAAGCGGTGAAGAGTCTGAACGCTGACGGGGGAGGCGAGGTCTGAGATCCTGTGCACGCGGATCCAGTGCCCCCTGGCTGCTCTCAGCCTCACACCTGGGATGGCAGGAACACCTGGGAGCAGGTGGGTGCTTCCTGGGAGCACTCTGTGAATAAAGGTGCTGCCTCAGCCACGGGCCAAGCCTGGGAGCAGGTGGGTGCTTCTTGGGGGCCCTTTCTGTGGAGGTCAGTGGCCAGCACTAGTGGAGCCATTTCTGCATTTCCAGAGCACATGTCCAGGGTGTCCTCCCTGCTCCAACGCCCTGCCAGCCTACACCGCAGACCTGGCAGAGCCCCAGCCAGCATGTCTCAGAGGCAACAGGCCGGCCTGGCCCAGGCCACACGTGTGCGTGTGCGTGTGTGCGTGTGTGTGTGCACGCGTGCGCACGTATGCATGAATGCGCACATGAGCACAGCATGTGGCCTGAAAGCACAGTCTACATCACAGCAGACTCTTCAGTCTGGGGACAAACCATGGTAACAGTCATGGCTTTCGGCAGGCTAGCCCATCCAGGGGCTGCTAGTGCTCCTGGCTGGCAGGCAGGCCGACTCCACCTGCTCCCCGTCAGCTGGGGCTGCAAACCAGGCCTGCTGGATCCCAGAAGGGTAGGAAGTTCTCTGAGCTGGGCGCCCTATGTGCAGCACGCCCCTCCCTAAGAATGCTGGCTGCCAGGAAGCTCTGCCTGTGGCACGTGGCCTGTTCTCGGCTCCTGGGGACGTTCTGTCTAGTCTGATAGCTTGGCTGCTGTTTGCCTGGGCCTTCGCCAACCAGGAAGCCCCAGGGGTGGTTTAAGGAGGCCCAGAGACCAAGACCGGCACGAAGACAGACCGCCAACCAGTGTGCATCCGTGGCTGATCCCAGGAGTCTTGCTCTGATGCTGCCCAGGTGGCCTAGCTCTCCATGAGCGTGAGGCCCATCGTCTGCCTACGGGAATGTGGAATAGGATGCAGAACTGACCCTTTGTCCTGTGCCAGGCATGGGATGCCTACACACTGTAAGGGAGTGAGGTGCCACGGGCAGGATGGCTGAGGGGCAGCCTGGCTGGCCTTTGCCATGCGGGGTGTCCCAGCACACCTTCCCTGGGACCTGGCCAGAGCATCCCGCCATGTCGACCGTTCACGCCCCGTGCACCCTCCCCACCCGTGGAGCAGGACAAGGCTCTGTCAAGCCCCTCTGCTGGCTGGGCCCTGGCTCCCACCATCTTGTTTCCCTCTGCCCCTTCCCATCAGGGTGCCTGGGAGCAGACCCTCTCCACACTTGGAAGGAAGAGCTGTCACTTGTCACCTCAGGAGATGCTGGGGCAGTGTGGACGGCCTCTGGTGCACCTGCCATGTGGTCAGCCGAGAGTCACTCTGTCCCTCTGGGAGCCTCCTGGACAGGGTGGACAGTGGCTCCATGACCGACCTCCTGCCACGTCATCGTGACTCCACTCGTGACACCACTGTGAGTGACAGCATCCGTGTGAACTCATTCAGTGTGGGCCATTCCGAGGGACAGGGACGCGAGGGATGGCAGGGGCACTGCTGTGGCTCTGGGCTTCTCGGGGACACACTGGGAGCACACCTCTTCAGCAGGCAGGGTGTTGCCCAGGGAGCCGTCCTGTGGGCTGGCTCTCCTAACCCAGCATGACCAGTGGGACTGGGAAGGACCCTGGGTAGCATCAGCAGCCTCTGCAGCTGGCAGCTCCCAGGCCCTGGCAGCTCCAAACTCATCTAGCCCCTGCAAGAGCATGTGACGAAAGGGCAGTGTGGTCACTGCTGCAGGGGCCTGACGCCAAAGAGCACCCTCCACAGTGACCCTTGGGTGCAGGAACTCCTGCCCTTGGAGAGCTGAAGGCCCTCCGGGGCTGGTCCAGGGCTGGCGAGGCGGGTGAAGAAATGCCCTGCGGACATGTGTCCAGACTGAGATTGGTCTGTGCTCACTCAGCCCTTCAGCAAGTGGACGTGACGGGCCCACCCAGGAGCCTGGCTTCCACACTCCCTTCCCACCTGTGCCGCCACTGGGAGAGATTCAGGGGCCAGAAGACAGGTGCGCCCTTCAGGGTGTCCCTGTTCCTTGGGACAGTGCACAGTGTGTCGGCCAGGCTCAGCTAACACAAGGCAACACACAACCCTGGAACATCTATCCTGGAACAACGTGAGAGGAACAGCGCCCAGTGGGAGGCCGAGGTCGCAGTATGGACTGTCCCCTGGCCCTGTGGCTGGCATGGAATGACTGGAAAATTCCTCTCCCCTCTACACCTACCAGGCAGAAATTATCAGGACCAAAAATAAAAAGAGGCCCCGCAGCTTTGCAAACAGGCAGAGCACTGATTGAAAGCCCCTGAGACTCCTCCCAGGTGCCACGGAACTCCAAGGCAGCAGAGCAATTAGAGAAACATTTGATAGTGAGAAAAAATATATCAAATCTGCTAGCTTTAAAATGTTTTTGTCAAACTGAACTCTGGCCAAGCTATAAAAGTGTGAATTTTGATTTTAGAAGGAAGAGCAGCAGCCCACGGTGCCGGAGCAACACCAGGTCTCTCAGGAGGTGGATGCTGCTGAAGCAGAGGGAGATGTCCCGACAGGAGGTGGCAGGCTGTGTTCTCGCCATATATAACTGGTGCGCAGCCTTGGAACTTTCCAGCGCGGCCCCACATTGCAGCAGAAGGTGCGCCCAGGAGGCTCATGTCCCCAGGCCTGGAAGCATGCCATGGCTGCTGCTCCCAGAGGCTACTGGTTCCCTCAGGATGAATCCGAGGACTGCGGAGCAGAGGGTGCAGGTGGCCCGCCCAGCCAGGTCCTTAGGCCTGGCTCCTCCCGCCGCTGGAGCACAGCTGGGGCAGACACCCTGCAGGTGAAGAGCTCAGGAAGTCAGCCCACAGGGGCATGTCAGAGAAGGTGGGCACCAGCGATGGGGCTGTTTCGTTTCCCAGGAGCAGCTCGGGTGGCAGGGGCGCGGTGCCCTCAGTGGCTGCTGTTCTGCTCTTTGCCCCAGGCTGGTGAACTGTCGGCCGGGTGGTGGGAAGGGAGTGTGGAGGGTGGCAGGCCCCGGTGGCTACCCAGGCCCCACCTGTGGTGGCTGGCAGGCAGCAGGGAAGCCCCCCACTGGACAAGCCCTGAGGCACCTCGTGGCTGGGAGGCGCAGGGATCGCTGTCTTGCCTGGTTTTGCTATCCGTCACGTCATTAGCCAGCGCTCTGGGGATTCTGTCCGCATACTGATCTCCTTGTGATTTTTTGGTTTGATTGTGGTGCCTGCATGTGTGAGCATATAGGAAGGACCCAAATACTTATTTTAATATGCTCCACAAGAAGGAAGGCCGAGGGCAGCTTGGCACAGCAGACGACACCCACGGGGCAGCGAGGTGAGTGTCCCCACAGGCCAGCGTGGGCTGAGAGGTCGTGGAGCGTGTCTGGGATGCAGTTCCTTCTTTTCTGGTGGCCCGAGTTCCACTGCCTGCAGAGTGGTCCGAGGAGCAGCCATGCTGGCTCCCCAGGGAGCCTTTCGAATGCAGAACCTCAGCCCACTGGACCACAGACGGGACTCTCCGTTCCAGCCAGACTTCCAGGTGAGCTGTGCAATTAGGGCTCCAGGAGCTGCGCTGAATGCCTGCAGCCCCCGCTGCATTTTCATTTGATGCTGAGAGGAGGACAGCTTCTTTGCAGCCATAAAAGGACCCGAGCGGCGAGCGGCGAGCCAGACTCCTGCAGCGAGGCCTTGCACCTGTGGGTTAGGAACTCGCTGGCCTGCCCAGGGCAGGAGGGCAGGGCGGGCTGCTGAGAGCTGCTGTTAGAATGCCGGGAGCTTCTGCCAGTCAGATAGCCGTCATCCTTAAAAGTTAACACTCACAAGAGTCAATGGAAGACATTATATTAAAAACAGAACTCATCGTCTCCTAATGACTTCTTTGCACTTTCTTGTTACCTGTTGCAGGTGGGGGCCACCAGGGATCAGCAGGGCCATGAATGAGCCACCGGCCATATTTACGGAGGACTTCCCACGCAGCCTCGCTGCAGATGTCCGTCCCACCCCTCGTTCTCCCCTCAGCACAAGGCTGCGCTGCAGAGAGGACACCCAGGTCAGGCAGGCTGCACTGAGGCCTCTTCATGATGATCGCTATCTGACTGGTCCCTTCTCTTCCGACTCAGCAGAGTGAGCTGCCTCGTGAACAGTGGGGAAGGTTCTGGAAGATGTGACTCGTTCCCAGGCATGGCACAAGGTGCAGTTGAAGCTGAACCAGACCAGTTCAAGAGGCTGGGGGAGGAGCTGCAGGTGAAACCTGAGCCCCAAGCCAGGGGGCAGCGTCAGACTGCCACCCTGAGCTCAGTGCCGGGTGTCCCCACTTCTGCATGTCCGTGTCACATAGCCCTGCCTCAGAGGATAGATGTCACACAGCCCACCTCTGGTGACCAGAGTCGCCTGGCCTCACCTCTGAGAACGGACATCACACGGCCACCCCTGGTGCGCAGACCAGCCTGCTCCTGATGAACACCACCAGTGATCCCCAGATCTGGCCACCAGTGGTCCTGCAGCGTTCCCAGGGGAGGGGCCTGCCTCACATGGGACAAGAAGACACCCCAATGGGAAGGCGAGCCCTCTGCAGTGGCAGGTCCCTGGGTGTGAGCCGCCCAAGGAAGCCTCCTTGCGTGCCCCTCAGTCTGCACACCACGGTGTCCTTGGGTGCTCACTGGGTGCCTTCTGTGCCTCTTGGTGTCCTGATGGTCACGTCCCTCTCTGGGCATGAGCCCCTCTGAGCTCTTCCTTGGAGGTCTGGGTGCGGAGCACTTCTGTCAGCTGCCGAGTCACCTGTCCTGGGTGCCCAAGTGACCCGGTAGATCCTGCACAGGAAGTAGTCCTGGTTCAGTTGGGGGCCAGAGGTGCCCATCGGAATGACGCAGTCAGGGGCCCAGAACCCTGCTGTGTGCCTTGGGCACAATGAATTGCCACCAGAAGCCAAAAGAGGATCAACCCTATCCTGCACCAGATGGGAGAGAGGCCAGGCCGGGCTGCTGTGGTGATTGCTGGAGTGAGTCTAAGTCCCATTTGTCCCAGTGGGGTGAGTGCCCACTGGTCTTCTTTGCCCTGCACCAAGCTCACGACCAGCTCTGCCCGGTGGTCAGTGAAATGCGTGAAGTGGGACTGTGTGAGGACAAGGGTCCTAGCACAGGAAGCCACTGCCTGGCCTTCAACTGGGGCACCCATAGGGCAGGTGGAACGGCCCTCAGTCCATGGGTGGCACATCCAAAATCAGGGTGACGGCCACGGTGCGGCCTGGAGACTGGGTGCACGTCAAGGGGAGGGAAAGGTAGGAGGGGGCGGCCAGTGGGGCGGAGCTGCAGGAACCGCTTGGGTTTGGCTTCTGTTGGGCAGTGGTGGGAGCTGAGTTGGTGGAGACCTTGGTTGGCAGGTGGCTGCACCTGTCTGGCCCTTGTGCAGCTGCTGCCTGTGGGAATACTTCCTGCCCAGTGGCCCTGGTGGGCGGCCACAGAATGTTCCATGTGCCTCTGAGAGCTGCCAGCAAGCTCATGCCATGGGAGCGTGGGGTGTGCCCGGGGCCTGTGGGTAAGTGTGGGCTCCCTCTGGAACAGGGAGGACGCAAGCCTGGGCCACTGTCTTTACTGCTGACTCCCGCAGCTTCCTGCTTCCTGTTGCACGCGGCTCCCCTGCACGGTCTCCCCTCCGGTCTTGGGTAGCCTGGAGCTGCAGGCCTGGGTGCTGCCCGTCTCCAGGGCCTCTCGCTGCAGACTGGTGCCTGGTCAGGGATGGCCCCTGCTTCTGTCCCAGGCTGACCCTCTGGTGAAGACTCCCCTAGGGTTGCCTCTCCCCTGGACTCCCTCTGGCCTCTGAGTCCGGTCATGCATCCTGGGAGGGGGAGCGATTGTTTTTCTTGCCTTAAGTCACTTTTCTTGTAGAATCAGCACACCCTTGGGAATCACTTCTCCATCAAACCATGTGTTTTCAGAGGCAGAAGGACTCTGGTTTACAGGTGGATGGGCCTTGGGCAATGTCCAGACAATGGGCTCTTAAAAACTTGGGAGGCAGAGGCAGGAGGGTTGCAAGCTCAAGGCATGCTTTAGCAACTTGAGACCCTGTCTCAACATTAAAAATAAAAAGCACTGGGGCTGTACCCAAATGGTAAAGCACCTCTGGGTTCAAATCCCAGTTCCAAGACCCAAACCAAAAAAATTCCACACTGAGAAAGCCCAGCCTCCGTGCCCGGACTGTCAGATGTCTGGGAGGGCTGAGCGGATGGAGCAGGAGGGCCGGGGGCCACGGGGGGCAGGAGAGCCGGGGGCCACGGGGGTGCAGGAGAGCCGGGGCTGTTGAGGGGCGGGAGGGCCGGGGGAGCCATTGGGGGATGAGAGGGCCAGGAGGGTGGGGAGGCGGGAGGGCCGGGGGCCGTGGGGAAGGAAACCGGCTCTGCTTCAGGGCAATTTTGCTTCCTAAAGCCTGGTGCTCTTGGAGTAGGGATGGGAGCCAGCTCTCCCTGGGCACCGGGCCAGGACCCTGGCCTGGGCAGCTGGGGCCACACCTGCCATCAGCCTCATCAGAGAGGCAGCCACCTGGGCTCATGGAGGCCTCCGGCCCTTCCCAGGCCCTGGGCCCCTCCAGGTCAGCGATCTGAGGAATGCCGTGGGCTGCGTGGCCTGTGCTGCTGGCTGGCAGGGGTCCAGTGGTGGGTTTGGGTCTGCCCCCTCCTCCCAGGTTCAGACACATCCACACCACACCTGGGGGAAGAGTACTGGCCAGTTCCCAGTCAGCTTTGGGCTCTCCCAGCGTCTGAGGCCACCAGGCAGTGGGAGATCATCCCAGGACAGGCAGCCCTGGCCACTCTTCGCGGTCAAGTGAGGCCCTGGAGTGTGTTTTGGGAGCCGAGGCAGACCAGCCAGAGTCCAGCTGGGGTCCAGGGAGGGGTGGACTGCACAGTCGGCATCGTGGAGACGGCCAGTAGACTTCGGGCAGTTCCAGATACAGTTCCCAGATACCTGCCTCCCTGGAACCTGGACGGGGCCCCTTCAAAGCCGTTCACCATGTTCTGTGAGCATGGACGTCCCACCCGGGCCTGCGCACGGAAGGCTGAGTTACCTTCTTAGGTTCCAGCAGACCCGAGTCCACCACGTGTGTAACTGGACACCAGAAGAATCGCACCTCGGTTGCAAGGACGGACAGCCAACAGAGACGACTTCCGATTGTGCTCCCGCTGGTTTCTGCCTCCGCGGAGGGGGAGCAAAATTCACACTGTGTTCTCTGACAAAAGCTGACACATGGCAGAATCTGGCAGTCACCACGGCCGTGCCAAGTGCAACGGTCCCTTCTGTGCTCACTCACACAGCCACAGAGCCTGCATGACAGACTGCGTCCAAGGCTGGCCCCTCTTGGTGACCCTGGGGGAGGAACGGCTGTCCTGCCTTCCGTGCAGTCTTGTGGTGTCTGGGCTGTGTGGGGTCGAGCTGGTTTTCCCTTGCGCTGGCAGAGCCCAGTATGTGCTCCGGGGCCACCATGTTGGACCGTATTTCCTTCTACACCCTGAGGTCCGGATGGCCTTCTCCTGCAGAAGCAGGGGCTCTTGATGGCTCCATGACCTTGCCAAGCATGGGCCCCTCACCCCGACAGAGACAGGGCTCAAGGACAGCAGGGTCACTTCTGTCATCAGTCAGCCACCGCTGCAGGGTCACCACGGCCGGGTCACCATGGCAGGCTCCTGTGGGGCTGTTCTCCATAGACGTGGGATGGCATGAGGCCTGGGCTCACTCACTGACAGTGCTTTGCCTGCCCCGAGGCTGTGGAGCTTGGGAGCTGCCTGGGCTCTGCAGATGTGACCCCAGAGAGCAGGGAGACACTGCTCCCCCGCCAGGGCCCTGCCCATCACGGCCAGCTTCTCAGCCTTGTCTGGTAAGGTCACCACACCTCGGGTGCAGGGACAGGACTCAGCCAGCTTTGTTCTCAGAGGAAACTCAGCTGGATGTGTAGGTGGCAGAGAGTCCAAGGTGATGAGGGGCCCCTGAAGGTCCCCATGCTGCCACAGGTGCCCACAGGGTTGTGGCTGCTGACTGGCTGCCCAGAGGACGTGGACGGCTGCTCGCCCCTGGTTTGCTGTCCTCTTCCTCTTCATCACTGTTCGTGCTCCTTCAAGGTCTTCCCAGGCTGCACCTTCATGGGCCACAGGCCTGCAGTAAAGATGACCTTCTGAGGGACAGACAGTGACGCATGTGCCACAGATCTTGTGGGAGGGACACAGCTGGCTCAGTGCTCCTGGCAGCGGGTTGCTGGCTGGGACAGCCCATGTTTGCAGGGCCATCCATGCTGAAGGGCCAGAGGCAGGCGGCCTCGGGTGCTGGTTGCCAATGCGGTGGCGACAGGGCAGGGCATGGGGTCTAGCGCACACAAGGGCAGTTCAGAGGTGACCCAGGGGACACTCAGCCCAGGCTGGCTGTAGGCCAACTCAGGGGAGGTGGCCAGGTGTCAGCACCTACCCACCACATGACCCACGGAAACCCCAGGACCACAGCAAATGTGCAGCTTCCATGGAGTAAAGGGCTGGCTACCGGGCCTTGCAGAACCACTGCGGAAGGGCACTGCCGCTGGAGAAGGCGCACAGGTGCCCTGGCTGGCCAGCAGACCTCCCCTGCAGGGCCTGGAGAGGCAGGGCCCTCTCTCCTTCTTTTCTGCTCTCCAGCTGGGCAGATCCTTGGCTGGGCAGGGCCAGCTGGGCAAGGGCCGGATGGTTGCCGAGAGGAGCAGGTTCGGTGTTCCGGGCACTGGCCGGAGGCTCCGTCTCCCTTCTCTCTGTGGAGCTGGCAGCTGCTGCAGGTCTGTTCCATGCCCCAGATCAGCCACCAGCCAGGACTTGGGTCCTGGGCGTCCCCAGGTGTGCCCGAGAGATGTGTACCTCGCTCCCCGTTCCTACCCCTGCCGGTGGGTGTGCCCCAGAGGGAGGCTCGGTCTCCCTGGGATGGAGCCATGGGTGAAGGAAGAGACCAGGTTGAGGCCTGGGGGCACTGCACAGCCACACCGAGAACTCCAGCAGCCTCTGGAAGCAGAGGCCTGCTCAAAGCCTCCTGTTCTGACCAGACCTGAGTCCTGGGCACCCAGAGGTCTCAGGGCTGCTGCAGGCTTCAGGCTGACCCCCCAGAATAGATGTGGGCAGGGGCTTCCCTGAGACCCCTCACCTGGCCAGTGCAAGGCAGCACCTGGGTCCTTGACCTTGAGCCCCAGGACAGCCTTGTCCTTGAGCCTCAGGCAGCGTGGCCTGAGAGGCCAGAAGCCACATCTCCCTGTTTCCTCATGTCGCAGCCTCAAATCTGGACTGACTTTTCTGGAACATGCCCTTGTCTCCAGGGGGACTGGAGCCAGGAAGCTGCCGTCCTGGAAAGAGTCTGGCATGCGAGCCAGTCCTCTGCAGTGACTCTCCTGACAGGGGACTCCCTCGTCAGCTCACACTGTGGTGCTCACAGCTGAACACTGCACCTGGGAGGGGTGCACCTCCAGCCCACTCGGGTGTTCGAGGTTACTGACTGCAGGGCCTGTGTGTCTGGGAGGGTGGTCCAGCATTGGTTGTAGAGCTAAGGGGCAGTTGAACCTGTGGCTCTGACCCCAGGATCCCTGGCAAGGTGGACACTGGCCAAGGGCTGTGCCTGTAGACCATTGCTCCTGGGATGGTGGACGTGCAGGGAGCCCCCTAGAAACCTCTCACAGGTGCAAGAGGGGCGGGGGGAAAGCGAGTGGTACCAGGGGACTGCTGTCCCCAGGAATGGCCCGCCAGAGCCTCTCCACAGTGAGGAGTCAACTCCCCACCTGCAGTCAGCAGCCACGGGCCTGAGTGGCAGGTGGCCGGGGAGGGCTGCAGGTGGACCAGCAAACACTGGACTCCCCAGGCCCTTCCTGTGGCCAAGCCTTGGTCTGGTGGAAACCCTGGAGTGTGCCCTCCCCCAGACCTCCTGCCGTGCCTGCAGCCCAGCAGCCCTGACTGCCAGGTGTGCCATGCCGAAGCCCCAGTGGCAGCTGGACTGAGGACAAGGCAGCAGGAGTGCCACGCTGTCCCTGGGCATCGGTGATGCTCCCTCGGTTCTGCGGTGGACCTGGGGTGGTTTGCAGTGGATGGGTGGCCAGGACTGGAGGAGTGTGCTGGCTCCCAGGGATGGAGGTAAGGCTGGCCGGGGCAGCGAGCAGGTGCCTGGGCCCACGCCGTGGAAGAGGAGACACAGCCCAACACCCAAGGCCTGGAGTTCTTGGGCTGTGTGTGTTCCAGTTGAAAGCAAGAGAAGCCCATTTCCTGAACTTGTCTCTTCTGACCTTGACTGAGTTCCTTGCTGCTTTGCCATTGTGACTTATTGTCATGCTTGTGACAGTGGGTCCAGGACTGGGGGAGGGATGGACAAGGACGTCAGCCTAATCGTGCACACAGCTAAGCAGCGGCAACCTGACTGTCCCTGCAGACCAAGGCAGCTTGGATGACCAGATGCATCTTCCCGGGACCTGCGGGGACCTCCAGTCCCCGCTAAGCCTGCCCACTTCCCGTTGTGGGTGTGGGGCCGGAGCTTTTGCTTTCTCTTCCCTTCCTCCCTGACTCTTCCAAAACACCAGCTGTGCTCGGAGAACACAGTGCACACTGTGACCCCACGGAGGCTTCCCCTGGGGCTTAGCCCAGTGCCACTCCGGCTGGTACCAGGGGACTGCTGTCCCCAGGAATGGCCCGCCAGAGCCTCTCCACAGTGAGGAGTCAACTCCCCACCAGCGGTCAGCAGCCGCAGACCTGAGTAGCAGGCAGCCGGGGAGGGCTGCAGGTGGACCAGCAAACACTGGCCAGTGGACTTCTGGCGGCCTCTCCTTGCAGCTTGCCTGCAGGACAGAGCGGCCTGTTCCCAGAGTGCTCCAGACACCTTCTGTCTTTCCCCACTGTGACAACAGAAGTAGTCCTGGGGCTGAGGCGTCGCCGGTGCCTGGCTTCCTCTCTTCAGAAGCCTAGGAGGTGGGAGAGCCACCGAGCCCAACAGGGGCCAGAGGCTCAAGCGCCTCTGCCCTCAGTCCTCATTGTACCTTGCTTTTCAAAAGAAGCAGTGCCCTGCCATCTGGGCAGCTCCATGCAGAGCCCTGGACAGGAACTGCCCTGGGCTACACTGTGGGTGGGTCTCTAGCCACCTGGTAGCCCTGGGGTCTCCAGCCAAGGCTTGTCTCTGGAGCAAGTGGACGGATCCCCAGGTGCAGGAGCTTCCTGGGGTGGGAAGACAGCTGGGCCAGGGGAGCAGGACTGGACACAGAGGCCCGGTGCCGTGGTAGCTGATTTCCAAAGCTCAGTGTGCAGCAGCCACGCAGGCCCGAGTGACAACCTACACGGGGCACTGTCAGTTGTGAGACACGGGACCTGAGGCGGCATCGGCAGCCACTCCAACTCAACCAACAACAGAGAAGAGAGGCACAAACCAGGTGCCAGCAATCCAATCTCTGGGCCGCAGGCGTGGCCATGCCGGCTCTTCAGGAGCTCCTAGAGGAAGACACACCTCTGTGAGAGGGACCCTGCAGCAGCACAGCAGAGGAAGGCAGAGTCACAGAGCTGTGTGAGCACCTCTGGGAGGCCCTCTCATCTGCCACACCCCAGCCAGGACCATGGAATCAGGCAATTGGCGATGGCCCCCACGAAGCTTGGCAGCTGTTCCAGCTGAGCAGGGCCGGTGCTCCCACTGTCCCAGCCCCGGGGGGCGGGGTGTAACAGTGTCTAGTCTAAGCTTTGGATGCAGCCCTTGCAGCTCTGCCACTGTGACTCATTGTTAAACTGAGCACGGTTCTCCTCCTCTCTCCCTGCTGCTCCCCGACCTCAGGGGAGACAGGATCACCTTTCTTCCCCATCGGGCAGTTATCTGTCCTGAGCACTCACCCAAGTGATCCAGACTTTGGGGACTGCAACAGAAGCTCTCGGAAACTACCTCCCAAATTCACAAGTGAATCACAGCTCCAACAGAGAGGTGTGGATGCAGCCTTTGAGTCACCTCTTAGCAGTTCAGTTGGCGGAAAGAATCACAGCCCCTGGGACAGGAGTCCCCATGTTCCTCCTTTGCTAGCAAAGCGATAAACCAACCTCATTTTTTTTAAAATCAAAACCCTATATTTAATTGGATTGGCATGGGAACAAAGATTGAGTTGGCAACAGGGGCAGGGGCTTCCCCCACCTGGGCCTCCCCAGTGGCTTCCTGGCTGCCGCTGCCTTTCCTCTGTAATAATCGACGCTGACGGGACTGTGCAAGTTTCCTGTGGTTCCCCTGGGTGTGGAGGTCTCAGGAGGGTCTCTGGGGTTCCCCTGGGTGTGGGGGTCTCAGGAGGGTCTCTGTGGTTCCCCAGGGTGTGGGGGTCTCAGGAGGGTCTTTGTGGTTCCCTGTGTGTGGAGGTCTCAGGAGGGTCTCTGTGGTTCCCCAGGGTGTGGAGGTCTCAGGAGGGTCTCTGTGGTTCCCCTGGGTGTGGAGGTCTCAGGAGGGTCTCTGTGGTTCCCCGGGTGTGGAGGTCTCAGGAGGGTCTCTGGGGTTCCCCTGGTGTGGAGGTCTCAGGAGGGTCTCTGTGGTTTCCTGTGTGTGGAGGTCTCAGGAGGGTCTCTGTGGTTCCCCTGGGTGTGGGGGTCTCAGGAGGGTCTCTGGGGTTCCCCTGGGTGTGGGGGTCTCAGGAGGGTCTCTGGGGTTCCCCTGGGTGTGGGGGTCTCAGGAGGGTCTCTGGGGTTCCCCTGGGTGTGGGGGTCTCAGGAGGGTCTCTGTGGTTCCCCTGGGTGTGGGGGTCTCAGGAGGGTCTCTGTGGTTCCCCTGGGTGTGGGGGTCTCAGGAGGGTCTCTGGGGTTCCCCTGGGTGTGGGGGTCTCAGGAGGGTCTCTGGGGTTCCCCTGGGTGTGGGGGTCTCAGGAGGGTCTCTGTGGTTCCCCTGGGTGTGGGGGTCTCAGGAGGGTCTCTGGGGTTCCCCTGGGTGTGGGGGTCTCAGGAGGGTCTCTGTGGTTCCCCTGGGTGTGGGGGTCTCAGGAGGGTCTCTGGGGTTCCCCTGGGTGTGGGGGTCTCAGGAGGGTCTCTGGGGTTCCCCTGGGTGTGGGGGTCTCAGGAGGGTCTCTGGGGTTCCCCTGGGTGTGGGGGTCTCAGGAGGGTCTCTGGGGTTCCCCTGGGTGTGGAGGTCTCAGGAGGGTCTCTGGGGTTCCCCTGGGTGTGGGGGTCTCAGGAGGGTCTCTGGGGTTCCCCTGGGTGTGGAGGTCTCAGGAGGGTCTCTGGGGTTCCCTGGGTGTGGAGGTCTCAGGAGGGTCTCTGGGGTTCCCCTGGGTGTGGAGGTCTCAGGAGGGTCTCTGGGGTTCCCCTGGGTGTGGGGGTCTCAGGAGGGTCTCTGGGGTTCCCCTGGGTGTGGAGGTCTCAGGAGGGTCTCTGTGGTTCCCCTGGGTGTGGGGGTCTCAGGAGGGTCTCTGGGGTTCCCCTGGTGTGGAGGTCTCAGGAGGGTCTCTGTGGTTCCCCTGGGTGTGGAGGTCTCAGGAGGGTCTCTGGGGTTCCCCTGGGTGTGGAGTTTTCAGGAGGGTCTCTGTGGTTCCCCTGGGTGTGGGGGTCTCAGGAGGGTCTCTGTGGTTCCCCTGGGTGTGGGGGTCTCAGGAGGGTCTCTGTGGTTCCCCTGGGTGTGGAGGTCTCAGGAGGGTCTCTGTGGTTCCCCTGGGTGTGGAGGTCTCAGGAGGGTCTCTGGGGTTCCCCTGGGTGTGGGGGTCTCAGGAGGGTCTCTGGGGTTCCCCTGGGTGTGGAGGTCTCAGGAGGGTCTCTGTGGTTCCCTGGGTGTGGAGGTCTCAGGAGGGTCTCTGGGGTTCCCCTGGGTGTGGGGGTCTCAGGAGGGTCTCTGTGGTTCCCCTGGGTGTGGGGGTCTCAGGAGGGTCTCTGTGGTTCCCCTGGGTGTGGGGGTCTCAGGAGGGTCTCTGTGGTTCCCCTGGGTGTGGGGGTCTCAGGAGGGTCTCTGGGGTTCCCCTGGGTGTGGAGGTCTCAGGAGGGTCTCTGTGGTTCCCTGGGTGTGGAGGTCTCAGGAGGGTCTCTGTGGTTCCCCTGGGTGTGGAGGTCTCAGGAGGGTCTCTGTGGTTCCCTGGGTGTGGAGGTCTCAGGAGGGTCTCTGTGGTTCCCTGGGTGTGGAGGTCTCAGGAGGGTCTCTGTGGTTCCCCTGGTGTGGAGGTCTCAGGAGGGTCTCTGTGGTTCCCCTGGGTGTGGAGGTCTCAGGAGGGTCTCTGTGGTTTCCCGGGTGTGGAGGTCTCAGGAGGGTCTCTGTGGTTCCCCTGGTGTGGGGGTCTCAGGAGGGTCTCTGTGGTTCCCCTGGGTGTGGAGGTCTCAGGAGGGTCTCTGTGGTTCCCCTGGGTGTGGAGGTCTCAGGAGGGTCTCTGTGGTTCCCCGGGTGTGGAGGTCTCAGGAGGGTCTCTGTGGTTCCCCTGGTGAGGAGGTCTCAGGAGGGTCTCTGTGGTTCCCCGGGTGTGGAGTTCTCCGGAGGGTCTCTGTGGTTCCCCTGGTGTGGAGGTCTCAGGAGGGTCTCTGTGGTTCCCTGGGTGTGGAGGTCTCAGGAGGGTCTCTGTGGTTCCCCTGGGTGTGGAGTTCTCAGGAGGGTCTCTGGGGTTCCCCTGGGTGTGGAGGTCTCAGGAGGGTCTCTGTGGTTCCCCTGGTGTGGAGGTCTCAGGAGGGTCTCTGGGGTTCCCCTGGGTGTGGAGGTCTCAGGAGGGTCTCTGGGGTTCCCCTGGGTGTGGAGGTCTCAGGAGGGTCTCTGGGGTTCCCCTGGTGTGGAGGTCTCAGGAGGGTCTCTGGGGTTCCCCTGGGTGTGGAGGTCTCAGGAGGGTCTCTGTGGTTCCCCTGGGTGTGGAGGTCTCAGGAGGGTCTCTGTGGTTCCCTGGGTGTGGGGGTCTCAGGAGGGTCTCTAGGGTTCCCCTGGTGTGGAGGTCTCAGGAGGGTCTCTGGGGTTCCCCTGGTGTGGAGGTCTCAGGAGGGTCTCTGGGGTTCCCCTGGGTGTGGAGGTCTCAGGAGGGTCTCTGGGGTTCCCCTGGTGTGGAGGTCTCAGGAGGGTCTCTGTGGTTCCCCTGGTGTGGAGGTCTCAGGAGGGTCTCTGTGGTTCCCTGGGTGAGGAGGTCTCAGGAGGGTCTCTGGGGTTCCCCTGGGTGTGGAGGTCTCAGGAGGGTCTCTGTGGTTCCCTGGGTGAGGAGGTCTCAGGAGGGTCTCTGGGGTTCCCTTGGGTGTGGGGGTCTCAGGAGGGTCTCTGTGGTTCCCCTGGGTGTGGGGGTCTCTGTGGTTCCCCTGGGTGTGGGGGTCTCAGGAGGGTCTCTGGGGTTCCCCTGGGTGTGGGGGTCTCAGGAGGGTCTCTGGGGTTCCCCTGGGTGTGGGGGTCTCAGGAGGGTCTCTGTGGTTCCCTGGGTGAGGAGGTCTCAGGAGGGTCTCTGTGGTTCCCCTGGGTGTGGAGGTCTCAGGAGGGTCTCTGGGGTTCCCCTGGGTGTGGGGGTCTCAGGAGGGTCTCTGGGGTTCCCCAGGGTGTGGAGGTCTCAGGAGGGTCTCTGTGGTTCCCCTGGGTGTGGAGGTCTCAGGAGGGTCTCTGGGGTTCCCCTGGGTGTGGGGGTCTCAGGAGGGTCTCTGTGGTTCCCCTGGGTGTGGGGGTCTCAGGAGGGTCTCTGTGGTTCCCCTGGGTGTGGGGGTCTCAGGAGGGTCTCTGGGGTTCCCCTGGGTGTGGGGGTCTCAGGAGGGTCTCTGTGGTTCCCTGGGTGAGGAGGTCTCAGGAGGGTCTCTGTGGTTCCCTGGGTGAGGAGGTCTCAGGAGGGTCTCTGTGGTTCCTTGGGTGAGGAGGTCTCAGGAGGGTCTCTGGGGTTCCCCTGGGTGTGGGGGTCTCAGGAGGGTCTCTGGTTCCCCTGGGTGTGGAGGTCTCAGGAGGGTCTCTGGGGTTCCCCTGGGTGTGGGGGTCTCAGGAGGGTCTCTGGGGTTCCCCTGGGTGTGGAGGTCTCAGGAGGGTCTCTGGGGTTCCCCTGGGTGTGGGGGTCTCAGGAGGGTCTCTGGGGTTCCCCTGGGTATATCGTAGGGTTACGATTATTATGTTTTTAACTCTGATGAAGTGCTGTACTCTTTCCACCAGGGCTTGGCCAACAGTTTCACCCGTGGTGTGATCTCACCCATCTTCATTTTATTAATATTTACTAATAATTTTATTAATAATTAAAATATGACTACAATGCTTTAAATACAACTACATAATATATAGAAAATCAATTATAAAATGATCATATTATAAATAGTATTTTGCTTTTATTCTTTAAAGAGCAGGTTTCATAAATCGGTTCTTGTATGAAGACTAAGGGAGGAAGTCAGGGCAGCACCAGGAATGACATCAGCCTCTCGTCAGGAACGCGGGAGCCGGGAGAGGGTGGAGTAGCAGGTGTTGCTGAGGAACACAACTCACTGGAGCTCTGTGTCTATGAAGCACCCTTCAGAGTGAGTCCAAGTTGGTCTCCCGGGGCAAACAGCTGTTGAGGAACCGTGAGGCCGGTAGACTGCCTGCAAGAGACGTTCACTCAGATTCTTGAGAGAGAAAGACAAGGACACAGTTCGGAGAGTCGGAGCTGCGTGAAGAGAGGAGTGCTGGAGAGGACCTGTACAGTGGGGTGGAAACCCTCCCTTCCCGTGTCCTTGCTCAGATGAAGGTGTGACAGCACCAGACCAGGAGGCAGCGTCAAGAACTGTGAGGAGGAAGAGAGCCCACAGCTAACAGCTGACAGCGAGGACAGTGGCAGATGCCTCACCAGGAGCAGGATGCCCAGGCCACAGGGAGCACAGCAGAAACAGGGACAAGGACAGCCGGAGAGTTCCGAAACAGAGACTCAACCACAGGGAGCTCTCAGAAACACTAAAAGAACATTTGACTAGATGAAAAAGAAAGACTTTTAGCAAAACTTGTAGGATGCAGCAAAGGCAAAAGCGTTAGAGGGTGGCTGGGAGCAGGAAGTGCGTGTTAGAGAAGAACAAAAATGAAAGCCCAAGGGTCTAAGCTTCCACTTTAGGAAACAGAACGACGATTCGTCGCAAAGTAAACAGAAGAAATAATAAATATTAAAGTAGAGTCAACGGAATTAAAAATAGGAAATGAGCAGACGAAAATGAATGAAACCAAAAGCTGATTCTCTCAAAACATGAAGAAATTTGAGATGCTTCCAGGGGGCACGCTATGAAAAATGGAGGGGACACCAACCGAGAGCCCACGGACATTAGAGGACCCCGAAGGGATACTGTGAATGGCTCTGCCCAGACAACCGAGACCTCGACGGTGTGCCCCAGTTCTCTGAGACACAAGGGTCAAAACACATACTCTGCAGATGACTGTCTGTGTCCGTCAAAGACACCCTTCCAAAACGGAAGCAGCTGTCCCGGAGGGGCTCGCGGGTGACAGGCATCTGAGGAGGGAGTCACACCAATGCTCCGCGTCTCCTCCAGAAGACAGGGCTGACGGACGACTTCCTGACACACTCACCTGGCCCGCGTCGTCCCAGCACCCAGACCACTTTACAGGAAAACCACAGACTAACACCCTCAGGAACACAGGTGCAACAGATCAACAGAACGTGACGGATCAGATCCAACAACGGATGGAAGAGTTACAGACCGTGGCCGAGCCTCTGGGAACCCCTAGATCTAGCTGTGCCTGAGGTGCTCCTCACCTCTCAGAAATGTGAGTCAGTACGTGAAGATGAGCCTATTGGAGTTACCTGCAGGTCAAGAGTACACAGCTTAGCCCAACACTTCACTTTTTTTTTTTTTTTTAATATTTTTTTAGTTGTAGTTGGACACAATACCTTTATTTTATTTATTTATTTTACGTGGTGCTGAGGACCAAACCCAGTGCCTCGCACATGCGAGGCAAGCGCTCTGCCACTGAGCCCCAGCCCAGCCCCCAATGCTTCACTTTTAATTTGGCAAATAACCCAGAAAACAGGGTACAGGTCAGGGGTGCTGCTGACCTGAAGCTGGTGACAGAGGACTGCCACACCACGTACCAGGGAAAGCCCGCGGCATCCTGGAGCCGACGTCCGCTGGGGATCGCTTCCTGCTCTGTCCAAGGTGAGCAGACCTTGGGCTCCTAAAGCTGGAGGCACCAAGCTCTTGGGATGCCAGCTGAAGGGGGCCAGAACCTTCCTGAACTCCGCATCAAGCGCGCTGTCCAGGGATCCCGAGGACAAGGCCGTGGCCTGGAGTGCCAGGTTGGCCAGTCACTTCAGACGGCCCGTGACTCATTTCCGTCAAGCTACCGATCAAGCCACAAGGACTCCGTGGTTGTTAATGTCATGGTGCAATCTTTTAAAAAATTCCCCCAAATAATGGCAAGAGCAAGAGCCACAGAGTGGCTTGAGACATCGTCGATCTCCTGGCTACACTCGCGAGGCCCTGGTACCTCTGGAACAAATCTCCAGTGCTGTATTTTCTACTGAGCAAGCTCCCACGAGAAGCCGTTCAGAGACGCCACCGCCCCAGCAGAGCGCCCAGCCTAAGAACTGGGACCCGGCCAAGAAAGGAGCCAGAGCAGGGGGCTGCTCTCTGCCAAAATGCACCAGAGAGAGAACAGGATGTACAAAAAGGATTTTTATTAAATGAAAGAATCTGTTTGGTGGGTCAGATATGAAATCGGTATACAAAAACTCTACATCAGATCTCTCAAAGAAGCACAAGGCCACCCAGGAAAAGGGAGGTCCTCTCATCACGACGCCCTCGGCGAGCAGGGCAGCCCCGACTCCGGGCCTCCGAGGCTGGCTGGGGCTCAGGCCCGTGACCTGTGCACGCAGCGTGCTGCTCTGTCCGCTTAGCCTTTGGCGTTCTGACAGCTCCGGTGGCGAAGCACCAGACACCAGGCTCCTGTACACGGTCACCCAGTCTCCTCGGGTGCCCCTAAGTGATGTGCTGGGGCACACAGGGGGATCCCCAAGCCCACCCTACGGTGTGACCGAGCCACCGACTCCCGCTGCCCGACGACGCGGCTCTGCTGAGCTCTTTGGCACAGCACAGCAGCGCCCTGCAGCACTCCGTCACGTAAAAAAGTAGACTTTCCTATAGTGAAACTTCTTAAAAACACCTGTTTCTGCAAAATAATGTGTTTCTGGATGCAGAGCTCTGCACAGTATGCGTCTCTCTGGAGAAGGGACCTGAGCGGGGCGGGGCTGGGCCGGGGCGGCCCGTCACATCAGCTCACTCAGCTCCGCCTCGAGTGCCGCCGCCATCTCGTCCGCCTCGGAGCTGCTGCCCTCCTCGTCCTCATTGCTGGACTCCTTGCTGGACTCGCTGGCAGCGTCCTCCTCATTCAGCTTTCTCTTGTGGCCTCTGAAGAGAAGGGGAGCAGAACTGCGCTGAGACCCAGGCCATGGGCAGGCATGCAGCCGGCGCTGCCCGTCTGCAGTCTGCACCCGCACAGGCGAGGGATAGCCAGCTCCACGGTACAGCCACAGACCCTGAGGCACCCACTCCGTGGCTGAGGCGCTTGGGTGTCCACATGGGATCAGCCCTGGGCTGGGCCTGCATCTGGAGGTGTGTGTGAGCAGAGGACCCGAGCCTCCGACACCCGTCAGGACAGCTGACTCTCAGGCTGGGCCTTTGTACCTCCCCAAAGGGACTTCAGACAGCAGTGGGCGCAGGACCATGGGCTGGCCTGGCTGTGTAGGGCAGCCCCTGACAGGGATCTGGGACAGCTCCCAGGCTGCAGGGGGAGGAGGTGTCTGAGCAGGGCCTTGCAGCTGCCCAGGAGCCAGGTGGCATGGCTTGTCAGGGTGAACAAGAGAAAAGAGCCCCGTACAGTGGCGTCCTGCGGAGGTGCCTGCACGTGCTCTGCCACCTCTGCCAGCAACCCCTCGTCCACAGCAGGCTGCGCCAGGCAGGGCTGACTATTCCCCACCCACACAGGGATGCAAACCCCTACCCACGGCCCACAGCTCAGCTGGCAGTCTGGGGTCAGCATGAATGAGAGCAGCATGTCCACAGGGCACCACCAGAGGAAAGCCCGCTGCCCGCTGTGGGCCAGCAGCACAGGAGGCTGACACCATACCCATCGCCTTTCCCCAAGACTCACCTCCTGGGGCAGCTGTTAAAAACCACCCCCGACGAGTGCCTCAGGCATCAGCGGCACCAGGGGACAGCAGGGCCATTAGGGGGTTGTTTTATTTTAACTGAGCACTGCAGATCAACCCTGTTCAGTAGAACTTGCAGATGACACCCAAGATATTTCCTAGGCCGTGGTCCCTAAAGAGCCAGCCCGAGCCGTAGACAGACACCCTCTTCCCACAGTCCTGCAGGCTCCGGGGCCCCAGCTACGTGCACCATGATTTCACCCCACGATGAGGGGGTAACTGGGCCATGCCAGCTGCTCGCAGGGTCTCCTGCAGGCACTGTGCTCTGGCCTCCCTGAGAGGGCGCTGCAGCCAAGGAACGTGCCACGCAGCACAAACAGTGGAGCCCCTGTAAGACCTTGAAGACGTTTTACTTCGTTTCAAACAGAGATGCCATCTGCTTTTGGTTCCACACCCCATAACAGGATCAGTGCAGCCAGAGAGCACTGCTTTCCCACTCCTGGCTGAAAGGGCGAGATCCCCACATCTGGGAGGCACAGAACCTGCTGCTGACGGGGGACAGGCCCAGCACAGCGAGCTCACTCCTGCACACAGGGGGCCCGCCAGTGGCCCAGTCCCACAGGGCACTCCCTGCCTCTGGTCTCAGGTTCTAAAGCCATCCTGAACCCTCAGTGCAAAGTAAAACACAACTGCAGCGTCAACCCCCCTGTCTGAGGAGCCAGTGGGTGGACAGGGCAGGTCCCTGCACCGCTGGGCTGAGAAGTCCAAGTGCAGCCGGCATAGCTGAGCCACCTGTGCCTGAACGCCCGCTGTGCCACACCTGGCTTCACAGCCCAGCTCAGAGTGACAGCAGGAAGCCAGGGGTGACTGCAGGCTGGACAGGCGGAGCGGCTGGGCAGTCTGCCCAAGACCCTGTGGCAAGCACCAGAGCTGAGACCAGAGCCTTGCCCACCCCGTCCCTGCAGAGGCGTCACGAGAGCATTCACTGCAGTAAAGCCCAGGCCCTTTCCTGCTGTTGTCCACTGCCAGGGACGCGGTGGATGGGGGAGCCCTCCCTGGACTCTAGAGGCCTTGGTCTCCCCAGCGGCCTGGGTCATTGCCTCCTGCGGGCCTCAGTGGAAGGCACGTGCAGTTCCTCTGCTGATAGGGGCCACAGCCAGAGCCACCATAGGTCAGCACAGCGGACCACGGTGCTGGCATCTCATGGCCCCTGGGGCTCCCCTTCCCCACTTAGCACCCAGAAGAGGACAGTGTGGCTTTTGTGGGCTGGACTGTGGGCACTCCACACGCTCTGCACACAGGACATCCTGAAGGGGACATGGCTACCAAGAAACGTGGCAAAGACCCACGTTCCCAAGAAGCCGTGCTCTCAATGCCAGTGTGAGGAACGCCATCGGAGGGACAGCCTCTGTTGGACACCAGGCCTCTCCCAACAGCAGCTGTGAGGGTGCTCCAAACACTCCTGACCACAGCAGAACGCACTCCTGGCCCCCTCCTGCCGCCGGCTCCGCTGCCCTCGCTGGCCTGCAGCCACCTCCCACACTGACCTGGGACCGCGGGCGCCCGCAGTGCTCCGGTCGCTGGACGAGGCTGGTCCCAGCGGTGGGCCCCTCTGGGCGCTGGGGGCCTTGGGCTCCCGGGGCCGTGCTGCACCCTCCCGGTCCTCATCCTGTTCCTCTGGCCTCCTCTTCTCACTGTCGCTGTCGTCACTGCCTTCCCCGAGGATGTCATCCACCTGCCAATGGCTCAGAGTCAGGGCCTGCGCGAGCTTTGTGGAAGGCCCTGGCTACCCCCTGCCAGAGCAGGCACGTCCACCCTGCAGCAGGCCTGACCCGCAGCTCTGCTTTCCCTCACTGGAGACTAAGCCAGGCCGCGAGAGCAGGGGAGACCCCGGCCGCACACAAGGGGATGACGGCTTCCTGCAGGCCCTGGAGTCCGGGAGCATGTGAGTAGCACGCTTGTGAGGGATGCCCGGGTCGGAGAGGTGCAGGGCCCTGAGCCGGCTTCCCGGGGAAGCTCAGCTGGGGCCTGGGTGCAGCCGCCTGGCCGTCTGCTCTGCTCACCTGCTTCCCCCCCCCCCACCTCAAGTCTGGGATGTGCCAGAGCAGTGGCAAGGAGGGGCAGACCCTGCCGACTCCTGAGGACAGGGCCAAGAGAAACAGCAGGAAATGCAGAGGAGAGGTGCCCGGAGGAGGGAGAGATGGGGAGGGACCGTGATTCAAGGACCCTTGCTCAGTCTGACGCATGGAGCGGCCGTATGGCTGCCCTGCTGCAGGTAAGCACAGAACCGGGCCTAGCCGTGGCATGCTGGCCCCAGGGTTGAGGCGTGCACCCACCGGGTGGAAAGAGGACTGGAAAGACAGGTGGGTGCACAAGGCAGAGAGGCCGGTGTTCAGCTGCCCACCAGGGGCGTTTACCTCCAGCATGGACCCTGTGGCAGAGGGTCCTGGGCACAGGACGCTGTCAGTGTGCCAGCCCTGAGGGTGACCTACTGTGTGCAGAGGATGTGCTCCCTGAGCTCCACTTCCCAGCCTGGAAGCAGTGACTCAAAAAATGGGGTTGTGCTAAGTTGCTGAATCTGTGGTCATCTGTGTGCCACACGGACACCTGACATAGGGCCAGCATGGGTTTTTAAGTGGAATGACACCGACTGAGAGGACATTTTTACCAACAGAAAATACTTCAAAGGCCAAAGAGGAACTTTAATGATGAACGGGAAAAAAACCCCCAAACTTGAGGCATGAGAAAGTGCCTTCGGCAGGATTTAAGACCATGCAGACGCTAGTTAGCTGTAGGCGGCACATCTGTGCCAAAAATGGCTTGGGCAGATCACACTGAGACTCCCTGAAGAGCTCTCTACTTAGAGGAGTGTGGCCAAATCTTTTATAAAACAAAACAGAACCTTGATTTCTTTTTTGCATATGGATTTTCGTATTTCAGAAAACTTAAACTAAAACTTTCAAAAGGTAAATATTCAGAACCCAAAGAGTGATCACAGCATTCTTGTAAAATACTTATCAATGAAAGAAAAATTAGAACGGAGTCAACACCTGATCTAAGGAGGAAGCCGTGACTGCCCAGGGAACCATTCACCTTGGGGCTCAGCATTTAAAGCGGTTAAAAGCCTCTATGCCTGGGTCACGGCTGACCGGAGACTGTTCTTGGGGACTGTGGCTCACCGGAGACTGTTCTTGGGGACTGTGGCTGGGCAGTATCCATCAGACCGTGACACAGGAAACCTGTCAGTAACAGGTTCTTGAACACCACCTGTGGCTGTGTCCCGTGGTTCTGAACCTCAGCTTCAAACCTGGACACCACAGTGCCACGGGCGGGGCTGGTTCCAGTCACTGGGTAGATTCTGACCTGCCAGTGACTGTCAAGAGTCTTGGAGACGGCCTGCAGTGTCAGCAGTGCCCACGGCACAGGGAGGACCCTGAGCAGGAAGATGACAAGCTGCTCTGACATCTCTGGCCTCAGGAGACACTTAGCCGCCTCCCTTCTCTCCCTGGGGACTCCGGGACACAATGCCAGCTGCCACTGTTGCGCAGAGATCGCCGTGGTCAGTCTTTCCTCCTAGCCTATCCTTGCTCCTTGAGGTCGGACGACTCAGGTGGTTGAGGGAAGTCCACTGCCGACCTTCAGCAACTCTGCTCTGCCTGGTGTATTTCACCTCTGTGGCTCCTGCATCTGGGTTGAGACCTGCTGCCTGACCTTTCACCTCAGGACGGTCTGCCCCCAGGAAGGGTGGACCTGTGAGCTCTGCACAGTTCTGGCCGGGTCGTCTCAGAGCTGCCGCGGCAGCACACTCCCCAGCATTCCTTGCACAGCACTGACTGCCCCATGGACAGGCTCCACCGCTCCATGGTCTCTGAATGCCAGTGTGGTCCCAAGTGCCTTGGAGGGCTAGGCAACTGTGGCCTGGGTCAGTCTTAGGGCCACAGGTTCTCTGCCATGCTCTTGGGATTGTACCTCAGAGCCAGCACGAGGGGACCCTGCCCAGGTTCCCCAAGATGACCCAGAGCACTACAGGTGCTGTCCAAGTGTCCACTCCTCTCTGATCACAGGACACAGGATACCCCTTGGGCTCTGCTGGCCAGCAGGAAGCTTCCTGAGTTTCAGGTTCCTGTGTGGCGTGAAGCTGGCTGTACAGCTGTGATTGGGGGCTGGCCTTGGGGCAGAGCCAGGAAGAGAGAGAGAACCAACCCCCAACCCAAACCAGGAACCCCCAGCACACCTGCACTGGTTCCCAGGGTTGGCCCTGTAGCTTTGAGCATTTGCTGTGTGGGTGGGGCTGGGAAACACAGGAGGAAAAGCCAGGAGACCCACACCCAGTGGGATCCTGAGCAGACCCCCATCCATCTGCCTGGGGACTCAGGGGTCTGCTTCACCCTGCCAGCTAGGCAGTACCCCGCTCTGGTGTCTTCCTGTTATCACCAAATGCTTGCCTGAGGGACAGCACTGTTGACCTTTGGTCATGTGGGGTGAACACTCAGTTACCTGGCCCCACTAGAGGATTTTACATGGCGCAGAATGGCCAGCTGTATGGTCATGTGCCAAAGTGGACCGCGGTCAGTTCAGAGCTGCTGCCTGCTCCTCCACACAGGGTCTCCCCAGCAGCCTCAGACCTGACAAACATGGAATCGGGGTGTGCTTGGCTGGGAGAGGGGGAGAAGGCTGGCAGGTGCAGCCGGCGAACACAGGCCCGGGCAGCACCTAGGTGCCACCAGGGCAGTAGGTCCTGGGCCCTGGTGCCATGCCTGGTCTGACCTTGCTTCTCCACGGCTCCCCCAGGCTCTGGGGAGTTATCTGAAGGCTAAAGACCGAAGCAACCTGGGAGTCAGGGAGCCCCAGACACCCCTGACCTGGGATCTAGGGACTGGATCTGAGGTCTGTTAGGCCTGTAGGTGGCTGTCATCCACCGGGCAATCGACGGGCTGACACTCAGGACCTTCTGGAGGTGGAGGGTAGGATGGGTGACTTCCTTCTGGCTCCATGGGCCCTCACTACCTGTGCCCAAAGGGATGCAGACGCTGTTCCCAGAGAAAGCTGCCTAGGTGAGGGCAGAGGAGCCACGGTGAGCTGACAGTGGTACATGGAGAGATTCAGCACACTAGAGAAGGTTCAGTCCTCAGAGGACCAAGTGCCGTTAAGGTGACAGAAAACTGGGCTACTGATGAGACACCATCCTGGATTTAACCTCCTGCACTTTCTGCTACAGTTGAAAGTAAGCACAACCCATTTTCCTCCTTCAATGCCCCTTTGTACTTCCTGACAGCAGCGTGGGGTGCAGGTGGATGCTCCAGCCAGACCACGTGGCAGGACAGTGAGGACAGGCAGGGGCCATTCACCAGCACGCGCCCAGCATGCAGACCACCCCAAAACACTTGGCAGGCTGGGAGCTTCCACGGGGGCCGGCCTGTAACCCCAGGAGGGGCGTGGTGGCATGAGGCTGGGGCTGGTCTTAAGGGAAGCCAGGAGAAGGTGAATGCTGACCACGCCTTCTTTCTCTAGCTCACAGTGGGTCTGGAGTCCTGCCACTGTTGCTCCTGCAAGGAAGCAGGTGAGCTGACTCTGCATGCTGCTGAGGCCTGCTCGGGGTCAAGGACACAACCAGAAACTGCCCTCAGAGTCACTGTGCTGCCCACGGCAACCCGGGGCTCAAGGGGGTCCTCGCTTGCCCAGCAGGGTGTCCTGGCACAGGGTTTCAGGGTGCTGAGTGTCAACCCGGCTCTGCCCACAGGTGCCAGAGGCACCTGCCCCTCACCTTGGTGACGGGAAGTCTCTCCAGACAAGGCCACAAGTCTGGGGTGGGGGTGAAGCGGGCTGAGACCATGGCCAGCGCCCAGGCCTGGCTGTCTGGGGTGCAGCTGGTGGGCACCGTTGTGCAGGAAGCTCGGGATGACGACGGGCACACCTGTGCACACCTGTGCGAGCACTGGCTGCAGCTCCCGCACAGCCGCTCACCTCCTTGTCCATGCTCTCCAGGTCCTCCCTGCACAGTGTGTACAGCGGCATGGTCTCCGACATGCTGGGCTGCCGCTTCCTCCTAGCAGGGCTGGGCCGTTCTCCGTCCCGCACGTCAGGCAGCTCTTCACCAAACATCTGCGGCTGCTGTGGCTGGACGGCTCTGAAAGGAATGTCACAGTGCTGTGTGAGGAAGGCAGCTGGTGGCACCAGGGGCACACACGCAGTGTCGTGCTCACTACACTGGGCACTGCTCCTGGGCTAGGCCCCGCGGCTCATGTTTGCCTTGCACCAGCAAAGTGGCCTGCCACAGGGCTCAGCCTGGCCCCGCTCACGGGAGGAGGGACAGCTTCCCAGCAACCACCAGGAGGCGCCACTGAGCTCAAGTGAAGCCCCAGAGCCCAAAGACACAGCAGAAAGCAAGTGGAGAAAGCGGCATTTACATCCACCAGGCGACGAAAGACCTCCGTACAACGGTGAATCATGAGTGGGCCAAGGGGTGGAGCCACCTAGTCACAGACAGTGGCACCACATCACCAGGCCCCTGCTTCAGGGGCGCGTCTGCGCAGCCCCACCAGCCCCAGGCTCTCCTGCGGAACCCGCCCACGGGAAGCTGCTGCTCTCCCGCTGACGCACTTCTGCCCAGAGGTGTGGCTCCCCCCAACTCCTTTCCAGGCACGCTCACGACTCTCAGAACGTAGGGCAGACCCCAGGAAAACAGGCAGCACCATCTCCCCTGCTACTCGTCGCTTCTCCCAGGGCTGGGCCGTGCCCCCCAGGCTGGTCAGTACGAGCAGCACGGCCTAGGCACTGAGGCCTGCTCACAGCCTCAAGGCTAGGAGGAGCACCTGTGCTGGCCCACCCACACACGGGTGGGAGGACCAGGCTTCTGTCTGCAGCTCTGAGAAGTGCGACCTCTGCCTCGTCAGAAGCTGGACTCCAGGTCGCTGTCCTCCTCACAGGTACCGACAGACGTGTGACTGGGGCTTCACCTGGGGGACACCACCACTGCCCACTGCCCTCACACCCACAACCCCAGAGCCGAACATGCACAGAGCTCAAAAGCAGAAGCTCTCTTTTAACTAAAAATAAACGCATCATGCTGCCATTTAGAAAAGCTGTTTTGATTGAAGATGGAATGTAAGAACAAGAGTGTCTACTGGGACAGCTGGAAGAGTGCTGCTCTTCAGGTCAGAGGGGCTGAGGCCAAGTGTGGACGCATGGCCACCCAGGTAAACTGTCCTGGTGCAGTTGCAGGGTTGCAAGACAGGAAAACCATGCCCCTCCTTGACCCAAAGACAACACAGATCAGCTACCAAACCACGGCCTCCCGGGCCTCCCGGGGCCCTTGCCCAGTTCTCCCTCTCTCCCCAGCAGCACCTCTGGGGCAGGACAGATTTGTGCATTTCTACCTAAACACTAAGCCAAAGTGATTCACAAAGGGTAAAACATGTCACTCTGATAACATTTCTTTTTGACTTCAGCATATTTGGTATTTTCGTTATGTTAACATATAATGGTTTGGTGTTACTTTTAAAATCAGTATTTAAAGTTGTTTAGAAAATAACTGCTCCACCACAGCCAAATACTGTAAGGACCCCAACACCCCTGGGTTGGGGCTCAGAGAAGGTAGAGCAGGGACACAGGAGCCCAGCGTCCACCCCACCTGGGGGAGGAAGCAAGGCCCTTCCCACTCCATCTGCAGTGTCAGAGGCAGCCCAGGGGAGAGTTAGGGCTCATCCCCCATGGTAACAGGGACCCCCACAGCTGTCTCCCAGTGACAGAGGCCCCCCACCCCACCTTGGGCGTCAGCAGGCGGGCCTGACGCCCACCCCTGCAAGAACAGGTGCTGCCTCCACTTCTACTTCCACCACGGAGTTGGCATCAGTAGGATGGAGGATTCTATAACCCTCATCCCCTGAGGTGACGGGAAGCCTGAGGACCCAATCAGAGTCATCTGTCATTCAAGAACAGCACAGTGTGGAACTCATGGAAACTACAATCAACAGAGGCCAACTCCAGGATGACACAGTCGTCTGACAAAGATTCTAACCATCCATGATGAACATGCTTCCTCAAGTCATCACAAACACACCTGAGCTAAATGGAAAAATGCAGAGCCTCAGCAAAAATAAGTAAGTAAATAAATAGAACGAAAAGAGATCCCAAAACCAAAAAATGCGATGAAAACAACAACAAAAAGCAAAGGACGGGCATGACAGCAAAATGGGGGTGACAGAAGAAAACTGCCAGTGAGTTCAGCTTCTAACAGAATCACCTCTCTGAAAAACAAAGCCAGCAGCCAAAGAGGAAAAGGGAGTGTAGTTCTGAGATGACGCGAGGTGACACTGACTCAGGGTCCTGGTGGAGGCAGAGCTGGCCCACAGAAAAGCGGGAAATAGCCCTAATTTGGCAAAAGATGAGCATCTGAGAGCACAAACCCCCAAGCACAACACAACACACACCACACTGAACTCCCAGGAGTAGAGAGCCCTGAACAGCAGCAGACTGAAGAGCACGGGCTGCCCACTCCAGCAGAGGCACGGAGGCTGAGGCGCTCCAGGGCACTGCAAAGAGGGGCCTAACTCGAAAACGTGTCGGGAGCAGAGAAGCTCGAGACGCTTTTGATGAGGAGAAACAGAGGTCTGTGGGGAGCCACTCTGAATGACTGCATCTTCGTCCTGGAGTGGACAGGATTTCACTGTCACCACGTCTCGTCATGACCTGGCACTGCCCTGTCCCAGAGGTTTGAGGACGCATCTTCAGACATAGGTGTGCTGCCCGTGAATCGAGCTACTCTCCCTTGTTCCTTGTGATATTACCCCTGTGCCCTGTTTGGGATAGAACGTTCCAGGGAAACCCCTTTGTGTGTCCCCTGCTCTTGCTCTGCCCTTGGGTGTGGCCTTCCTACATGTCAGTCAACCCGCTGACAGCAGGCATCACAAAACCAGACTCAAGCCCCTGAAACCTGACCCCTTGCCTCGTTGGAATGGCTTCTCCTCAATAAAAGGTTCAGCACGGGCTCCCTTTCTGCCACCCTTAAGTCAGAGGAGCATCACAGGACCCAAAGGAATTTTGTGCAGCCCAGTTCCCCTGGAGTGACCCAGTGGTCTAGTCATGAGGAACGTGACAAAGGTCCCCATGGTGGACCTTGCCGTGGGAGTGTGAGGGAGCCCTGAAGGGCACAGGAAGGGTGAGGAGACCCTCAAGGGACCCTCTGTGTGGCCGGGTGCAAGGGCACAGACTGCCTCACTGAAGGTCTGAGTCACTTCTGACTGATCAAGTCCAGAGCTGGGCTGGGGCTCCATGGCAGAGCGCTTGCTTAGCGGGTGAGGCCGTGGGTCTGGTTCTCAGCACCACACATGAATAAAATAATTAAAACAAAGGTCCAACAATTGTTTAAAACTATATTAAAAAAAAAAAAAAGAAAAACGGGAAAGAAGACAGCGAAGGCGAGGAACAGAAGAGAGCCACACAGAAGGCAGAGCCGATACCTGGTCCCTTAAAGGCCCATGACATCAGACTCTCCAGGAGAACCAGCAGAACAGGGCAGAGTGACACACGACATCGTCACACTCCAGGAGAACCGGCAGAACAGGGCAGAGTGACACACGACATCGTCACACTCCAGGAGAACCGGCAGAACAGGGCAGAGTGACACACGACATCGTCACACTCCAGGAGAACCGGCAGAACAGGGCAGAGTGACACACGACATCGTCACACTCCAGGAGAACCGGCAGAACAGGGCAGAGTGACACACGACATCGTCACACTCCAGGAGAACCGGGAGAACAGGGCAGAGTGACACACGACATCGTCACACTCCAGGAGAACCGGGAGAACAGGGCAGAGTGACACACGACATCGTCACACTCCAGGAGAACCGGCAGAACAGGGCAGAGTGACACATGACATAGCCCTGCCTAGTGCGAAGCAGGTGACCTGGAGAGCTTCCCCAAGGAACCCCGGTGGTTTCCCTCGAGACTGCCACCACGTACACCCGGGCAGTCTTCTCCTGTCTCGTGGGTGGGCCGACACGTACCCGCCTGCCTCACCGGGCGAGTCTGCTCCCCACCAAGGACACCACCACCAGACCCAGGGAGCAGGGCTGTGTGGATCCTTTAAGCCAATCAATATGCTCCATGCAGTAACAGTCTGCAGAGCTGCAAAACCACACGGTCACAAAATCCAGAACCCACCAGTGACGAACTCACAGGAGGGACCCTGCCCAACCCAAGAGAGCACCTGCAGACACCTGCAGCTCCACCACCCTAAGTCCAGCCGTCGCCCTGGACTGAGGGGAAGGTCAGGTTCCACAGGCCAAGGGGACAGACAGACTGGAGACACGCTGCAGGCCCACACCAACTGCAGGCGGCATCAGGCAGCCAAGGAAGGGGAGCTGCAGGCCACTGAGTGAGGTGGAGTCTGAGCGGCACAGATGTAGCAGGTGCCGGCCACGCCTGTCATCCCAGCAGCTCAGGAGGCTGGGCCAAGAGCATCAAAAGTTCCAGGCCAGCCTCAGCCACTTAGCGAGGCCCTCATCTGTAACTTCCTGAATGACCAGCAGAGGGCACTGTTGGGACCTAGGGCTTGGCTAGGCCAACAGGCAGCAGGGAAAGCACAAGGGGGGGGGGAGCTGGAGAGGCAGGACGGCGTCCAAATCAGAATCTTTCCTGCCAAGACCCCGTGGGGAGGACCAGGCAGCGCAGGACAGAGAAGACAGAGCTCTGCAGGGAAGCAGCCAGAGCCGCCAGGGAAAGGGCAGGTCTCGGTGTCCCTGCAGCCAGCAGGTGGGCGGAAGTGGTCAGCCTCTGCAAGGGCACAGTGCCGCACAGTGCCACACAGCTGCCACACAGCCCACCCCTGCATGGCAGAGCAACGCCAGACCTTAGCTGCATGGGGAACAACAGATACTCTGGGCACAGCCCAGGTACCCCCAGAGGGCTGGCAGTGACTGGGTGCTGACCAGGGGGCACTGTCCAGGCAGCCACACCCACTGACCTCCAGGGGAACCGGCAAGTGAAAGGCCAGACCCCAGGGCACATGGCTCCGGGCCCTGTTTTTGACAACCTTCTTCAAGGGGCTGAACTCCAGGGCTGGATGAGGCAGGGCAGTTCCAGGGGCAGCAGGAAGGTGTAGGTGCTGTCGGGGACTGTGTTCCTGCCATGCCCCGTGGGTGCCGCCTGCTCCAGGGTTCTGGAGGACGCTGTCACTGGAGCTGGCCAAGGGCACGAGGACTCTCTGTGTGACATTTCTTCCACTGCAGGTAATGTGAAAGGTTTCACAATAAAAGGTGCAACCACACAGACACACGTGCTCAGCTGTGCAGTCTCAGTGTGTCCAGAGGTCCTGCAGCATGGCTTCCTCCCCGGGCCCAGGCAGCCAGGGAGCTGGTGTGGGCTGAGCTGACTGCATCCACCACAGCACTTCTGCCCACCTGCTGGCTGCAGGGACCCCGAGGCCTGCCCTTTCCGCTATCCTGCAGAGCTCTGCACATGCCCGTCGTCTTCTCTGTCTGTCCTGCGCTGCCTCGTCCTCTGCACGGGGCCTTTGGCAGGAAAGGTTTTGATTTTGATGAGGTCCTGCACCTCACACCCACCCATCTGAGTCTCCAGGAGAGCCAGTGACCCAGCCCAGAGCCACAAATATCATGAAGAGTCAGGAAAAACTCACAGTTCCCCGGCCTTGGGTGAGGATGTGCTCAGAGGACAGCCTACCATGGGTACCACCGGGAGCCCTGTCACAATGGGCCCACCCAGGGTTCTAGACCCAAACAGCAGTGGCCATCATTCTTGGGTGGGGGAGGGTGGCCCTCTGCAGAACTGTGGCAGGCACACGGGTGCCTCTGGGGAGGTGGGCAAGGTGCAGGCTGTGGGGGCGTAAGAAGCAGTGGGTGGCTGGGGTGGGGTGAGGGCTCCCGTTGCAAAGGGCGGGGGCGGTTACTGGGCCTCTGTGGAGGGTGGAGAGGGGGCACAGCAGGTGTAGGGGGCACAGCAGGTGTGGGGCCCACAGTGCAGAGAGCGCCAGCACACGCATCTGCTCCACCTGCGAGACTCGGCAGGTGCAGTGTCAAAAGAACAGGGAGGCTCCAGTTTGATTGAGGGGCGCTGCCAGGTGCTGCCAGGGGGCAACATGCTGATGCCCTCACCCACAGAGAGAAGGCCCAGCCTGACCACCTGGGTCATGGGGGGCGTGGCCAGAGGGTGGCTGTACCCAGGCCGCAGCTCCTGCAGTACCCCGTGCTGTGAGGCACCAGGAGGGGAAGAAGGGCCATGTGGTCGCGTCTGGAAACAGCTCTCAACCATCAACGCTGACGTGTGCCACCTGCACACAAAGGCTGCTTCCTGTAGGTCTCGGTGTTGACAGACGGCGTGACTGACTGAGCAACAGGCTGTCTGATCCTCTGTGGTGAGTTGGACCGCCCACATCACTGTCTCTCGTGCACCTCAACAGGCTGGTGATGACGAACAGCACGAGCACCTTGGGGTCGATTCCCTTCTCCAGGTAGAGCAGTGGCTGGGCCCTGCTGGGGACAGGCACGGAGGACACTGCTCCTGCAGCCAGTCACTGTCTCGAGTTACGCCTTCATTACCAGCCGTTCCAGGGACAAAGACATGCTCTGCTCTACTCAGCTTACCCTACGCAAATTATTCTCAGTCACAATGACTTCTTCCCACTTCCCTTAGAATCCCTGTCTACTGAGACACACGCTTCAGGCAGGGCTGAACGGACGAGAAACAACTGCACCTGATCTTTAAACACACCCCGGGGTTATTCAACAACTGCTTTTGTGCTTAAGAAACCCAAAGTGCGAAGCTGTGACCTCTTTCCCATGGCATGAGGAGCACATTCGGAACAGGCAGGCTCCCGTCTGCACCTGCAAGTGTGAGTTCTGAGGCTGATCTAAAATCCATGACTTCATCTTAACACTGGGGTGGAGGCCTGAATTTCATAGGCACCCACTCAGGGCACCGCTCTTCCCTGCCCAAGCACTTCCCTTTGGGCAGGGCCCTGCACCACCTACCACTGAGACACCAGCACCCGGGGCCAGATCCCACAGTGCCACAGGCATGCGCCAGTCCTGGCTGTTGGCACAGAACCCACGCTGGAGTATGCAGAGGGTAAGTGGCAGCTCCAGGATGGAGCTGGCCACCAGAAAGACCAGGCCTGCTAATCCAGCCTGACCTGCGACCTCTGCAGGGGGTGGCTGTGGATGGAGCTAATCGCCAAGAGCCAGTGCTCCCGCAGCCACGGCTGCACAACTTCATAAAACCCAGGCCCAGAGCACAGCGGGGTGGGTGCACGCCAATCCCCAGGGGATGGAAACCCCAGTGCTCAAGACCCACGGGACAGGGTCCACAGCCCTCCCCACAGGCTCTCCTGAGGAGTAGTCTTGTGAATTTCCTACCTCGCGGCTTACTTCACGGACCCTTCTGCCTGACTGGTCACTGAAGGAGCCGCTCCTGGTGCGGCAGTCCCACCAGGCAGGAGGTCTGGGGTGCACTGGGCTCCTCCTCTGTGCCCTCCTCACTGCTTTCACGGCCTAACCCCGACCACGAATCTCCTGAGCCCAGGAAGGTACTGCCACCGGCTCGGCTCGGCGAGGCCACGCCACGTGGGCGAGCACAGCCCTGCGGCCGGGAGCTGCTCTCCAGTGCCTTCGACGGCACCAAGTGAAACTGCTCTTCAGGCCAGAATCCCAAACGCTCCCCACAGAGAAAGCCCGGCACCAGGGCTCCAGCTAGGGCGTGGCTCCCTGGGGTGGGGACACGGCTCACAGGGCACATGCTGCAGTAACACTGCCAGAGCGTCCCCGACACGGAACCCACTTCATGCAGCAAGTCTGAGCCTAGAGCCCTGCCACAGGAAGCAGAGTGTGTGACCACGACCCTTGTGGTCAGTGACCACAAGTGACCACGCTTGGACACTGGGAGGAACCAGCACGTAAGCAGCAGCTGACATTTTCAGGCATAAAAATGTGTCCCCAGGTGGCGCTAGGCCTGTCCACATCCAGAAGGCAGGAGAGCCACCCTGCAGCCACCCTGAACCAAGGCCCCGGCTGGGTCGTCTTTCTGGCTGTGTGGTCTCAGCACACCTTAGCAGTGAAGTGTCACCGAGGCCACTTTGGGAAACGTTCCGCCTGCTTCAGATCACCAGGACCCACACGCAGAGTGTGTGAAAACAGGCAGGTGGCCGGGGACAACAGGCCTGCAAGGCTAGGCCTGGAGGGCATCAGAGAGAGGCAGCACCACCCCACAGGGCTGTCCGGGGGCACCCGACACACGTGCAGGGCCACACAAGTTTCTCTGCTTTCTGTTCTGGAACCCAAGAGGGGGCAGAGAAATGAACAGAAGAGCCCCAGTGCCCACCAACTGAGTTGCTGCCCTCGGCCCAGGAGCCAGCACACACTGAACTCAACCTTCAGCATCCCTGCCCACGCCGTGGCAGCTGACACGATCACCTAACGGGGTGGACGCCTTACAACCCAGACAGCCTCAGGCGCCACGCTTACCTGAAGGAGGACGACTCCCCGTGGACAGGCAGGGAGCCGGCGGGTGCTGGTGTAGGGCCCTGGGCACCTGTCCTGATAAGTTTCCCTGTGTTGGAGTCATAGATCCGGACCTCGGGGCCAGGCTGGGCCTTGGGGTGGACGGGCGTGGGGTGGAACAAGGCTGCTGGAAGCACGCTGTGCCTGTCAGGAAAGGCTGTAGGGCTGTTCTCCCTGTCGAGGGCAGGAGCAGGGCCGTGAGAATAGCCATGCCCACGTGGGGCACAGGGACACAGGGCATGATGGGCATGATGCAGGGACAGACCAGGGGGGACAGCATGCAGGACCACCAATGTCCACTGCCCAGGCACATGGTTCCCAAAGCCTCTGGCTCCTGGTTGGGTTCCTTGATGGAGGGTGTGCAAGAGCAGCCCCTGTGTGCTGTGGAGACACAGGCTTTCCTCACCAGCACAGTGGGGCTGCCTGGGGAGTGGCCCCTCGCGGGGCCGAGGGCACCCTGCCTCTGTGGCCCAGCAGCAGGCACACTCACCCTCGAGTGGCTCCCCGGGAGACAGGGAAGACAGCCTCTGCACCAACCCTTTATGCCCGGCCCTGCCCGCCCTTTCTTCGGTCTGCTCATCTGGAAAGTGCTTTTACCTAACGCGCAGTACTCCCTGGCCCTCGGGGCACGCAAGCTAAGATCCACCACTAAAAGCCACATCGCGCTTCACCCAAACAGAGAAAGCAGTTCCGCTTCTTGATTCTGATGACTGCACACAGGCTTCCTCAGTCTGTCCGAATTTACGGGCGGGGAGGGGTCACTTTCTTGAGGGATGGGGCAAAGGTGGTGCAGAACACACCAGCGCTCAGGAGCAGCTTTGGGGGCCAGGTGGCATGGACCGGGGACACTGGCCAGCAGCAAGCTCCCCTCACCGACTTAGACCTCATTTGATCCTCTGTGAAACGGGCCTGCCGGGAGATGAGGCAGAGCCACACCCGCAGGCCGGTGGTGGTCAGGTACCTGATGATGGGTGGACAGCTCAGGGCGGGGCATGGCCTAGCACCCACCTGTGCGCCCGGGCGTCGTCCTCCGTGAGCGGGAAGAGCTGCTCCTCCACCTTGTCCCAGCGCTCCAGGCAGCTCCACAGCCAGTCGGGGCTGACCACGTGCAGGTGCCTGCACTCCTGTGCCTGCCGCACCTTCTCCGTGCCTGTGGAGACCACTGTCAGGCTGTCCCTGCAGCAGGGGGAGGGCATCTGGGACAGACCCAGGGCAAGGACACCCTGGGGAAGGGACCAGGAGGAGCCGAGAGGAGGGACCCTGAGAGGCCAGGTCCCCGCAGCATCGCCTCCTTCTGCCCAAGACTCGGCCTCCAGGGGCAGGACCTCGAGCTCTCCCTCCACACACTACCAGGGCCTCGCAACTGCACCCAGCCCCTGCCAAAGAGCCGTCCGCAGGGACGAACACCTGTCCCTCTCTTTGCGGCCCTGCCGTCATCATCCCACCAGATGCCACCATCTTCTACGGGACCCGACGGGCTCTCAGCTCTACTCCAGCACCTGGGTGGCCTCCTGAGGACCTGTCCTCCCCCTCGTGCATCCTGAGTGTCCCCTAGTCTGAGGCTTCCACCTGAGCTCCTGCTGAGCCTGTCCCACCCCTGTGACTTGAGGTGGCTGCTGCAGCTCTGGTCAGCTAGGTCTTTAGGACAGTCACTTCCCTTGGCGGCACAACCCCTGTGCTGTGAGGCAGGACAAGGTGCTGCCTACCCCACGTGAATCCTGAACACAAGAGCCAAGAGGACGAGGGTGTCCCACAGGGAAGAAGCCCAGAGCGCGCAGGAGAAGCTGCGGGTCAGGTGCTGGGTGGCCGCGGGACAGCAGCCACATGTGGAAGCACTCGGGTACAAAAGCAAGGGACCTGAGCCACACCTCCTCTACCTGCAGGTGGAGGGTGGAGGCTGGAGCCCCCCGCGCCTTCTCCGGGCAGGGGATCTGGCTGGGAGAAGAGCCTGCCTCTGGCCCTGAGCACGGCACACGGTGGTGGGAGCCCTCCACACTATGACCCAAGGCTCTGCACAGCCCAACGTGGACCCGAGGCACAGCATCCAACAGGAGCACGCCGGCCTCCGTGGAAACAGGCCTGAGGTGAAGCCAAGCGTCTGCAGCCCTGACTCGCTGACAGCAGCTGTGACAGGCAAGGCTGAGGCAGCTGGCAGTCTTCACGCGTCTGGGGTGAGCATCCCTGCAAGCTCGCCCATCCCTCCAGGGTTCCGTCCTCCTTGGCTGAGGTCTCGGAAGCCAGAGGAGGTGCACCCAGTTCCGGGGGTCCTCCCCTTTCCTGCCT
Source organism: Marmota monax (assembly GCF_021218885.2). Taxonomy (NCBI): domain Eukaryota; kingdom Metazoa; phylum Chordata; class Mammalia; order Rodentia; family Sciuridae; genus Marmota; species Marmota monax. Next base: position 10,914,149 of record NW_026692826.1, on the reverse strand, counting down.
ACAGCGAATGCTCTCTTTGCTCCAACTGGCTTTCTCAGAGGGCTCCTCGTCTTTCGCCTGCTCCCTGAGGCACGCAGCCTCTGGCTGGCTCCCTCCCACTGCTCCTGGAGAGAGCGCCACCATCCCAGAGCAGCACAGCGACTGCTCAAAGGACCCACAGCGGCCAGCCACCAGTGCAGAGGCCCACAGAATGCACCCGGGCCAAGAAGTCCGCCAAAGGGCATCACCCACCCGCTCTCACAGGTCCCCGTTCTAGAAAGTGTGCCTGACCGCGCACTGGGCCACGCACAGCCACGCCCGCCTACAGGACAGGGACTGCCATCGGGTGGAGGCAGGCCTCAACCACCCAGAGTGCGCAGCTGGCCTGCTGCGCCCGCAGAACGTGGGGGGCACTTACCAGCCCGTGCTGCGATCAGGTGGGTGGCCCTGTCAGGGGCGTCGGGGCTCAGCACCAGCTGGGTGAGGACCCTGGCCCCCAAGGCCGTGGCATGGTAGTGCTCACGGGTCTTCTCCACAGGGAAGTTGGTTGGGTGCAACCCACTGAATATCACCGCGACGTCCGCCAACACCTTGCTCTTGAGCTCTGGCACGATCTTGCGTATGTCCGGAGCCTCCGTGAGCTCCTGGTTGAGGTACCTGTCGTACCTGGAGTAGTAGTCCCTGTGCACACGCACCAGGATCTCCTCCAGGTGGATCAGGTGGTCGTCCTCGTCCGTGTCCTCCTCCTCCTCCTCCTCCATGCTCTGGTCTAGGGACTCGCCGGCGGTGATGCCCGACTGCTCGCTATTCTGGGACTCCGTCTCTGCCTCCTTCCTGTCCACACAGCCATTGCCCAGGCCACAGAGGCCATCTCGCTCACCCTCCTCCTGCCCGTCCAGGTCTGGCCCTTTGTCCTGTGTGTGGACTCTGGGCCCTGGCTCTCCAGGGGGGCCTGCCCCTGCCAGTCTCTCCCCGCCCGTGTCAGGCGGACCTCCCTGCTGTGCGGCTTTGACGCCATCGCGGGCAGCTGCAGGTTTCTTTCGGCTCCTCCTCTCACTCTCCCCCTCAGAGGTCGAGGAGGACGACTTGGGGCCCTCCGACTCACTGCTCTCGCTGTCACTGGACAAGTCAAAATCCAACTCCGGGCTGGAGGCGCCCTGTGTGGGCTGGGCCCCTGGTGAGGTCCGGCCTCCCTGTTCACAGGAGGCTTGGGCTTGGGGCTCTGGAGCCTCGGCCAGCTCACGGCCACCAGGGGCCCGGGGACAGGGCCAGGTGTCCCTCTCATCTGCTTTGCTGGGAGACGCTCCCAGTGCAGCCTCACTGCCGTTCACCTCTCGGGTGGGCTTCCCGAGGCCATTGCTCCGCTCTGCCCCGGCAACGGGTCTGCCCTCCTCGAGCTCTTTCACAGACGGGGCTGGTTCCAAGACATCGGCGCCTTTAGAAGAATGGTTTACTGAAATGTGCACACAAAGGGAAAGGCTTCTGTTACCCGCCGTTCGGCAGTTCTGAACCGTGAGCACGCGCCTCCCCACACCACAACCACCCACCCTGTCAGGAGCCAGCAGCAAGGCCCAGGTTGCGGCCACGCCGACCTGGCGCCCTTCCACCCACACGGGCCCTGGCTTTACAGGAGAAGGTCCCCGCCACACACCCTGCCAGGGGCCCTTGAGCACCACCTTCCCCTGGCCTTGACCTCTAAGTTCTACTTTAGCGACTACAGCAGTGACTGCGTGCCTCAAGATGTCCTGCTTTGAAACTAAAGAGACCAACAGAAACTCTGAAAACCAAAGCAAGGGGCTGGGGCCGTAGCTCAGCGACAGGGCACTTGCCTAGCATAAGTGAGCACTACAAAAAAAGAACAAACAAAACAGAGGCATGCTGTCCATCCACAACTACAAAAAAATTTTTGAAAAATTACAACAAGAACAAAAAACCAAATCACATCTCCTCAACAGGCTTTGCCTCAAGCGTGCCTGAGAGGAGGTCCATGGTTCCCTGCGGACTCCGGGAGGGCACAGCCAGGGCCCTGAGCTCTGGGCATCCTCATGAGAGAGCCCCGGCACCCACCTCTCACACCCTCTGAGGAATGCGGAGGCTTTAAGGAAAACTGCACGAGCTGCAGTGCCCAGTGCTGAGAAGCATCTAGAATCTCACCTGACCAAGAAGATACCGATTTTAATTACCCCGACCTTCAGTATCACATAAGCCCCAAATAAAACTGAGATGTAAGCAAATTCTATAAAATTGAAATATAAATTTAAAAGGTGAATCTTGACTTTACAGCAGCCAAAACAGAGACAGGACGAGAGGAGAGACAGACGCTGAAGCACAGCGCTGGCTTCCGGGCGGCGCGCCAGGAGACGGCCCACCTTTCTTCCTCGCCTGAGACTCCCGGTGCCCAGGGGGTGCGTTCACGTCGCCTGTGCCTGGGAAATACACATACTTCTTCACAGTTATCAGGTTGGGGGCGAACTTCCAGACATCTTCTCGGTCATCGATGATGCAGACCATGGAGTCCCCGCAGGGAAAGAGGTTTCTACAAGTGAAAACAGGCGATTTGCACCAAGCAGTGACCAGCGGGCGCAGCGCTCTGTTCTGCTGAGGAGACGCCTCAAGCAGAGCAGGTTTACGAGAGGAGGGGACCTTTACTCAGCTCCCACCCCTGGTGGTTCCAGAGAGTCACATCAAAGGAACCACTATTTCCAATTCTCCTTGACAACAGGAGGCAACCCTTTTCTTAAAGGGCCAGACAGTACACATTTCAGGCGTCCAGCCATGGGGCCAGGCTCAACCCTGTGCAGTCAGGTTCCCAAGTTCCCCAGGAGCCCAGCAGAAAAGAGGTGGTAACTTTAGAGTGGGAAGTCCACTGCCTGCCTCTGGAGCCAGGTCCAGGAGGCCCTCTGCACAGGCGTGGGGCCTGGAGCACTGTCCCCAGGCCTATGTGAAGTGAGAGTGACGCAGAGCCTCAACAGCAGGCTGTGGGGCCACGAGTGCAGGGTGAGATGGCCACTGTGCCGCTTGGGGCAGAGCAGCAGAGCCCAGGGGACTCTGGACACAGGGCAGGGCTCAGGGGGAGGAGGCGCCTGTGGCTCTCCACAGCCACTGCTGAAGATCGGCCAACTCCCAGAAGACGCAACTCCAGAACCCTCACTCTGGTTCTCAAAATGCAACTTTGAAAGTAGAAGCCAAATGGGGCCCTGCTCAGTGACGGGCCCTGCCTGGCACATACCGCAGATTTCCTGTCTTAGAAAACGGGTCGATGCACTCATCCCTCGACAAGATCCGGTGGGAAAAAAGCTTCTTCTCAGGGTCTAGAAAGCCTGTGAAAGAAAACCGACAGAACTGCACACATGGGGGCAGACGTGCCCCTCTGCACCACGCACCAGCGTCGCCCCACCCCAGCGGACATGCCCGGCGATGGTGCCAGCAAGTCGCATTCTTCCCAGGTGAGACCACTTACACGGTCTCCTATGCTCAAACCCTGGGCTTCAATTCCTCCAGAATGAACCGTGTGTGTGTCTGTAGTGCTGTTAATTTGAAACCACTGCCTAACCAAGCTAACTGACCTAGAGAGAGCTGTGGTGAAGTGAGGGAACTTCCCCGTCTCAGGCACAGGTGATGGGGGCTCCTCGCCTCTGAGGTCTGAGGGCTAAGCTGCCTGACTGCCTGACGGGAGCCCCTCCACCTTCCCCAACACCAACAGGGGTACCGGCGGTGCCTGAAGCCTGGGTGGCACCGAGACCTTGCCTGTTGTCTTCCCTATACACACAGACATGTGATAAAGTTCAGCCTGTACACGGGGCAGTGAGAGACTCACAACAATGACAAAGCAAAGCCACCGCAGCAACATGTTGCAACAGCAAGGTGGACATGGTCTCTCTCAAGCACCTGGGGGCACTCCTTGGCACTCCTGCCTGTGACCACAAGCAGTGGTGCAGAGCATACCTCTGGCTCTCTGGCATACCTGAACTGCCAGCACCACTGCTCCTCGGCTTTGAGGCTGTTACTAAGGAAAGTGTTACTGGAACACAGCACCCTGATACCGCAATGTCAATCTGATGACTGCAATGGCTACCAAGTGGCCATGAAGTGGGCAGTGCATCACCATGGACACACCAGTCAAGGGGCCAAGCCGCATCCCCACTCAGAATGGCACGATTAAAGCCTATCAATTGTTGACTGCTTTCAGCCATGGGTACCTGAGACCCCAAGGTAATACAAGAGTTGCCCTTCTCTGTGGACGCAGAACTGCAGACGGGGGAGCTGCTGAACTGACACACACACACTACAAAGCAGAAACACAGAGCAGGGTCATTGCAACCACTTCCTACTGGCATGCACCACTCCCCAGTGCTGCAAACTTAAGCAACATCACGGAAACTGGCCTGGGGAACTGAGAAGGTAATAAGCTTTACGTTACATACTAACAGTCGGCAAAGGATCAATTTCCTATCAAAGTACCTGCTTGCACTGTACCAAACATCACATTTAGTAAGGCTGCAAAGTTTACGTCTACGTTATTTAATAATCAGACATGCCGTTTTAATACAGAGAACACAGAAAAACAGGACAGTAAAAGTATTCCGGTCTGTGGAAGCAGGAGAAGTAGCCGGAAACAAAGCAGGTTTCTCACGTCATCTCCTGGGGTGAAGACACTGGTGGTCCAGGTTCAATGCCAGCTGAGCAACTTAACGTCACTTGCCATTTAAGGCACCTGGGGAAACCCATGGCAATAATACAGCCCCGCAAAGAACGGGCACAAACCCAGCATGTGCAGGAGACAGGAACCCGGCCCTCGGCAGGCGGGGCAGCCTGCCCAGGGCCGCTCGCTGGCTTGCCCTGCCTAGAGTCTTGCCAGGCAGAAGACTCGGAGTGGACTTCAGAGCACAGGGAACCCCTGATGGAGAGGACAGCAGTCCAGAGGGGGTGTGGCTCCTGGACCTCGCTGCAGCCGCGGGCAAGAGCATGCTCAGCCAGATGTCCGGGAGGCACTTTTACACCCACACTGCAATATGACCTGCTCTTTGAAGACTGGTGTTTTGGGTCACATCTCACTCCACTGCCTCTGTTGGGTGCCCAGATGCACATGGACACCTGCTTTGTAGTGTGACACAGGTCCTGACTGCAGTGCCCAGCTCCTCCTTCCCCACACTGGCTTCCTGTGGACTGCCCTGGCCCTGTGTGGCAGCAGCACACGGGGGTCAGACGATCTCATGGAAGGGGGCTCTGTGTCCTGAGCATCCACTACCTCCTGATGTTAGAATGCAGCCCTGGCAGGCCTCACTTATCCCAGATCACCCACCCTTAGCATTTCATTAGCACCAAACGCTTGCTTTTTCAGAAGAAATAAGTCACCCCATATACTTGTAATGTAAATTCCCTGTGAACAATGAAGCTACCCAGTGGTGATAGAATTAACAGTCTCTACAATAAGGGAAGAGTATTCAAACTGCTAACATTTGTATCCTAATTATCACCCAAGTACACATTCTGTAAGCAGTTAACTCTGAAAACTAAAGGAATGATGAAAGAGGACACTTAGTAGCCACCTTTGTTAAAAACCTTGCTTCTCTGCAAGTTTCTCACTTGCAAAAATCTGACCTAGAAAATGTCTGCTTCCTCCCTGTGTGAACTGCTGCCACCCAGTGGACATTCCATGGAAGGAAAGCCACACTTCTCCAGCCCAGTCTGCCTGCAACAAGGCCCAGCCCCTCTGGATAGAGGTCTCCCTGAGGCCAGGCTCTCTGGGTGACACCCCGTGTCAAGGGGCTGAGGAGAAGGGTGTGACTGGATGAAAGCTGGGAATGCGGCTTTGCTGACACTAACCCTCTCTAGGTCGACTGGGCCTGCCACATGCTCACCCTCACTGTGCTCAAAAAGCTCAGACCCATCGAACGTCCTGACGTCCCCGAGAAGACGACTCCAGGGTGCACACAGGGACTGTGGAAAATAACTAGCTTAAACACACAGTCCCGTCCTGCCTCTCAGGCGGCTACAAGACGAGCTCACTTTAACATGCTGCTCCCTGTCCTGATGAACAGCCCCCACGCAGGCAGCCCATCATGGCAGACACACCACCCTGCAGTGGATGCTGACCTGAGGGAGGCGGAGCACGTGTATGTGGGGGTACATGGGGAGTCTCTGCACTCTGCTCAATTTTTCTGTGAACCTAATGCTGCTCTAATAAAAAAAAAAAAAAAAAGATAAAAAAACTATTTTAAAAAATTTCCTACAAAGGCACTAAATACTAAAGGGAGACTAGAAATCTAGAAATTCAGTTCTTTATCACCAATCAAAACCCAAAACAAAGTGAACCTTGTGAGTTTCTAAGTACTTGACTGAAGAGGCTTTTGCAGCTGCTGCCAAGGTACAGTTACCACGCTGCAGCAGGCATGCCCACTTGGGGCAGTGGGACTCCTGCCTGCTGTCCCCACAGAGCCCCCTGCCGGGCACCCAGCCCGGACAGGACACCTGCTTTGTAGTGTGACACAGGTCCTGACTGCGGTGCCCAGCCCCTCCTTCCCCACACTGTTTTTCTGTGGACTGCCCTGGCCCTGTGTGGCAGCAGCACACGGGGGTCAGACGGTCTTCCGCACAGGACCCAGTGCAGGAAGCCACTGCAGAGCAGCTCAAGTGCAGCCAAGACCAGTGGCGGGCGCCAGAGGCCCTCCTTCAGCTACTCGGGAGCTGTGCAAGCCTTCAGTAAAACAGTTTCAGAAAGCACATTCCCACCATTGTTCCCACGCACCCAAGGTCCTGCACACTGGCCTACTCGGTGCCTCCTGGCCAGAGCACTCGGCTGCCACAGCAGAATTTCTCACCTACCAACGTCCTGCTGTTAACACAAGAACTGAGCCTGTGTTCTCCTGCCCTCATCGTTAAGCTAACATCCTGTCCCTGAAGATGCCCACAGATGGGCAGCCCTGACCCCACTGCTGGTCTTGCAGTAGCCAACTGACCTGCAATGGTGTGTGCGTACAGCCGGCTGCCGAAGGTGAAGACATGCAGCTCGTACAGCTTGGCGATCTTCTCCAGGAAGTCCTTGCAGTGCGGGCGCAAGCGGGTGTGCAGCATCGGCTCACCCCGACCCAGCTGGAAGTGGAAGATGCCCTGCAAGGACCACAGGGCCATGAGAGCGCGCACAGGCTGCGGGCACCTGCGACTGCGGCTCGGCAGGAGTCTGCAGACGAGCTCCGGTGTCGGGAGCCATCTGTGAACAGTGCATGGACCAAACCGGCATCAGAGCCGTCGAATAGGAAAATCCTGCTGGTGCGACGCCCAGACACATGTGAGCTCCTACTCAGCTCTGCCCAAAGGTCCCCAAGCCTCTCAGAGGTGACTGTGGCTTGTCAAGATGCCCATCAACCTGTTGACTGCAAGACACCATAAACACAGACTCCGCCTGCTGAAACCGTATCCCTTCCTTTGATCCTCTCCCTTGAATAACTGGAGCCATTTTTTAACTGTTGGGTTCCAGCTCCTCCCAGGACTAGAAGACTCTGTCAGGCACTCTGCTTTATTCTATTTTAAATGTTTTTTAGTTGTAGATGGATACAATGCCTTTATTTATTTGGTTTTAGTTGTAGATGGACACAGTACCTTTATTTTATACGTTTGTTAACTTACATGTGGGGCTGAGGATGGACCCCAGTGCTTCACACATGCTAGTCAAGTGCTCCACCACTGAGCCCCAGCCCCAGCCTAGGCACTCTGCTTTTAAAACTGATTCTCTGGGCTGGGGATGTGGCTCAAGTGCTAGCACGCTGGCCTAGCATGCATGAGGCACTGGGTTCGATTCTCAGCACCATGTAAAAACAAAATAAAGATATTATGTCCACCTAAAAATAAAAAATATACTAAAAAAACAAAAACAAAAAAACCCCCGATTCTCTGACTTTGTCTCTTATTTCTTCACTATTTCAGACTTCACTATTTCTCAGGGGGCTTATCCTCTCCTGAAGAGGAAAAGTTACCCTGGCGAGGTGCTGGTCATCTCGAAAACTGCAGGGCCCAACCAGGACCTCAGGAGGAGCCAGTAGCCAGCACTGATACACACCAGGGGAAAACCTTTCACACTCATGACTGAGGAAGTGCAGGCTGACACCCACTGAAGCCAACTGCCCTGTAAGCACACTAACCACCAGGACCTGACAACTACCACAGCTCCCGATGTATCTACTCCTCATAACCACGCAATCACCCACAATTACCTAAAGTGATCACTTCTGCTAACTACCCATAGTAACTACCAACTACCCATTGTGATGATTAACTGCCACTTATAACCATGTTAACCACACATGGTGACAGTCCCTCGGGACCTAACAACTACCCATAATAACTACCACAGCTCCCTGGGGTAACTACCCCTGGTAACCATAACAATCACCCACAACTGCCTATGACTATTACCTATGGTGACTACTTCTGCTAACCACACATGGTGACAGTTAACTATCACTGGTAACTGCTAACCACCCATGGTGATGTGATTTTCCCTTAGGACCTAACAACCACGTAGGATAATTACCAGAACTCAGACACAGTGAACTGCAGCACGAGATCATGTCTACACTGGCTAATCTGCTCCCCAAACACAGGGTGACCTATAGAAGTATTAAAAACAAGACTATGTACTCTTTTTAAAAAATATTTTTTAGCTGTTGATGGACCTTTAATTTATTTATTTGTGTGTGGTGCTGAGAATTGAATCAGTGCCTCACATATGCTAGGCAAGCGCTCTACCACTGAGCCTCAACCCCAGCCCCAAGACAACGTACTCTTACACTGAATTATGGGAGCGGTGGCTTCTAGGAGAGCCACGTTGGGAACAGATGACAATACTCACTTTGTTTGACATCTGTGGACAGTGTTGCTCTGTCGTGTGAATTAAGGTCTGGTCCAAATCAACCATGAGGACTAGTTTTCTGTTTCGATGTAGTCTTTGCTGATCTTCCCTTCCAAGTTTTTCAGCTTGCTAAAATTAAAAGAAAAAATTAAAAAAGAGTACTTATATCTGGATCCAATGTAAAGCCCAATTCCATTAAAAGAAGTAAAAGGACACTGTAGGTGCGCATCAGCACCATCACATGCCCAGGACCTACAGTCAACAGCGGCCTGCACACTCAGGGTCTCCCCACTGGCCAGTGCTGCACACTGACCAAAATCCAGTCTGTCTGGTCAAAACCTGCTTATGGGAATATGGGTCACGGTGGCACTTTGTGATTGACTAGATATGGAAAGCAGAGGGGGAAAGGAAGTGGGTGTCTGTAACAACTCAGCTGAATGCTAGGGGACACCTCAGTTGGGGTGAGCTGCAACAATCACAGAGGAGGCTGACGGGGCGAACCACCGGCCTGCTCCAGAGGCCAGGGAGGAGGGTCAGTCCTCCTGGCCCAGCGCTGCCCTTATCACTGTGCGGTAGGCCATCAGCCGTGAACAGGCAGGGGCCGACGTCAGACGTGAGCACTAAGAAGATCCATAAGTCATCCGACTGAGACCCCAGGGAGTCCTCCGGGAGAAGTGGGCATCTGGCAACGGGAACCCCAATGCCCACCCTCGCCTGGTTGTAGGTGATCACGACCCTAAGGTGACTCTCACCCCGGGCATGGGGCCTGACGGAAGCCGGTGAGCTTCAGGGAAATGGGGCCTGGTGTGTCAGAGCCTCCCGGGAGGAAGTGAACTACGACCCCTTATGGGACCACTCTCTCCTATGACCAGGTCTCCCAGACATTCACTCCCTCATCACCAGGGCACAACCACCCTGTGACGAGGTCGTCGCGAGGAGATCCCCTGAGGCTACACCAAGGGACATGTATGGGGGAAGAAGAGAGCAGAACAAGGACAACGAAGCCAGATCCCCGACCCCGACTCTCCAGGGCTGCTGTTCTCAGAGACTGCACAGGACACCTGGTGTCGCACTGAAGGCTCTCTCTCTGCTTCTCCTCTTCCCGAGTCTCCTGTTGGGAGTTTACTGCAGCTCAGCACTACTCACCTGAAACCCTCCCTGCGAGACTGCAAGCAAGCGGCGGCAGAGAACCCTGCAGCAGCTTTGGCTGTGCGGGAATGCCTCTTTCTCTGCAACACCCGGGGGCCCGGCTGGGCCCAGAGATGTGCCACAGCATGGCCACACTCCAGGCCCAGCACGGGCTCTCCTCTGAGACGGCCCTGCCCAACCTGCTAGAGGGCAAACGTATCCACTAGGTAAATATGTCGGGTGTGCTTCATGCCAGGTTTCTTGCTTTGACTGCATTCAGCTAGTCACAGAAGAGGTGAGCTGGAGACCTCCTGCCACATGGCTCCCGAAAGGGATGTGGCATAAAGGGCCAGCAGTTCTGCTGTGGTGGGAAGATGGGAGACGCCCTTCTCCTGTAACCCCAAAGTTCCCGACTTTGTTTTACACACACATACGCATTCACTTTGTTTCACACACACACGCATTCACTTTGTTTCACACACACATACGTATTCACATTTGTTTAAAGTTCAGTGATCCAGAAAAACCAGAACAGTGCATCTGGCATTCTGTCTTCCCCATAAAAACAGACTGAAGTTGCTGTGTGTCACTTGAGAGCATAAGTCTGACCAAATCCTCCTGATGAGCCATGTTTCCCCACTTAGAGAAATGGATGACCCTGAAGCATTCTCACAACCCAGAAAAAACTCCCACTGGTGGTGGAACTCTCTACAGGTGCTGGGGGTGGGGGGATGGAGGGTGCTAGCTCCTGCCCCCTCCCGGGACACTTGCCTGCACACCAGACAGAGGCCCATACGGCCACAAGCTTCAGGGTGACCCGTGGGTACCAGAGCAGCACAGACACTCAAGACGATCTGGAGGGCCTCCCTCCCAGTCCTGCACAGGACCTGCTACCCGCCACGGTGTTCTCAACCAGCAGCACAGCAGATGTCACCTGGATCCCACCCTGGCCACCTCACTTCCAATACTCTCTATGGCAGCTGATCCCTAGCTCCACCAGCCCCAGGACGATGGCAGTTCCTGGGCAGCAGACTGCCCCAGCAGCCTTGTCCCTCACAGCCGCCTGCCCTGCTGTCCTCCCTGTGCACACCCTGGGAAGCATGCTGCCTCTGGAGCTGTGTCCAGGCATCCACCACCTCCCTTTCACCCAGAATCTGGCTCGAGGGGCACCCAAACAGAGCGGTGCCTGCACTGGCAGCACGAGGGAGGTTCCTGCCATGGAGCGGTGGGGCAGACTTGCTGGCTGAAGAAAGCGGAGGACAGAAGCCATCAGTCTGAAACGTCTGAGCCGCTGCACAGCTACCCTTCAGAAATGACACTGTAGGCGGGTCCCACGTCTTCACAGGACCCTGCGTACACTCACCTCAGAGCTCACCATCAGCTCTGGCACACTGTGGACCATGGACACGGTTGCTGTGGACAGCGGCACCTGCTGCTCGCCATTCTTGCTCTGCAGCCTTTGAATGCAAGAAGATACCTTAGAAGGTGCTGTGCCTGGGTTAACTGGGACGGGCTCCAAGCTGCAGGCAGGCCCGTGCCCGCTGCCCCTGCACAGAACCCTGCTCTGCGGCAGCTGGGGAGTGCCCTCCACTGTCTGGGCACCAACAGGAAAGCACCAGACCCCAAGCTCTCAGTAAGCCACTCTCTGGGCCACAAAGCTCAGCTGTCCCAGCCACACTCACGCCTGCAGGCAAGAGTTAGTTGCATTCAGGGTCAAAACCCTCTAATTAACTACGAAGTCATGAGACCCATGAACAGGCCTATAGGGGAAACAGAAAAAAAAAAAAAAAAAAAAAAAAAAAATCCAAGTGTCAGCCACCCTCCAGACTGACAAAGAACCACTTGTTATCAGCAGTTGGCTGGCCCACGGCCTGGGAAAAGAGGGCTCAGGCGGGAACATGGCCACCTGCACCGGGGACAAGACAAGCCTGTGGTCCCCACAGGGAGAACAAACCCCAACCCTCTAGCATGCTCCCATTGCATCTGAGCAGAGCACCGGAGTGATCTGGGGCTTCCACAAACCAAGAATGAAAACAGGATCCAGTCTGGTTTGGGTGTGGCCAAGGGAAGGCGGCTGTTCTCTGAACCCTGCCCGCAGGCCCAGCCTCAGACCCCAAGAGTGCTGCTCCTCCCTCCAATGCTGCTCACTGGGTCAGGTCCTGGCCACACTCCGCACACAAGCCCTTCATGACGACCGGGTGGCTGCATCCTTCCAGTGTCACCAGAAGCGCCCTGCAAAATATGAGATGAAACAACGACTGATCATAAAGGAAAGAACGCTTTAAAATCCATGGGTACGTCAGAGTATGAGAAAGGGTACCAGGAAAGGGCATGAGCCTTATGCCAGCTTGACCCTGGCTCTCACTTGCTCCAGAGGGCCTCACCCCACACCAGGGTTGTTTTCTTTGACTACAAAATGAAGGGACTTTGGGCTGGAAGTGTGGCTCAGTGGCAGAGCGCTTGCCTCCCATGTACGAGGCACTGGGTTTGATCCTCAGCACCACGCAAAAATAAATAAATAAAATAAAGGTACCAGGTCCATGAAAACTAACTAACTAAATAAATAAAATGAAGGGACTTTTCCCTTGTGGCTCTCTCTCATGGAAAACAAAACAGAACAAATTCTGCTATACACAGCAGAAAAAATAAGGATGACAAGAGGAGGAGCTGAAAAAATAAGGATGTCTACTTAGAAGAGGAGACCACACAGAAATGGCCTCAAAAGACATCAAATATATTAAGCACGTGCTTGTGACCCCCTGCATTTCCGATGAGCTTGTGGAAACCAAGCTTTATTCATGAATGCAGTGGGAAGCACTTGGGTGATTCTAGGATAACAAGGTGCGGCTCCTCCCATGGGTGGTTCCCATTCCAGAAAGGCTCATGTTCAGAGAAGTATTTTTTTCTGATAGAACTTTTACAATATTCCTAGTTTTATACAGATGCAGAGATGATTTTTCTCCCTATGTCACTGCTGGTTTAGCCCTTACAGAATGCTTAACAAAATGTATAGAATCTGTATGCTGAATGTCAAAAACACTGATGTGAGAAATCAAAAGTCAAAATAACCATCATGGATTGAAAGACAACACAGCAAAGATGTCAGTTCTCTCAAAATGACCTTCAGGTTTTCCCAACTCCTATCAAAATCCCAGCACAGCTTCTGTAGGCACAAACTTACTCTAAGAACTATGCGAAAGGCACTGGTCCTCAAGTAGGTGAAACAATCTTGAAAAGACAGTCAGATGACGGGGAACCGCCACCTGGTTTGGAGTCGCCCTGCACAGCTGCAGGGGCCAGAGGGAGGGGCTGCAGACAGGAATGCTTGCAAACAGTGCAGACATGTGAACGGCTCTGGCCAGTACTGTGGCTGAGAAGGACAGCCTTCCACAGACGTGCAGGAACATAATGCACAAAACCTTGACCTGAGCATCAGACCTCACACAAAGCCAACTCAAAATGAACTTACACTTTAAAAAAAGGGAAGAAATCTTTAAGATCATGGTCTAGGCAGAATTGTTAGACTTGACACTAAAAGCCTGAGCCATAAACAGTAAAACTGATCAATGCAGCTCATCAAAATTAAAACTCCTGCTCTAAAAATACCCTGTGACGGTGTAAAGACGAGATATGCACTGGGAGGTGTCTGCAGGTCACAGCCCCAACAAAGGACTGGTATCTGGTATACAGAACTCTTCTGATTCCACCACCCTGCTAGAAAACAGGCAGAAGACACTCGCAGACGTTTCACTAAAGGTGTGCACACAGCAGAGGCACACCGAGGACACTCCCCACCGTGGCTGGCACAGCACACCACCACGGCAAGGCCATGGACCACCAGCACTGCAAAGGGAGGCACAGTGGCTCTGCTCTGCTTCCCGAGGACACACCACCACGTGTGGTGGCCGTAAAATACAGAGACAAGCTCCAAGTCCCAAAGAATCAGCTTACTGGGTCTCAAATTAGAGCACACGGCCACGCTGGGCATCCCACAGGCACTGGCTTCTTTTCCTACTGTGCACAACCAGGGCCACTAGGATAGTCCCTCTCCCATGGGACTGTAAGCCCTGGGCTGGAGCCCCACACGGCAACCTAACAGTTCCTGTTGGTTCAGAGAGCGTGGCTTGGACAGGGGGTGTCTCCTCCAGTCCTGACAGTCCCTCCAGAAACTTGTCCCACCAATATTTCCCCTCCCCCAAGGGTACCCTCTGACCATCTGAAACAACACTTTGACCTCCATCCAAACTCTGCCCTGCTTCCCAAGCTTGAAGTAAAAGGACCAGGCCCACCTGCACCAATCCACGTGGCTTTCCTGCCAAACCATCTTCCCTCTGGGACGCCTCCAGGTTCCACAACATTCATATCCACAGCACTGACAGGCTAGGGCCACTGGTACACAAGGGAGGCCACGGCGCCTGACTCAGCCTTGTACCTCCCAGTGCCCAGGCTTCTCGGGGCTTTGTCCCATGACTTGTACTGCTCTACCCCAACCACGACACTCAGACCCTATCCTCTGAATAGAGTCTGGTGTCTCTCACCCGAGCACCATCATCAAGCTCCAGGTCTCCAGCCCTCAATGGGCGCCTGGTCTCCCCTCTCCTTGGCCCATGCCTGTACACCACAGAGCAGCCAGCTCTCTCAAGGGAGACTTGCACTGCTCCTGCCCCATTCAAAAGCAACCCTCCGTGTGGCAAAGGCGTGCACAGGGTGGCCCTCTGGGTTCAGGCAGAGCCAGCACCAGCACTCAGTGCTCCTTCCCAAAGCTACAGGGCCACAGGAGCCCTGGGCCATCAGGACTCTGAAGATTTGTTGGGGGCCTGTCAGGCCTGGGTGTGCCTTGTGCCCTGTGGGGTGCTGGGGTGGGTGTCACAGGCAGCAGAGTAAACTGGCCATGCAATGGGCTGTGGGGTTCGTGATCAAAGACTGCAAGAGAACGGAGGACCAGGGTGGCAGGAGCAGCCGAGAGGAAAGGGATACATAGTCATGAGCCTCCTGGACTCTAGTCCCACGTTTATGGTGCTCGTCTGTCTTTACACCAGTTATCACACTGCCTTGATCACTGAGGTTGCACAGTGTGTTTTGAAACCAGGCAAGTGAACACAATCATTTCCTCTTAGCTGCTCCTGCCAGCCTGGTGTTTCGCCAAATGCCCAAGGAGCATCTTTTTTTGCAAAGATTTTTTCCCTCCAGCCTACAGTTCACTTTTCATTTTTTATTAGTATTTTTCAAAGAGCAAGTTTTACAAGACTTGGTGAAGTACTGTTAGTCGCATGTTGGGGGTCATCCTTATTAGGAAATCTTTGCCTTACGCAAGATTGCTTAGATTTCCTTCCACAGGTTCACAGTTTTATATCATGTCATCAGGTGTGTGATCATTGAGTCACTTCTCAGTAAGACGTAAAGTAAAGGCTGGGCTTTTTTAACTTGCCTGCGGAACTTGTGGCTCTTAACGAATCACCCACTCAGTGCCCAAGCACACGCCTGGGATCTCAGTTCTGCAGATGAAGTCTGAAGGAGTCTCACTGGGCTCCAGCCCAGAGCTGGGCAGAGCTGGCTCCTCCATGGGCCCAGAAGTGCTCCGTGCCTTCTGCTCTTCTGAGGCACCTGCAGCCATCCTTGCTGGCAGGGGCGGTCCCCACACTCTCTCTGGTTCTTCCCCATGTCACATCTCCCTCTGACATGGGGGTGGGAGGACAATTCTGTCCACCAAAGGGACAGACAGTTGTTGGCCCATATGACCAAGGCACCAGTGCTGGCATTTTTCTTCACGGAACTTCCCGGGTACCCTGAGGACAACCTGTTGGTCTGTATCTATGAGCCTTCTGGACTCTAATCCCACGTTTGTGATGCTCGTCTATTTTTACATCAGTTATCACACTACCTTGATTACTGAAGTTGTACAGTATGTTTTAAAACCAGGCAATACACTCCTTAATTTTGTCCTTTTTTGAAACTGCTCTTCTAAGGTTCCTGAATTTCCATATAAACTTCAGAACCAGCTCCTTGATTTCTACAATTTTATTTCTACTGCGCATAAGTCATGTAATTTTCTGCGCTAGGGTCTTATTTTACAGTGCAGATTCTGCACACCAAGACACGTGGGACAGCAATGGGCACCTGGGGGGGATCTTGGTTGCCGCTCAACATCCCACAGGGCACAGGACATACTGCACAATCATCCAGCCCAGAATGTCCATGGGTGCCCATGCTGGAGGCTGCGGTAGAGAGAGGAGACACACTGCCTGCTAGCTTGTCCACCAGTGCACTCAGCTTCCAGGAGCTCATCCCAGTGGGCACAGCAGTCAGCCAGCACACTCACCCACAGGGACAGCTCCAGGTTCATGTGATAGCTTCCATCACCAAAGAAGTCCGCAGACCATGCAAGTGAGTGTCATGCAGACTGCAGAAGCCTCCCCTCTGCAGGGACACTGGACGGCTATCTAAAGACTACCTGCAGAGGAGGTCACAGACTAACTTTATTCCCCATAAAACTTTGACATCTGACCTTACTTATACCTATGGGGATTAAGATTATGAAAATTTATACTCATAAAAATGTTAAAATAAATATATACTAAAATTAAGCTCGATCTCTCCAACTCCAAGTGACTCTAGGAATCCCTGTCCTGTCAACTAGAATTTTGAAGGATGCTCCACAAGGCCAGTGCGGAAGGTTCCCAAATGCTTCCCACACCCTGGCAGAAAGCACACTCTCCTCTGAATGAAGAGGATCTCAGTGCAGAATGGAGCCGGCTCCCTCAGAAGGAAGCAAAAAGCAGCCCACAGGATCTCAACTCCAAGTGACAGTCTACTTAGAAACCTGTGCTGTGATGAATGAGCATGGAATGCCAACACCACAGCCTGACCAGTCTGAGAAGAAAGGTGCCACTGGACACAGCACCCCTGCCGGCCCAGAGAGAGGCCTCTGGGGAGAGGCCTGGGACAGCATCTGCTGAAGACACGCAGAGCCTGCATACTGTGGCCATAAGGACATGCCTGTGTCCACTCACTCAGCATCCGTCAAGTGCCAGCTTCTAGAACTAGAGAGATGCAGGTGAGTTCTGGGCGGGGTCTATGCCCTGGAAAGCAGCTGGGTGCTGCCAAACGACAGTACAGGGACGAGTCCTGGGTGCTCTGTGACCTGCGCAAGTTCAAAGCCTCAATCATGTACACATGCCAATGGGCTGTTTGTCTTCGGGTCAAAGTTTAGTGAGAATTTAAGGTATTTACAGATTAATAAAGTATCTTTGTCAAGATACTTAATTACAGTGGGAAAATTAGTGACTCTGCAATAGGAACTTGGCAGACGCCACCATACCCAGTGATCGACGTCTAACCTCACCATACAGGATGCACGGAGTTCATAGGCTTTCTCAAGTGACACCACTGCTCTGTTTCAGTCCTACTCACATACAAACCACAGTCTAACCAAGGCATGTTCTATATGATAGCCGACAATAAGGCCAGGAGGAAGACAGATGGCACTGACCCAGGACAGGCGTGAAGGCAACAGGGCAGGTGGCTCTTGCTACAGAGGCCTCCTCAGAAAAAGAAGGGGGCTCTGCAGCACAGAGGGTGGCACTGCACAGACACTGACTACTGGCTCTGGTGACAGCACAGCAGTTGTGTGAGAGGATTTTGGGTTTTTTGTTTGTTTGTTTTTGAAATGAATCACTCATGGGAAGGTGGCATGATACCTGGGTGAGCTCATATGAAAATTCATATGTAGTATTATCATAACTTTTCTTGAAGACTAAAACTATGGCCAAGAAGGCTGGAAGGAAAAAGAGTTCTTGTTTTGCCTGGCTGTAGGCTGGCATGTGAGTGGGCAGTCCCCATCCAGCATTTCACCAACCTACAGTCGGAGTTGGGCTGCCACTGACGGGGCCCTGCTCAGAAGGTACCAGGGCCACGCCACAGCCTGGGGCCCCGGAGAGGTCGGGACCCGGCAGTGGTTACCAAACTGTGGCTCTGAAGAACCAGTCTGAAGCATGTGGAGAAGAAGCTACAATAAGGATGGGCTGGCTCCTTCTCATCACCACCAGAACTCCACAGGGCCACTATGGAGACACAGAAGGGATTCTTACAGACTTCCACTCAGAGCACACGGGCTGAGGCGCGCCACAGGCTCTACTGCCCTCTGCTGGGGACAGGCTTCAGGATGAAGCAGCAGCACCCACCTCAGAATTTAACAGGCAGCGCTCCAGCCACTGCCAGCCTTGCAGAGCCTGACCACCCCTGGGGCACACCCAAGATAGGGCCAGAGCTGTGGGTTGTGCCTGAGCGCTAACAGCACACGACCAATGACCGGATCATCAAAGTCCACCACCCCACTAGTTCAGTCAATCCAGAACACATCGAAACGGCACGAAATGCCAATCCTCACAATTTAAAGCACAACGTGAAAACTACAGAAAATCTTTTAAAAGCTACTTTGAGCTGGATACAACAGCACATGCCTATAATCCTTGGGAAGCCGAGGGAGAAAGACCACAAGTTCCAGGTTAGCCTCTGCAATTTTGTGAGATCCTGTCTCAAAATTTTAAAAAAGGGCGGGGCTACAGCTCAGTGGTAGAGTGCCTATCCTCAGTGCTGCTGAAAAAGGAAACGAAATAGCCACTCTGAAACACAAATACCAAACAAACCTTTCTCAAGTTGGTGAAACAACAAAGACCTGTACACACATTATGCTAAGTAATATGTAAAAATCACTAAGGCATCTGCTCATAATCTTTAGGAAGTATATGTATCTTTTAGAATATTTTTGGAAACATACTGACTTATTCCATTTTGTCTAGGTTCTTCCCCCGAAACTTAAAAAGTACTTTTCTTGAGACAATAGATCTGCATCATTTCTTATATTTACCTTTGATATCATTATTTAAAAATGTATATGTAAAGTTGACTCATCCATTCCACCACACCCAAACATTTTACTTCACTTAATACATTTAAAAATTAAAGAACACACGGGGATGGGGATCCCCATCCCAGGCAGACAGGCCTCTGCTGGAGACACCAGAATCTGCAGCCGGGCCAGCTAGGGAGGCAGAAAGGAGGCTGGGGTTCTGTTCTGCAAAAACCGGAAACACGAAGTGGAATTCCACCTGATGTACAGTTCAACTGTGTTTAACAGGTTTGATTAAACAAAGTGACCATTTCCCTAGTTTTGGACATGTCTTTCTTTTTTAACTGTGTGATCTTTTAAATAATGCAGCTGCCAACAAGAAAGAACATGATTATTTAACTGAAAAAAATCTACTAACCCATCAAAATCCTCTATATCACGATGAAAAAGAAATTTCCTTATTTCCAAAGCAAGACTTTATTCTGTAGGTATTATTTAAGTGCACTGACTGAAATGTGTTTGGAATTTTAAACACCTCTCTAAGTTTAGAACACTGAGATGGCGAGCTAATCTTAGAATAGAAGAGGTTACAGTTTAAGGTGTTTTATTATAGCCTCTTCAAGGTCTTTAATTCTAGCATCTAAAAGTAACAAAGACAGCAATGCTGCTACTGCTGGAGCACTCCCCTTTCACCAAGGGCTCTCTGCTTTTCACCAACTCACACACCTGGCTGAGGGTCAGGCACCTGCCACACAGCACCATCTCCACCTCTGCATGGAGATGGTCCATCGCACCAATTACCTCATGTCACCTGGTCACTTCATCCATTTCCCCTCTCTTTGGACTTCAGGGTCACTCCATGAATGGATGACAGAAATAACAGATTCATACTTAGTTTCTGAGGGTGACTTATCAGTGTATTTATTGTTTATTTTTAGTTGTAGATGAATGATAACTTTATTTTTTATGTGGTGCTGAAGACTGAACTCAAGCCTCACACATGCTAGGCAAGCACTCTACCACTGAGCCACAACCCCAGCCCTTATCAGTGTATTTTTAATCAAAATATTTTAAACTCACATAAATATTGTACAAGCAGATGTACCCCACCACTGCACCTACTTTCCCATCTGGGGATGTCTGTGGACATGGTCCAGCCAGCGGTACACACACACGAAAGGCATTCACAGTGCAGCTCCCGATTCTGAACCTTGGTTTCCTTCCTGTGTACACCGAGGACGGCTCCTCCTCTCGCCTGATGGACCAAGAGCTATGGAAACATAACCCTACTACAGATCAAGGTGACAACCTAGCGACTGTTTCAACTTCACCCAAGAGAAGTGTTAAGTTCTTAGAACTGTTCTTTGTCTAAGAACAACCTCAGATGTTCTCTGGGAGGAAGGCGAGAGAGACAATGGCCACATGTGCCTGCTGCCCACATGGAGCCCAGCCACCTGTCTGCTCTGCGCTCCACCTAGGTGACCTGCAACAGCTACCTGAGGCTCACTCCCACAGACCTCCCTGGGATCCTTCCTCGCTTTAACCTTTTGTGTTGTTGAGGATTTATTAGACTTAAGAATTTATTATACTGAACTCCACAGACACAGGACCAGAGCTGCTTCTCTGTTCCTGGGCACCTCAGAGTGTGCTGGCCACAGGTTACACAAGCCAGTCACACCCCTCAGTCTCACATTCAGTCTCAGTTAAAAAACCAAGCTGCTGTCAAATATCCTATGCTCAAGGGTCAAGGGCCACCCGGGCTGTAGCAATTGTTGCAAAGCCCGCTATAGTAACTGTTGCAAAGTCTGTGCTCAACTGTATCAAGACATCATTCAGGCAGCTACCAGGCTCCTGCTCAGCAAATGTGACTTTCTTCAAAACCTCACTTCACTATTCAAAAATAAGCTTTTTACAAGCCTAATGAAAATCAAGAGGAAAAAATGATGATAGTAGGAAACTCTGGACAAATCTTCTGTGATGAAATCGTTCTTGATGCCTGCAGGGGCCCAGGGACTCAAGCCTCAGGAGAGACACCACTGCCCTTCACAGGAGTTCTATAGGAGGGACATCCCAACACCACACACAGAGAGCAACTCGGCGATCAGGGCCAGCAGTGGCTCAGCAACTCCATGAGGGACCAAAACGGTCCATTGCACAGACCAAGGGTTCGGGGCCAGGCTTCCCCCAAGAGCAAAGTTTACATGTGGTCTTGGCCAGCTGTACACCTACATGTTCCTCAGGCAGCCCTCCGAGAATGCCATGCTGACACCCAAGTTTCTGGTTAGTCAGCAGGGCTAGAAGCCACTGCTACAAGAGCCATAGGTTCCACTGGCGTGGGGAGGCTTGTGCAGAGAAGGCAAGCTCAAGGACAGACCTGTCCCTGCAGACAAGATGACAAGGGCAGGCCAAGACCCCCTCAATCCCCTCGGCACTGTCTGAACAGATGTATGTGACTTAAGCCATCAGAGGGGTTCTCTAAGGCGAACAACCCAAATCTGTGCACAAACGTTTAATGCAAATCAGATCAGATGCTTTCTGTCCTGCATGGTCTTAAGAACTTGAGACTTCTAGAACACCTCCAGAAAGCTATCAATATAAACCGGTCATGAAACAGCTGTCCATATGATTTGGGGACCTGCTCAGTATAAGTTAAACACCTGGGGCTATCAGACAGAAAGACCAATGGGTTTGGTCCGGCTCCTCTTCCCTGATGACCCTACTGTTCTGTCTATACCTGGTGTGAAGCCATCAGTTGGACTATGGAACTGCTGTGGGTCACAAAACCAGAGACAGAAAAACAGGAAATCCTTCAAAATGAAGTGCTGGGCTCAGGATCCTGAGAGGGAGCAAACCAGCTAGCTCTTTACTGACCAGGAAGGTGATTACCGTCCAACATTAGGATAGAATTTGACCACATTCTCTGCTTAGCTACACATAAAAACACATCCATCTGACATCTTTCACCTGAAATGTCTGCCTCCAAAAGTGTTTCACAGATTGGAACATTTGAATAGACTTCACACTGAACATCCCTAACCTGAAAATTCAAAATCTGAAACTTTGTGTGAGCATTTTGCTAGCACTCAAAAAGTTTTGTATCTTCCAGCATTTTGGACTTTAGATTTTAGGATCAGTGACACCCAATCTGTACAATTAAATTGTGGGGAAAGGACTACTTAGCCGAAATTCATGAGCTGTGGGAACCCACCATAGATGGCTGTATGCTTTACTATGGAGAGTTCTCCCTACAGCTCTTCAGACACATGCCAGTCACGCCTCTGCAGTCCACATAGTGGAAGGCTGCTCACGTCAGGGGTGCCACCTTACTAAAGAAGTCACTGGCAAGGTGTCTTTTACAAAACCCCTGTCAACAAGTGACTTAATTTAGTGATTTTTAAATCGTGTCACACAGAAGTACAGCAGACATTTTTTTGTGTGAAGCCAGACAGTCCCAGTCAGCCCTGAGTCCATGCTCAAAACACACCTGTGGAATTCAAGAAGGCAGGCAACCCTGAGCGGTGGAACCCATTCCAGAGAGGCAATTACAACTGCCAGAGGAAACACAACAAGGCTTTAAACTCATGCTTATGTCAACTGCTCCCTCCTGACGCACACAGGCAGGCACACAGGAATGCCACCGCAGCTGTGAATATCACATCATCATGATGTTCCCTGGACTCACAAAACCCCACATACAAATGCATATAAATAATTCCAACAGAAAAGGAAGCATTTTAAATTCAAGGTGACACTGCTTGATTTTCTAAAAGCAAGGATCCACCTGCTGCTCCTGGATTGGTGGGGAATGACAAGTTGGGCTTCTCATGAGTCCAGGAACACCTCTGGTGTCACCTGGATACATCATCTGAGAAGGGATGCCACTCATCAGTTTCTCAAGCCTCATGACAAACCACCACTATAAAGGACCCCAAGGTCTCAAACGTCAAAAAGAAGATAACAGCCACTTGCTGCTGGAATGTGTCATCAGGCCAATTGCTCAGCTGATTGCTTAGGCCAACTAGCTGGGTGGCCTGATTCATTATCTGGGCCTCAGTGGCCCCTTTTGTACAATCAGAGGAATGGAATGAAATGAGTAGAGCTCTCCACTTCTGGATCAGTGAACTTTACCCCTTTGGTACTCGGACTGAGGCTAAATGCTAATTAGGGACCAAGTGAACATTAGGTAGCTTTCCTAACATACCAACACAGTGCCCACCAAACTCACAGCCCTGACCTCTGAAGGAAGCCATGTGGGCGGCACTCAAGGGGCACATCCTTGAAGCAGCATATTTTCTGCCTGGGGGCTTCCTATCCCTTCCTGTGAGCATTCAATAGGAGGAGTGGGTGGTGACCCAAAGTCCAGTTACCCAGGCTCCATCTCCAAAGACACACTGGGGCTGCCATTACATGGGAAGTGAAGTTGGGAAAGACAATGAGGCAGAATGCCTGGGTCTGTGATCAAAAGATGGTGCTATCCTAATCCTTGTTTGTGCAGAGCAGCAAGTAGAAAGTATTCAACACAGGCAGGGTGGTGCCAACCCAAGGTAGAGGACGGTGGTGGGCAGAAACAGAAGGGTGGTGTCCTTCCAGAGGGAAGCTCTCACACCCAGTGAGGCCAGCAGCCTGCCCACTCCCCGCAGTTTCTGTTCCTTGGAATCAGAACAGCCTAGGTACACACACGTGCCCGTGTGTCAGCACACTCTAAGAACACGACACTGGCAAATTCAGGCATAAACTGGACACTCAGCAGTCAAGCACCTTAGAAGAGGACACATGTCCCTTTGTGAAGCCTGGAAAGCCGTGGAGTCCATACATGACGATCCTGTCACCTGGACCCAGCCTGAGCTCTGTCCCTTTCTCAGCTATGAGGCAGAACCACCGGGTTTTACAACCGCGTTTCACAAAGTTTACAAGTGTTTAAAGACCTGCACACGCCCCACAGCTTCTATTTCAGTAACAAATCTGGAACCTGCCTGAGTAGTCCTGTACTCACGGCCACCCCCAAGTTGTCTTCATTTACAAAAGGTGGAGTCCATCTACTACAGAAAAGTAGAAGTGCGTGCAGATTCCCCAAAGGGAGCAACTTTGGGTCACTAAAAATTTCATTTCCAACTCAAAATGCCTCCAGTAGTATGGTCACAAGTGCTGGGTCCCCAGCTTTACCAAGGCGCGCAGCTGCTGGGGTCGCCCTTTCCAAGCTCCCACCCAGCGCAGCTCCTCCGGGTGCCACTGCCCACCCCGCCACTCCTCCCGCGGCGCCCGGCCCCGGGACCCCACTCCCCGACCCGGCCCACTCACCCAGGGGCCACCACCTGGCCCGGCTGCGCGCAGAGCTCCCGCACCACGCCGGCGCGCTCCGACCTGAGCCTGCGCTCGGCCCGCGCCGCGCGCACGCAGCCCCCCGAAGCGGCGCGGGCCGGGGCGGGCCCGGCGGGCTGCGCCGAGGCGGCGGCCTCGCACACGGCCAGCACCGAGCCGATGCGCACAGTCGCGCCCGCCGCCACCCTCCACTCGAGCAGGCGCAGCGGCGCGGTGCCAGGGCAGCGCACCTCGGCCACGGCCGCCGGCGGGGCGCCCGCGGCGGGAAGGCGGGGCGCAGGCGGCACCTCCATCGCGACCGGGGCGGGCGGGGGGCGGCAAAGCAGGGGCGCTCAGGGCGCGGCGCCCCCCGCGGGCGGCGGCGACGCTGCGGTTCCCGCTCAGGCACCGGCTTCACCCGCCGCTCCGTGCGCGCCCACTTCCGGGAGGCGAGCTGACGTCACGGCGGGCGACGTGCCGTCGCGTGCGTGCGCCCAGGCCGCGGGTAAACACCGGGGCCACGCGGGGCCACTCCCGCGGGGCGGGGCGCGGGGCGCGGGGCGGGGCGCGGGGCGCGGGGCGGGGCGCGGGGCGGGGCGGGGCGCGGGGCGGGGCGGGGCGCGGGCCGCCGTCCCAGGGCTCTCGGGCTCAGTTAGGGACCCGGAGTGGCGAGAGCGCTGCTCCCGGCGTGCAGCGCGGGCCCGGGCCCAGGCCCAGGCTCGGGGGCGCGCCGCGCTTGGTCCGCGGCCACTCTCGGGCCGGAGCCCCCGGCGGCCGGGCACGGAGGCCAGAGCGCGGTGAGCGGGAGCAGGCAGCTCGGAGCAGCCAGCCGATTGCGGAGGCGGAGGCCGAGACCGAGTGCCCAGCCGCTGTCCGCCCGGCCCGGCGGAAGGTCACCCCTGTCCTGTGCTCAGTTTCCACCAGCGTCACGAGGCAGGAGGGAACAGGTAGGGGTTGAGACCAAGCATCGTGCCTGATCCGAGGAAGGCAGCTACTCTGCAGAAAGCAAACCACCGCCCGGAAAGTGGCCATAAGCCCAGCCCTCACCCTAAAAGAACAGGTGGTGTCTACACTCCAAAAAACTTCCTAAAGTTTTTCAGACTTTAGGAAAGCCGTAATGTGGACATGGAACCTGGGCAGCATCTTCATCAAATGAGTCAGTAGGTGTGCAGGAAAATCTGCGTGGAATGAAAAGACCACAAGCGTCTGTTAGTTCTGACTTTGCAAATCAGTTGAACAAAACTTCCCACCTTCAAAACTTTGGATTTGGGGCCTATGGAGAAACGCACGGTATTGCACATATTCTGAGGGAGAGAGGGATCCAGCTCTCTTGCGTCAGGGTTCCATCTACTTCCTGTGGACTGCTCTTCAAACTTCTGTCCGCCCTTTTCCTTACTTTCCAGAAAGTGTTTCAATTTTTCATGTGTATTTCCTTTGTCCTCTGATGGGGGTCAGTGCTAGTGAGGCCACGACTGAGGAGTGTAGGGAAAGGCATAGCAGCGGTAGGGTGGCAGTATTACCACAGGAAGGCCCAATTTCCTGAGCTGTGAACTTCATCTGCACGTTTATGTGACTGTGCCGAAGGCTTACGCCTGCTTCATAAACCAGTGTGTGGCCTCAAGAAAAGCCACAGGGACGCTTTATCTTACACCATTTATGAAGATTAGCTCAAAGCATATTAAAGACTAAAGAGACCTAAAGCCACATAATTTCTAGAACAGGGAAAGCTCCATGACTTTGGACTTGGCAATGATTTCTTTGTTATAATATCAAGTATACAGGCAGCAAAAGTAAAAGTAGACAAATGGAACCGCATCAAGCTTAAGATTTATGCACCTCAAAGGACACACCTGACACTGAAAATGGGACCTATGGAATGAGAGGAAATATTTATTTCTACGCCATTAGGGGTTAACATCTGGAATGTATGAAGTCCTACAACTCAAGGACAATAAAATAACCAATTTAAAAATGGGCAAAGGACTTGAGTAGACATTTTCCCCAAGATAAGAAATGACCAACAAGCACATGAAAATATAATCACTAGTTGAGAAAAGCTAATCAACACCACAACGAAACATCACTCACACCTGCTAGGGGGGTACTATCAAAATAAGTATTGGCAAAGATGTGAGAAATCCTGGGCACTGTTGTTGGCAGTATACAATATTGCAGCCAGTGTGGGAAATGGTGTTCAGGTACAGAAGAATTAGTATTAGCACATGATCCAGCAGTCCCACTTCTGGGTATTGAAAGAAGGATCTAGAAGAGCAGCGTGCACACCCAGGTTGACAGCAGTGTTAGAAAGGTACACAGCATATGGAAGCAACACAAGCCCTGTAGGTGGGGTGCATTATGAGCAAAATGTATGTGCACACCATGGAATATTATTTAGCCTCAAAAAGCAATGAAAAGCACATGATACAACCTGGGTGGACCTTGGAGATGTGCTGAGTGAGATGAGTCAGTCACGGGGGACACGTAAGAGTCTACCTGTGAGGTGCCTAGAACTCAGACCAAGGTGGAGTGGTCACCAGGGCTGGGGGCAGGGGAAAGGAGGCGTGCGTGTTCAGCAGGATAGTTTGCACAACAGTTGAACAGATTCAACGGTCCTGAGCTGTGCACCATGGTTAATGTGCCAACTTTTATGTTTGTAACCACAATTAGAAATTTTAAAAGAAAGGAAAAGTGCGAATGGAATAAGATGATTATTTTTCTGATGTATTTTTAGAAACCCTTTGTAGTGTTCATGATTTTCAGCATAATAAATATTGATATTTCTGAATACTCTGAGGCTGTGCTCATTCTTAGACTATAAGCCATATTTGGTTGAAAAGCATGCAGATTGATAAGGGGAATTATGTACATAGAAAAAGCAAGGCCCAGGTGTGTTTAGAAGCCTTTTAAAAATTGTTGCCAGGGGCTGGGGATGTGGCTCAAGTGGTAGCGCGCTTGCCTGGCATGCGTGTAGCCCGGGTTCGATCCTCAGTACCACATACAAAGATGTTGTGTCTGCTGAAAACTAAAAAAAAAAAAAAATATTAAAATTCTCTCTAAAAAAAAAATCGTTGCCAGCTATTTCTAAAAATCGATGACTTCTAGGCAGCAAATTAAGAAAATGAAGTGTTCACCAGTTCTCACTATCCTTGATTTCCTTTTTATGTTCCTTTGTGATTTCTTCCTAACTTCACTTCCAAATCACAACAGCTTTAGATCTTTGTTACGCAGTGAACCTCAGTTTCGAATCCGTCTTTAGCTTGCATGGCTTTCTGCAGGTGTGCTGATGGACGTCTCGCTAGTGCACTGCAGAGCTGGGATGCAGCTTGCAGTGGCAGTGGCTGGCTTTACTTGAAGTAAGGAGGATGGATGAGATCCCCCAGTGCTGGGGCAGGACTGGAGTCTTGAGGTCAGGTGCCTGGCTGCAGACCTGCTCTCCTAACCTCTGCTGGTCAGCTTTGCTCTCTCATCTGATTAAGGGGCCATAGTCAAGGGCCATGAAAACAAAATGGAAGGGCTTTTCAATAAATATCATCAGAATAAGGTAGAAACTAATGATAGATGAGACACTGGATATATTTGAAGTTTTATTGAGCTCTTTGGTTTTGTCTTTCTGTAAGCTGTCTGGGCAGGGCAGGGGATCAGCAGATGGGTCAGCCTTCCAAGACAGGTGAGGATGGTGACTGGCCCTGGGTCTGAGGCAGCAGGTATCTCACTCCTCCTAAAGCACCAGAGGAGTAGGGCAAAGCCCAAGGAGAGGTGAGGTTGACTGGGGCATACAGGTGATGCTCCACTTGGACCCGCTTGGAGGAAGGTGTTGGTAGTATTCCTCCCCCATGTACTGTCACGTCAGAAGTGACAATGACTTCTGCCACTCAGGGAACTGTCTCTGAGGCCTGTGTTCAGGGTTCTTCCAGACAGACTCCTGCCAACAGAAGGGCACTCAGCTTGGAGCTAAGCCAACTTGCCTCCCTCCCCTGGACCCCACGTGCTGGGGGACGTGTTGTTTGACTCAGTATCAGGTAGACTTAAGAAAGCAGTCCCAAGTTAGAGGCCGAGGGTTCATCTGGTCACCTAGGCCTCCTGGACTCTAGGCCCTTCAGAGGAGGGGAAGTTGAGTCTTGTTGCTGCCCACCGTTTCCTGGGTTTCTTGTTCGAACCTGCCCTGTTAAGCTTTTTCCCCAAAGCTGTCTTCTAGGCCTCTAGTCCTTAGGCTTAGCCGTGTTGAAGAAGACCAGTGTCCAGATTGCCAGCTTCCAGTTTCCCTCTTTGAAAACCGTGCAATGTACGTCCATGCCAAAGACCCTGATCCTGAAAATCACTCACCAGGACATCACCAGGTCATTCCAGCTGCCTCAGCTCAGGCCCTGTCCCTCCACTCCCGCCCATGTGTGTCATTGTCCTGTGTGTCCTTGCTGCACAGAGATACAGGCTGGCACAAGTTTTTCTTGCTCTTGAGGTTCATGGAAACAGCACATGTATGTATACATACTGTGTCTGTTCTGTCGATGGCTTTTTCACTATTCACCTATGTAGATCCCATCCACATTATCTCATGGAAGTGGCCTGTTCTTTGAGACTTCTGAGAGGTGGGGGTGCTTTTGGACAAGGGTGTTCGGGCTGTTTCCACTTTCTGCTTTGTGAGAAGTGCTGCGATGGTGCTGGTTTGTGGTGCACACGAGTTAGTCTTCTGAGGATGTACACCCAAGTGTGGAAAGATGTATACCTCAGGTTCATGAGACAAGGCCACATTATTTTTCAAAGTGGTTTTCCTCACTAGCCCTCTCTGCACAGGGTACAATGTTCCCATGCACCCTCAGGAGCTGGTCTCGTCAGACTCCACCTTTAGCCGAGCTAAACAAAAGATGGCAGGGAGAATAAAACCTGCCATCTTAACGTGCTGCTTCTGATATCATTTGGCATAGCACATCTTTCTGCTTTTTATTTGTGGGTATTTTCTGTGAAGTGCCAGTTCATGTCTGTTGCTCATTTTCCTGTGGGTTCCTGATTTGCAGCAGCTCTGCATGGGTTCTAAACACAAAGCTTTCAGGGTATGTCTCCACCTGCCAATTCTTGGTTTGTCTTTTTTTTGGGGGGGGGGTGATATCGGGGATTGAGATTGAACTCAGGGACACTCAACCATTGAGCCACATCCCCAGATCTTTTTTGTATTTTATTTATAAACAGGGTCTCGGGTTTTCAAGGGAGGCTTCTAACAAATGCCCATTAAGAAAGAAGTTTGTTGGAGCTGGGGTTGTGGCTCAGCGGTAGAGTGCTCGCCTTGCACGTACGAGACCCTGGGTTCAATCCTCAGCACCACATAAAAACAAATAAGTGAAATAAAGGCATTGTGTCCAACTACAACTAAAAAATAAATATTAAAAAAAGAAGTTTGTGGACAGTGTTAGGATATCCTTTGTCAAGTGAAACTTCCATCCATTTCCTATCTCCTTGGAAGATTTTTATGACTGTTTCAGAATATTATCAAATGTTTGGTTTGCATCTCACTTAATTGCTTAGTGCCTTGCTATTGCTGAGGCTGGCTTTGAATTCGCAATCCTTCTGCCTCAGCCTCCCGAGCCGCTGGGATTACAAGCATGCACCACTGCACCTGGCTTTGAGGTATTTTTGATGAACAGAAGCTGTTAATTTTTAAAATGCCTTCCCTAATATGAGGTCACAGAAATATCTTCTTTTTTGAAAAAAAATTGCCTGTCACAACCAAGTCTTCCTAAGAAGTGGATGTTCTGATGGTGTGAGGCAGGGCCCTGGTTCTTCTCTGTGTGGATGACCCGTGGTCCCAGCCCTGTGGACTGAAACACTCCTGCTCTGTGTGCAGTGCCTCTTGTGCTCATGTCCCCTAGCAGGGGACCACGGGGGTGTTCTGCTCTGGGTGATGACCACCCTACCTCACTGCTGCAGCCTCTCAGAATCTTGGTCTCTGGAGGACATGGGCATCTCCCTTTCTAGGAGTCTAATAGCTGTTCTTGGTGTTTTGTTGTTGTTAAATTTTATTAATGTGTCAAGTTTATTGATAAAATTTGCTAGGGCATCTGTAAGACATTCTGGGGGTCGACTGACCCTGTGGTTTGAATCATGCCATCTGCACAAGGATCTGCTGGATCCTCACAAGTCCTCCAAAAGAGGGATGGTTTTCTCTACATCAGACTTGCAGATTTTTGTTTCCTTCTATTCCTAGTTACCTTATCTTTCTGATGCTATTGTGTATGATGTTCCTTTTTAAATAACAGTTTTGAGTGGTCATTGTTGGTGCATACAACTGCCAATCAAGTTCTGGTGTACCCACCTTACTGTGACCTGGGTTTCGTATAGTACCAGCAGGTGCTTGGAGTTCCCCAGTGCACTCAGGTTGTGTGCAGGTGGCTTTTGCTCCTCCTTCCCAGGATTGTGGCTTCTTCCGCTCCTGTCCTGACTTGCTAGTTTCTCTCATGTGAAGATGAGCAGGACTGGTAGAATCTTCACCTTTTTCCAGGTTTTAAAGGGAGGCTTCTAACAAATGTCCATTAAGAAAGAAGTTTATGGACAGTGTTAGGATATCCTTGGTCAAGTGAAACTTCCATCCATTTCCTATCTCCTTGGAAGATTTTTATGACTGTTTCAGAATATCTTCAAATGTTTGGTTTGAGTCTACTGAGATGGTCATGTGGCTTTTCTCTTTCATTTGCCAAAATAGTAACTTATGAATATGTGAATGTGTATACACACACACACACACACACACACACATGACTAAATCAAATTCTGCATTTGTGGGATGACCCCACTCAGCTGGTGGATATTTTAGCTGATATTCTCACACCCACGTTTGTGGGTGAGACTGATCCACAGGCCTCCCCTCTGGCATCATCAGGGCTGCCTGGGCTCAGAGAGTGAGCAGGGAGCTTTTCTGGTTTTGAAGAGGGTTTTGTAAGTGTGGAATGACTTGTTCCTTAAAAGTTTGGTGCAATCAGCCTTTGAAACCATTCTGGTCGTGGTATTTCTCTGTGGGAAAGTTTAAACTGATAGATTTGTCTCATAGTCATAGTTTCAGTCAGAGCTCTTACCTGGAATCACTTTTGGAAACCATATTTTGTAGGCCACCAAATGGGCAGCCTGTGTCCCTGGATGTCTTAGACTTTTCCCTGGAGTACAGTAAGGAGAAGGCCTCACTAGGCTCCAGGCCTTGGAACTCAGCTGTAAGAAGGCATGGACATAATTCCTCTTTCTGTTCATATTGTTCTTTCCTGTCATCTTAAAAGGGTGCTGAGCCCGCTAATGTCCGTCCATTTTTGTGTACGTGGGTGTGTTAGCCCAGCCTTCCATTGCTGGGACCAAAATTCCTGACAAGAACAATTAGGAGGAAGGGTTTGCTTGGGGTTCACGTTCTTGTGGGTTCAGTGCATGAGGATCAGTGTTTTATTTTCTTTAAGTATTTGATAGAATTTGCCATTGAAGCCAGCTGGGACTGGGCTTGTGTTTGTGGGGAGGTTTTAAAACAGGAACTTTCTTCACCTGTTAGGCTTATTCACGCTTCCTGTCTCTGCTGGAGTCGGGAGTGGTCCTCTGCACCTGTCTAGGACTCTCCGCTGCGTCTTGCTTTGCACACAGCTGTTGGGGTGTCCCTAACGACCCCTGGCTTCCAGCTCAGTGGCCGCGAGGCTCCTTCCTCCCTCCCTCCCTGCTCCTTCCTTCCCCGCTGATCTGCCTCAGGGTCTTTGGCCATAGCACTGTTGGCATTCGGCCGGATCATTCTTGGTCTTAAGGCTGCCCTGTGCTTGTGGGCTGTGTCTGATTGATGCACACATCTGGTGTGGAACGTGTTTGGTTCACAGCTGTGAGAGGAAGTTGAAGGAAGGGCTGGGCAGAGGGGGCAGACGCGGTGCAGGCAGCAGAGCCCAGCAGCCCACTGGATGGTGAGTATGGCCGCTGTGCTGCCTGAGGCTACTTGATGGCTGCTCTTGGCCTGGCTGTGGCTCTGCACAGAGGCAGCTCCAGCCGCCTCCACCCTCGGGCAGCACTTCTGTTTCCTCCACGGAGGCACTTTCTGTCTGAGCTGATGGAGGAGGAGGACCCCTGCTGGGCTAGGGAAACACACAGTGAGGCCACAGCAGATTCCTCCATGCTTGTGTGGAGAGTCGGCTTCTGGGCAGAGGGACGGGGAGCTGGTCTCAGAAGCCCCCCTGAAGACAATGCCAGAGAACTGCTTTCCTCGTCAACCACACCTGTGGCTGTGTGACGCTGAGGCTGCGTCTCAGCTGGAAAATAACACTTGAATCCTAAATGATAATAATTACTGTTTCTGGTTATTTTGAAGCCACTGACAAAGACCTTTACAAAATAATTGCACTGATCAGTCCCACACGAAGTGGGGGAAGGCTCTTGAGGTGGCGTGTGGTGGCAGTACTGGGAGCCCTGCATGGCATTCAGCTGGGTGTCGTGTAGGGGATGCAGCAAGCTGGAGGCCGGGCAGGGGCGGTGGCGTGTGTGGCACACTCAGGGCTGTGGTCGCAGCCAGGAGTGTGTGGTAGAGATGTGGCCCTAAAAAGAAAGGGCTTCCTGCAGTCTTAGACCGAGGGTCCTGGACCAGTTGTTCCCAGGACTGTAGCTGTGGTTTTCAAATGCCCCCCAAAGGCCCGACCTGTGTCCTAGGAACAGAGTGAGGAGGAGGCCCTCACTGGGCTCCAGGCCGCAACTTGTCTGTCAGGAAACATGGATGATGATTTCTCTTTCTGTTCGTATGAGAACCTTTCACGATATTCTTTTTTTTTAAATGGAAATATGACTTATTCCATACAATTCACCCCTTAAGATGTCCAATTGCATGGTTTTTAGCATAGTCATGAGGTCGTGCACAAATGCCCTTGTCTAATTCCAGAGCCACCCAGGAGCCTGCTTCTCAGTGAAGTGAAAATGGCGGTCACGAGGTGGGGACGTCTCCCCATAGCCCTGGCCAGCCGGGGAGCAGGCTGCACAGCCTTTGGAAGGGAGTCTCCTGCTGGGAGCCTGCAGCCTTAGGAGAGGCCTTTGGGCAGCGTATGGAGAGCAGGTACTTTGCGGCTGTTCCTCACGCTTAGTTCTCACTTATTTGAACGTGGGCTGTATTGAGGAAGGACAGCCCTGGACAGGCTGGAGTCTCGTCCTGCAGTGATGCAGTCAGGAGGCAGTTCTGCCTCAGTGCTGGACCTAGGGTGTCCCAGGAGCCCAAGAGGAGTATAGAAAGAGGGTGGTCAGGGCCACAGGCACCATCCATGGGGCCTAGTGCCTCGAGGCCTGGAAGTCCTGTGAGAGGACCTTGGCTCTTCCCAGTCTTTCTGCTGAGGCCTCTGTGGGGCTGGGGGGACTGGTGGCTCCTCCTGTGCACCGCAGATCTCCTGCCAGTGTGAGCACAGGCACATGTGTGTGCGAGTTGCAATACTCCTAAGGCTTTGGGACCCAAGGCCCCGCGCCATGTTGGTGACAGTACAGAGTTGCCCTTATCCCCACTTTCTCCATGAGGAAACGTGAGCAGTGTGACTGGTTACTGGTAGCTGGTGCTTGAGTGAGGGTCTTCTAGTTCCAGATGTTCTGTCTCCTTGTTACCCCTACTCAGGGTCATCCTCACCCCAGGAGTACGCTGCACTTGCTCCAGCACCGCCGAGCGTTGGCTGCCTTCTGGCAGGGCACCAAGATGCTCCACCGCACATGGGCTGGCAGGTCCTGAGGTGGCAGTCCACGTTCCCGTGAGCCATCCTATGGACCAGTCATGGCACGGCCTGATGTGGCTGCAGGAAGCGCCAGCCTCGTCCCCTGTAAAGCTTCCGTCTAAAATGCTGGGGCGAGGGCTGGGGATGTGGCTCAAGCGGTAGCGCGCTCGCCTGGCAGGCGGGCGGCCCGGCTTCGATCCTCAGCACCACATACCAACAAAGATGTTGTGTCCACCGAAAACTAAAAAAATAAATAAATATTAAAATCCCCTCTCTCTCTCTCTTTAAAAAAATAAAAATAAAGAAATAAAATGCTGGGGCGAATTTCAAGGTGTCTGGAGATGTTTGCTGAGGAGCCGGTGAGGGGTAAGGTAGGCTCTCAGCAGCTAGCCATGGGCCAGCAGGCCCGGCTCCTCCTCCAGGGCCTTCACCCTAGAGCTTGTGGTGTGGCTGAGGCCCCCCAACGCCTGCTCACTCCCAAACTGTGGGGTGCTGTGCGGACCCTGAGCCTGTGCATTGGTGGGAGGTCCTCAGTCTGCAGTCTTCACTGTCACCACACTGGGGCGCAATTGGACCTTCAAAGATGACGTGTGTGAGAGGACGTTTACTTTCCCATGTTCATGGCATCTTCCATACCAAACCTGCCAGGCTCCATAGTGGACAGGGAGAGAGCGATGCGAGAGGGGATGTCGCTGCATTCAGAAAACAAAAGGGAGAGGAGTGGGAACGTGTGGAGTACGTGGAGGTGTACAGGCAGTGTCCTCTGTCGAAGGGGAGCCCGTGTGAACCCGAGCCGGACCTGCCCGAGAGTGGGCTGTGGGCCACGGCCCAGCCCTCCGTGGGCTGCCTGCCCTGGTGGCCGTCTGTCCCTGGTGCTTATGGTCGGTGGCCCTCTGTCCCAGAGGTGCCCTGGTCAAGGTGATGACTCACCTGCCGTGCTGGTCACAAGACAGAGGAGGCGGAAGGAAAAGCGCAGGAGGGAAGGCCTGTGGCTAATCACACGGGGAGGTGACCAGGAGGACAGGCCCTGCTGGCCCCAGCCATGTACGGGGAGTACAGGAGGCTCAGGAGGCGTTTTGAATCGCTGGCTGCATAACAGGCTCCTGAGGGAGGGACAGGAGCTTGGAGGCTCTGGACAGTCCTCTGTGGAGAAGCTGGTGCTAGAGGTGGCTGGACATTGGGAAAACTGGAACTGAGGATTGGGGGCTGGGAGAGGCACTGCTACAGAAGGGGCCTCTGTCTGGGAGGCCAATCCATGCCTGGGCTTGAGACCCCAGTCAGATGTCCCTCCCCTGCCTCCTCTCCTGTCTGTCTCCCTCCCCAAATAAGAAAAGGTACTGAGAGATGACCCTGGCCATGATGTGAAGAGTATTTATTATAGATACATCTCAACTAAAAAATGAGTTAATTTTTACAAACTTGTGTAAGAAGTGGCTTAACAAACATAAAATCACACGTTAAAGTACGACGAGCGATGAATATAGGCCTGAAAGGATGGAAATCAGGACCTCGGGGAGAATCTGCACACCCACATCCACACTGGCACTGTTCACAGAAGCCGGCTTTTGGAAGCCACTTTGTGTCTGTGGACGGATGAAGGTAAATGTGGTGCGTCCGCAGAGCGGCATGCTCTTGTGCACAGTGGAATGGAGTGCTGACACAGGCCATGGCCTGGTGGCCCTTGAGGACCCTGTGCCCAGTGAAGCGGGCCACCAAGGCATGGCCCGTGGCTGCTCTTACCTGGGGCCCCTGGAGTGGCACACCAGGGGCACTGTGGGGCTGGGAGCTGGGACAGAGTCTGGGGGCACGTGGCCGTCAGGCCACTGACCCGAGTGCTTAGCAGTGGCTGGGATGGTGGATTTTGGGTTCCACATCTTCCACCTCGGTTTAAAAATTCCTGTTGGGGCTTTCCTTTTCAGGAGGGCCTCTCCCCCCGCGATCCTTTATGTGGAGCTCCATAGTTTCGCCCTGGCTGTTGTAAAGTGAGGAGCATCGAGCACGGTGCACATTGTGATCCCAGTGACTTGGGAGGCTACAGAGGGAGGGTCGCAAGTGAGGCCCAGTCTGCGCTTGACAGTGAGGCCCTGTCTCAAGATAAAAAGTAAAATTTAAAAAGGGCTGGGGACATAGCTGAGTAGTAGAGCACCTCTGGGTTCAATCCTCAGTGCCAAAAAGATAAGAAGTGAGGCGAACCCATTGGGGAGAAAGGGCGGATGACATCTTTACACCATAGGTGGAGGTCAGAGTGGGGGGCCAGGGCCTAGGGGTGCAAATGGCCAGGCTTCCTAAAATAAGAAGACTTCCTTTTCACACTGAACTTCTCAAGAAGTGTGACTGCACGAGTGTTTTACTGAGACTTTAAAACTCACTGAACCTCGGAGGCCACTTGCTCACTTGCTGTGGAGCCTGACGGTTCCATAGTCAGGTCAGAACAGAACCAAACGTCCTCATTCACAGCAGAGACTGGCACACGTCTAGGCCGTGGTGCTGGTTAGAGTCTGCCCACCCCTCCTGAGCATGCTGGCCTCTGACTCTGCCCCAGGGACCGCACAGGAGGCTGGTCTGGCCAGATCCGGGATCCTGCAAGTCTTGGGCGGCTGACTGTGCGGAAGCCAGTTCCTCTGTAGCCCCCCAGGCTCTGGTGGGAGGCCTGCTTCCCTTTGATTCGGCACCTGGGACCCTCCTCCTGGAGTCTCATGATGTGGGTGATGTGAGTGGAGGGCCATGGCCCCTTTGGGGGACTCTCTGCCCTCCTTTCCAGAGGAGGTGGTGCCTTGGCCCGGGCTGAACCACAGGGGTCCATGGTTGGGAAGACAGTGGTCCCAGGGCAGCACAGCGGCCGGTCCTGGCTGCTCAGAGCAGACAGCTGGATCCCAGCAGGGGCCCTGCTCAGTTGTGCCTTTTCCAGGGAATAAGCCCCTCTTCTAGCAGTGGAAGTCCCCTCGGGCTCTTTCTCTGCCTCTGCCCACAGGATGGCAGCCTGCATGCTAGAGGAGATTGAGTGTGTGGGTTAATTTCACAGAAAATTAGAGCCAGTAATGCTGTTTCCAATTTGAAAGCAGGAATTGGAGGTTGTCTCTAGAGACACCTTGTCTGCATCATGCCGGCTGCCATGGAAAGAAAGTGCGGCTGAGGAACAGGTGGACCAAGCCTGGCCCCACTGGCAGCACCACACAGCCCTCCTGCTCCTGTGGGGACTGTGCTTGGGACCTGTCTCCAGGTGGCCCCTGTGTGTGCCCAGGAGCACTCCCTGGCCCTCCTGGGTGCTGGAGAGCCCACTCTCCAGCCTGGAGCCCTGTGACTGTAGGATGTGGACTGGTGATCTCCTGGAGGCCAAGGGTGTGTCTGCGTTGATGGCCTCAGCGGCCCCTGTAGGCTCCCTCCGGTGCCTGGTGGTGGTGTACTCCCAGCGGTGTGCGTTTCCTTTGCAGGATTCATAGGTACACTATCCCTATCCCCCTAGCCAAGCACCACCCCAGGGACAGAACTTCCTGAGCCTCCAATGGAGCTGGGGGCAAAGGATGGAGCCCCAGCACTGGGGAGGGTCCAGGCTGCCACTGCAATGTAGCTGGAGTTGTGCGCTCTACCCAGGGCTGGACCAGATCCAGGCTGGACTCCCGGAGCCAAGTTGAGCCTGACAGGACTGTACAGAGACTCGTGATGCCCAAGGTGCCCTGAGCGTCGCGCGGCCCTGTCCTCCGACAGTGCTGCCGCGGCAGGACTCAGCTTGGCTCCTCAGGCTCCCAACCCCTGCTGGCCCCTTGGAGCTGCCAGGGCCCAGATCCATCCCATCCAGGACCCTGCAGTAAGCCTGTGGGAACGGGGTACCTGACCAGGCCGGCCAGCTTAGCCTTAAGAGAAAACAGGAGGCCGAGCTTGCCACACTGCTGGCTGCCGGGCAGGGCGCCTGGTTCCCAGCAGTCCTCAGCCTTCACTGGAGTGAGGAAGGGCGGCTGCTAGGAGGAACAGAGCTGCTCCGTCTGGGCAGTAGAAAAGGCCCCTGTGAGGGGGCAGGTGAGCAGGGCAGGTGGACCCCCTGTGTGTCACCTCACCATGTGTTCACACAGATCCTGGCCTTGTGGTCACAGTGGTTCCCCTCACTGAGCACCCTTCTTTGGACCACCCTTCTCACCCCTCAGAGGAGGGGAGGCAGTTCCCCAGGGTGCCGTGTGCACGGAGGGAAGACCAGCAAGGCCCCACCAGGCCCTCTTTCAGGGCCTGGCCCTCAGAGAGGAGGACTTAGGTTGGGACAGAAGGCTGCCTGTGGAGACTGAGGCGGCAAAGGGGCCCCCCCCGGGGGGGAGTGAGGAGACTTGCCTTCCAAGTAAGAGGGGGCGGCACCCTGTGGGCTGGGGGGTGGCTCCCTGGGGTGGGTGGTGCAGGGCTCCCTGGGGTCCTGCCGAGCACTCCAGGAGCTGGCTCTTGTGCAGCGGAGGCCGGAGGCCGGGGAGTGGGCTGTAGAGGAAGCCCCAGGGCACTGGGAAGATGGTGGGTGCTGGGGCGTGGGGAGGGTGGTGGCTCTGGGCCATGGGCAGCTGGGTGGCCTTCAGTGGTCTTAGTGGGGTAAGGGGAAGGCCAGCTGTGAGGACCTGAACTCTCCTTACTGCCCAATCCCTGAGGCCTCTGGCTTCATCAGAGGGTGGTATGGGCGCCACGAAGGCAGTGGCTGAGGAGCTGTCAGGCAGAGGCTGGCCAGGCCTGCAGGGCCAGGGTCCAGTGCTGCAGAGCCAGGAGGAAGGCCAGCCCTGCCACTGGCAGCAGGAAAGGGCCACCCAGCCCCATTCAGGAGATGTGAGATCACTGGAGTGACCTCAGGAACAGCTCGCCTGGTCCCGGAATCCACGGAGCAACCCAAGTCCTGGTTGGCATGTGTTCAGATGGAAAGTCGGGGGCTATGTGTGTGCGGAAATCGAGACAGGGTGCTGTCTCCTGGCCAGCCTGGCCTCCTGCTCAGGGCTATGTCCGTCTCCACCCAGGGTCGGCTCCAGGGTCTGCTAGCATCCTCTGTCCTGGGGTCCAGCTGCACCTTTCTGGTTCCCCTGGACTCCTGGTCCCCCTTGCCCACTCTGTCCATCCTGAGCTCCCATGTACCCCAGGACAGGAGGACAGCCCTGCCCTGCCCTCTGACCTGCAGCTCTGCCCTGAGGACCCTCCATTTTTTCTGCTGGAGCCACCTCCTGCTGGTCTCTGGGCTGGCCCCTCCATCTGAGGCCTGCTGTGGTGGCAGGCACCAGCCGCCCCCTCCTGAGAACTGTCCCATGGCTGTTGCTCAACACAGAGTCAAGGACATTTCATATTCCATGGCCTTTTCTATGTTTACCTCCCAACTTTTCTCTCAGGTCCAGACCTGGCAGAGTTCTGGACTCCAGTTGGAGCTCCATCCTGGGCTGTCTCCACCTTTACCTAACACCTTAAGATCACCTTATTACTGGGCGTGGTGGTCCCTGCCTGTAATCCCAGTGCTCAGGAGGCTGAGGCCTGAGGATCCGAGTTCACAGGCAGCCTCAGCAACTTAGAGAGGCCCTGAGCAACTTAGCAAGACCCTGTCTCAAAATAAAAAATAAAAAGGGCCGGGAATGTGGCTTAGTGGTTGAGCACCCTGGGCTCAATCCCCCTGGTACCAAAAAGAAAAAGAACACCTTATGAATGTTCCCTCTGCTGCAGGTGGCAATCATCTGGGGACAGCACCTCAGTGAAAGGCCTGCACTCAGCCAGATTTGTTGAATGACCAGTTGTTGGACTGAGTGACACCTGCCTGCAACTAAGTCCTTGCAGAAAGAAGCTGACCAGGCCCGCATGGCTGAGGCTGATCCATGTGCTGTGGACACTGGGCCAGGTTGTGGCCCAGGTTGTGGCCCAGGTTGGCCCAGGAGCAACTCCAGGTTGCTCTCCCTGGAGTGGGGTGCGGATGGGCAGAACATGAGCCTCACTGCCTGGAGGCTCAGCCCTGTTGGAGGTGCCTGTGCCTCTGGACACTGGCGCCTGTGGAGGTCATTGGTGGTGCGTCCCTGGGCAGGTGTGGGCGAGCCCTGGGTAGGAGCCCACACTTGTCTTGGGCCCACGTTAGGTCTCTTCACTTAGATCCTTGGTTCTTAGAGATGGATTCTCATTTAATCTGTCTTACTTTATTTCTGGTAGTCTACTTCCCTGATGTTTGTAGAAGTCCTTTGGACTTCAGTGTGCTATTTATTTCTGAACTATTGTGAACTCTGAGGTGAACTAACCTTGTGCACAGCATGACTGGGTTCCCTCCCAGCGTCCAAGACAGCAGGCTACATACTGTAGAAGTCCCTCTTCCCACCAGAGCTGTGCCATGCTGTGGTGGCCTTTGGCTGGCTCGTCCTCAGAGACTTGGCAGGGTTAGCATGGCCGGGTGGCCCTGCCTCTCATCATTCCCGATACCCACCACTTTTAAATCTGGTTCTAAGGTTGATAACTCTCCCATCCCGAAGCACGGGGAGCTAATGCTGCCATGTCCTGTGTGTGAGAGGACACATAAACTCAAGCTAGCTGACACCACACGCAGAAATTGACCAGAGGCAGCAGACTGACCAGCCGTTCACCTTAGATGCCAAGGTCACCTTGGGGTTCTGGCCCAGAGCCCAAGGCACAGGGAGCTATTTGCCTCAGAGGCTGGTGCTCGGGTGGCAGGGAGAGCTCTTTGAGCTGGAGGATTCCCGAGAAGCCCAGGAAGGGGCCTCTGTGGGGGCCTAGCGGCTCTTCTCCACCTTGGCCCCCTCCCACCCTCAGAGCCCAGCGTGTGCAGTTCACCTTTCCCTGTGCCGTCCACGCACCTCCTGGAACGGCAGGTGGCCTAAAGGGCAGGCACCATGGCAGGGCCAGGCCTGGAGCCACACGCGTGGTGACCCTGGCTCTGGGACTGTTCCTTGGGAGGGATCACAGGGTCCCTGGTCTCACGCGAGGCTTCACTGCGTCATCACCGTGACCTAAACACAATGCACGACGTCCAAGGAGTGGGAAATGGCAGCCTAGACTGGAAACCATTCCCCAAGCTACTCGGCTCCCGGGGACAGAGCCAAGACGGGACCCGCAATGGTGCATGCGGTGCGTGTCACTCTTCAAGAGCCTGATGTGACAGTAAGAC
The DNA here is from genome assembly GCF_021218885.2 of Marmota monax. Taxonomy (NCBI): domain Eukaryota; kingdom Metazoa; phylum Chordata; class Mammalia; order Rodentia; family Sciuridae; genus Marmota; species Marmota monax. The sequence continues at coordinate 10,873,263 of NW_026692826.1, read as the reverse complement.
CTGGCAGTGTCCAGTGTCTGCCTTGTGCTGTGGGTACCCATGGTGTTTGGGACGGGGGAGGGAGCTGGTGCAGCTGCCTGGCTCCACCGGGCTCAGCTGCATCTTGACCCAGCCGTCTGGCCTTAGTGGTGTCCAACTTTAAGCTGTCCTGGCCCACAGGGACCGAAACCACGCTTCCTCCCATTTCTACAACAGCTTTCCTGCAGGCTGAAAGCATCTGCTCTCACATCTCGCCAGGGGAAAGTGAGGCGCAGAATCAGGGAATGTGCTGGGCTCACTGAGAGGCTGCTGAGAGTACAGCGGCCAACCGGTGGAGCCAGTGTGTGACACAGAATCTCAGGAAGGACGTTCTGCTCTCTGGTGTGTGCCCTCAGCCTGATGGTGCCCAGTGTCACCTGTACATCTCTGACCCTCTGTGGGTTCCTGCCAGCCCCTAACAGGAAGGGGAAGGGCCTGGGAAAGAGAACTCGCCAACACTGGAGTTCCCACGCTGCTTTCCCCAGCCAGGTCTCTGCAAGGAGTGAGCTTGAAGCCAGCAGCTCACCTTCCAGGAGGGGACCAGCCCCTGCCCCGCCTGAGGCCTGTGAAGTCATGACCATGAGGACGTTCACCTGAGCCTGCAGCGGGGATGGGGGGATGCGGGAGGCACTGGCAGCTCCTCCCAGCAGCTCCTCCCACCTGCGCTGTAGTGCTGTGGGCTCAGGAGCAGAGGGCACTGCCTTGGGCTGGCCTCCTGCAGCAGCTGGTCAGTAGGCTCCTGCGTGGTGAGTTCTTGTGTGGAGGGTGCTCCCTCGTCTAGAGAGCGCCCTGCACTCCCACCCAGGGTGCATCCTTGCACCCTGCAAATCCTGAGTCAGGAGCCATGGGTGGGCTGTGCTCGGGGGTCAGACTCATGGTGGGAGGTGTCTCGGTTTGGGATGATCAAAGCGTTTCTGCACCTTCACCTCCACCATCCCTCAAGAGCAACTGGGCTCAGACCTTCCATTGGACTCCCAGGTAGGAGAGCAGCAGTCCCGTGGCTCATCCCTTAGAGATGGAGGCCATGGCTGCACAGGGCTCCCCGGCCCTCACTGGCAGATATCCTCCAGGGCAGCATACCCAGGGCTCCAGGCTCGGCCTTGTGCCAGAGCTCCTGTTTTGATATTGGTGTCCTGGGGATGCCTGGTAGGTGGCCCTCTGCCCATGCTGCTCGAGTGCCAGCCCTGCTGGTGCCCGTGAGGCTAGCATCTGCCTGTGCCCAGCTCCAGACCTCCCCCGACCTCACCCCACCTGCCATCACCGAGCCTCCTTCCTCGGGTCCACATCTGGACCCCGCTTTCCCCTGGAGCCGGCACTCTGGCAATGCACAGCTGTCTGTGCGCTGATCAGGGAGGCCGGCAGAAGACTGACACCTGCTTATTTGGACATGGTAGACAGTGCCTCACTGGGAAGTCACTGCCTCTCAAATCAAGCGTCCTAAACGTTCTGCCGTTGCCTCCTCACAGCCAGCTGGGCAAACAGACTCAGTGACTGTCAGGCCATGTCCCTGTGAGCACCAGGCCACTGCGTGGACATCTGCTGACACCTGCTCTTGGGGCCCTTAAACACATGCTCCTCGGGAGTGCAGACTCCGGAACTGGGCGGAGGCTCCAGATTCCCTGACGGCTGGCCTTGGGATGTGATGGGTTATACTTAGCTCTTGGATGGCATCTCCGCCTCAGGGGACAGTGGCGTGGGCAGTAATGGGGCAGCTGTGACAGCCCCCCTGCTCCAGCTGAGGTGGGCTGTGACTCAGTCCCCTTGGCTCCCCTGTAGCATGCGGACCTCCTAGGGATGGTAGAGTGGATGAGGCCTGCTGCAGATGCAGCAGGCTCCCGACAGACCTCTGCACATGGGACCTGACCAGCTCAAGTGTCCTTACTCGGGTGAGAACCACCAGATTCCACAGCCGTCAATTTGCTAATCAATCTAAATCTGTCCGAGCTGCAGAAAAGATGAGGGATAAATGGAAAGGAGCAAAATGCATAAATAAAGAAGCAGCAATTTGTGGGGAGGCTCAGACCAGGAGAAACAGCAGAGGCCAGGGCACCCACGCCAGTCTGCCCAGAGCAGAAGGAAGATGGCAGCATGACGGTCCAGGAGGAGGGCGGCAGTCACTCCTGCCAGGTGTCCACAGAGCACCGGCCCTGACTCCCCAGTAGATGCCACAGGAGGGAGGCAGGACGAAGCCTGCTGCTGTCCGTGCCCTGCGCTGGGTGCGGTTTTCTAGGTCTGCAGAGCTGGCCGGGCTGGGAGCTGGGCCCTGAGAAGAACCAGAGCCGGCGAGCCCTTTTTCAGACTCAGCAGGCGCTGGTGTTGCTTGCGCTCTTGTGGAGGAGACCGTGCCCAGAGCTGCTGCAGGTGCAGCCCGCCCTCCCCCAGGGCCAGAGCCACACCCGGCCTGTGCAGCACCAGGACTGTCCTGTCTGGGTGGGAGGGCCGCGCCACCCCTCAGCCAGGAGTTCCACTACCCTGGAGGCTCCGGGCACTTCAGATGGTCTGTGCACCCGTAGGAGTGTGCTCTTCTGGCCACTGGAAGTGCCACCTGCACAGTGACTGTGTGTTGGATGCTCCTGTCTTTCTGGCTCACAGACCCTCCTTCCTCACGGGGTTTTGTCTGATCATTTTACTTCTTACTTCTCCAAGAAAACAATGCAGTTTTTTCAAGTTCCAAAGTGGAGGAACCGACTCAGGCCAGTTGGTCATTGTCCCCGGTGGTGCGGTCAGGGCCCTGTGCCGCCACAGAACTGTGACTCCAGAGTTGCTCACCGAGGTCTGGCTGCCCAGTCACAGCAGGAAGGTCATCGTCCCAGCACCAGGCATGGCCCGGCACCTGCCAGGGCTCCCACAAGAACCCCAAAGGGGAAGCTTCCCGTTTCCCTCTGAAAGAGGAAGTGTGGATCAATCATGGGTATTTTGGGTGCGTTGATTATTTCTGCTTTCTCCAGAAATAGTCCTCTGTCGGCAAGACATGTCAGTGCTTGAGACGGACACTCACACGAGGAAAGTCCCACTTCCAAGCCCTCTGCTTCACCCACGGTTTAGTTAAGTGAATACATTAATTAGCAAGTGAATACATCAACATTTCACAAGACAAGTTGTTGCAGCCTCGTGAGCTGGAGCCGGACACTGTTTGGGTCACGCTGTTGTTATTTAATTGTTCTCTTTAAAGAGAACTGAGCTTTTTAAAGGAATCCGTCTCATAACACTGGATCTCAGGTGGGGGGTCCGCAGCCCTGAGACTCCTCGTCTTCACCCATAGAGCAGGGTGGGTGAGCAGCAGCACAGAGCCACGGGGAGGTCCTGTGAGCCTGCAGGACACCACCTGGCGGGATGTCCCCAGAAGCCACCAGGGCCCTGGGCCTCGGCAGGGCTTTCCAGGCTACTTGAAGTTATCTACAAACCCCAGCTCAACCCCACAGCAGCAGTGAGGTTGAGGTTGATTCAAACTCACCCCCACAAGGTTGTCCCAGAGGTGTATGTTCAGGGAGACTGCATGAGCAGTGGGTCATCCTGGGACTGCTCCATCTGCCACCCTAAGGCTGTTTCGGACAGCCACTGGGGACAGGAGAGGGAAGGTCCTAGTGCCAGAGCAGGGGCAGCCGACAGGATCATCTCAGGTCCCGTCTCCAGCCCAGGGACCACGACCCACTGGCCACTGGGGAAGGGGGCCTCAGTGCATGCTCCTCTGGGCCAGGCTGCACGGGCAGGCGGAGAGCTGGACAATCGGGTTATGTGTGGGAAAGGAGAAGAAGGTGGCTGAGCGGCGGCCTGGCGGGCCCTGGCCACAGTGTGACGGGATCGCAGCATACAGCGTACAGAAAGGTCTGGTGCTGCAAATGGGAAAACACAAAACAGGTGAAAGACTCCAGAACAACGTCCCCGAGGTCCCCAGGGGACTAAGAGAGTCTCCATAACAAAGTGTTCTTGAGGACCAGATGGGACTGACTGCATGGATCTCCTTAACCAAGTGTCCCTGAGGTCCCCAGGAGACTGTGAGGGGCTCCCCACCGACACCGTGTGCTGAGGTCCCCTGGTGACTGAAGGGTCTCCTACCAGCACAGTGCTCCTGAGGTCCCTGGGTGACTGAAGGGTCTCCTACCAGCACAGTGCTCCTGAGGTTCCCTGGTGACTGAAGGGTCTCCTACCAGCACAGTGCTCCTGAGGTCCCTGGGTGACTGAAGGGTCTCCTCACCAGCACAGTGTGCTGAGGTCTCCATGTGACTGGAGGGTCTCCTACCAGCACAGTGCCCCTGAGGTCCCCATGTGACAGGAGGGTCTCCCACCAGCACAGTGCCCCTGAGGTCTCCATGTGACTGGAGGGTCTCCCACCAGCACAGTGCCCCTGAGGTCTCCATGTGACAGGAGGGTCTCCCACCAGCACAGTGCCCCTGAGGTCTCCATGTGACTGGAGGGTCTCCCACCAGCACAGTGCCCCTGAGGTCCCCGGGTGACAGGAGGGTCTCCCACCAGCACAGTGCCCCTGAGGTCCCCGGGTGACAGGAGGGTCTCCCACCAGCACAGTGCCCCTGAGGTCTCCATGTGACTGGAGGGTCTCCCACCAGCACAGTGCCCCTGAGGTCTCCATGTGACTGGAGGGTCTCGTACCAGCACAGTGCTCCTGAGGTCCCCGGGTGACTGAAGGGTCTCCCACCAGCACAGTGCCCCTGAGGTCTCCATGTGACTGGAGGGTCTCCCACCAGCACAGTGCCCCTGAGGTCCCCGGGTGACTGGAGGGTCTCCCACCAGCACAGTGCCCCTGAGGTCCCCATGTGACTGAAGGGTCTCCCACCAGCACAGTGCCCCTGAGGTCCCCATGTGACTGAAGGGTCTCCCACCAGCACAGTGCCCCTGAGGTCCCCATGTGACTGAAGGGTCTCCTATCAGCACAGTGCCCCTGAGGTCTCCATGTGACTGGAGGGTCTCCCACCAGCACAGTGCCCCTGAGGTCTCCATGTGACTGGAGGGTCTCCCACCAGCACAGTGCCCTGAGGTCCTGCGGCTCCCTGTCCATGTCCTGGGGGCCAGCCAAGGTGGGGTTGAGCCAGACCTCAGCAGCTTTTGTTCTCAGGGCCCCAGGTGCGGCCACAGAGAGAAAGCATTGCTGTCCTAGCTGGTCAGGACCGTGGATCGGGGGCAGCGGACCTGCAGCTAGGATGTGCCTTCTTCCACCCCGTATCGGCAGGCCCTGTACTGCTCTGCAGGCCGCTGGGGCACCCTCGGGGCCTAGCTCCCACACACTGTGCGGGGGATCAGTGGAAGGCCACCGGGCTCTGGCCACCCCGGGCACACCTCCTCCTGACGCGTTTGGCATGTCAGCTGCACGCGTCCAGCTCTGCACAGCCGGCCTTCAGCCCCAGCGAATGCCAGAGGCAGGAGTCAGACCCCAGCCCTCCGGCTAGTGGGAGTGTCCTCCCACCCAGCAGGGCCTGCCAACGAGCAGAATGTGGGGTTGACCACACTGTGGGAATCTTTCTCCGTGAAAATGTACCTGGGGCTGGGGTTGGCTCAGCGGCAGAGCACTCGCCTAGCACATGCGAGGCCCTGGGTCCGATCCCATCACCACTGGTAAATAAATAATAAAGGTACTGTGTCCAACTACAACTGATATACATGTAAAGTGTAGCTGGGTTGACATTATGAAGAGTAGAACTACAGAGCACATCCTCCAAAGCTGGGTGTTTAGTGGCAGAGTGAGAGGTCTGGCCCCTGTGGGACTGCCCCTCACCAGCATTTCCAGGTCTCAGCTGCGTCCTTTGCAGGGTAAAGGGGCCAGAATACAGGATTCTAGCAGCCAATGCCATCTCTGCTTCTCCTTCACAAAACATTTGGTCATTCTCAAAAGCCAGTGGTTTCTTAGTGTGGTCATAGGTTATGCCACCATCACCACAGTCAATTCTAGAACATTCTCATCACCTTAAGAGGAAGCCCCTGCCCTTTAGTTGCTACCCACTAGCCCCTCTGCCACCAGCACCAGCCCTGGCCGCCGCAGACCTTTTCCTATTATGCCATTACCTCTCTGGAATTCCCTACCCACACATGTGGTCCTTTGGGGCTAGCTTCTCCCGTGGAGCACAATGATTGCTTGTTTTCACTTGAGTGCCTTTCTTTTGGCATTTTGAAACATATTTGATTCCTTCTATATCATGACTACAAATAGACTATGTTTAAAGATTGTTCTTTGATATATTTTTTTTAAATCAATGTTTTAGTTTGATGGTTGCTAAGTTCATATTTTGTTGCTATAACAAAATGCTTGAGGCTGGGTAATATACAGGGAAAAGAGGTTTCACCATTTTGAAGAGTCAAGAACATGGGCAAGCATCAGTGTGGCTCTGGTGAGGGCCCTTGACTGCACCATGTCATAGTGGATGGCATTGTAGTGGGGCAGGTGTGAGGAAGAGATCAGAGGGCGGGCGAGAAGGAGGCCCGTGAGCCTGTTTTGCCCCTTGCCACGAGGCGGTGAGGGGCTCATGTGGGAATGGCAAGCATGACCAGAGGGCTCAGATGGGACTGGAAGTTGTGGGCGAAGCTGTGCAGAAGGTGCCAGGCCCCGAGGCTGCCCACCTCCTGCAGGGAGAGCAGCGGCAGCGGTGGCTCTGGCCCCGGAGTCCTCCTCGCCCCTTGGGTCAGGCAGAGGCTGGGACCTGAGCTTCCCTCTGACTCCACCCTGGCTGCCGGCTGATGTCACCCTGGTGTCCTTGCTGGGCTGCTGGTCATCCTCTCTGGTCCCTCCACCTGCTGTGTCACGAGGAGAGGCCTTCCAAACGGAGTGGTGGACGGCTGCCTGTCTGCCTGCCTGCAGTGTGGACTCCCTTCGGGGCCCGGGACCTGGTCTCTCGCCTCAGCCTCAGCCCACTCCAGCAGCGGTGATCAACAGCAAGGACCAGGGCAGTGGGATGTGATGGTGACAGTGACGGTGACACCAGGGATGGTCACTGCAGTGGCGAGGATGACATGGTGATGATGAGGGGGACATCATGGTGGCCATGTGGTGAAGACGACTGGGCTGATGGCTTGAGGAGGAGATGACGGTGACAGTGGCCGTGCTGCAGAGGGTGATGGCCCCCAGGACCGGCACTGGGCCTGGTACTGGGTTGCACACACGCCGTTCACCCCCTCGGCACGCAGACGAGAGGCTGGCCCAGGCCGGGTGGGTGCTCTGGGTGCCCCTCCCTCGGGGCTGGAGCTCCTGCCCCTGCAGCTGTGGCCGAGGGGGACCAGGACCCAGCCCAGGACCCACGCCTCCACAGGGGCCCAGAGCCCAGCCCCTGCCCCCTGCCCTAGCCAGAGTCCACACAGCCTGACTGACCACAGCCCCCCAGGGACAGCTGGACCAGGGACCTCTGGAAGGGAGACCATGTGCACCTGCAGAAGGCCCGGGGCTGGGGTGCTGTTCCTCTTCTTACTGGCTGAGCCCGCGGGGTCGCGCACACCAGGCAGGACATCTCCAGGCCCTGGGCTCAGAGAAGGTGCCCCCAGGGGGGCCGGGCGACCACCATCCACAGCCCTTGCTGCACATGCCCGACCCCAGCGTTCTGCAGGGCCCTCGGCCTCCTGCTGCCCAGGCCCAGGGCACAGCCCCGCGGGGGCCGCCTTCCCCTGCAGCGGCGCTGCCCTCCTGCCCGCCGGTCGCCCCAGTCTCAGTCCCAACTCCACCTCTGCTCTGCAGCTGCTTCTGCTGGCGCCCTCTCTGTTTTGCTAAATCCAGGTGGTGGGAAAGGTCTCCCGAGGACGCGGCCCTTGCTGAGCAGGAGCGAGAAGGGGCCCCGCGCCCCAGGGGAGGCTGGAGCCAGAGTGGACGCCGCAGGGCTGGGCACACTGCCTGGAGGTCCAGCAGCGTGGGGCTGGACGGCCGCAGTGCTTCACCTCGGTGTGCTGGACTTGCACCAGGTGGAGTTTCTTGGCTTGTGAACAGAGACAACCACGGAACTAAATGTGTTTGTTACTTGAGTACAGTGCTAACTTTTGCTTAAAATAAATGAAAGTGGTTTCATTTACGTGGTAGAGGTTGTGGAGAAAGATTACCAAGAAATTCTGCCAACCGAGTCTTGCTCACAGATGGCCCCAGTTTACGATGGTTTGACTCAGGGTCTTTCAACTCTGCAGCAAGGTAGAACTGTCTGCATGTGCAGGAACCGCACCAGGGTCTGCTCTTCCTGGGTGAGTGAGTGAGTGAGGGGTACTGGGTGATGCCGTGTGCCACAACCGGCCGGCGCCACACGAGGGTTTCTACATGGGTAGTTCAGGGCTTCTTTGGGAGCGTCTGGGTCCCAGGTGGAGCTGCACCTACAGTCCAACTGCATCGAGGCCCCGAGGAGAGCAGGAAGGCCAGGCGCCTCCTCTCACTGTGAGGGTCTCCGTTGGGATCTGGGACTTTCTTGACCAGGTCTCCCTGAGCCGTGGAGACCATCGTGGGGCAACACAGGTGTCCTCATCGTGGAAGCTCCAGCCATGGGCTTTGGACTGACCCCTCTGGTCAGCAGGGTGTGGGGCCTCACAGGGACCATCTCGTGGCCTGTCACTCCCACCCCCAGACCTGTTGCCTAGAAGGTCTGGGGCACAGAGCCAAGCACTGCTCCCCGCTTGCGACCCGGAGCCCTTCCCAACCGCTGCCCCTGTGCAGGCCACCTTCTGAGGAACATGGCCGGCTCTCCTGTGCCCTGACCTTCACTTCCAGTCGGAGCTGCACCTCAGCGTAGGGCCCTGGTTTCCTCCTCCGGTCCCTAAGGTCCTTGTCTGCATGTTCATCCTGGAGCGAGGCTCTGGAAGGAGGGAACGGTGGGCGAGCGGGACTTCCCTTTGCTGAATGAGGGTGAGTGGCACGTCACCACTTTGACCCCCTGGGAGCAGGCAGTCCTCACACCTCCAGCCTTGCCTCCCAGACGACTCTGAGCGGCCATTTCGGCCCTGGCTTTGCCACTTTGCAAACCGCCCTCTTGAGTTTGTTGACCACCCGTCTGTCCCCTTGATGCCTGTGCCAAGGCAGGGAGGTGCTCGGAGCAGGGGTTCTGAGCCAGCTTCATCACGCAGCAGAGGGTACCAGGGCAGGCCCCGGGCGGCTGCTCTAGGGAATGGGGCTTGCCCTCTTGCCCTGGAGGATGCACACAGAGCAGGCGGTGCAGCCTGACTTTCAGAAGGAAAACAGGTGCTGTGTCACCACCAGGCTGGTTGCCCACGGCTGGTGGCTGGCGGGACGTGCTCTCCCACGGCCAGTTCCCAGGACCCCGTCAGTGCCTTCCTGGGTTCTGCCTGAGGACCTCTCAGGAAAGGCCCTTGGGATTTCTGCACAGGGGCTGGAGGAGCAGCTGCTGTCCTCCTCGGGTCCGTGACCCTCACTCTCAGCCCCACAGCTGTGTGTTCAGGTCCAGGTTGGCTTGGTCCCCACCAGCAGGCACTGGTCAGGCCCAGAGAAGCATCCCCTGAGACTGTGCCTCAGTGAGGCCTGGTTCACACGGACTCAGTGTGCTGGCCGGACAAGGGAAGCCCAGCTCTGAGGAGGCAGTGCTGGGAGGGGTGTTTCCTCCCCTCTGCCCGTTGCCCCATCCTGAGAAGATGCTGACCGCCCGCCAGCTCTCCCTTGCTGCTTCTCCCCAGACCCGCCCTGACTGGCCCCTGGGGGTGACTAAGTGGCCGCTGGAGCTGCAAGCAGAGCTGGCATCTCCTTATCTTTCTTCAACCATGGGCTTTGGACTGCGTATTGGAACTTTCTGCAGTATGGAAGAAGGAACTGCAGGTCAAGAAGAGGAAAGGCCTGGGCTGGGTCTGTGGCTCAGAGGTGGAGCGCTCGCCGACCACGCCTGAGGCACTGGGCTCGAAGCTCAGCACCACATAAAAATGAAATAAAGACATTGTGTCCACCTATAACTAAAAAATAGATTAAAAAAAAGAAGAGGAAAGAGGAGAGGGGAGGAAGGTAAGCCCCAGAGAGCCGCGCTGAGTGCCCCGCTGGTCACAGGTGTCCCCTCCTGCCTGTGTGCTTCCAGCAGCACCAGCCGCACAGGCAAGGCCTGGCAAGCTCTTCTTAGCTGCACGCCTCGCCTTTGCAGTGGCATGGAAGGTGCTCCACCAAGCTGCTCCTGGGTTTTCCCTCTGGTGAATGCCGGGTCTTTGGACCAGGTCAGGTGGAGCTGGGGCCAGGATGGATGGACACCTTTGCTTTGACCGGGTTTTGTGACTTTGGGAGCCTGTACTTCCTGGACCCTTTTCCCGTGTCCTAGTGAGACGGGCTCCTGGCTGCTGTCACCAACAATCGTTGTGCCCTCATGGTGGCTCTCGTGGAGAACGACAGAGCTGGTCGGAGGTGGGAGGCAGGCCTCAGCTCTGTGCTGCCCCCTGACCAGAGGCCCTGGTCCCGAGGATGTGCTGCGGCTGCGGTCGCGGTACCAGCACTGCCCCTGGGGGGGGGGGGCATTGCACAGCCCAACAGACTGCCAGGCGGAACCCGGACTCGATCCAACTGCGGCCCAGGCTTGGGTGTCAGAGGGCGTTCCAGCTGATCCAGGCTGAGGCTCCTGGAGAGGTGGCGGGCCTTCAGGTGGGGCCTCCTGAGCTGCCTACTGGCTGAGGGCCCAGGGTGGCTTCCTTCTAGATGACCTCTTTCCCAGGGCCTGGCCCTAACCTAGAGCGTGCCTCGAGTCTTCAAAGCCATGTCCCCTGCCCTCTAGATTAGGGAAAGGGCCAGGCCACAGTGGGGCGGGGCAGGGTTCGCCTGACATCACTGTGAGCTGCCAGGCTTGACTCTCCTGGTGACCGACCGACCTTCACTGAGGCCACCCGTACCTGACCACCTCGTCCACGTGGGGCAGGAGGTAGAGGCTCACTTCACTTTCCAGGTGGGGAAGTGATTTCATGCTGAAGGGAAACGTGGACACAGCTTCCAGGCCAGCCAGAGAGGGGAGGTGGGAGTGGCAGGTGGCCCGGCACAGGACGTGCAGGGAGTAGGTCCCAGGGCACCAGGCAGTCTTTACGAGGAGTCCAGCACCTGGCTGGGAGTGGAGGTGTGAGGAATGGAGGGCCAAGCATCCAGACCAAGTGGCCGAGCCCTGGGGAGCCAGACCAAAGAGCTCAGGTGTTGTGGGAGCAGGTCTGGGAGGGCGAGGGGCCAGTTCAGAAGGACAGGCCAGTGGGAACCAGGGAGGGTCAAGGAGCCGACATCCCCAGAGGCTTGGCCCCAGGCGCTGAGCAGCCCCTCCCTTCAGGCTGCTCGCTGGCTCTTCGGGAGCTCCCGGGACTTTGCTTTCTCTCTGCTCCGAGGGATGGCAAGCCAATGGCCCTCACCGGAGCCTGAGCTCACAGGCAGCAGGTGAAACAGAGCCCCAGGTCACCTCCCTCTTCCAGATCAAATCCCAGGGCCTGCCCCACGCAGGTCCAGGAGCCCCTCTCCTTCCCGAGGGGCCTGAAGCCCAGGTGCCCGATGCTGTTATAGCGCCCTGAACTGTGGAGGGGCCTCTGCTGTCCCTGGCAGGCCTCGCTGCCTCTGGTGACCAGGTGCAGTGGGCAGCCTCTCTGGTGTTACCCACACCGCCCCTTCCCATATCCTGCCTCCTTTCAGCCTGGGAGAAGGGGGCCTCCACTCCATCTGCTCTGGTCCGGGAGACCTCCCTGCACGGTCACATCCCCTGGCATCTCCTCTGCCTTTGGGATGCTGAGAACCCCCTCCATGGGGGCCAGCCACCGACCTGGGGAATAGGGTCTGGCAGGCAAGCTCTGCCTGGTACCCAGTTGGCCCAGATTGAGTGCCGCTTGGGCCAGCCCCCCGGACGAGGCAGGGCCTCCCTCTCCACTCCACCCCTCTGCAACACCCCGGAGCTGGCAGTGTCCAAGCTGGAGCCTTGGGTCTCCTGGTCCGTGGGTCCTGGAGATCTGTCACTGCAGCCACACCCTCCAGACCCTTTCACCTGGTAGGAGGTGATCTCGCAACAGGACTCCTGCCCTTGGTGCCCGGCAGCTCCAGTGTCAGGCCCCGCCCTGCCCCTTCCCCTCTGGATGGCACTGGTCCACCCTCCCTGACCCAGCTCTCCTCCCCTGTGGGTGGAAACAGGGCAGCTAGCTGTGGAACAGTTGGAGGGGCTGGGGGGAGCAACATGGGGTCACTGTGATACCCGACTGGGGCCAGGCCTCGCAGCGAGTGTGGGCTGCGAGGGGCTCGTGTCAGCCCTGGAGCAAGGCCTGGGTCCCAACCTTAGGCCGGGGACACGGCAAAGCCCAACCCAGTCCCCTGGGGGCCTATTTCTCTTGTGTGTCCCAGGTCTTGCCATCTCCTGGTGGCTGGCCCTGCACCCTTCCCTCTCCCACTGAGGCCCTCCCCCTCGGCTGTGTCCACCTGCTTCTCAGCCCAGGCTACTCTCACTCTTCTCAGAGAGCACTCTGGTTGTTTATCATGCTGGAAAACACGACTGTCGACAGCTTGAAGGGCGACGCTGCCCCTGAGAGGAGGACGCAGGGCAGAGCTGTGCTCTGTGTGTGCACCACAGGTCCTTCTCCTCCTCCACGCCGGGCCTCTGGCCGCCTCCCACGGATTCAACCGGCCACTCTGCTGAGTGTCTTGAACTTGCCCTTCAAGTCCAGCTTGGACGTTGTGTGTGACCTTCGCTGCACAGGTGGCAAAGCCACAGACAGGCAGGTGGCCTCAGTCCCTGGCACTCACTCTGTCCCTGTCCCTGATGGCTTGGGCGGTGGCGGGGACGCCTGTCTGGGTCATGTGCTCTGTCTGTTGTGCTAGCACTGCTGGCCTTCTGTGGGTGTACCCTCGGCTTTGGCCGGTCACTCTGGACGGAAAGGCAATGAGGGACCTTTGGATATGTCTTCTTGCTGTTTCTGGACCCCTTGGCCATGTCCACCATCCAGTGATGCGGCCTGGTCCTGGAACTGCAGGGAGCGGCCAGGGGACAGGGCTGGTCAGGGCCTGGGGGCCCTGGGTCCCTCCTGGGTGTGAGTCTGCACCTCGGCCTGGGCATGGGGTCGTCAGTGTGCTGTGGGCAGCACCAGGACCCCGCACCTCAGCCCCTGGCATTGCTCAAGCTCGTGACGGGCCACCTCTCCCTGGGCCTGCAGGGCCCGTGCACTCAAGTCCTGGGCAACAAACAGAAAGACCTCTGGATGCTCACTGTGCTGTGCTCACTGTACTGAGAGCTGTTGGACCAATGCCATGGCAGAGAGTGACCAAGGCCCCAGTGCTGACTCAGGGCCGTGACCCTCCAGTGGCACATCATGGGCAGTGGCATTTGCTGCACAGGTGGCAAAGCCACAGGGCAGGACAGGTGTTCAGTTCTTGTTCTCCCTATAACTGAACTGTGTTCCACAGAGTTTCAGGGAGACCTGGATGGCCATGTGTGTGGCCGGGTCACCTCACCCGAGAGTGGAGGGTTCTCAGAGCCTGGGGCCACCACAGTGTCCAGTGAGGCCAGACAAGGAGTCCATGTCCAGCTGTTTGGGGCAGAAAGCCCTCAGATGCAGGAGCGGCCACAGTCGGTAGGCAGGATCCATTTGTCTGGTGCAGGGTGGGGCCTGTCTTGGAATCCAGATGTCATTTCTCATGTGATTTTCTACGTTTGTTTCCAAGAGCGAACACCCAGTTCTGTGCAGCTGATCGGGCCCTGTTGCTTCTGGGCTGAAGGCACCCCACGGTGGGGGTGACCACATATCCACAGTGGGACATGGAGGCACACACAGGCCAGGGCGGACACTTCTGAGGCCAGACACAGACTCCTCCTGAAGCCACGGCTGGTAGAGTGAGGACAGAAAGAGGACACCCAACTCCCTGGAGCCCCAGCCTGCCTGACCAAGTCCACAGTTCCCTGCCAAGACCCTGCCCACTCTGCCTGCAACCGAGGGCCTGTTCTGGAAGGGTCTGTCTCACCAGGCCTGACCCAGAGAGCGGGATACCCAGAATGGTGGGGTTTGGGTCTGAAAGTGGGAGCTTGTTGGCTACCTGTATGTGGCTAAGTGATCTGCCCAGGGTCCTGCTGAGGCCAAAGGCTCAGAGGCTCTTGGGATGGTGCAGGACAGGGTTCAACAGAGGGCACAGGCACCTGGAGAGGTCAAGGCAGGTCAAGGCCTGGCTTTACCCCATGGTGATGGTAAGGTCTCTCTGGGAGCACCAACAATCAGAGGGATCCTGGCTAGCCAAGGCCACTGCCCAGGGAGAGCTGGACACCCCAACCTCAGGAGGGTCATGCCAGCCCTGTGCTGCCCTGGGTCAGCAGCCAGGGTCTGGAGGAGGGTCTCCTGCAGCCCCTCTCCTCTGCTTTTTGAGTGCCCTTTCTGGGAGACGGTGTTGGGAGTGGAGGCCTTTCCAGAATGCGCCAGAGCCTTCCATTCCACGAGTGGTTTAGGTCTTCAGTTGGGCAGTACTTGGACTTGTGAGCCTCTCGTGCTGACACTGACACGTGTCCCTCTGGCGCACCAGGACCCGCCCTGTGCCTGGTGCCTGGAGCCAGCATGTCCAGGCCACCACGGGGCCTGCATGGTGTGGTCACGGGTCTCCTCTCCCTCCTTGGGGCCTTTCCTGTGTGTGTCAGTGCACCTGCTGGTCTCAGTGGGTGGCGGTGGGGAGCTTTTGGCCCGGGAGCCATTGGGAGACAGAGCCGGGCGAGTCTCCCTCGCGCTGGCCTTTGCCCTGTACTTCCGTTCGGCCCTCGCGAGGCTGGCAGTCTTGTTCTGGGGCCCTGTTCCCCACGGGGACTGGCTTCCCGCTTCCCTCCCCTCTGGGCAGGGGAGGACACTGAGCTGCTGAGCTTCCCAGAGTGGCCAGCTGCCTTCATGTCTGCTCAGTTTAGGGACAGGGTGCCTTCTGCCCCCCTGTGAGCCTGCCTCTGACCGCAGCCCGGCTCCTCATGCTCCCCGCGGTCGGAGCTGGAGGAGTTGGGGGCTGAGCTTCCCGGCCCAGAAGTGCAGCACACAGGAAGTTCCTGAAGCAGGAAGGGAGCCACTACCAAGTCACCTTCCTGTGCTCGGTCCCTGTTACTTGCTGCAGGGTGACCTGAGCAGCAGAGATGAGGGAGGATCTGGGTCATGTGTAGCTCTTCAGAAACAAAGTCCCCATCAGTTGGGTGGTATGCCCACAACCAGGTCCAGGAGACCCACTTGTCCTCGTCCCTCCTGCAGGCGGAGGCCGGACCAGCGCAGCTCTGAGGATCACAGCTCGCGGGGTGCAGTCTTACACGTACAGCCCATGGCGTCCTGGGAAAACCCCACTCCTTGAAAAGGATTTCTCTGGCTTTTAGAAACATTTTTACTTTACCCAAGCCACACATTCTGGGCAGATCCCTGGGTTGCTTTATCCAAGCTGAGAGCTACTATGCAGAGCGGAGTGAGGCGTGCCCTGGATCGAGTGGGCTTGGGTGTGTGTCCCCTTTGTGTGGCCAGCCCGGGTGTTGCCCCATGAGGAGCTGGAGGTGTGCACTCTAAGCTGAGAAAACTCCCCCTGCCCCCAGAGGCCAAGAGCCGGCCAGTGAGCTCTCCAGCCGAGGCCTGCTCTCCGACCAGCCCTCACGGCTCTAGGAGAGGCTAATTTGGAAAGATGCGTGCTTCTCTTGACGTGCGTGGTTGCAAGTGTTCGGGAGCTGAGCTTAATTAAGAGAGAGTGGCTCTTAGCGTGCGATCATTGGGGCCAGAGAAGGGAAATTTCATTAGATTATGGTCTTCACGCCCCACAGCTGCTCCTGGACGGATGGCCCCTTGACTCCCAGGCCCGGTGCTGACCCTGCATGAACTCCTCACAGCTCCCTGTGGGCCACGGCCGGAGGCCAGTCAGCACCTGGCAGGGAGGAGGGTGCTACATGGCTCAGGCCCAGGCTGCTGTCTGGCAAGGGTGGTCCCAGGACCTGGGAGGGATGGAGAACCATTCAGTGGGCATCTTCCCCACGAGGTGAGGCCTCTGGCATCCTTGCAGGGTACCCAGACCACCTGGTGACCCCTGGACCTGTTGGACCCACAGGTATTTCAAATGCTCCATAAAAGGAAGGCTGTGAGTGGCCCCTTCACGCTCACTGTAGGGGACAGGCATCTGAGCTCAGTGTGGGAGCTTCCCCCTGAGAAGCACGTGTCCCAAGCCTCCTTCTCCCACGTGGCCTCCAGGGTCTTCTGTGAGCAATGGAGGGTCCTGCAGTGCTACCCCCTCCAGCCTGGACCTGCCATGGGGAGAGGCAAGCCCCCTGTAAAGCCTGAGGCAGGAAGGCTGTGGGGCATCCTGAGTGTGGGCCTGCCTGTGGTCAGCTTGCCACAGGTCATCATGGGGAAGGTCTCCAAAGCCCCATGGCGCTGGGGCTCTGGTCTCTGATGGAGCTGTGTGCGGCGGGGGCTGTTGTGGTGGAGAGGGCGGTTGGCCACACCTGCTGTGGCTCCCGCCGTACAGCAGGGCTCCTGCCTCCCGTGCCAGGCTGCCTGGCTACTGTGCCGGGGATTTGTCTCCGTGAATGGTGAGCAGGAAGTCAGGGTGCCTGGTTGGCACCAGTTGGGTCTCTGTCCTGGGTTACCTCTGGGCTCAGCAGTGGGTGGAAGGCAAAGCATGCCTCAGTGTCTCTGGGTGCTCGGCCTGGGGCAGGCATGGAGGAAGTGCTTGGCAGCATGGGCCCTGCCTCTGCCCACGGACCCCTGGCAGCTGAGAAAGGATGGCAGATGAGGACACGAGGGCTGACACTGGGGAGGGCACCTGTGTCTGGAGGTTCCTTCCAAGAGCACGCAGAGGGCAGAGACAGCGTGTCCACCTGCGCAGGAACAGCAGGGTCGTGTCTGAGCCAGCACCCACACAGATGCGTGCCCGTCCTGACTGTGACTGTGGTGAAGACCAAGGCTTCATTTCTGATATGTGAGGGTCACGTCCTCTGTCAGTGCCCACGAAACCCACAGGCCAAGAGGCTGTGAGCAGAGACACCTCAGTATCTTCTGGGGGTGACCTATGGCTGTGGAGGGAGCAGACTGACCTCCCCGGGGCAGACTGGCCATCCCTGGGCAGACTGACTACCCTTGTGCAGACTGGCCATCCCTGTGCAGACTAACCACATTGTACCGACTGGCCATCCCTGGACAGACTGACCATCCCTGTGCAGACTGGCCATCCCTATGCAGACTGACCACATTGTGCAGACTGGCCATCCCTGGACAGACTGACCATCCCTGTGCAGACTGACCACCCTTGTGCAGACTGGTCATCCCTGTACGGAGTGACCATCCCTGGGCAGACAGACCACCATCCCTGTGCAGACTGACCATCCCTGTGCAGACTGACCACCCCAGACAGTTGGACTGCCCTTGTGCAGACTGACCATCCCTCAGCAGACTGACCACCCTTGAGCAGAATGATCATCCCTGGACAGTGGGGTGGGCCAGGCTCTGCATGCAACCTGACCTGGGCAGTTGGGCTCTGTAGCCCTCAGATCCCCCTGAGCCCACAAATGTGCTCAACTTGTGCCGTAAGTCAGCACTGACTGCTAATGTCTTGTCCTGTTTGCTTAGAGTGGGGTCTCAGAGCTGACCTTCGGCGGGCAGCTGCACAGGCTGCTGGCGTTCAGGGAGAGTTATGGATGGCTCGTAGCTGCGGCAATGAGAACATTGCGTGGACAGCAAGGGCTCTGCGGCTAATTTCCCAGCTGCTAATTGGTGCAGTGCTTGGGCTCTGTTGTGAAATGGAGTGTCAACCACAACCAGAGCCACATTCATTAAAATATAATTGCTTTAATGAAATTCTTTCAGTGAGGCATAGTTCAACAAGACATGGCCTGGTGAGCGTCGGTCCTCCTCGCCGACCGCAGAGGGGCCAGGGAGTCTCCAGCTCTAGACTGTTTTTCTGAAGATTCATTGGTGGGAGGTCCCCTGAGCTGCCTGCTTCTGGCTCCCACTGGGCTGTTGCCCCTCCCTGTCTGACCTTGGGAACTCTCCCAAGGTTAAAAGAAGCAGAATAAACAGACCGGCCAGCTCTGTGGCCATCCCTATCTCCACCGCAAGCCAGGCAGGAAGGTCTCTCAGGCCTATGCTCCTCCATGGACACCTCCCTGGTCTGCCCCCAGGAGGACCTGCCTCGGGGATCGCCCAGCTGCAGCCGGGTCCTGGGACGAGCTGTTTATGATGGATGTGGGGAGGACAGAGAGCATCTTCCTGGTTTCACAATAGTGTCTCTCTCTCTATTTTGTAGTTGTAGATGAGCAGAATGCCTTTATTTTCTTTTTTAATTTTTTTACGTGGTGCTGAGGATCAACCCAGTGCCTCATGCATGCTAGGCCAGCGCTTTGCCACTGAGCCATAGCCCCAGCCCACAAGTGGTGTCTTAAGGCAGATTAGTGAAGAGACAGGTCAGACAGCTGGATGGTGTTTAAAAAAAGACCTTTCCCACCAGGTTCTTCCTTTCCTCCCTGCCCAAGCTCTTGGGGGACTCAGTTACCCCAGGAAAGAAGCCTTCAAGGTCCACACCCGAGGGGGCATCCAGCATAGCTCGTGTATGAAGTCTGTCCACTCCAGCTGCCCTCTCCTCCCCTTCTTCTGCAAACACACTGGGTGTTTTTTTTGCCATGTGTATATCCTCCCATGAGATGTTTGTTAAAAATCTTTGACCTATATTTTTAATTGGGGTGCATGTTTTCTTATCGTTGAGCTGTCAGGTCCTTTGTATTTCATGGGTAACAATTGTTCATTACATACGTCTTTTGGAAATGTGTTCTCCCAGTTTGTGGTTTGTCTTCTAATTCTCTTGGTCGAGTCTTTCACAGAAGATTTTAATTTAACTTAGCCTATTTTTGTAACAAAGTCCAGCTTGTTGAATCTTCCTTTTGTGGAGTATGATTTTGGGGTCGATCGTCTTGACTTCCTCCTGTGTTGTTGGTACTGCCTTTTTTCCTATGTCCAAGACAAGCTGTCTATTTTGTGACTCTAGTTCTGGGCTCCCCATTCTGTTCATTGATCCATTTGTCTATTCTGTCACCAACACCACACTGTCTTCATTACTGTAGCTGAGTAGTAAATCTTAAAGTTGAGGAGCCTCAGCCCTCCACCTTCCTTCTTCTCTTTCAACGCTGTCTTGACTATTTGGGGACTTTTGCCTCTCCACATTAAACTTCAAAATCGGTTTATTGACATCAACAAAATACTTGTTGGAGTTTTGATTAGGATCACTTTGACTTTATAGATCAAGTTGGGAAGATTGACATCTTGACGATATTGAATCTTTCTATCCTTGAACCTTTATCAGTGCCTGCCTTCTTTCCTTCCTTCCAGGTTTAGTTCTCCTCTGTTGAGGGCCACAGCCGAGTCGGGATGACGCATGGCATTTTTGCCAGAAGTAGTGGTTGAGAGGTGATGCCAGCGAGCCATTAAGATGATGACTTTTGAGTTCTCGTGGAGTTCCCTTTGAGTTCCGGTTGAGCTCTTGCGAGGATTCCTGAAGAGTTCACGTTGGTTGGTGAAGTTCCGGTGGTGGGAGTTCCGGTTGGTGTGTGGTGTGTTCCTGGAGGAGCCACGTGATTGCGTTCGGGAGAGTTCCCGGGGAGTGTGCTGGCGGAGATTGGAAATAAAGTTTGTTCCTGCTTGAGTGGCTAGTGATTTGTGCCCAGCCAGACTGTGGCACTCCTCCTATAGATTCTGTACACATTTTTTAGATTTATACTTAAGTATTTCATTGGGAATTTCGAATTCCACTTCTGTATTGTTAGTATATAAGAAACAATTGACTTTTGTATATTAATCTTGTTTCCTGCAACCCATTTATAATTGCTTCTTAGTTCTAGGAGGGTACTTTTTTGGGGGAAAGGGGTCAATTTTGGGGGGGATGTTCTACATGGATAATTGTCATCTGACAACTTTATTTCTTTATTCCAATCAGAATATAATTCATTGCCTTTTTTGTCTTATTTTATTAGCTAGGATTTCCAGTAGGATGTTGAAAATAAGTGGTGTAGTGGAATATCCTTGACTTCGTCCTAATCTTGTGGGAAAGCTTTGACTTTCTCACCATTAGCTATTACATTAGATGCATGTTATTTGTACATATTCTAGGTATACAAAAATTCCTCTACTCCTAGTTTACTGAGTTTTTTAAAAATCATCAATGGGTATTAATTACAGTTTGTCAAATGTCCTTTTCTGCATCTATTGATTTGATGATGGGATTTTTATTCTTAAGTCTATTGAGATGATAGATTACATTGATATTGGAATGTTGAACCAGCCTTGCATACCTGGGGTAGATCCTACTTGGTTGTAGGCTTCTACATTGTGAAATTTGATTTACTAATATTTTATTGAGGACTTTTGTTCATGACAGATGTTGTTATGTAGTTTCAATTTCTGGAAGGTCTTTGGTTTTGGTCTTAGGATGATGCCAGTCTCAGAATGAGTTATTCCCTCTGCTTCTGTACTTCGAGATTATGGAGAATTGGTATAATTTCTTCCTTAAATGTTAGGAAAAAATTCACCAACAAACCCATCTGGACCTGGTGCTATCTGTTTTGGAAAGTTATTAATTATTGATGCAATTTCTTAAGTAAATATAAACATATTCAGATTGACTAGCTATTCTTGAGAAGTTTTGACAGATTGTGTCTTTCAAAGAATTAGTCCATTTTGCCTAGATTAGCAAATCTGTGGCATAGACTTGTTCAGAGAATTTCTTTACTATCCTTTCCATGTCTGCAGGATCTGTAATGATGTCCCTTCTTCATATCTGATATTAATAATTTGTGTCTTTCTTTCTTTTTTCTCCACTAGGCTAGCTACTGTCTTATTGATTTGAAATTTTTTTCCAAAGAACCAAATTTTGGCTTTGTTAATTTTCTCTGTAGATTTCCTGTTATAAATATTATTGATTTCTGCTCTAATTTTTATTATTTCTTATGTTTACTTTGGATTTAATTTGCCCTTCTTTATCTAGTTTCCTAAGATGGAATTTTAGATTATTGGTTTTAGGTATTTCTTCTTTTCTGCATTTAATGCTAGAATTTTTCTTCTAGGCGTTGTTTTTGTTGTAACCCCCACATTTTAATATGTTGTATTTTTCTTTTTTTTTTTAATAATTGTTGAAAATTTCTCTTGATATTTCTTCTTTGACCCATGTGTTATTTAGAAGCATATTGTTTAATATCCTTTTTTTGTTTTTCTTTTGTCTTTCTGTTGTTGATATGCACTGTAATTCCATTGTGTTCTGAGAGCAGACATTGCATGATTTCTATTCTTTTAAAATTATTAAGATGTGCTTTATGGACCAGAATGTGTTCTATCTGGAAGAACCTTTCATGTGAGCTTAATAATGTGTGTTCTGCTGTTGCTAGGTGAGTAGTCTGCACGTGTCAATTATATCTAGTTGATTGATGGTGTTGAGTTCAACTGTGTCCTTGTTGATTTCTGCCTGACACATCTGTCCGTATCTGAAGGA
This sequence comes from Marmota monax, assembly GCF_021218885.2. Classification (NCBI taxonomy): domain Eukaryota; kingdom Metazoa; phylum Chordata; class Mammalia; order Rodentia; family Sciuridae; genus Marmota; species Marmota monax. Next base: position 10,851,884 of record NW_026692826.1, on the reverse strand, counting down.
GGGTGTTGAACTCCACAACTATAATAGTGATCCACTTGCTTCTCTGTGCAGTTCTAACTGTCTTGCCACTTACTTTGATGTTCTGTCCTTGGGTGCATTGCACATATGGTTGGCTACATCTTCTTGGGGGGTTGATCCCTTCATCTCATGCAACGTCCTTTATCCTAACTTCATTTGCTCTGAAGTGGGCTCTATCTTAAATTAACATATTCACTCCCATTGTCTTTTGATTTGTGTGAGCAAAGTATATTTTTCTCCATTCACTTACTGTCTTAAATTTTTTTAATTGTAGATGGACACAATCCCTTTATTTATTAATTTATTTATTTTTAGGTGGTGCTGAGAATCGAACCCAGGGCCCCACACGTGTGCTACCACGGAGCCACAGCCCTAGACCATCCTTCCAGTTATTTTAATGTTTGTGTCTTGATGTAGATGACACGTATCTGGGTCTGGTTTTTCATCGTCTCTGGCAGCGCCTAGTGCCCTACCTCCTCCAGCCACACCCCACCTGTCTGTAGTCACCACCCAGCTCATCCCTGCCAGTGGGCTGAGGCACTGGCCAGGCGGGCTTTCACACACCACCCTTTCACTTCTAAACCTTCCTGTCTCACACCTGAGATTCAGGGGTCGCCTCACGTTTGGACCATAACAAAAGCCCTATGAGCAGGTCTCTGTAGTGAGCCTGAGCCCTGGCTGTAATTCACAAATGCTGCTGGGTGCTTCTCTCTCTCCTTAGGAAGGACAGGCGGCCGGCGGAGGCTGGAGTTGCGTATCTCCCTCCCCCTGGGTGGTGGGGCTGTGGCGAGTTCCTCCCCTGGGAACCTTGTTAGGAACAGGTCTGCTGTGTGTCGACCTGACCCCTGGCCCAGCACTGGGGGACTTTCCCCTGATCGTCACTGTGAGGATCTGGTGGGCACCTGAGGCGGCACCTCACGCCTGGTATCCCTGTGAGTGTGTCCCTGGAGGGCTGTCTCCTGGCCGAGCCCCCAGGGGCTTCCTGACTGGCGCTGCTCCTTGGCGGTCTCTGTTCCAGTGGGCTGGATGTCCCTTCTATGTCTCCATGGCCAGGGCTCTCCCCTGGACCCATGAGGAGCTCACGGTTCCGTCTGTCCCGCTTCCTGCTTCTCAGCCGAGTGGCGACGCCCAGCACCTGGCGGCAGAGCTGGAAGCCAAGCGTCCTGAGGCCCCCTCTTCCACTTACCTTTCACCTGGAGACAGCCTGAAGCGCCGGGTGTCAGAGGCTTGTGCCACGTGCGGGGACTGACTGATGGGTGGCTCTCCTTGGCTGCGGCTGGACTCCCCTCCTTTGGCCCGGGAGCTCTGCACAGTGGACAGAGCTCAATGGAGCTCACCGATGACGTGTGCCCCTTCCCCGAGCCAGTGCCTCCTGCCCTCAGGACGTCGTACCCGCTGCACAGGAGAGTGGCAGGCTGGGTCTGGGCCAGGCTAGGAGGCAAGCTGGCGCCTGTTTGGCCCTGCAGACAGCCGTGTGAGCACAAGCAGTGGCCACAGGGTGGCCCAGGGCTGCCCTGGCTGGTGGAGACACTGCCCCCATGGCAGGCAGCGAGCGGCCAGCCCTGTGGGGTCTGCAGTATGGGCGACCCTGGCACCCAAGGAGTGACCCGGGACGCCAGAGGAAAGGGGGCACAGGTGCTGACTCCCCTGGGGTGTGCCTGCGGGTCCCTAGGCGTCTCCCCTCCAGGAAGGCAGCAGGGTGGACCCCTCGTCACTCGCCGCAGGGAGTATGCCTCGTGCTGAGATGAGGGCCCCCAGCCTCCATGTCAGCCTCAACCCCAACAACCATGGTGTGCACCGCGACCTGTGGAACATGTCCCCTTGGACAAGAGCACTGGCCTGAGAGGCTTAGAAATCACACAGCAGAATGAGGAGGCTTGGACAGGCCGTGCGCTGTGGGCCTGAGCAGCCAGGGACTGACAGTGGCGCAGGGAGGCACTGGAGCCGTCCACCTCTTCCAACTTGCTTCTTGCAGTGTGAGTGGAAGGCCACAGTCACGGCTGTTGAGGAGGCCCCTGAGCCTGGGGCCCAGCCAGCCGGCGCAGCCAGGGGAGTGGGCGGGCACGTGCCCCCTCTGTGACCGGGGGAGAGGACCGGGAGCCCCGGGCTGGCGACCAGCTCAGCTCCGCCCTCTTGAAGGACTTTCCCTTGCTCGAGGCTGAGCCCCGTGCAGTCTGGTGGGGGGTTCCTGAGGAATTCTGGCTGGTGCTCTGCGCCCACCTCTCTCTCTGTCTGTGGTGCTCGGGGAGGGGCCTGTGGCAGTGCTCCCGCCTGGCCCTGTGGGCTTGGAGGTGGGTGCCGCCGTGCGGCCTGCGGCTCCGTGTCAGGGGGCTAGGAGCTGGACCCACATTCCCTCCAGCACCAGTGGGCCCCGCCAGCTCCTGCCTGAGACCTGCACCAGCTGCTCTGCCCGTTGCGCTCTCCTCAGGTGGGCAGCAGCAGGGACGTCCCAGGACCAAGCCCCAGCCACCCCTCACCGTCCCCACTGATGGTTCCCTCCCACTGTGGATAAGGAAACCTGGGCTGGGAAGTTGCCTAAGGTCATCCACTAATTAGTGGCAGAGACACGGGCAGGTTCCATTACGACACGGCGCCCACACAGCCAGCAAAGCACAGGACCGAGGTGGTAATTGGGAGACGTGAGCCAAGGGCCCTGTGCCCAGCCCTCTGGGCAGCTCAGATGTCGCCCGTGTGGACACCCTCCCACCAGCTCCCCGCAGGCTCGGGTTCCTGTGTGCTTAGTGCACCCACCAGAAGACAAAACAGGCTGGTCTTTCTGGTCTGTTTTATGGGGGCGAGCTCAGCCCTGCCTGCCGTCAGAGCCAGGTGCTCCTGGGGCAGCTCTCGGTAGGGCTGGGCACGGGTCCCTCCTGAGCTGCCACCTCGGGGCTCCCAGGGAGGCGAGGGCCAAGCTAAGGCCTCCTACTCTGCCGTTCTGAGGGCCTGGCCCTCGGTGCTCCTGAGGCACCGCCCTGCCAGGACCTCCTGCCAAGGCTGGTCGGGGCAGACCCCTCTGGAGCCAGCTGGGCCTCCACCCGGGTTCCCCAACAGAGCTGCCTTTGTGCCCGAGCCAGCCCGGCTGGCAGCTGGCCAGGGCGTGGAGACCCAGCCACTGGGTTCTGGGAAGTGCAGGGATGAGAGGCCTGGGCTTGTGGCCACTGGGAAGGAGAAAAGCGGGTGCCCCCTGCGCCTGAGCTGGCCTCCGGTGTGGAGTCTGGCTGCGCCCCACGGCTCCTCCCCCACCGAGCTGGGCCTGCCAGTCTGCGTCCGCACAGCTGGCTCCAAAATGACCCCTCTGGCGCTGGCCGGGTCGCTCTGGGGCTCCTGTCCCCCATGAGGGCAAGGCAGGGTGATTCTGGGGAGGTCCAGGTGCCGGGAGCAGAGGGCCAAGCCCGGCAGGGGCGGGCAGGGGTGGCAGGTCCAGGCACCAGGTCCTCTGCCGCCCCCACCAGGGCCAGGAACTGGTGCCCAGGGGGAGAGAGGCCTCCCTACTCGTGTCCCCGCCTCCTGGACACACCAGCCACCGAGGCAGAGTGGTGGCTGTTTCGAGGCTGCCCTCAGCAGGGAGGAGCTCTAACCTGGACTCACTCCACCTGCGTCCTGGCTGCCAGGCAGCACCCGTTTTCAAGACCCCGTCCGTCCCGTCCTTTGGCTGAGCAGAATTAAATACGCAGGAACTTGTCAGGGGACACACCTGGGACATGGGGCTGGGGGCCCGGGGGGGGGCCGGGGCAGGAGGGCCGCGAGTGATGGCTGAGGGCTGCAGGCCCTGCGGAGAGGAGGGGCGTGGGCCTCAGCAGCCCTGGCCCGGCACCTGTCAGGTCCAACAGCCCCTCCCACGGGGCCTGAGGAGCAGCAGGTCCAGGTGTGTTCATTCCCGCACCTCGTCCCAGACAGGACTGAGCTCAGATTCTCGGGGACGTGCCTTTGGAGGCCACAGTTCAACCTGCTCTGCTGGTCCAGTGGGCGCTGAACTCCGGCAGCACAGGGAGAAGCTGTCACAAGCAGCTGTCTTCAGACCGACCTTCTCGAGGTCTCTCCAGGGGTCGCCCTGGTCAGGTCACGGGCAAGAGAGGGACGGCGGGTGCTCTGCTTCCTCCCTGTCGGCTGGCAGGCGCTGCAAAGCTGCGAAGGCGCTCAGCCTGCAGCCCCTGTCCCTCCAAGGGACAGCCACGACATCACATTCCAACCGACCTCCCGGGCTTGGGCTATGGCTGCTTGAGGCTCTGAGAAGCTGCTAGCACTGGCCTGGCCTGGCCCCTTGTCTGGACAGTGACCCTGAAGAAGGCAGAAGGAAGGCCTCAGGGCCCGAGGCAGGAGCATGCAGGAAGAGGGACGGGCCCTAAGGACAGCAGTGCAGGAGAGGGGCTCAGTGGCCCTGCCCACAGAGCTTCCAGGGTTCACGGGCTGCAGGTGGGGACAGTGGACAGGAGCCCCTCGGGGACATGGCTGTGTCGACACGACGAGTGGTAGTGATGGTGACCAACCCTCCCCACACCTGGGACCCAGGGCTTGCCAGGTTGCTCAGCACACGGACCATGGGGCCTCGGGTGACGCCCTCAAGGGGCAGGGGTCAGCCGCGAGTGGATGGCTCTGGGCAAGGAGGCACTGAGCTGGACCCTCTCCTGTGGTGGGCGGCCCAGCCCTGGGCATGGCTGCCATCAGCTTGGGTGATACCAGCCACGTGAGGACTGCCCAAAGCTCCTGGCAGAGAGAGCCAGCACCAGGCGGGGAAGACCAGGGGCGCCAGGCAGGTGACCTTCCCAGCCTGCCCGGACCCAGTCACGGAAGAAGATGTGAGTCCCGGCAAGACAGAGGCACGTGCGGCCCGACCAGGTGACGGTGGGATGCGGCAGGACCAGCACAGGTTTCCAGGACTTTGAGTCTTTTTAAATCATTCGCCTTTGGCCTTGATTTCCCACTCACCTCACAGGTCCCTGCTTCCCGGGGTGCGTGGACTCGGGCCACACACCTCTTGGGTCAGCTCCGCAGTGATGGGAGGTGTGAAGTCCCAGAAGGGCTGAGCCGAGGGGCATCAGAGGTGACCGAGCCCCAGCACCTCTCACCCCTGTGGGGTGGACCACCTGGCCACCTGGGCCTCAGTCGGGGATGGCAGCACTGCCCAGATGCTTCCTTCTGTCATTGACACCAGGTGAGCCCTGGACCTGCTGGCCAGTCTGAGTCCCACCCACAGAACAGATCCAGGGCACCCGAGGGACGCAGACAGCCACCCGTCTTGCAGCAGCCATGGGCTCCCGACCGGGGCTCCCAGCCATCACCTCCTCAGGAGCCCACCCACCCTCTCAACAACTGGGGACATACCTCAGGAGGCCACAGCTGCTCTTGAAGGAAAGCCAGGACAGAGCAGCAGGCCCCTCAGCAGACAGGGCATGGGGACCCCAGCAGGCAGATGGGGCGTGGGGACCCCCCAGCAGGACATGGGCTCAGAAGAGAGGAAGCTCGTGTCCCACTTAGGGGGTCAGAATTGCAGCCGCAGAGCACCGGTCTTCTGCCCCCATCCTCGTGTCTCCAGCCTCCTGTCCCCGCCTACAGCCCCTCTTCTCCTGCTCGAGCCGGTTCCTGGCCCCTTGCACATTCACAGGCATGTGGACTTTCCGTTCTCCTAGTTGTCATCAACATTTCTCCTGTTGCTCTCTCCCATGGCTGTGTTTGTCTCCTGGGCCACTCTGCCCTCTGGGTCTTGGGCACTACCTGTGAGCTCGTGTGGTCAGTGGAGGCTGGCCTGCCCTCCGGCTGCACTGGGCTCTCCTGGCTGCTCACGCCTTCTGATCTTGGGCTCATTGGCCTGCCTGTAACACCTGGTCCCTGCCCACTGGTGGCACCCAAAGCCAAGGTCTCTCTGCCCTCACAGGAATGGTCCTGCCTGTGTGGCTCCAGGCCATCTGCCGCAGTCAGGGCTGGTCCCTAGTGGGTGGAGGGTACTTGGCCTGTGTCCTCAGCTGGACAAGTGTCCACGTGTGGACCTGAACATGTCCTGCTGGAGGCAGGAGGAGAAGCTGTCAGCCAGAAGGTCCAGGCTCTCCCCCTGCTGCCCTGACAGCTGCCCCAGCATATGACGGAGAGGCGGCTTGCAACTGGACCCTAGCTGGGCTGCTCTAGAAGTCCAGTTGCTGTCAGTGCAGGTGAGAGGAGGCAGAGCAGGCAACTCCTGCTGGACACTGGGGTGCAGAGTGCTTATGGGTGGACACAGATCCAAATCAGGGAATCAGCAGGTGGCCCCCAAAGGGCTCTGCATCAGATGAGCCCGCACAGCCATGCCCAGGTGGACACGACGCTGGAGGACGAGAACCCCAGCCCGAGGGCCACTGTGCTCCTCCCGTCCCCTGGGCTCTGGTGGGATCTGTGGTGTGAGTCTGGCTGGTTCTGTGGGAGGCTGTGCCCAGGAACTGGGGAGCACCCAGATGTCTGTGTGGTCAGCCAGGAGCCATGGCAGGGACACACTCAACACCCTGCCGGCCCCAGATGGCCCAGAAGCTTTCCCAGCCCCCTGGCCAGTTGTCCCATGGAGGAATCCTCCATGACACCTACCCACTGCCGCAGCTCAGCAACGCCCAGGGCCAGTGTGCTAAACTCCAGGCCCTGATGGTGCAGCCATGCTGGAGCCAGGAGGGGCTGGGGGAGGCTAGCGGGCGAATCCTGGCAGCCAGCACACGCGCCTCTGCTGGCCCAAGTCGGCGCAAGCAGAGCCAGGCCTCAGCCGTGTGCTTTGGCCTTGGAATGGCGTGACCTTCTGTTTCCCAAGGCTGTGGCCTAGATGGTGTGGCCCAGCCACCTGAAGGAAGGAGCACCGCCTGTCGGGGACCTCGGACAGGCAGCCCGAGGTGAGGTCTCTGTCACCTTGCCACGCTGGACGAAGAGAGTCCACGGCAGGGGGCCAGGCTGTCACTCACACGGCGGGTCCCCAGCTCTGCCTGGAAGGAGCGCGCAGAAGGGGAGTCTTCGGGCCCAGCCGTACTGGCCGCTCCTGTTCTCCACCTGCCTTGGTGTGTATATGGCAGGCATGGGCACCGGCAGGCCCCCTCTGACGGCAGCCCCCAGAGGCCAGCACACACGAGTGGACGAGGAGCAGTAGGCCAGGGAAGTCCTGCAGAGGAGACGGCCCGGACCTCCACCACTCGTCCTTCCTCTTCCATACCCGGCTTGGCTCCCAGGCAGGTCTTCTGCGGCACGATTGCCCACTGGGGCACCTCTCTGTGGCTGCCCTGGTGCCACAGGTGTGGAGCAGCTTCCCTGGCTCCCTCGCAGGTTCCGGTCATCCCCAGCACGGCCACATGTCTTCAGAGGCTCAGAACTTGAGGGCAAGTCCGAGGGAGGCCTTCTCTCCCCTCCTCCGGCTGCCGTCCCCTCTTCCTCTTGCCTCTGTCAATGCAGGACAGGCTGTTAGAGGTCCGGCGCGATGTGTGTGCATGCTCCCTGGCCCAGGAGGCTGCCTCCCCCGGGGATGGCCGAGGACAGGCGGTTCGCCAGCCCTCTCCTCAGCTCTTCCTGGCACTTTTGCTCTGTGCCTTGGAGAGGCCTCTGGCAGTCCTGGCCTTGACCCAAGGAGCCGCTGCTGGCGGGGCCAGGAGGAGGCCCTCCCCCTGCTGCCGCAGCTTCCAGATCCAGGAAGTTGGATCTCTGCAGAAACGGCGCCTGGACCCGGTGATTGTCAAACCAGAGGCCTCCCCGATGGCAGAGGAGAAGCAAGCTTTTTATGATATTGCTAAAATATCAGTGTTTGCAAAGGTTGCTACAGAAACACGCGGAGTGAGCACAGACTCTGAAATAGACCGTCTAGACGCACTCCTACTGTCTGACCTTTGATGTGCTCCTAATCCCCGACCTGGCCAGCCAGGGGTGACTAAGCAGCGATTCACGTTACATACTCTCGTGGGGCCCCACAGGGCCTGGGCTGCTGCTATAAATTTCAGTCTGGCTGCTCCACGGAGCGGCCGCCCTCCCGACACGCCTCCCGTGTGGTTTCTGAGTTGTGATGTGCGTCTGGGTCGCCGTGAACTAATTTCAAGTCTGTGAAGTCCAAAAGCCACAGGGCTGCCCAGAAACAGAGCTCACTTTCAGCCAGCAGGGCCCCAGAGTTTACATAAAATGTGGGAAGGAAGGCCGGAGACAGGCTTCAGCAAAGCAAAACACAAGTCCCGACGTCGCGTTCACCCAGCCAGCCCCCTCGGGAAGGGCCAGGGAGAGGTGCGGTGGCCGTTTGCCCTGCCTGGACTCTGCTGGTGAGGCCACTGCAGCTGCTCCTGGTCCTCCTTGCTCTCCCACTGTGGGCTGAACTGTGCTCGGGGTCTGGACGTGGACGCCCTCTGGTTCTGCATGGCCACCCCGCCGGCTCAGACTTCACAGCACGACTGGTTTTCTTTGCCTGAGCTCAGCGGTCTCAGGGACTTTCGGTCTGGGCTCCTGCAGCTGGGGCTGAGTCGGCCTCACACCCTGCACAAGGCCACACAGAGAGCAGGGAACATGGGCAGCCTGGGGAGCAGGGCTCAGGACACGGTGAGAGGTGCTCTGGGCTGGCTTCTGCTGAGGCTGTGTTTCCACAGGGGATCGAGACTTGCTGTCACCAGTATGCCCAGTCCCAGCCCTCTGACTTCCAAACGGGAGCCAGGCGCAGGTAGGGCTGGACTGCAAAGAGGCTGGACTGCAGAAGGGGTGGGGCCATACCTTCTCCTGGCCCCCAGAAAGGAAAGAGCACCTCTCACCAGGGGCCCCACTCCTGCGCCTGGGGCAGACCCTGCTCCAGGCCAGCTCTGCCCTGGGCCGTGGCATCGCCGGGCGGGGAGAGACCGGCACCAGCTGTTTATTGTATAAATGTCATAAACATTTGTGCACTCTTCCTCCCCAAGGTGAGCTTCGAGGCAAGGTTGGAAGCCTGGCGAGTGTTGTGCCACCAACGCTGTGTTGTGGCAGAACACCGAGCTCCCAGCAGCAGCCCGTCCCTGCCATCCAGCTCCCTAGGACACCTCGCCTGCTCTGTGGGCACCGCCGGAGCCCAGCAGAACCCTCCAGGAGGACACAATGATGATGTCCCCCCCCACACCCGCACGCACTCTGAGCCTTCTGGACAACTCAAGAGCTCCTGGCCTCTGCCTGCCTGTGTCCTTGAGCCAGGCCTTTGGAGCCTTCGGAGGCCTCGGGGGCATTCTGAGGGCCAGGTGGCCATTCAGTCTTCCCCAGGGGCTGTTCTGATCCGTAGGCTCCTTGGGGGTTCTGTGGGTTGCTGTGGGAGCTGCTGATTCTCCTGAGGAACTGTGACTCCCGAGGGCTGTCCGGGGGGACCCCTCCCTGTCTACAGTATGACTGCAGCTGCACAAATGCCCCCCATGGTCCACCGGGCCGTGCCATCTGCCCCCCACCGTACTTCAAGGCCTCACTGTCTGACCCTGCCGAAGGGCTGGTTACCAGGAGCACCATGCACACAGCTTCCTGGGCCCGGAGGGTGATCTGGGGGTCTCAGAGCAAGGGACTGCTCCCATCAGCTCTCTCCCTGCTCTGAATTTGCCCAGATCAAGCTGGCATCCTCACTGGCTGTGGGTCAGCCATAGAGGGCAGGGTCAGGGCAGTGGTCTCCACAGTGCCGTCAAGCAGGACCCACTCACTTCATGCCCAGAATGACATTTTATTGTCCACAGAAACACCGGAATGTTCTGACAACTCAGACTCTGGAAAGACCATTGAATCCTGCGAGAGTGGGTGGAGCGGGTGCACGAGGGCGCGCTGAGCTCAGTGCGCTCGGAGCTCACTCCATCGTCTTCTGGGCTGGCCTCCCCAGCTTGGGCCGCTCTGCTCAGGCATCCCACCCGTGGCGCTGCAGGCCAGACCTTGGGCTGTGCGAGGTCTTCGGGCAGTGCCAGCGGCCTCTGGTTTGGCCATGATCCCCATTCCCTCTGCCAGGCGAGGTGCAGTCGAGTTCCCTGCAGAACCTGCAAACCTCACGGCCTTCTAGATGGGCCATGCTGTCCCATGGGCAAGCAGGCACCCTTCTGTGGGGCAAGTGGTGAGCACTGTATGAGCCCTGGACAGTGACTTCCCCTCTGCCTGGTCATCTGTGACTGCCTAGCGCCTCGGCAGGAGCTCCTCGTGTAGGAAGGTGGGGACCGTGCTGATGTTGGCAGGAGATGTCCTGCGCTTGGACCTCTGGTCCACTCTGAACCTCAGTTCACCATCTGTAAGTGCAGGGTTAGGGATGTGGCCCTGGAATTACCTCCAGAGCCCGCACCTGGACCTCGGAAATCTTGCTGCAGTCCAGGTCCAGCTGCCTGAGGCTTCAGGTGCTCTCGGCCCCCAGGACGCAGGCTGTGCGGGCACATCTGCCTCTCTAGGCAGAACCTAGAGACCATCGAGACCCTGCTGATGGAGCCAAGCGGAGCTTCAGGGGGCAGAGCTGGGAAGGAGTGAACTTGGGCTGGGTGCCCAGTGGAAGGCCCCGTGGCCCTGTGTGCCACTCTGCCCCCAGCATGGCTCATGGGAACCCTCTGAGAGGGGACTGGCAGCCTGTGGTGCTGGGTAGAGGAAGCGCTGAGAGCCCCTGCCTAGACCCCACCCATGAACGCCCTGGGGTCCTCTGCAGTTGACCCCAGGCTGCGATGGCCCAACAAGGGTACAAGTTGGGTTGGCTCTGCCCTTCGAGGGCGCCTCGGTGATGGAGAGGTGGCTGTCCAGCTCTGGCCCTGTCACACCTCCCATCACCTTCCAGATAGGAGTTTCTAGCTCACAGGGTGGTGCCTGCTCTACCTGCCTCCAGACATGGAGCACAGGACCTCCTCGCCTGGCAGAGGGCTGCATGGGCGAGCCCCCGTGTGCTCCAGTTGAGAGGCTGCCCACCACATTGTGCCAGGGTCCAGAGGCTGCAGGGCCTGGGCGAGCCTTGGTGGCTGAGGGGACCAAGTTAGTGCTGCCTCCCTGGAGCCTGGTGGGTGCTCGGCAAGGGCCACAGTCTCAGCAGAGCCCAGGCCCCACCTGGCACAGAGGAGACCCACACAGTGGGCTGTCTTGGGCCTGCTGGTCAAATGCCACTGGCCTGGGCTGGAGTCCCCCCAGAGATCCCATCGGTATGGCCTGACAACCGAGGGCCATGGCAAGGGACCTCCCTGTGCTCCTCAATGCTGGGTACTCTGCTTGCAGGTGATCAGGAGAGACCCGTGTGGGCTACTGGCCACGTCTCAGCACACTGAGAAAGCCGTGACCTTGAGGGTGAAGAGGCCCAAAGGTGTCTCAGATCAGGGCCTCTGGCAGGTGAGCACCCTGGTGACGCGGGGCTCCTGCTCTGGCCTGCAGGCTTGACTTGGGTGTGATCGGTGCTTTCGCTGTCAGCCCTGCATGTCCTACGACCCGGGTCTCCTAGAGGCTCTCTGTGGCCTAAGGTGCCTTCCCCTTTCCTGTGTGCAGCACCCCCACCCTCTGCTGGAGCCTGGCCATGGGCTCCCCCCCGTCTGCACAGACCCTGCTGCCTCCGTATTTCCATGGCAGGCAGAGGAGCTCAGGTCCACTGCCCACGGTACCAGAAGGTCCAGGACTGGAGCTGAATGCCATTCGCCTGCCCCCACATAATGCCTGCCCCCTCAAGGTGTCTGGGGTCCCCAGTCCCTCCTGCATGAAAGTGACCCTCAGCTGTTTGGAGGATCCCTGAGATGGCCAAGGAAGCTCTGCCAGAGGTGAGGGCCTGGAGATGTCCGAGCCCCCCTGCAACATCAGGGCCTTGACTTCGGCTTGGCCTGTGTCTCTGTCCCTTTGTGCCATGGCTGGGCAATTTAAAGTAAGCACCAGGAATGTGTTTCTCATATCCTGGGGGCAGCCCCAGTGTCCAGTGAGGGCTGCTTCCTGGTCACAGATGGTGCCTCCCTGCTGTGTTCCAGGAGGTGGGTGGCTGCAGGTCTCCAGGGCCTCTCTTAAAGGGCACTGACCCATTTGCAAGGGCCCCACCCTCCTGGTCTCCCAGAGTTCCTCCTCGCGCTTCCGCCTGCCTGGGGTCAGAGCCTGGAGGTGTGAGTTTGGGGACCCAGGCATTCAGACCTCCGCAGCCTGGAGTGACCCATGCTCTACAGCCACAGTCTCACATTCTCAGCCACCAGGTTTCCCAAAGAGAACACGCAGAAGACGTTTCAGGGTGCTGAGCTCTTGGCCTTGGGGGAGATGGCCTCCTACCTCTACGGGGCAGACATCGCCCAGTTGGCTGGAGAAACGGGCAGGTGTTGGGAGCCATGAGGGCTTTGGGGTGCTGCCCACACTGCCTCAGACCAGCCCCAGCAACAGGAGTCAGCACCACGAGCCAGACCACAGCTCTGGGGGCAGCGTGTGACATGGAGTATCAGCAGGGCTGGTTCTCTCCGCAGCTTGAGGGGACCCTGTCTGTGCTCCTCCTCTTTGGAGGCCACATAGGCCAGGGAGCTGGAGCAGCCCGGGTACAGCAGGCCCTTCCCATCAGGCTGCCATCCAGCCTGCAAATGCAACTTGGTCTGCAGACTCGGGTGGCCCAGGTGAGCTTTGCTCCCTGTGAAGTGGGCCCTGGCCCTGAAGAATGATGGTAAACTCCTGGCTCATGACCTGGGGCCCCTGTGGAGGTTGGAGCCTTCTCTGTCCAGAAGCTTCCACATCCAGGTCACACGAGGAAGTCCTCTGCATGCACGTGTACCCGTGTGTCTGCACTGGAAGATTCAGAGAAGTGTGGGCAGAAAGGTCACTTGCAGACTGTGTGCTACTCCAAAGTCTTTTACTGATTTCTTAAAATAGGAAAATAAAACAGAGCAAAATCATACCGTTGCCCTGAGAGCCATGTGGCCATGCTGAGAAGCACTTCCTCTGACCATGTGCATGCCCATCCATGACCAGCAGGAAGCGGAACAGTCTACAGCAATTTTCTACACGCACATCTGACAGAATCCAATGGGCACCAACATGTCATTTTAAGTCTTCCAGTTCCACATCAGAAAGTAAAAATGATATGGTTTTAACACTTGTTTTTATTTAACCCAACATGTCAGAAATTCATCATTTCAATTTCTAAGCAACATAAAAAATTTGTAGAAATTCTGCAGTCCTTCTCTCACAGGAAATCTACATGCGCAGCCTGCCATGCTTCCTACACACGGCCAGCACCAACTCCTCTCCAGTTCTCAGGTGTGGCCAGTGGCTGCAGTGCTGGACAGGAGAGCTGTCTCCTGAAACTGAGGGTGGAGGGGATGCCTGTGCTGTGTGGGCAGGGGTGCATGTGGGAAACCACAAAAGCGGGAGGATGTGGTGAGCAGAGGAGGGCCCTGCCTTTCTCCATGTCTAGCCAATAGAAACCAGACCATCACCACCACCACCACTATCATCACTTTGCCACTCAAACCATCACCATCAGCACTAGCATCACTACCACCACCATCACCACCATCACCATCTGCATCACTACCACCACCATCACCATCAGCACTAGCATCACTACCACCACCATCACCACATCACCATCTACATCACTACCACCACCATCACCACCATCACCACCTGCATCACTACCACCACCATCACCATCAGCACTAGCATCACTACCACCACCATCACCACATCACCATCTACATCACTACCACCACCATCACCATCAGCACTAGCATCACTACCACCACCATCACCACCATCACCATCTGCATCACTACCACCACCATCACCATCAGCACTAGCACATCACTACCACCACCATCACCACATCACCATCTACATCACTACCACCACCATCACCACCATCACCATCTACATCACTACCACCACCATCACCATCAGCACTAGCATCACTACCACCACCATCACCACATCACCATCTGCATCACTACCACCACCATCACCATCAGCACTAGCATCACTACCACCACCATCACCATCAGCTCTAGCATCACTACCACCACCATCACCACCATCACCACCATCACCATCTGCATCACTACCACCACCATCACCATCAGCACTAGCATCACTACCACCACCATCACCGCATCACCATCTACATCACTACCACAACCATCACCATCAGCACTAGCATCACTACCACCACCATCACCATCTACATCACTACCACCACCATCACCATCAGCACTAGCATCACTACCACCACCATCACCACCATCACCATCTACATCACTACCATCACCATCACCATCAGCACTAGCATCACTACCACCACCATCACCACCACCACCATCTACATCACTACCACCACCATCACCATCAGCACTAGCATCACTACACCACCATCACCACATCACCATCTACATCACTACCAGCACCATCACCATCAGCACTAGCATCACTACCACCACCATCACCATCTACATCACTACCACCACCATCACCATCAGCACTAGCATCACTACCACCACCATCACCGCATCACCATCTACATCACTACCACAACCATCACCATCAGCACTAGCATCACTACCACCACCATCACCACCATCAATCTACATCACTACCACCACCATCACCATCAGCACTAGCATCACTACCACCACCAACACCATCACCATCTACATCACTACCACCACCATCAGCACTAGCATCACTACCACCATCACCACCATCACCATCTACATCACTACCACCACCATCACCATCAGCACTAGCATCACTACCACCACCATCACCACATCACCATCTACATCACTACCACCACCATCACCACCATCACCATCTACATCACTACCACCACCATCACCATCAGCACTAGCATCACTACCACCATCACCACCATCACCATCTACATCACTACCACCATCATCACCATCAGCACTAGCATCACTACCACCAGCAACACTACCACCACCATCACTGCCACTACCATCACTGCCACCACCATCACCACCACTAGCATCACTATCACCACCAGGACCACTATCACCACCACCATCACTGTCAATGTCACTATCACCACCCCCATGAACACCATAGCACCATTGGTATCGCCCTTTCCACCACCATCACAAGCAATACCATTGTTACCCAAATTTCCATCACCACCAGGTTCTAAGGATCCAGGACTCATCTTGGCACACCACCGTCTTGTGCCATTCCTTGGTGACCCAATTCACTCAGCACTCCTGGCCTCCCCAGAGGTCCTTCTGCTAAGCTGGACGTTCTTCACGTGGGGAAACCCGGAGTTGGAGGGCAGAGAGGAGCAGGTGGAGGCTGTGTCCAAGACCCAGGTGGCTCCGGCTGAGAGCCAGCTCCTGGTGCTCACAGGAGCACCTCCTCCACATCCTCAGCCTCTCAGGAGCTCATGGTGGTCACTTGGCCTGGGCTCCTTGCCCGAGCTGCCCTCTGCTCCTGTTTGAGGACTCTGCAGTCATTTAGGGTGGGCCCAAGAGTGCCAGAGGACCTACTGTGGGCATCTTTCTTGCCCTGGTGGGGGATGGCTCGCTGGTTGAACAAGGGCCTCCTCCCAGCTGCGTTTGCCTGCTGGAAACTGGGGAGCGGTCGGGGCGCCCTTCTAGATGGGGCTGTCCAGCTCACCCGCCAGCTGGAGGTGTCCTGGCGCCCAGTCCTCCCCAGCCAGTTTCCAGCTCACCAAAATACCTGGGGCTTAGAGTAATCTCCTTTCTTTCCTCTTGTCAGCCAGCCAAGGCCCAGGGAGGTGGCTTTGTTTGGGCAGCCGTCTCGCTGAGCTGTGAGCACGGCTGTGGGGCGGGCAGGCTTGGCTTTTCACCGTCCTCTCATTTCAATTTATAGGACTGAATGGCTTGCAGCTGCTTCAGAGGGATGCGCCTGTTACTGTGCTCACCATTCCACGGTGGGAGAGAGGGCGGCCAGCACAGCTGGGGCACATTAGAGCCGCACCCACCGGCTTGGCACCGCGCACAGCACAGACCTACCGTAAACGCAGACTTGCAGCTCCCAGCACAGAGGCCGGCTCCTGGGCCAGGCGGGGAAGGGGACCGTGGCCAAGGCTACGCTGAAGCCCACAGCCGTGCGTGTCTGAGCCGCAGACGAAGTTCGCCATGGCTGGCCGAGGGCACCAGGACTCATGCTCAGGTGGTGGATATCTGAAGCCTTCTTCTGGATGTGCTCCCTGGGCACTGGGGACGAGCCTCAGAAATGACGTGGACTCTAGGAGTCGGAGTGTGGCACTCAGGAGAGGGGGAGTCCTTGGGGCGTCGTGACCCCCAGGACTGTTGCTTCCCTTTCAGCTTTTTGGGTTTACCGTCATCTTTCACCATCATTGAGTGTCTGGGATGCACAGAAAGGTGTTTCTCCAAATTAGAACACAGAAATCAAAGCTGCGGGTAAATAGGCCCCAGGCTCATGACCTGTCCCCCGCCCCCCCTCCCCTCTCTCTCATTTTTTTCTTCCTTCCCGTTAGCAGGATCCGCTGGGGAGATGCCTTGGCAGCACCCAGCTGGGCCTGGGCTGGGCCAGGGTCTCAGGAGCAGCCCCTCCCACAGTCAGGGCCCAGAGCCTCTCGGTGGGTGGGCCGGGAGGGGTTGAGGCCCCAGGGCCTCATCTCCAAGGTGTGAACAGCTGTTTTGGCCACAATGAATCCAGATCAGCTCAGGGTGAGCTAGAGGGGCTGGGAATCTGCGCTCACCCTGCCCTCGCAACCTCACCAGTGCCTCCGGAGCCTGCCTGGCGCCCTGCGCTCCTCTTCCCTCTCAGTCTTTGGGCCACGGCACCTTCCTGGGCCAGGCACCACCTGCAGAGTCGGCTCTGTGCCTACTGCCTGCATGCGGCCACCACGACCCCGTGCAGGGGTCAAGGGCCACTATGCAGTGGCACTTTGCTCTGGTTAAGAACGCTCCACCAGCTTCAGCGACGTGAAGGACTAAGTTTCACATGAATTTTGCATGGGATCCCTGCCTTGCCGTCCCCCTTGTGAAAACTCAGAAGATATGGAGTTGCTGAAGGTCTGCTCCTCCGAGCCGGACAGCATCACGTTTGCCTGAATGTTGTTTTAAGTGAAAGCAATTAGCTCTGCAATTTAGTTTAATCATTTGCCAGGTTTCATTTTTTGAAGCTCAACTGTTCAGGGTTAGAACTCGTAACCTGTGTTTCCACTCTGCACCCTGCAGGAGCCAGAAGAGGCGGCTCTGAGGAGAGCCGGGTTGGTCTGCGGCCCTGAAGCCAAGCGGGGGAACCAGCATCTCAGCAGAGGGCCAGAACACGGGCTGGGCGGCCCGCCCAGGGCCTGCCCCTTCTCCCCACCTCTGCCAGCACCCAGCGCCAGGCCTCCGGTGCAGAGGGGTGAGCAGGCTGGCACCAGTGTGGGAGTGCAAGGCCCCTCCAGCAGATGGCCAAGGCCTGGCTGTGGCACGCTCTGCCCTGGTCCCTCTGTTTCTGACCTTGTGCTTCTTGGGCAAGGCTTTTTCCCTCTCATTCTCGGTGACTTTGATTTCCAGTGAAGTAACCGTCGTTTACGATTTAGATGCAAGTTTATGCTGAGGACCAGCTCAGTCACCAAGCTGCTGAGGCCACCTCCATGACCTGCTCCTCTGCAAGTCCTTCGACCTTGGACTTTGAATTTTCACCTATAATCATCAAAAACGTGTTTCACAGCTGTTCAGTGATTTCCAAGGTAGAGGCACAGCCTGCTCACTCCTGCTGGGGAGGGGACACTTCAGTCCCTCTTCCTCCCCGTCATCTGGGTGACTTCATGCTGGTCGGCTTGTGTTGTGTCTGAGAGGATTCTGTTTGCGGTGGACTGTGGGGACACAGGGTCACAGGGACAGACACCAGTGTCTGTCATGCTTTAGGACAGGAGAGGAGTCTCAGCTTTTTAAAAGTGCACTGTTCACTTGTACAGTGGTGCCTGACGCCTCGGGACATTCTGCAGCAGCTGTGGACACCCCCGGCTCTGCCTGCTAACCCTCCATTGGTGTTTCTGGCAGGCAGGGACTCGCTTCCTCACTTGGCACAGTGCCATTTTTCTACCCAGCTAAGATGTCATTCACACTTGATGTCACCTGGGCAGGTGGTGAACCCCAAGCTTTGCAGTGGAGGCTGTGGGACCAGGTTGGGCCATGGGATCTGTGAACATGAGTCGACGGCACACACACCACTTTCTGCCTGAGCACAGGAGGGGAAAGGCGTCCTTCCCTCTCCCTCTGCCAGGGAAGTGGGCTTGATGCAGGGTTGGGACAACCGCAGGCCACTTCCCTGTGGGTCCCTGGAGAGCAAGGATGGGTTCCAGGGGCCAAGCCACAGAGAACAAGGGCTGGATCCCTGGCTGGGGGCCGCCAGGCCAGCTCCTGCACAGCAGCCTCTGTCCAAGAGAAACGAGCTTCCAGGTGAGCTAGGCCGTGGTCACTCTGGCCTGCGGAACAGCGTCGGAGCCTGGTCCTGGTTCCTAACACGGTGCAATGAGTGTTTTCATGTAAATCTCATTTTCCTGGAACGAGCTGCTGATCCTTCAGGTGCTCAGTGCACATGCCCCTGCTGAACTCTCCCACTGTCACAAGGGGGCACCTGGGGCAGCAGGGCTGCTGGCTTCGGTTCCTTCCTAAAGATGCCCTGATGCCCTCTGCTCCCACATGCTGGCCGAGACAGAGCTGCCGTCAGGGCACCCAGCAGTGCTGGCCCTCCTGCTCCTGGCTCCCTCTTCCTCCACCTTCACTCTCGGCACAGCGGTGCTCGTCCCGAGGAGGCTCCCTGCCTGTCCCCGGGCCTCTCCCTGCCCTCTGATGGACAGCACGGCTGGGTTCAGGCTCCAGGTGGGACGTTCTCCCCCTGAAACACAGGCATTGCCCACCTCGTTGCCACGTCCTTCCTGCTCCCTGGAGGCGCTGGCTCTGGGCTGGCCTTGGTCTCTGCATTCCACGGCGTGGGGGTCTGAGCCCCTCGGCCGAGTCCTCCTGGCCGACTCTGCTCTGTCCCCCGCGCCTGCTTTCTGTTCTCCCTGATGCCAACTGTCTTCAGCTTTCCCTGGGCTTCTCGTTTGGACTGTCATTGCTCAGTGTCCAGGACTCCGACCTCTGCAGTCCTCTGCACGGCTTCTCTTCCTGTGGCCACAGCCTCTTTGTTATAAGACACCTGAGAGTCTTTCCTGTGTCCTTCACCCCCAGTCCCTCTCCCCTGTTCTGGGTCCTTCTCGCTTGTCTTATGGAGGGTGGGAACTGTGACCTGAGCCGTTGCCCGGCTTGCAGGGCCTCAGCCCCCTGAGTGTGCACTGTCTTTCCTTAGGACGTTCAGGATGATTCGGCCCACCCACTTTCACAGACAGGAAACTGAGTGGCTTGTGCAAGGTCACAGAGGTCACATCCCAGGTCACCTAGTTCCAGAGCCTATGATGTAAAGACTGTAGTGCCACTAAGGTGTGGCTGGGCTCACGGCACTGGGCTCCAGTGGGGGAACTTTTACATACATGCTCACCCTCAAGCCACCCCCAGGAACAAGGTGACAATCGCCTTCAGCCCAGAAGTGCCTTTGGCCCGCCAGGCTCTTCCAAAGGCCAGCATCACTCTGGCTTCTGTCGCTAAGCCAGCTCTGCTGCTCCTACCACAGGGGCTGGAGTCGTGTGTTTGCAGTGGTAATGTCCTCACTCAACGTCACCTGTGACACTCGCCGCTGCGTGTGTCGACAAGGTTTTGTTCTGTGCTGTGTAGACTTCCACATGCGGATGCGCCTGCTTGCTTACCTGGTCTGCTGCTGATTGCCACCTGGCCTGCCGTCAGATCCTACCACAGAGCTCATGTCTCATGTGACCTAACCTCACTGTCACTGGGTGGGAGCCCAGGAGTGGATACGGGGTGTGCAGGCGCTCAGCTTTAGCAGATAACACCAAACAGCTTTCCAAAGAGGCCCAGGCTCCCTTCGCAGCGTCGGGACCTCTGTAGGCCCCATGACCCGCAATCTTGGGGTGGGGGTGGTGTCATGGTCTCTGGTTGTGGGAGTCTTCCCCATGTGTAACGACACTGAGCTTTTCAGATTCTGACTGGTCATTTGGAACCCTCTTTGAGGAAAAACAGTTCAAGTGTTCGGCCTGCTTGAAAACCTGAGTCATTAGCATTTTTCTTATTGCTTTGCAAGTGCTCTTTATATATGCTGGACATTGTTGCTACATGGAACAGAAATCTCTGAGTCTCTGGACCCCAGCCAGGCGCTGGGTGTGGAGGACTGGTGGGTGGGGCATGCTGGGTACAGGGTAGCCTGGCTGAGCCACCGAGCTCTGTGGGGTGGGAGAGAGCAGAGCCATCCTGGAAGGGGCAGCTAGCATGCACAGGTGTCAGGTTCCGCGAGAGTGAAGGCGGGCAGGGCAAGAACAAGCCTGGGCCTGGGTGGGCCCCATGAAACCTCCTAAGCCTCAGCTTCCAGGCTCCAGGGGAGGGTTGTGACAGAGCCTGTGGCAGGTGCCCTCTGGCTCTGTGTGGCAGCTGGCTGTGCCGCGCTTCTCATGGGCGCTTGCTTCTCTTCCGTGTGCTCCCCACAGCGCTGGCTCCACGCGCAGGGGAGAAGCGCCTTGGGTGGAATCTTCTCGGAGTCTCATCTGAAAATAGATCCTCAATTTCACAGACAATTAGGGGCTTTCCCTGGAACCCATGAAGCCTCACCCAGCGCCAAACCCAGGGGTGGTCTTTCTAAGTGTCTGATGCCAGTGTCCCAGTGTCACGGCTGCACCTGAGAGGCCAGGACTCCTCCATGGGGCGGGAGCCCAGGACCACAGGGCAGCGACCGCGCCAGGGGACCAGACCACCTGTGCACGAATCTGTCCTCACTGCCAGTGGCTTCCCATGGGTGAGAGGGCCAGTGCCCTGGGCGAGCTTGCCATGGTGCCACTGTGGCCTGCCTGGCCCACTCCCAGCTCCGGTGCCATCGGCCAGGACCTGCTGTCAGCAGCCTGTTTCCAATGCCACCACCTGGGAACTGTGGGGACGAGCCACAGCCAAGCCTCAGAGTGGCACCAGCACGCTGCCTACGTGTGCTGGCTCTGCTCTGCCAGCTGCCCATGTGCCTCCACCTTCTCTGGTGCCTCCGCAGGGCACCATGGGGCTGCAGCAGCCTGTTCCCGCCTGTGGCACCCGAGGCTCTGCTGCCTCACACTCCCTCCAGGGTCCTCTCAGGATGCTGGGCAGGGCGTGGGACCTCCCCCAGGAGGGCCAGCCACAGCCAGCCCCAGCTCTGCAGACCTGGGCCAGGGCTCTCCTCTGCAGGGTGCTCCAGGGCCAGGGCAGCAACACAGGGCAGGACGGCCTGGAGGACGCCTCAGGGCCCCTCCCGGTTGCAGTCCTGCCCGAGGGGCCGGACTCCAGGCTCCGAGGACACAGCAGTCTGCCCTGGGCTGCCATGAGAAGCTGCAGCCGGTGGCCAGCGTCATGGCCAGGGACTGCCAAGGCCAGGGAGCGAGGCCGGAGGCCAGGAAACACAGCCCCTAGGTGGAGCCATGCACAGCCTGTGGGTTCCCCTGCCACAGACGGAGACAGGCAGGCCCTGCGCTGTGTGCCCTCCCCCCCATCCACTCAGAGCCACACCCCACGCTGCGGCCTGCTGGCCCTGGCCACGGGCCTGCTCACCTGGGACTCGGAGGAGGGAGGCTGGTGCTGTTGTCCACGTATGAGACGGACCACAGAGGTGACTTCAGAAGACTCTTCTCCACAAGATTTAGAAGGAAAGGTTCCCAGTAAATCATGAGTTAACCAGAAAATCCAAGACTCACGTGCTTATCTACTGCACTTTTGATATCCCCAAATAATTTTAGTTAGCTTCATTGTGGGATCTGCCACGTGTGGACATCATTTTCCATGTAAAGACCCCAGATGGCAGGTGCAGGTGAGGACCGGCTCCCGCGTGGTCTGGGCTCATGGTATCAGAAGGCAGCATCTGGGCCATTGCAGAGGGGCCCACCCTGACCCTCACCCACCGAGAACCATGGCTGGGAAGTGCGGTCAGCAGCAAAGCATGGTTCTAGCTCCCCATGTCACCCCCACCCCATGCCCGGCGACCACACGGACTGGCTTCTGCTGCAACAACCTTCCGACCTCCTTTCCTGTCAGCCTCGCCTGCCCTGCCTTGGGGACCAGGCACCAGGCGACACCCTCTCACGGCTAGCTCTCTGTTGTCACTAGCCCCTTAATCATTCCTCTGCGGCCCTTGGAGGTTGCCTGGTCGACCCTGGGTGCAGGCCTCCTGGACTACCTCTCTGGGCTCTATGCCAGCCTGGGAAAGGTGGCCCTGCAGGCCAGGCCAGTGCTGCTGCCAGCAGGCCCGGGGGAGGCCACTGAGTGGCTCCTACAGAGGTGAAGCCCCTCTGTGGACCTGTTCCACCAGGTGCCTGCTGTCTTGGCCTGGGGCAGCGGGCCAGGCCCCCCGGAATCTGCACACCTCCTCTGCCCGCTCGGACCCACCCCAGGAAGGAGTGCCCCTCCCTGCTCACACTCTGCACCCCTGGCCTGGGGCCCTGCTGGAGCCGTGCCAAGCCTGGACCAAGAAGGAGCACACTGCTCTCCCCTGCCCTGAGCTTTGGCAGCAAAGACACAAAGGAAGGGCAGGGGAGGGCCTCAAGGTCACCAGCCTCACGGTGACCTGCTGGATCTGAGGTGGCTGAGTGGCCAATGTGGCGCCTCTCAGCTGGTCCAGGGAAACCTGGCTCGGGAACCTGAGCTGGGCTTGCGTGGACACAGTCTGCTCTGACCCGCACTCTCCACTGTCCCAGCAGTTAGGAAGGGGAGCAGGGAGGGGCTCCCACACGCGGGCACCTCCAAGGACTGCCCCAGGATTGAGCTAGAGGCCACGAGGAGCCACGAGGAGCAGGCGGTATGGGCTCCACCAGGCAGGAGCCCTTCAGTGGAGAGGCGGTGCCCTGCCAAGGCCAGCCCGCCTCCACGGGAGCCCAGAGAGCATCAGCATGCGCCAGCCACTGGAATCCAGAAGTCAGAGCGCCACGCAGGGTTTCTGCCCAGGTCTCTCCTTCCTCTGCCTCTCAGCCACGTGGTACAGACACACGCAGCCCCCTGACCTCGGCTGGGAAGAAATGGCCTCAGCTGGTGTGGAACGACATCTGGAGGCCGAGGAGGCCCACCTGCAGATCCGTCTTTTTGTTTCCACAAGCAGGGGGTCATGCCCCGGGGGGCCCACAGCTTCGCCTGGCTGTGCTGGCCTCCAAGGGCACATGGGCAGGGCTGGCCTCCATGGGGAGGAGGTGCATCCAGGAGAGCCGGGGAGGCCTGTGTCACTCTCTCCATGTCCCACGCAGAACTCAAACCCTGAGCCTCGGGCAGCATAGCCCAGGGCCTTGCTTCCGTGACCTGGTGGGGCTGACCAGCTGGTTGCTGAGGGACTGTGCTCAGGAGTGCCTGCCCTGGGCTGCGGCCAGGCGGCCAGGGCCTCACAGGCCTGGCCCTGGGCACGGCTTCTCCCCAGTACTTAAGGTGTGCATGCTCTTGAGACCCGTGGTCCTTGTCAGCAGCAGCACTGGACGTCCACTGCCAGAGGTCAAAACATGGGTGGGCAGACTGTGCAGCCACGGATGGACCCAAGGAGGGCAAAGGAGAGGGGTGGCCCCGGGTACCGGCCCTAGTCTTCCCATCCCAGACTGGACTCCACAGAGGCGAGGGCGTCGGACACGCATCGAGCCCCTCGCCAGCTGAGAGGAGAAGCGCGGCGTGCACCATCCGCTCCCCACGGCTGGCTTGCTGGATGGAGGACAGGCTCCTGGCGGCCTTCCTTCCCAGGACAGCGCTTGCTCCCACTCAGTAATGCTCGGCCGACTGTCTAGTAGACACCGCCCTCCACCCGGAAGGCCAGAACTGGTGTGGTCTGCTTGGATCCGGGTCTCCCTGGGAAGACCGGTCAGGCTGGGCCGGCCCCGAGGACGACCCTGTTCTCATGGCTGGGCAGGTGCAGGGAGAGATGAGTCAGGAGGTGGCCACGCATGAGTCAGCCAGGCCACACCCAGTATGGCGCTGCCTTGGGGGCTGAAGCGCCTCCCTGCAGCCCTCTGTGGCTGCTCGGCCCCAAACAGCACGAGGCTGACACTCGGTTCACCCGTTCCTTGGCCTCTGGCCAGCCTCCCTACCGCTCCTGCGCCCCTTCCCAGTCTGCAGCCTCTCCCTCCGTCCAGGCCAGGGGCCCTCTCAGAGCGGCACCTCCCGGCTCGGGGAGGGCAGGGCTCCCAGACGGGGCGCCAGCACCGCTCAGGTACCGCGAGTGGGAGCCACGGCCCACCTCCCCCTGGGTCAGTCAGTGCACTGCTTCTCGAGGCCTGCTGTCCGCGGGGAGGTGCCTGGCGCTGCCTGACCACTCACACTGGAGGCGGAGGTGCAGGCCAGGGAACGGGGCCCTGGGAAGATGGGTCAGTCTGGGCCAGCCCCAAGGATGACCCTGTTCTCATGGTGCGTGAGCACAGCCCCATCCTCCCTGGGCCTTCTCTGGGTCCTGTGTGGCCCAGAGGTAGGCAGGACAGGTCTGCCCAGGTCTGGGCACGCGGTGGGCCACATCCTACAGGCAAAGCGCACCAGAGGGTCACAGCCACCCACAGAGCCTGTGGAGCCACTCTGCCGTCCTGTGGCTATCCGGCCCTCAGGCAGTTGCTGACAAGTCTCACAGGTCCTCCCTCCTGCTGAGAGCCCACCACTTGGTCCACTCAGCTGACCACAAGTAAACCCCTCAGCCTGGGCACCCTGTCCTCACACGCCTGAGGCTGGCCACCCTCTGGCTGTCCTTGTTCTGCAGCCCCTCCCCCTGCACCGGCACCATCCAGATGCTCCGACGAGGATGGGCTCCCTGGGCCCTTCCGCAGCAGCCACTCTCCGTGGCCTCCAAGGTGATCTGTGTGAGTCCCCAGGTGTCCAACTCAGCAGGCCGTCCACAGACACGGGGCCTGGGCGGCTGAGTCCTAAATGACAGGAGAGCTCTCAACCCTGCAGACAGAGATGTCTCCGGTGGCATTTAGGAAAGCTGCCCTTGGACGATTTCTGTGAGAGCCACTCTGAGTGGCCAGCTTGATTGGATTAAGAGATGCCCAGGATTGACGGGATCATGGGTGTTGATGAGGTGTGTCTAGGAATGAAGGCTCTCCCTAAGCACGGACAGCACCGTCCACTAGGCCAGTCCATTTGCTAGACTCCTCCATGGGACTCTGAAGGGTGTCAGCAGCACAGGCCAGCAGAGCCTGCGGGGCAGCGGGACAGGGCCTCCAGCACTGGCTGGGCCTCGCCTTGCAGACGGGCTGTTGGGATGCAAGGCCGGGCAGCATGGCTCAGGCCTCTTAGATCTGACTGAGAGCAGAGGATGAAGAGGGGACCATCCCCCTGCCAGACGCCAGGAAAAGGGTCCCACTGGGGGCTTCAGGGGGATATTTGTTAGCCCTTAAGTTCTTTCCTGAGTTTTCCTGACCGGGTCCTCAGTGAGACCAAGTTCCCATCAAGTTATTCAGAAGGGCCTCCCTTCCGAGATGCGAAGCAGGCTGGGTGCTGGGACGAGGACCTGGCCCCACCGGCACCTCGAGGACCGAGGGCTGCCGGGGACAGGGAGCCAACTTCTCCTGGAGGGGTGGTTTCAGCCGCAGCAGCCAGGGACCTGCAGGACAAACCCAGCCTCACCGTGGGCCCACACAAAGGGTGACAGGCGAGTCACGGTCTGAGAGGCCCCAAGACGTGTATTAGGCGCTGAGGGGGACAGCGGTGACCTCGGCGCTGCCTTGCTCTGCCTTTGCAGGGGTTTGGAATGTGGCTGCAGACGTCCTGATTGTGTGGAGAGCCCCGCTGTCTCAGGCCGACCTTGCGCAGCCCCAGCTGCACCTCCAGAAGGTGTCCCTGCTGTCCCAGCGTGCCCAGGCCTGAGGGCTCCTGACAAGCCTTCCCCAGAGCTCAGTACAGGCCTAGCAACGGCAACAGGGCTGTGGTCGCCCACAAGGGCCTTTCTGAGCAACCTGTGCCCTCGCTCCCGGGGCTGGGTGGGCAGAGGGCATGTGGCTGAGGTGGGCCACCAGCCAGGCCCAGGGTGCCCAGAAGCCCACGGCTTGGCCCTAGCTACACCTTGGGTACCACCAGGAGGGATAGAGACAGCTGGTCCGACCCACAGCCAGGTGGCAAGAGGAATGTTCCGAGGAGAGCAAATGGCTCTGAAGCGCAAGGTGGTGTCCTCCGCCCTCCCACCAGTTCTGCAGGGAGCAGGGTCAGCAAGGCCCTGTCCAGCCAACTGGAGGCCAGCAGGGGAGATGTGTTTGACATGACACCTGGGCGGTGCCCTGTGAGCCCCCAGGGAAGTCTCCTCTCCTCAGAAAAGGGAGTGTCCTGGGATCCCACCACAGTCCCCTCGAGGGACAGTGGACAGAGCTGCAGGGAGGACGGTCCCTGCAGCTGAGCGAGCTCCATGCTGCAGAGACGTCACCTCAGTGTCCACCCAGTGGCTCCACTTTCCACCCTCACCCACGGTCAGCCCCAGAGGAGGTGGGCCTGCAGCTCTGCGGCAGGACTTCAGCCCTTTCTATTCCATGAAAACAACCCTGGACGCGGGCTTGCAGTCTCAGTGAAGTTCTTTCCTCATCTGTGAGCCTCCGCGAAACCACAGGGTGGCTGTGGTGACAGAGCCCAGCGTCCCCACCCTCCCCAGAAAGGGTCCCAGAAGAGGGGCTGCTCAGGTTGGACCCTGGTGCTAGGCAGGGCTCAGGGCCTTGCCCAACTCGAGTGCCTGGGCTCCACCTCCACTCTTTGTGTGGTGGGTCCTGCCCTGGACACCAGGCCCTGCCCCTTGGGCTTGCTCCACACCCCGCCTTCTGCATCTCTGTCCCGTAAAGCTGCAGCGGTCCTTCTCTCACTTTGGATGCTCACGGCACGAGGTGAAGGATGTTCCCCTGTGCTCTGTTGGTGCAGCCTGGAGGCCGGTTTCCACGCTGGGCAGAGGCCAGCAGACGGTGCTTGGAGAGAGGAGAGCGCACTCTTTCTCAGAGGGAGAGGAGCCGTATGGGGCCACCACTGGGAGCCACAGGAAGTGCAGAGTCTGACCGTGGCACAACCGTGGTGTGGCTGGAGTCTGGAACAGCAGAACGGCCCTGCTCTGTGCTGAGGTCACCAGAGCCGGGGAGGGCTGCACCAGGGGGGTGTCCGGAACTGCAGCCCTCTTCCTTGAGGCCAGCAGGCCCCTGCCCTGCTTCCCAGGCTCCAGGGACCCTGAGTGCCAGCGACCTGGGAGCTGGAGTCACCTGGGAAAGACACTCCTGGCCTGAGCGGGCCTGTCCAGCATGAAGCACAGCAGAGGCAGGAGGGTGGACACAGAGGGTGTGGGAAGCCATCTCTGCTTAGGGTGGCTGGATGGAAAGGCTTGGGCCTGACAGCCTCCTGTGAGGCAGCTGCTGCTGTGCTGCTCACTACAGCCCTCACGGGGCCTTGGGGCAGCGGCAGCAGGGCGAGGAGAGGGTCTCCCAGGGCCTGGAGCTAGTGAGGGACTGCCTGCCTCACATCCAGCATCGGTATCCTGGCCTCAGGGCGTGGCCCACAGGGAGGTGAGACGCAGCTGAGTCCGGACGTGAGGCCCGTTCAGACGCCCAGCCCCCTGTGCGCGGGCTCACCAGCACCGCGCTGTCGATGGGCTGCGCCACGGTGGAGTCACATTCCAGACCCCTCCCAGCCACTGTAGGTACCAGTGTGTAACCCAGAAAGCTTGGAGCACTGAAGGGGCTCTAGCTGGAAGGACACCCCAACACCTCAAGGCCTACGTGACCTTCAGTTTGATCTCTCCAGTCCTTCCCTCCTGCTGCTGAACCCTTAGCCTGGTCTCATGTCCCATGTCCACAGTGACCAAGTTGCCCAGAGACACACCCCTGTTACCAGTCCCCCGACCCTCAACCTCCTGCCCTTGCCCCAGTGCCTGCCTCTCAGGAGGCCGCCAGAGCCATCCCAATTAGACCCCAGGGCAGAGGCAGGTGCAGGCAGAGGTGGCCACACTGTGGGGACACAGGGCTCTGCTCTGACTCCCAGACCACCTGTCACCAACAGCTAGGATGGGGAAGAGGTGCCAGGAGGCCTGACAGAATGGGGGGGTTCGGGGCGGCAAGGGACACAGATGGCCTGAACCCGCAACTGCCCATGAGGATCCCTGTACAGACAGCCACCAATGGTGGGTGGATGGATGGGTGGGTGAATGGATGGATGGAGGATGAGGGGGTCATGGATGGATACATGGATGGTGGGTAGGTTGACGGATGGATGGATGGACAGATGGATGGATGGATGGAGGGATGAGGGGGTCATGGATGGATACATGGATGGTGGGTAGGTTGACGGATGGATGGATGGACAGATGGATGGATGGATGGAGGGATGAGGGGGTCATGGATGGATACATGGATGGTGGGTAGGTTGACGGATGGATGGACAGATGGATGGATGGATGGAGGGATGAGGGGGTCATGGATGGATACATGGATGGTGGGTAGGTTGACGGATGGATGGAGGGATGAGGGGGTCATGGATGAGCAAGTGGGTGGTTGGATAGATGAAGGGATGATAGATGATAGGTGGTAGATAAAGGGACAGCAGGTTCAGTCTCAAGGTATCAGACAACAAGAAAGTCCTAGAGTCTGCATATTTTTTTAATATTTATTTTTTAGTTGGACACAATACCTTTATTTTATTTATTTATTTTTATGTGGTGCTGAGGATCAAACCCAGGGCTTCACACATGCTAGGCAAGCGCTCTACTGCTGAGCCACAGCCCCTGCCCAAGTCTGCATATTAACACGGTCCCCCTAGACCTCAGTAACTTCATCTGCAGGTGGGGCTTGACCTGCCTTGTGTCCTCACAGGGCAGCTTTGAGGGTCACGTGGAATAGAGCACATTTGAACAGCACTTGGAAAGCTGCAGTTGAAGTCCACGCATGAACTGTTATCATCCAGGTGAAGTGGGGTCCAATTCAGTAAAGAGCCTGGATTAGAGACTATTTTTAATTTTTTTATTCCTTTGAGTATGTTGTGGTAAGAGCTAATTGCTAATAGCATATTTTCATGTTGAAGTCCTGCTGGGCCTACTCCAATGAATAGGAAAAAAAATCCCATAAGTAGCAGCGTTATTTGCATCCAGACAATGAGTGTTCCTAAAGTCTTTAACCCCATTCCCATAGAGTGGCTCTGGCACTCCTGCTTTAAGTGATTGAATTGCTTGGCAAACCCTTTTCCTGCTGGGAAGCCTCAGGTAAGCTTGAGCCCCGCCAACCATCATTAGTGTCCGGTCGTTACAGATCCCAAATTGAGGTATCTAGTTAGTCAGCTCCAGGCACACAGAAAAGCAAACGTCCGTGAAGTCAATGGTCTTCATTTGGGCTGTAGAGACATGCAGAAGCTCGCGGGTGGCCCCGGGGTCCGGGCAGCAGGGCTGTGATGGAGCCCTCTCTTCTGGAGCAGTGGCCTGACCTTGGAGAGGCAGCGGCCAGCGGCCAGGCCTGCGTTGTGGTGTTCTGAGGGCGTGGGCCGGAAGCTGGAGCAGCTGAGGGGTTGGACCAGGGTGGAGAGCGCCTCTTCATCTTGGGCCACATGACAGAGGACACCTGGGCCACGTGGGCGGCTCCCACAGCGCCTGGACAGACATTTGCGCCGCTCTTCTTGCCTTTTCAGAAACGGTGGAAACCCTTGGCTCTTCCCCAGCCCTCCTTTGTTTCTCCTCCAGGTAAAGAGCCTGTTTGGCAGCGAGAGCTATTTCTCAGCCTCTGTTTGATGCTCCCCTTCCGATTAAAGTTATATGAGGCCCCGAGGCACATCAGTGATCACGCCACTCTCTTGGCCAGACCTGAGGTGGTTATGTGAATAGCTTTATTGTTACAGGACCTGAAATGCAGGGTGGAGGAGACTGACGGCTGCACTGACTAGTGGCCTCCCAAGGAAGCCTTGGATAGCAAACGTCAGAATCCCTGTTTCCAGCCAAGATGAACTAACAGAGGCCAGAGCTACTCTCCACTAAAACAACTAAGAAGTTTAAAACGTACGAGACACATGTTAGACATTAGACTGCAGGCACCTAAAGACAGCAGGCCCTGGGGGAGGCTCAGTTTATGGCCTGCAGCAGGTTCTGGGCCCTGGTGAGGGAGGAGGCACAGGCGGAGCCCAGAGTCCGCAGAGGTGGAGATGGGGCCAAGGCTCTAGGGCAGACTGCTAGAGAGCAGGGGCTGCACAGAGGGAGCACTGAAGTCTGCAGAGGGCTTCCCTCCAATGTGCAGCTGAGGCTGGGTGGACAAAATCAGGAGAGGGAGCCTGGGTCCTGGGAGGTGCCACCTGAGAGCACAGGGAGGAGCAGCCCTTGACCTCACCGGGGCCCAGGAATAGTGGCCAGCCCAGCACCAGGCCAGGAGGCCCACACAGCATCAGGTAGTCTGTTGCAATAGTGGGAAGCCCAGCCCAAGAGTGGGAGCTGCTCCGGGCTGACCCAACAAAGCCTGGAAGACTTTGGAAGGCACGGAAGGGCCAACCATTTCCCAAGTGGCTTACCATGCCCCGAAAAGAGCTCATGCACATTTATGAGGGGATCCAGGGAAGTAAAACCCACCTAATGACACCTACTCAGAATTCAGCGGGTGTTCAGAGAAGCAAACCAGTGTGGAGAAAGAGCAACCCTGCAAGACCTGCTGGGAGTGAGACGGCAGTAGAACCAGCAAGTGTGGCCTGTGAACCATCAGAAGCAACGCCGTGCCAGGTAGGTAGAAACCCAGATCCACCTTGTAAAGGTGCAGCAGGTGGATCACGCGGAAAAAGACACATGTGCCCCGAGACTGCACTGGCGACCACCCCAAATGACAACAGGGAGTCCGGGAAGCAGAACAGCAGTGAGCTGTGGGCGCCACCGAAACGCTGCTGCATTGCAGTCTTAAATGTGGCAGCTAAAATATCTCCAGTTTATGGGAACGAGAGACCCCCAGATGATCCACGAGGCTCCATGAACTTCAAGGTTAAATGTGACAGCTAAAATATCTCCAGTTTATGGGAACGAGAGACCCCCAGATCCGCCAGGCTCCATGAACTTCAAGGCAGCTGGAGAAAACACGCTGTCTATAGAGAACACAGTCTGACAGCAGCCTGCTCGCAAGACCAGAGCACAGAGCACAGAGCAAAAGACCCCGGAGCAGCAGCCTCAATCACCCAGAGAGAGCAAGGGAACAGAGAATTCTGAGGCCAGAAAGGAGCGCCTTCCCAGAACCAGGGTGAGGAAGTGCTGGGGAAGGATGTTGGCCAGATCATATCGGTCCGTGGCATACATGCTACACGAACAGAAGCGCAAGCCCCATCAGCACGCACAAGTGGTGGGTTGCTGAGAGCCGGAATGACGCATGGCATTTTGCCAGAAGGGAGTGGTTGAGAGGTGAGCCATTGAGCCACTGAGATGATGATGGTTATGTTAAGCTGCGTATTCAACTGTATATTAGACTCCTGCTGTCCGCCTGGGGGGGGGGGCGCTACTTTGGAGTTCTCGGTTGGTTGGGGAAGTTCCGGAGGGATTTCCGGAAGAGGGATTTCCGGTTGGTGGTTCCTGGAAGGGCCACATGGGTGGCGTTCACAGTGGGTGGCCGCGCTCATAAGAGGCAGAGTCGGGGAGTATCCCTTGCTTCAATCCCCAGTGCCAATGTAAATAAGTAAATGAATAAATAAAAAAATCCTATTTGGGAGGCAGAGAAGATGTGATTGTATTAAAAAAGTAAGATGAGACTACATGCCCAGAAAAGCCTACTTGTATATGAAGATGTAAAAAGATTCACAGTTTAAACATGAATAGACATACATGCAAACACCAATCAAAAGACGATTTAACGGCTTTCCTTGTAACTCAGCGGTAGAACGCTTGCCCAGCACGTGTGAGGCCCTGGCTTCCATCCTCGGCACCACATAAAAATAAATAAATAAAATAAAGATATTTTATTTATCCATCTACAAAAACAAAAAAAAATTAAAAAGATGAATTAGTAGTACATTGGGTAGATCTTAGAGCCCAAGCATTACCAGGAGGGTAACTGACGGTAATAAAGGCCAACAAGGGTGGAGTGCCATCACAGGAAGTGAGCTGATGAACTGCAAGAAGAAATGAATCCACAGTAACAGGGACCAGCGCCTCTCAGCTGTGATGTGACCAGCAGAGCCACCTGGGGCAGGGGCTCCGAGCAGCACAACGGAGACGGGCTTCCCAGCAAGCCCACAGAAGGTGCTCAGGAGCATTTCCAGGACAGCCCACGTTCTGCACCATAAAACAACACTCAGGAACATGGAGTAATCACACGAACCATGTTCTGGCTGAGATGTTCTGGCTTAGATGAGGTGTCCCCAGAGGCTCCTGTGTGGGACAGTGCAGGAAGGTTCCGAGGAGAAACGATCCGTTGTAGAGTCTTGACCCCATGTGAATCAACCCCTGATGGTCGAGCTGCGTGGTCACTGAGGAGGTGGGGTGTGGCTGGAGGGGGTGGCTGCTGGGGGCGAGGCTGTTAGAATAGGTATATATTGTGTATCTGGAGAGTGGAGACTCCCTGTGTGCTCCCTGGTCACCATGTGGGCTGCTTCCCTCCACCACACTCTTCTGCATGGTCTCCTGCCTCACCTGGAGCCCTGAGGCATGGAGTCTGCGGAAACCTGAGCCCCTGACTAAACCTGTCTCCTCCACAGTGGTTCTGTCGGGCCTTTAGTCACAGCAGGGAACAGCTGATGAAGACGCAGGGAGTCAGTCAAGATCCCCAGGCACTGGGAAACCTACACACTTCCAGTGGGTGAAGAATCAAGTGGACCTTAGCAGGACTTTGAATTTCATGAGGTGAAAACATGACAGCGTCAGTGGGACACCGGGTAAAGCAATGTCACCAGAAGCCACAGGACCAGGCCTGGTGGGAAGAAGCTTCAGGCTGAGGACTCAACTGCCAACTAGTTCTTTGTTTTGTTTTGCTCTGTCCTGGGGATCGAATGCAGGGTGCTTGGCCACTGAGCCACACCCCAGCCCTTTTCTGTATTTTATTGAGAGACAGGGTCTCCCTGAGTTCTTAGCGCCTTGCTAAATGACTGAGCCTGGCTTGGAACTCACCATCCTCCTGCCTCAGCCTGCCAAGCCACTGGGATTACAGGCCTGTGCCACCACACCCGTCCCCCAGCCCTTTATATACTTCATTTTGAGGCAGGGTCACTTAGGTGCCCAGGCTGGCCTGGAACTTGTGGTTCTCCTGCCTCAGCCTCCCGGACGGGCCCTTGACACATGAGCACCATGGTGCCTGGCTTGGCCTCCATCTCAAGCATTAGGGAACCCAGGAATGAAGAAAGGGTACCCGTGAGTGAGGGACTGTCCATGGGATCAGAAGGTGAGCCACCAAGGTGGTGAAGCTTCCCCAGGTCGGTCTGTGGAGCCCGTGATCCCGAGTGAAAGGAGGCCACTGCTCCGGATTCCACCCACCAAACAGCAAAAGGGCCTCAGACTCTCGGCCTCAGGTGACGTGAACAGGTTCCTTAGAGTCAGGATGACAGACAAGCCACCCGTGACGTGGAAGGACCTGCTGAAGAACTGGTATCTCCCCATGGCCTGGCCCAGTGGCCCACGCCTGTCGTCCCAGCAGCTCGGGAGGCTGAGGCCGGAGGATCTGAGTTCACAGCCAGCTCAGCAACTTAGTGAGACCCTGCCTCTAATGAAATATGTTAAAAAGGGCTGCGTGTGGCCCAGTGGTAAAGTGCCCTGGGTTCAAAACACAGAGTGAGACTCCAGGTGAGGCCCAGCCAGCACCAGGCAGGCCCTTCTTGGGGTCCTCTGGCTCCACCCTGCCCCTCTTCTCCACGCAGCTATCCCAGTGCCCTGCTTTGAAGCAGACCACCCTAGCTCCTCACCCTGCACTGGTTCGTGGGATTCAGCTCACCACCA
The DNA here is from genome assembly GCF_021218885.2 of Marmota monax. NCBI lineage: Eukaryota > Metazoa > Chordata > Mammalia > Rodentia > Sciuridae > Marmota > Marmota monax. Next base: position 10,818,089 of record NW_026692826.1, on the reverse strand, counting down.
CCACTACCCTGTTCCTAACTGTCATCCACGTGAGCGACTGATTCTCTCGACAGCTTTCCCTGCTCCCTGGCAGCTATTTACAGACATGCCCCCTGGTCATTTAAATCATATTAAAAATTTAAAATTATTATTATTATTTGGTGGGGATGAACCCAGGGGAGTTCTGCCACTGAGCTACATCCCAGCCTTTTTTATTTTTTCTTTTGAGACCAGGTTTTCCTAAGTTGCCCAAGTTGGCCTCAAACTTGCCATCCTTCCTGCTCCAGCCTCCCGAGTGCTGGGGTTGAGGGAGTGCCACACCGTGCCTGGTTTCCTGTGGCCAGCGCATGGCCCTGCTCTGCCTCTAGCCCCATCCTTTCCACAGCCCTCAGGCCCACAGGGCCCAGCCTGTTGCCTTTCAGTCACCTCCTGCCACACGACACACACCACAGAAGTTATTAAAACAAGAGCACTTTTTCTGCAGTTGGGGTAGAGCTTGGCAGGCACAGATGGTCCCTGCTGTCCTCGGTGTCAGCTGGGGATGACTGTAGGCTGAGGTAGAAACCCGGATTTCACCGACTGCTGGTGCAGTCCCTCCCTCCCTCTCTCCTGCCTGTGCTCATGGGGCTGGTGCAGCCTGGGCCCTCAGCAGGCATTCGCCAGCACCTCCGCACGAGCCTCCGCACGAGCCTCCGCACATGGCCTTGGCTTCCTCACAGCATGGCCTCCAGGTTCCAAGGGACCGCCCTCCAGAGCATGTGGAAGCTGTCCTGCATTTCCAACCTTGTTCCAGCCCTGTCACTTCCACCCCCTGTCTTCAGTGGCACCAAGTCTACCCAAGTGGAGAGCAAAGATGTGGACCTCCAGGAACCAGAGAGAAAAACCCGCTGAGACCAGAAAGGAAAATTGGCAGGAGACTAGAGGAAGACCCAGTGGGGACCAGAGAGGAGGTCCTGCTGGGGACCAGAAAGATTTACCCAGAAAACAGAGAGAAGACAAACTGGGAGACCAGAGAGGAGAGCCTGCTGAGAGACTGCAGAGGAGAACAAGCCAAAAGACAAAAGATGAAGGCCTGGGACCAGGGGGAAATATGTGCCAGGAGGTGAGAGAGAAAGACAGGCCAGGAGAAGAGAGAGGAGGTCTGCAGGAAACCAGAGGAGGTCTGCAGGGACCAGAGAGGGCGTCCTGGGCACCAGGGGGGAGGACCTGCTGGGCACCTAGAGGAGGACCTGCTGGGCACCAGGGAGGAGGACCTGCTGGGCACCTAGAGGAGGACCTGCTGGGCACCAGGGAGGAGGACCTGCTGGGCTCCAGGGGGGAGGACCTGCTGGGCTCCAGGGAGGAGGACCTGCTGGGCTCCAGGGAGGAGGACCTGCTGGGCACCTAGAGGAGGACCTGCTGGGCACCAGGGAGGAGGACCTGCTGGGCACCTAGAGGAGGACCTGCTGGGCTCCAGGGAGGAGGACCTGCTGGGCTCCAGGGAGGAGGACCTGCTGGGCACCAGGGAGGAGGACCTGCTGGGCTCCAGGGAGGAGGACCTGCAAGAAACCAGAGGAGGTCTGCAGGGACCAGAGAGGAGGACCTGCTGGGCACCAGGGGGGAGGACCTGCTGGGCACCTAGAGGAGGACCTGCTGGGCTCCAGGGAGGAGGACCTGCTGGGCTCCAGGGAGGAGGACCTGCTGGGCACCTAGAGGAGGACCTGCTGGGCACCAGGGAGGAGGACCTGCTGGGCACCTAGAGGAGGACCTGCTGGGCACCAGGGAGGAGGACCTGCTGGGCTCCAGGGAGGAGGACCTGCTGGGCACCAGGGAGGAGGACCTGCTGGGCACCTAGAGGAGGAGGACCTGCTGGGCACCAGGGAGGAGGACCTGCTGGGCACCTAGAGGAGGACCTGCTGGGCACCAGGGAGGAGGACCTGCTGGGCACCTAGAGGAGGACCTGCTGGGCACCTAGAGGAGGACCTGCTGGGCTCCAGGGAGGAGGACCTGCTGGGCTCCAGGGAGGAGGACCTGCTGGGCTCCAGGGAGGAGGACCTGCTGGGCACCAGGGAGGAGGACCTGCTGGGCACCAGGGAGGAGGACCTGCTGGGACCAGAGAGGAGGACCTGCTGGGCACCAGGGAGGAGGACCTGCTGGGCACCTAGAGGAGGACCTGCTGGGCACCAGGGAGGAGGACCTGCTGGGCTCCAGGGAGGAGGACCTGCTGGGCACCTAGAGGAGGACCTGCTGGGCACCAGGGAGGAGGACCTGCTGGGACCAGGGGGGAGGACCTGCTGGGCTCCAGGGGGGAGGACCTGCTGGGCTCCAGGGAGGAGGACCTGCTGGGCACCTAGAGGAGGACCTGCTGGGACCAGGGGGGAGGACCTGCTGGGCTCCAGGGAGGAGGACCTGCTGGGCACCAGGGAGGAGGACCTGCTGGGACCAGAGAGGAGGACCTGCTGGGCACCAGGGAGGAGGACCTGCTGGGCTCCAGGGAGGAGGACCTGCTGGGCACCAGGGAGGAGGACCTGCTGGGCACCAGGGAGGAGGACCTGCTGGGCACCTAGAGGAGGACCTGCTGGGCACCTAGAGGAGGAGGACCTGCTGGGCACCAGGGAGGAGGACCTGCTGGGCACCTAGAGGAGGACCTGCTGGGCACCAGGGAGGAGGACCTGCTGGGCTCCAGGGAGGAGGACCTGCTGGGCACCTAGAGGAGGACCTGCTGGGCACCAGGGAGGAGGACCTGCTGGGCACCAGGGGGGAGGACCTGCTGGGCACCAGGGAGGAGGACCTGCTGGGCACCAGGGAGGAGGACCTGCTGGGACCAGAGAGGAGGACCTGCTGGGCACCTAGAGGAGGAGGACCTGCTGGGCACCAGGGAGGAGGACCTGCTGGGCACCTAGAGGAGGACCTGCTGGGCACCTAGAGGAGGACCTGCTGGGCACCAGGGAGAAGGACTTGCAGGCACCAGGGAGGAGATTCTCCCAGGGACCAGGGAGGAGGACCTGCCTGAAGTACAGTGAAAGACCAGAGGGGAAGTCCTTCCCAGAGACCAGTGAGCAAGGCTGGCGAGCACAGATGTCTTGCCTTGAGCCTTTGGGAGACAAGATCCCTGGCTGCTTCCCACCTTCCCTTCCTCCCCTCCTGTCCCAGGACCTGGAGTGAGCATGGCTGTCCAGCTGAAGGATTCCTGGTAGTCCAGTTTCTCCATGTGAGGAGACTAAGGCTCCCAGGTGTTTCCCAAAGGTCACAGGTCGGGAGTCTCTGTCCCACTGTGTGGGTGTGGAGGGAGCTAAGCCCAGGCGTCCCCTGGGAGGGTGCAGCTGAGCCACAATCTCTTGGGGCACTCACTCCCCGGGAGGTTCAGAGCTCTACTTCTGCATGACGCCCAGTGCCCAGGAAAGCAGTGCACCTGTGGCACCTGGGACGCTGCGGGCTGCTGCAGCTGCTGGTCGGCTGTCCTTGCTCCTGCCAGGCACCTTTGCCCTCAGGGGTGGCAAAGGGCAGAGCACGAGCAGCTCCCTGCGTGCCACATGGGACCTGCTCTGCTCCACAGAGGAACCGTCCCACCCTGACAGTCGTGGGGAGGGGAGCTCTGGGGCACTTCTGGGGGCCTGTGGCATGCACACAACCCGGAAGCCCTGCAGAGGCCCCTGAGCCAGCAGATGGGCAGTTGGAGGGCACGCTGGGTTGAGAGGCTGCTGTGGCTGTGGCAGCCCCTCCCTGGGAGGGCAGTCTCCTCCAGCCCAGGCCCGGCCAGAGCTGCCGAAGCAACGGCCTGAGGGGAGCTGAAGGCCCTTGGCTTAGGGCATTGAGCGTCTTCCCTCCAGAGGTGACTCAGGCTACCCCCAGAAGAGACCCTTACCAGCATGTTTGCTCCTTCTCGGGAAAGAGGGATGGCTGCTGGATAAGCGCGTTAGCAGCAGGCAGCTCCTGGTTTGCTCAGGCACTTTGAGAAGGAGCTGGCTCTTCCTTGTGTCAAAGAAGGGGACAAGTCCCACAGTGACGGGGAGGATGGCAGGTGCTCTGACCACACAGCGTAGAAGCAGCTCTGAGCTGCAAGGCAGGGAGTCAGAGCTGGGTGGCTCTGCTGGCAACAGCAGTGCCATCGTTGGGACCCACGCTGGCCTTGCTGCTGGCTGCTGCAGGCCTGGCCCAGCCTCTGCCGTCTGCTGGGTCAGTGTGTGTGTTTCCTGGCCCCTGGCACCATCGGGGCGACTCACACTCACTCGGATCGGGTGTCTAGCTTCCCGGCAGAAACCTACGGTGGGTGGGTGCTGCTGGGCGTAGCCACACATGGGCACGAAGGGGGTCTAAGGGAATGCTCAGTCATCACAGACCTGATCTGATTGTTTTGGCATATAAATCATAAACACCATGTGCTTCACATACATCATTCCAAGTTAGGTCAGAGAGTGGGGGCCTGTCCTGGGCGTGAGCACTCACAAGCCACACGGGGAGCCTCCAGCTGCTGGCCCTGGGCACTCCAGTCCCACACAGGCAGCCGAGGGCAGAAGCACCTGTCCACGTGTGGCCCTGTGGCTGGGGACAGGTGTGCAGCACTGACAGGCAGAGGCAGGCCAGTCCGGGGCGGGGCCAAGGGCAGGCTCAGGCCCCTGCTGCGGGGCTCCCCTCGGCCCCTCTAGGCCTGGGGATCTGCAGAGCAGTCACCAGTGGCTCGGGCTGGGGAGGAGGAGGCAGGGGTGAGCTTTTCCCTTCTCCTGAGGTGATGACAATATCTCAGAACTAGATTCAAACTACAGCGGTGGAAGCACAGAAGGCCCCGGAATCACTTGCTGTACCATGGCTGGTTTCAGGGTGGTCTTCACCTCGGTTTCCAAGGCAAGGGAGGCTGAGGGAGGCTCTCTGGAGGTTCCTGGCCGGCCGCTCCATCCTGGGGCTCCCTGCTGGCCTAGAGGGTGGGAAAGCTCAGCCGGCACCTGCCACCTGCTGGCCCCTGACACTCCATTCCGGACGGGGCTGTGAGGTTCCTGCAGTGCTTACTTCCAGCAGTGTCGGGGGGCCTGGCAGCGGGTGCCTCTGCCTGCTCTGGGTGCTGGGGACCTCTCTAGCATGATCAGTCTGCAGACCCCTCAGCAGGGCGGCGGAGCTTCTGCGCCTGGTAAAGCTCTGAAGGCCACACGTTCTTTCAGAAGATGTGCTGGGGAGGCCCTGGCGCCCACCTGCTCGGTGGATGCCTGGACGCTCTGCATGGGCACGGGTGAGAGTGCAGCTGGCAGGTGGCTCGCCAGGCACCAGGGAGCCACCTCAGCTCCAGGGGAGTGTGTGTGGCCCAAGCCTCGCCCAGGATGTTTCTCTGAACACAAATACTTGGCATCAGCACGAGTCCCTTCTCCACCTGGCCGGGGCAAGCACTGCGCATCTCTGTTGAGGGCTCCTGCAAACTCTACCCTGCCTTGCCGCCGACTTCCAGCAGGCTTCCTTCACAAGCATTAGGAAGAAGGGGAACAACCCGACGGCAAGGCGTGCTTCCTTCTGCTTCAGTGAGCACACAGCAGCTGCTTCCCCAGCAAAGCCCATCTCAGGAAACTTCCCACGAGTGCCACAGAGAACAAAGTAGAATTTTCCATGAGCAATGAATCACTCTCAGACTGAGATTGTCCAGCAAAAAATACCACTTTATTGGATCCGTTTTCTAACTACAAGGAGAGCAGACACAGATCTCAAACGTTTCCTTTCACATGACAGCCTACTACGAAACAGCTCATGCAACTGCGGTGCGCTAGATACAGGGTCAGCAGCAGGCTGCGGGGGGCGAGTGCCGTGCTCCAGGCTGCAGTCAGCTCCTCACGGCCTCCCAGGGCAGATATGGCTCTCGAAGCTGTTTCTCTGCGGGTTGGAAGAGGCAGGACGGCCTTGAAGATGGACATAGAGATGGTGCCTGGCGAGCCTGCAACCTGATCTCCACCCATGGTCAGTTCGGGTCTACTCCACAAGGGGGCGACGACTGCTAAGGCACAGGGAAGGATGGCCCTGCTTCCGTCAACGTGCTCTTTGGTTGAGAGGAGGTCACTGCCAGGACCTGCTAACTGTAGAGATGCAGCAGGGGGGCCCCAGGCACCCGACTGCAGCTGCGACTGATCTGAAGACAGCCTGCATGTGGCCGCTTTGAAAACGCTGCTTTGGGTAACTTTTCCTAGAAGCAGAGACTATAAGGCTTCTGTGAATGACAAGTCTATAATTGACAAATATGTTACACTCCCTTCGTAATGGTATTTACAACGACTTTCTGACTTTGCCACGTGGTAACCTGCCGGTGTCTGAATGCACCTCCCTGGGGCTCTAAAGTGCTCTAACTGTGTGAGACGAGAAAATGCCACGTGTGCTGGGTGGCAGACCCAATGGAAGGTGCTGGAAGGTGGGTCTGGACTCTCGGGTGCATTCTCCAAAACAGATGCTGCTTATTCCAATGTGGAGGCCCTGCCAGCCCACACTGGCCACCCTGTCTGTCACTTACCAAGAACACATAAGCATATGGTGGTCTATGTACAGGCATGCAGACACAGACCCGCCTCGGACAGACGGTGTCTTTTTTGTCCAATACTCTACCTTGAGCCATTCAGCCTCTTTGTGCTTTCTTCAAAACCATATTAGAAATTAAGACCCCAGCATGCTCCTATTAAAATCCTACGAGTTAGTCACACAGAGCAGAGACGTGCAGGGCTGAGGCAGCAGGGGGGACACAGCCCAGGAGACGCTGGAGGAAGCGGGGAGCCGTGGGGGGCTGGGTTTCTCTCACAGCCCAGCTGGCCAGACCCCTAACACACAAAGGATAAAGCCCCATAGCAAGTGTTTTCGCTCCTACAAATACTCGTGGTAGCAAATCCAACGCTCAACTCCACGACACCACGTGGTCTGATTAGACAAGGCACTTCCAGTGCTGAGGTCCGGGGCTGGCCTCCTGCCGCCCACAGTTCTCTTGGAGGGCTTTCCCCGCAGGAGGCACGCAGCCCCTGATAGAGCTCGTTGTTGAACACGCAACGCAGTCAGTCATCAGCCCCTTGTGTCAGAAGTCAGAGTCTGAGTGGCACCAGCCGCGTCAGGCCCGTGGTCAGGAGCCTGCACGGGAGCTCGGCTGTCGGGGTGGCGCCGACCCCACTGCTGCTGCCAGCTCCCCACAGTCTAGGAGTGAGGCTCCGTGCCGGAGAGGTCGTTGCGTATGATTTCATTTACTGAAAGAAACAGAGAGAAGAAGGGTAAGGGAAGGAGAGGCCACAGTTGGCCCACACAGGGGGACTCCAGATGCTCTCTGCCGTGCCTCTCATCTGCACGTCCACTGGAGAGAGGCCTCTCCCTCCCCTTCCCTGCCGGGTTCTGGGGTCCTGAGGTTGACCTGCCGGGTCCTGGGGTCCTGAGGTTGACCTGCCGGGTCCTGGGGTCCTGAGGTTGACCTGCCGGGTCCTGGGGTCCTGAGGTTGTCCTGCCTGGCCCTGGGGTCCTGAGGTTGTCCTGCCTGGCCCTGGGGTCCTGAGGTTGTCCTGCCTGGCCCTGGGGTCCTGAGGTTGACCTGCCGGGTCCTGGGGTCCTGAGGTTGACCTGCCGGGCCCTGGGGTCCTGAGGTTGACCTGCCTGGCCCTGGGGTCCTGAGGTTGACCTGCCTGGCCCTGGGGTCCTGAGGTTGTCCTGCCTGGCCCTGGGGTCCTGAGGTTGACCTGCCTGGCCCTGGGGTCCTGAGGTTGACCTGCCTGGCCCTGGGGTCCTGAGGTTGTCCTGCCTGGCCTGGCGGGTGGCTCTCAGCCTTGTCCTGACGCCTGCACAGTGGTAAAGGCTCTGAGTGGCAGTGCTGCCTCAGGGCCCTGGCACAGGGGCCAACCTGCCTAGGTGCAGAGCGACTCCTCTGTCCAGGAGCCAACACAAGAGTCCCCCCAGAGCACGCCCTTGGCCAAGAGAGCAGGGTTGTCTCTGAAGCCTGGCTGCTCCTTCATGTCTGTTTCCTATAGATGGTCAGCTACAGTGTCCCCGAAGGCCAGCGATGGCCACGGTCAGTGTGTGATTTTTGGCAAATGGGCAGGAAATGAGAGAAGCTGGCAAGGGCGTGGCCAGGGGGCGGCACAACCCCCCTCTCTCCCCCACCTCCCTTGCTGGCCACCTGATCTGCACTGAGATAGGAACGTCCTCTGGCAGGCTGTCACCAGCCTTTCCTGGCGGCGTTTGGAGGTGGGGGGCCTGCACTGACGTCACGGAACTGCCCGGGTTTCCCTTCCCCACAGGCTGGAGGCCTGCACCCAGATAAACCCTCACGCTGTCAGGGGCCCGGCCTGTCTGAGGGCAGCTTCCTGGAGCCACCAGCGGGCAAGAATTTCATCACCCCCCTTCCCCAAGCCCCCTTTCAACACCCCACTGCTCCTAAGGACAACAGTAACAGAAGGCAGTTGGGAACCAGGAAGTGTGTCATGGGAACTGATAAGAGGGGGGACCTGGCTGCACACACCACGGCTCCGAGGCCTGTCTCCCTGCTCCTTCCATGGCCCTGTCCCGGAGCTCGCTGGAGCAGCCAGGCCTGGCCCTGCCTGGAGGTGCAGGAGGGGCCCTGGGCACAGGACGCCTGCCGCACTCTGGAGAGCTCAGCCCGACGTGGCAGAGCTCAGGAGGCAGCAGGCTCTGTCCGCTGCTGTGAGGACAGAGCAGGGCCAGGGCTCACAAGCTGGGCACAGAGCAGCCTTCAGGACTCAACTTGTCCCCGAGTACACCGGGCAGCTCCTTAGCCCCTGACACTCGGGTGTGTGGGTGTAGGTCCTGTGGCCCTGTGGGTACCGGCAGAGGCTCCTGGCAGGCAGGACGCGGTCTCTTGGGTACAGTGGGCCGCAGGTCTGTTGGAGCCCAGGGTTTTACTTTTGGTCATCCTTGGCCCGTTGGCTGTGCTGCGCACCAAGCTGGGCTGGGGCAGCTGGACATGTGGCAGGGCTGTGGAGGGGGAGAGCTTAGCGCCCCTCCTCGCTCACTCGGTCACCTTTATGGAAAGAGCCGCACGTCTGACTTGTGCTCTGCCCCGGCGCGGCAACACCAGGGGCCAGCTGCCGGGGAAGAGCACAGCCCCAGGGCCTTCGGGGTACTTTCTAGGGAGGTGTGCCAGCACCACACAAGGCAGCACCCCACTCAGTACAGGTGCACGCTCCTGGGCGAGGTAGGGTATGCGCTGGTGAGAAGGGGGGGACTGTGGGGCGTGGCATCCAGGACTGGACGACGGGCCCACCCCGTGCACCCGGCTCTGGCCCCAGGACTCCAGGCAGGGTAGAGGCCGGACAGACACCTTGCCCCTGGGCTCCTGCACCAGGGACCCTCCCAGGGTTGCAAGTGGGAAAGTGTCACAGAGATGTAAAATACCATGATGGGGAGATGAGCTGCCCACCGCGAGGCCGAAGACCATGGGGTTGAGGTACCTGCAGCTAGACCCCATGGAAGGAGAAGTGAGGCCATCCAGGTGCACAGCACAGGGACAGCCTCAAGGAGAAGGAGAAGTGGGCCAGGGACCCACTACCAGCGGCACGGGCTAGAGGAGCTCTGAGGACAGGAGGGAGGACCGAGGATACGGAGGCTGAGGAACAAGGGAGGAGAGAGGAGTCCCAGACGGGGAGGAGGGAGGTGAGAGGAGGAGCGCGGAGGTGCTGTTGGGGTCTTAAAGGTGACCCTGGCCCAGCAGGGGTGGGAGTGTGGGGCAGCGAGGCATGGCAGGAGTGTGAGGAAGGACCACGGAGTACTCCTGGAGGTCCCAGGGGGTCTCGGGGGCGCCGTGGGCCACAGGAGGCGTGACAGGACCTGAGGGATCCAGGGCAAGGAGTGGAGGGGTGTGAAACTCCAGGGGGCGTCTTGGCATGGCGGAGGGAGACCATGGGCCAGCAGCTGGGAGTCTTCTGCTTGTCAGGAGAAAGGGGAAGAGCCAGGGAGTGGGCTTTCCCTGCTGCCCTCGGAGGCACCTGGGCCACAGAGGGAGACCCAGGGTGGGCTGGGGAGACGCTGGGCTTCTCCAGCCACCAGGGGCCCTGGCTGGAGGCCAAGGTGGGCCGGGGGGCCTCTGCTTTGTAGTGGTGGGTGCCCTCACAGAGCGCCGGAGGGCTCGAGGCCGTTGGAGGGTTCAGGAGTGTGACCAGCGCCCCCAGCAGCTGCGGGCAGTACCACTCTCCAGCAGCACCAGCAGACGTCCTGGGCGTGCACACAGGGAGTCCGCAGCCCCCAGCTGTGCAAGACCTCCCCAGGTCCCCCAGGGCCTGGTGGGCAGCCGGCGGGGAGCATGCTGCTCTGGAGCAGGGTGGCAGTACCTCTGCCACGGTCCAGAGAGGGTGTCAGGGCCGTGCCCACTCTGGGACGGGCACTCCAGGCTGCCAGGCTGGGCACAGGACCCCAGCCGGCTCCCCTTCCCGCCGGCTCTCCATGAGGTCATGGTTTCGCCCTGGGGCCCGCATTGCCCTGGGCTGCCACTGGGCCCTGGTGGCTTCCTCTGCAGGCATCCGCCCACGGTTCCCACAGCGCTGTCTCCACTGATAATTTCCACCCTCTTATTCAGCTTTTCCACCGACGTGAAGGCTTCTCTTTATAGAGGTGTTTTGAACTGCAGGTGACATGTGACCCTCACGACCCGCCTGAAAGAGGAACTCTGCCCTCTCACTTAGACGTCCTCCACAGGATGTGGCCAACTGTTAGACCACAGCACAGCTTATTAAGAAGGGTTTTTTCCCTTAGATTCAATTTTTTCTCTAAATTGCTCCCGAGGTGGAAAGTATTGCTTTTCTCTAACGTGTGTGTGGCAGTGAGAATCCCTGTCACAGCCAGGCTGCACACGGCTGCGTGTGTCCTGTCTCCTCCCTGCACACGCCCACACCCCCAGCACACACCTGGACGGGTTCGGGGCCTGCAGGGTCGGGTGTCCACGCACAGCCAGGGGCCATGGAGGTGGGGTCGTCCTAGGTGCGGTACCCAGCCTTTCGCCCAGTCTCCCCTTCTAGTGCCTGGAGGAAAAGCTGAGAGGGAAGCCAGGGCAGCGGACACCCCCGGCGCCCCCCAGGTTCCGCTCGCGGCTTGCACATGACCACACCGAGAACCTCACCCATGAAAGGAACCCGTGGTCTGGAGACGGGCGCACAACCTGCCCCTGCCCCTCGTGCTCAGCAAGGCTCACACACGTTCCCAACCTTTGGTTTCTGAAGGTGACTGAGGATATCAAGCCAAATCTTACGGAATGAGCAAACTTCTTACTTGCCCAGCGTCTGGGCTGAGCCTCTTGAGGGCTCCCAGTCGGGCACTGGGAGGGCAGACGCGGCCCTGCATGCAAAGCAGCAGACCCCTCGCCCTCTCCAACCTGCACTGGCCAGGCGGAGAGCCTGCTGTTGCTGAGCAGCAAGAAGCAGTCCACCCAGGGAGGATGGGAAGAGGGACCACCACAAGACGGGGAGCACGTCCGAGTGGGCATCGGCAGAGAAGGCCCCGGGCCTTCAGCGCCAGAGCTACCCAGTGCTGCTGGGGTTTTGTTCTGTTTTGTTTTTCTGTTTTTGTCCTGGGGACGGAACCCACTGGTTCTGAACCACTGAGCCACATTGGAGAAGGGTCTTCTTACTGGAGAAGGGTCTCCCTAAGTTGCCCAGCTGGCCTGGAGCTGGGACCCTCCTGGACTTTCGCCCAGCTGGGCCAGGCGCCCAAGGCTCGAGAGGGACGGATCCTGAGGGCTCAGGGGCTCTTGCCACACAGAGGCATGGACAGGTCTCGGGTCCCCAGGAGGCCCACACTCCAGCTGAGACCCACTGAGACCCAGTGCCCAGGACAATGCCAGACCAGGGCTGCTCCTGTGACCTTTGCCTCTGCACACCACTGGCTGGCCTGACCACTCGGACCCAGTCTTCAAGTAAGAGGAGCAGCAGCCCCACCTCCTGGGGACTGACAGGGCTGGTGCCGCTCCCGCCGCTGCAGCTGACCGAGTGGGCTGTGGGCAGTGCTCAGGCTAAGGCAGAGGCTCCTGCCTGGACCTGCAGCTCCCATCCAGGAGAGGCCGCTCTCCATTCGAGGTCACTGAGGAGGTCCCAATGCATGGAGCAGCCTGGGGAGGGGCCCACGAGGAGGTGAGGCCTGTGGGTTTTCTAAATATAGCTTATAGGCCGCCAGGCCGGGAGGGTCCTCTGTGGCCTCCCATTAGTGCTTGGGAATGGGGACAGTGGGACTCGCGGAAGCCTGCGGCCCGCGGGAGCTGCTCTTCCTGTGGGTGCCTGGCCCACTGCGCGAAAGTCCCGGGCCCGAGCACTTTTGGGTGAGCGTTCAGTTCACCTGTTGTCCTAAAAGAAAGGGGAGCCCAGGTAGCTGGCAGAAGCCACAGGGTTCGAAGGGAAAGGGAAGCATAGCTGAGCCGCACGGCCAAGGTCCCCAGGGGCCAAGGTCCCCATGGCTGAGGTCCCTCATGGCCAAGGCCCCACATGGCTGAAGTCTCCCATGGCCGAGGCCCCGCCTGATGAGGCCCCCGACATCCAAGGCCCCATATGGCCAAGGCCACCCCCATCCAAGCCAAGGCCCTGCACAGCCAAGGCTCCCCACGCCTAGGTCCCACACGGCCAAGGCCCTGCCTGTGGCCCACACTGGCCACAGGGCAGCTCTGTGGCCCCTGCCTATGGCAGTCTGCAGATGTCCCCGGTGCAGAGGAGAACCCCCTGTGGGGAGAGCGTGCAGAGAGTGATTCGGGTCAACAGCAGCCTCCTCTCTGCCGGTCATCAGATACAGCCCATGGTGTCCACAGCCAACAGCGGAAAAAGGTGGTTTGACGCAGCAGAGCCGCCTCTGCCTGCCCCCCCCCACGTGCCTGTGGAGTCCACCTGCCCCTGCCCCTCAGTGGGACCTCCGAGGGTAGGCGGTGCCTTGCGAGGTCAGAGGTCAGCTGAGCAGTACCTATGCTGCCGGTAGGGCCAGCCTCAGGCTTGGAGAGCAGCCGCCAGGAGAGGCCGCAGTCTTCCTGGTGGCTTTCCCTGCTTCTTAGAAACCGGATTTGGGCTTAAAGAATATGAAATCTGGTCCAGCAATGCCACCCTGGACACCTGGCTCAAGCCCACATTAAAAAAGTGTAATTAACACGGATAAGGACCTTCTTTGCAAAAAAAAAAAAAAAAAGCTGTGTTAGTTCTCAAATAAACATCCTGATGCAGAGGAAGGTCCCCCTCCCTCAGTGACACTGGCTCCAGCTTGGAGCTCAGACGACTGTATGTGTCCCTGCTCGGGGCAGGCCGGGCCCAGAGGACACAGCTGCGCCTGGTGGACACAGCCACACCTGTGCTTCTCCCAGGACGTCCTCGCCACTATCCTGTCCTCCACGAAGCTGACTGCAAAGGACAGGACTGTGCGTGTCACCTCCGACAGGGACACCGGTGCTCGGCCACACTCTGCCCAGGCAGACGGGCAGCAGCAGGGCACACCTGCCAGCTCTTCACCATGGACAGGAAGACGAACATCCCCACAGACCTCAAGTTGTCAAGGATAGGTTTATTTTTAAGAGAAACCAAAATAACTTTTCAGAGAGCAAAACAAAACAGGAAGAGCATGCTTTTCCATTCCTATAAAATATAATTACAAACACTAAAGCTACCTGCTCGCCTTCCCAGCTCAAGTCAGAATTGAGCCCTGAGTGGCAGCCCTCTTGGACGAGCAGACCCAGATGCTGCAGGCTGGCCCCTGTTCTGAGATCCTGCTCCCGGGCAGCGTCCAGGTCCGTCTGCTGAGCAAAGCTGCACAGTGTCTAGAACTCCTGGAACAGGGCCTTTGGTGGTCTCCTTGGGCAGCAATGCCCTGTGGAGCGGCGGGCGGGACCTCTGCCCCTCCCAGGGCACCTGTGTGCCACAGGCCTTTCAGCTCCCATTGCTCTGCACTGAGACTTGGGTCACTCTTAGTTAAGGTCCAATAGTGGATCTGAGTTAAGAACATAGAAATATCGTGATCAAAGCCAAAGATTAGAGATCAGAAAACAGGAAGAGGAGGAGAAGCTGTGCCCGCTACGGGCCTGTCTGGCCTGAGGCAGGGAGGGTGCAGGGCCTCCAGTTCCTGGAGAAGAGACAGCCCTTAGGAGGAGGGTGCTCTGTCCTGCCCCTGGCCCCCGGCAGTGCGCCTGCTGATCCTGCACACCTGGGAGTGGCCCCTGCTCCCGAGGGCGCGCCCGGCCCCTGAGGCAGGCCGGGGCCCAGGGTGCTCACGAGGGCCCAAAGCCTCGTGGACCTGAAGATGCAGACTTGAGGTCCCCGGGACTTTTCAGAAGCTGTGGAGGCCTCGGAAACAGCACGGCTCCTCAGCCTTTGTGGGGCGGCTCGTCCAGGCTAGAGTCCCCGCCTGTCCAGCCTTTGCCTATTCTTAATCTTTCAATCATCACCGGCCAGCGCCAGGGGCCTGCTATTTTTAGAAGGAGAGAAGGGGACAGTAAGGGACTTAGTGACAGCAAGTCACAGCTTTAATAAAGCGCGCCCCTCCTCAGGTAGGCTGGCCCTGAGGAGCGAGACGCAGAAGCTTCCCATTTTGAGAGCTGCTTCCCTATTTAGCCCCAAAACTCCAGGGCGTGCAAACCCCGTGTGGAAACCTGAGCGAGGCAGGGTGCGGTGGCCACGTGGCCCTGTCCTGTGACGCAGGCCGTGCTCATCCTCCAGATGCCCTTGAGCAAGTGCTGGCCCAGGCCATCGCCTCCATCAGCATGGTTCCAGGGCACTCTCCCACGTTAGGAAACTGACGGGACCAACACAAGTAAAAAATAAAGATATTAAAAGCCCTTTTTAACTGCCGTAAACTCCAGGGACCTGGAGAAGAGGAGAGGACGGGCGGGTATTTTGGCCTCCTCCTGCTGCTCAGCTAGGGGCACGCAAAGTCCTCTGCCTGCCCAGCAAGTGGTCCAGCACTAGCTGCAGAAGCACCAACAAAGCCAGGTGGAGTGGCCACGCCTGTCGGGAGGCTGAGGCCCGAGGATGGCAAGTTTCAGAGCAGCCTCAGCTACTCAGCAAGACCCTGTCTCAAAACCATGAAAAGGACTGGGCTGTGGCTCAGTGGTGGGCATCCTGGGTGGGCTCCCCACTACTGTAAGAAGAAAGGGAAGGAGCAGACACGTCACCAACAGGTTCAGCTGCCCTCTTTACCGCCCCATTGAAGGGTGGATAGCAGAGGCCATGGGCCAGGGTCCTGCAGGGCCCCTGCTGTGCCCAGGCTACCCCTGGTGGGCAGTGCCAGCCCCCTTAGAAGATGCAGCCGTGAGGAGGCAAAGGAGGCCGTCCCTGCTGCACGTCCACGTGCCTGGCCAAGTTGTGCTGTGCTCACGAGAGGGAAGGGCCTGGGGTGTGCACCTCCGAGGTGCCGAGGGGGACGTGGGGCTTGGCGCTCGAACACCTCAGCCACCAGCCCCAGAGGTGGCTGTGAGGCGGTTTGCCTGTGAGCACGGGGGCCACCCCCACTCCACCAATGCATGGCAGGAATGCACCCTTAGAGGCCAAGGTCACTTCAGAGCAGGCGCCCGGACCCAGGGACAGAGAGGCTGCTGGCTGGCACACGGCGCATCCAGGACACCACACCCCGACCATGCTCAGCCTTCACAGCGCCCGTGCCCCATGGCCCAGGGACCAGGCTACGTGTCTCTGGGGCTTGGTGGCTGAGGTGTTCGAGCACCTGTTCAGATGCCTGGATCCCACCGGACCTGCTGCCTAAGAACACTCCAACATGTTCCCAGCTGCTCGGTAGCCACCCGGGGTCTGAGGAGCCCAGGACTGGGAGGAGGAGACAGCAGAACACGGGCCTCAGCGTCCCTGAAGACCCCTCCAGTTCCCCTCTATGCGCGTATCTCAGACACCTGTCAATCTTCAGTAAGAAGTGGTGCCTTTGCTCTGTACCTAGGGGTAGAGTCACGTGGTTGTCAGGGAACAGGTCACACACCCAGGAAAGGGGAGCACCACAGGGAGGTCCTGAGGGAGGGGGAGCACCACAGGGAGGTCCTGAGGGAGGGAGCACCACAGGGAGGTCCTGAGGGGGGAGCACCACAGGGAGGTCCTGAGGGAGGGAGCACCACAGGGAGGTCCTGAGGGGGGAGCACCACAGGGAGGTCCTGAGGGAGGGGGGAGCACCACAGGGAGGTCCTGAGGGAGGGAGCACCACAGGGAGGTCCTGAGGGAGGGAGCACCACAGGGAGGTCCTGAGGGAAGGGAGCACCACAGGGAGGTCCTGAGGGAAGGGAGCACCACAGGGAGGTCCTGAGGGGGGAGCACCACAGGGAGGTCCTGAGGCACAGGGGAGCACCATAGGGAGGGCCTGAGGCACAGGGAGCACCCATGGTAATGTCCTGAGGGAGGGGAGCACCACAGGGAGGGCCTGAGGCACAGGGGCGCACCATAGGGAGGTCCTGAGGAATGGGGAGCACCTATGGGGCAAGTCCTGAGGGACGGGGAGCACCATGGGCAGGTCCTGAGGAAATCACTAGTGTGGGCATTGAGATGCCCTCCACAGGCCGAGCTGCCCTCGGGAGGAGCAAGCTGTGACCTCCATGCGGGACCCACAGCAGGGCCTGGGAACCAGCATCATGCCGCGGTCCTCAGCCTGGGCCACTAGCAGCGCCCGGCTCACCTGTGGGCAAAGGCAGCTCAGAGGCCACCAGCCCCTCACTGCTCAACCCGTGGGTGCTGAGGGGGCTGTGAGGCCCGTGCAGAGTCGCAGCAGGTGTGGACGCTCACGGCCTGCCGTCTGTACCTGGGTGTCGGTAAGTGATGCAGTGTCTACAGCACCCTCGGAAGTGCTACGACCGCGACTCCATGCCTCTCAGGCTGAGTTCCTGAGCCATGGCACAGAGACAAGGTGCGGAAGGCCAGGCCGGTGGCTGACAGCGCAGGGTCTGGGCACTGCCTTGCCGGGGCGGAGAGCCACCCTGCCCCCGAGGAGAGCAGACCCGCGACAGCCCAGGCCCTCTGTCCTCTCAGGGACACAGAAGTGAGGCAGAAGCCTGAGGTCTGCAAGCTTGGCCTCCACAGGCACAGACCAGGGCCAGCACGCTTGCAGAGTCTTTCCTGCCCAGCAAGGGCCTGCCTTGCCCAGGTCCGCCCAGCTCTGAGTTTCCTCCACCGGTGGTGCACTCGAGGATGAGGGCGGAGGGCACCTCCATCGTCCCTCGCCGTCACTCCTGGCTGCGGCGTGAGCTCTGCCGCCTCCTCCTGCTGCCCACTGCTGGCTCCAGGGTCTCCACACTCAGACCAGGACGCCTCACTTCTCCACTGACTGCTGGTCAGACTCCCACCTGCGCCCAGAGCAGGACTTCCAGGACAGCTCCACAGCCCTCGCCAAGGCCCCGCCCACTCAGCAGGCCACCCTTCACCCTGGTGCGCACCAGGTGGTCCCAAGAGCCCCCAAGGGAGGGAGGCCCACGCCACCCTGCCTGCTGGCCATCTGTGAAAGGCCACCTTCCTGTCCCCGTGCCAGTGGCACCTGGTGTGAGACTCTTACTGCCGGGTCCCTGCTGGAGGAGGCCCCCAGTCATGCCCACCCGAGTGCACAAGCCCTGCTCCTGTCTTCCAGAGAGGTCTGCCCAGGAAAGCACAAAGTGTGGGGGACACAGGAGACCCCCGGCAGGAGGCTGCCAGGGGAAGGAGGAGGAGGACAGAGGAAGAGAAGGAGGGGAAGAGGTGGGATGTGCAGGCAGCCCAGAGCCGCCATCTCCCGCACACACTGACCGGAGCGGAAAACCCCAAGATTGGATTTTCGTATTGATTAGCCAATTATTAATCTTTATGGAGGCTATTCCAACACTGCACCTAAGGAGTGATTCATCAAAGCACACGAGGTGCATGGAAGTTGCATTCAAGATAAAGGGCCATTAAGCCCTCGGTAATTGCCCATTACTGGAGCGCTCCTCGGGCCTAAATCAGATCAGCAGCGCCGGCACACAGGCGCTCTAATTGACTTTGGGTGCCAACGCACGCCCCTGGTGACTGGAGGCCAGGCCTTGCTGAAGCCCAGCTCCTAGGACCCCTCCTGCCAGGTCTGGGCTCAAAGGGCCATACAGCCCGCTCAGGCCCCCTTCCCAGGAGCTGGGGCTCTGAGCCCAGATCAGGAGATGGCCTCAGGCCCATCAGGAAGCAGAGGCTGGAGTTCAGGGCCTCACTGCAGAGCCTTCTCCTCTCCTGTGACCAGCACAGCCTGTGC
Source organism: Marmota monax (assembly GCF_021218885.2). Lineage (NCBI taxonomy): Eukaryota > Metazoa > Chordata > Mammalia > Rodentia > Sciuridae > Marmota > Marmota monax. The sequence goes on along the minus strand of NW_026692826.1, from coordinate 10,799,993 downwards.
TGCCTGGTGGGCAGCTGGACATGCCCACCGACAGGCCGTATCTGGATGCTCTGAACACCCTAAAGGCATCCAGTCCTGTGGAACGGAGACCACATCAGCGACACAGTTGAGGGCTCAGGTCACAGGACAAGAACACAGACACTACACAGATCCCTAGGGAATGAGGGCTGGTTCCAAGAGGGGCCTCTGCTGACCAGTGGGGAGGACTTCTGCAGAAGTAGCCCCCAGGACAGCCTTTCCACAGGACTCTCCTTGGCTCCTGGGGAGCATGCTTGGCCGGGCACCACCCATAGCTGGTGCCCCCTGCACCCAACAACTTGCATGAGAGGCTGTAGACCCTGCCCGTCTCTGCCCACCCCACATGCTCAGGTCAGAAAAGTGGCAAGGCCAGCCCTGGACACATGTGCCCACTGAGGTAGACAGCCAGTCCACTAGAGTGCCAGGTGACATCAGCACATGTGACCAGAGGCCACAAGATTCACTGCCTGCGGCCTGGAGAGAAACAGGAAGTAGAAGGAGGGGACAGGAAGTGTCCTGGCCAGGAAGGGACTACACAGGCCTCACTGGGAGGCCACAGCCGCTGGCTCGGAGCCCAGGTAAACCCACCACACCTCCGAAGAGAAGCCTGACTCCACCCACACGCTGCTGCACACTTGGTTCCACACCAGCATGGCAGGAAGAGGGAAGCTGCAGCTGGTCCAGTGGAAACCACCGTCCCATCCTAGCCAGAGGAAAAGATGGTCAGGGATTACCCATACAGTCCACGTGGTGCTGAAATGTAGGTGGACGTGAGAGACAGAGAGACAGGGAGGGAGAGAGAGGTGGCCAGAGGCAGAAAGAGAGAGACAGAGAAGGAAAGAGGGAAAGACAGAGGGGAAGAGTCATGGAGAGAAAGAGGGACAGAAAGGCAGAGATGGACACGGGGGTCCACACGAATGCCCCTGCTTGGTTTGGACGCGATTTCAACTCTTTCAATCCAGCACAGACTCCTGATCAGCAGACAGAAACTGACCCGTGCTTTGAGCTCCTTCCCGAAGTGCGTGAAAAGCTGCCCGGTGCCCACCCTCCCAACGCCCACCTCCCACGGCGGGCTTGGCCTGGCCCAGCGGTGCTCCGGGTCCGCCACCTCTCCGGCCTGCTCTCCCGCCAGCTAGCTGCCCAGAGGAAACCGTTCCTGCAGGGGTCTGGGAAGCCCAGAAAGGGCTCCAAAATCACAGAAACCATGGAGTTCTCCTTCACGGAGCTATTCAGTCCCTTCTGATTTTATTACAATGTCAACAAGAGTCTAATTTGTTTCAAAGCTTAGGTTCCCACGGAAGTGACACGCGAGCCTGTCAGCTTGCTGGCAGCACACAGCTGAGCGGAGACACTGAGTGTGTTCCAGGCAGGACCCCAGGAGGGTAGACAGGTCCTCCCCGAGGCAGAGCTGCCTGCCCCGTGGCCCAACCAGCCCACGGGCAGCTCTGGGCCCAGCAGGCCTCCGTGTCAGCTGAACTTTCCCTGTGTCCTGCAGCTACCTGCCCAGAGGGCCCAGGGACTAGATCCAGGCTCCTGGAGCCAGAGCGCCTGCTGCCCAGGCCAACTTCCTGCCATATCTGAAGACGCGCAGCTGGGAGGCCTGATAGGCGCGTCTGGGAAGACCTCACCAGGGTGGATGGCGGGGGCCTGATAGCCCCGCTCCTCCAGGGACCTGGCTCTAGGAGCGATAACCAGGGGCCTGCCACCCAGGGGCCTGTAGTTGGGCTTGGGGGCAGGGCCTGGGCTGTGAGGCCGCTGTGGCCCTCCACAACCCTCGCTGTGCACACGAGCTCGCGTTCTTGCTTCAGAAGGGAACCTGAGAATGGTCATGGGGTTCTCAGGACAGGGCCGACCCCAGCCGGCCTGGGGCAGCACACAGAGACCTCACCAGCCTCAGAAAGCAGGAGGCCGCAGGTGCCGACTGGCAGCAGGCCTCTCAAAACGGAGACTGAGAGTCCCCCGACGTAAGTCCCCGAAGAGGGTCCTTGTCCATCCTGACAGTGCTGGAGGCAGGTCCTCGCTCCCTGTGAGGGCAGGAGGGCTGTCCATGGACTCCCCCCTGCCAGCCCTGAGCTCAGAAGCTGCCACCCTTTGGGCCTGAGCACCTGGGGTCAGTGCCAGCGTGTGGCATGAGGCCAGGAGAGGGGCATTCCGCAGGCAGGCCTCCCAGAGCTGGCTAGGCAGAAGGCAGACACAGGCCGCACGCAGGACGGGGGCGAGACCCCCCAGAGAGCAGTCTAGGAGAGGCTGAGTCACCAGAGTACCAGAAAAGGCCTGTCACTCTGGGGGCAGGCTTGGCTCTTCCTGGAGGCTGTCCCAAAGGGTCCAGTGTCCTTAGACCAGGACTTCATGCATGGTGCTGGGGGCAGGCTGGTCTTGCGCTGGCCACACCTGCAAGCCTACAGCAGCCGCCGTGGCAAGAGCGCTGAGAGATCGCTGCGAGCCCTGCCCACCCCGAGCCTGGGCCTGCCCGACGCTGCCTCACACACGGGATGGCGCCCGCCTCCGGGTGGGTCCCAGTGGGCCACGTGTTCAGTGAGCCCACTGAGCTTCCCAGCCATTGGATGAGGCCACTGCAGGGCATCTGCACGGTGCGGGAGGTGTCTCGTTGCCAGGCGGCTCGCAGACCCACGTGGAGCAGTGGCCTGTGTGCAGCTCTCAGCCCAGCTCCTGCCGCGGCTCTGGCTGCACGGGGGGTGCACCCTGCATCTCCCATCTGCTCGCCAGCCTTTTGAAAGTGAGACTCGCACAGAGCCCTGTGGACCCTGGAGGGCTGGTTGCTGTGGATGGATGTGTCCAGGTCCCACATGGACAAGGAGTAGAAGCAATGCTCCCGGATGAGTCTATTTCGGTTCCTAAGATACTGCCAAGGGCTGCAGAACCTGCTGCACTGCCCAGGGTCCCATTTTCCATGTCCTCCCCCAAGTCCCCTGCACAGCCACCCTAGTGAAGGGAAACCACTCCTCACCACGGTTTTTACTTTGCATTCATGAGCCACTGCACACGGCGGGGTGCCTTCTGAGATGCGTGGCAGGTGGCTTTGTTGGCGTGCCACGTCACGGGCCTCACAGGGATGAAAATGCCCTGTCATGCATGGCCCGCACGTCCCGCCTAGCCAGGTGCTCCCGACTGTGCCCACTGGCCACATGAGCACCATGCTGGCGTGGGGTCCCCTGTGCACCAGGGCCAGGCTGGCCTCCTGGTCTCGTCACTGGGGCCAGTGGTCCTGGAAGGCCCTGGGCGTGAGCCTCACCAGACAGTTCTTCTGCAGAGGGCTCCTCCAGGCTGTTCTTGTCGCTGCGCTGTCCCCGGGTGTCTTTGGAAGCACAAAAGTTTTGAATTTTGATGAGGTTCAGTTTATTATGTTTGCCGGAGCCAAGGTCTTGAGCCTTTCTCCTGAGTGATCTCCTGAGAAGTCTTGTTAGTGCAGCTCAGTCCTGACCAATGCTGAGCTGTGGGGGCGGGGAGGGCGGGTTTTGCATACAATTGTCCAGCTGTCCCAGCACCATTTGTTCAAAAGGCTACCCTTGACCCCAACTAAGTGGCCTGACACCTTGGTTGGAACTCGGCTTCCCTGGCCACCGTGGGGCCAGCGCATGCTCTCCTGAGGGCTGTGAAGTCAGGCTGAGTCCTCCACCTGCCTTCTTTGGTTTCAAAATCGTTTGGGCCGTTCTGGGTCTTTGAAAGTTTGATGGGAGCTTCCCAAACAAAGGACGTTGGATGTGGTCAGTATCCCATCTCACATCTACTGAGGGGACTGCTGCTCTGTCCTTCATGCCACGAACCCAGCCCGTGTTAGGTGCTGACCCACCCCGCACTGATGAATGCACCCCTCTGGGACGGGGTGTGCCCCATTTTTGTTAGATTCAATTTGCTGCTCCACGGGGGCTTATGGCTCTGGGTTCCTGGTCATTTGTCTGGAGGCTGTCTGTGACCTCTTGTTCTGACTTTGGCATAAGGGTCAGTTAATTGAGAAGTGCTTCTTTGTGCCCTGTTTTCCGGAAGAGATTTTAGAGTATTAGAATTGATTTTTTTTTGGTAATGTTTGATGGAATTACCAGAGAAGTTTTCTGGGCCTGGGACTGTCTTTGGGGAAGATTTTAAATCATCATTTAATTTCCTTTGCTTGGTCAGATCCACTCGGGCCTTTCTATCTCTTCTTGAGTCAGTTCTATTTTATCTAGGCTGTCACTTCTGTCAGTGACCCTTCAATACACAAGGAGTCGCTGGCCATCCCCTTCATTCCCAACTTTTCTTGCTCAAGCCAGCTAAAGATCTGCCAATTTTGTTTTTCATTTAAAAGAATCGACTTGATTTCCTTGGTTTCTCCTGTTCCTCAACTTTGCTGCCTTCTGCTACTTTCCTTATGGTTTTTCTTTCTGCTTCCTTTGGGTTCAGTGTGCCACATTTTTAAGGAAAAAGTTTAGATTGCTGATTTGAAAACTTTCTTGTTTCTAACGCAGACATTTAGAGCTATGAATCCCCTTCTAAGTACTGCTTTCCTTGCATCCAATAAGTCTTGATGTGTTGTGTTTCATTTTCATTCAGTTCAAAGTATTTTCCAATTCTCTAAGGTTTCTTATTTAACCCATGGTTTATATAAAAAGCATTAATTTCTAGGCTAAATCACTAGGTAAAGTTCCCTGATTCCTGTTGTGGATTCCTCATTTAATTTCATTAGGATCAGAATCAACATTAAATTTATTAAGGCTTGTTTCATGGCCTAGGGGGAAGTCTACACTGGAGAAGGTCCCCTGTGCGGGGCGACCTGGTTGTGGTCTTGTTCAGGGTTTTACGTCCTGTGGATCTGTCTGATTGTTCTGCCTTTGGTAAGAGGAGCTGTTGAGGGTTCCAGTGGTCCTTCTTGAGCTGTCTGTCTGTCTCCTCACTGCCATCAGCTTGGTTTCATGGCTGTGGAACTCTCTTGTCCGTCTGTGACGTCCCATCTTCCTGTTCAATGGGGAATGACGAAGGAGCAGCACCACCGATCTCTGTTGCAGTGACACCGTCTGTCTTAGAGTCTGCTTTGTCTGACACGGCTATAGTTTAAATGGTTTAATTCTGTCTCCAAAGGGTCCACTGTAGCTAAAGGGTTGGTTCCCAGGGGGTAGTATTGGAAAAGGGAGCCATTAAAAGGTGGGCCTCATGGGAGGTCCTTGCTGTCACTGGGCAGGTGCCTCAGAAGGGACTGTGGGGCCCAGCCCCCCTTCATCTTCCAGTTTGGCACTGTGAGCTCTGGCACACACACTCCCATCTGCTGGGGTTCAAAGTGGCCCAGAGAGGGCCCCCATCAGAGGTGGTGGTGCAGTGCGGTGCCCTGCACTGTACCACGCTGAGCTAACCACGGCTCTTCTTCTCCATGAGCAGCATGTGCAAGGTGTTTTGTTACAGCATTGGAAGCTGACCAAAGCATCAGGGCAACTGTTGGTTTCTTTGCAAAAAAATATCCCATTTCCACACTTTTACCTACCACTTATTTGTGTCTTCAAATCTAAAGGATATCTTTTATAGCCAACATACAGGTGGATCCCATTTTGTTTTATTTTTTTAAACCTTGTCTGACAGTCGGTATCTTTTTATTGGAGTGTTTCCTTTACATTTAGGGTGATTATTGACATGGTAGGACTTACGCCTGCCATTTTGCTATTTTTCCACATCTTGTGGAATTTTCGGAGGTGTGTTCCCATGTGCCTTCATTACTTTCTTCCATGTTACATATATACTTTCTAGTGTACCATGCATTTTCCTCAAGATGAGCCATTTCATATTAATACTAACCTAGTTCTAATCATACAGAACAATTTGTGTTGTGTCATGCAACATGACCAGTCAGGGTCTTCCAAGTGAACTGAAGCTAAATAAAGACACAGACACAGAAAGTACCTTCTCTTTGGATTCAGTAACCATGCCTTAGCCTCAGCTCCCAAAAGGGTGCAAGCATGCAAAAAGAGGATGAGGAGCACACGACGGGCCTTTTTATTGGGGAGAAACTATTCAAATGAGGCAAGGGTTTACAAAGGACTAGGTAAGTGTAAGCTAACCCCTCTGGGTGCTGTCTACTCCTAGGGACACACCTTGTGATCTGAGCAAGGGAAGAGCCCGAGTCATGAGTCATGGCACTACCGAGTCACGAGTCAGATCCCAGTGGTGCATCAGGACTTACAGGTGCGTGTACTTGGAGTGGCTCTCCACAAATTTGCTCTGATACAACTCCCTTCCCTGCCCCCTTTCTGCTGTTGCTGTTATACAAATGACACCTTTTACAGTATAAGACCATCAGCATAGTTTTAATAGCTACTGTCTTATCCAATTATCCTTTAAATCAGGTAGGAGAATAAGAGAATTTTAAAATGTGTTTACACTGTCATTCTATTTGCCTATATGATTGCTTTGCCAGTGCTTTGTCCGTCTTAGTGTGGGTCTCAGTTACCCACAACCTGAAGGACTCCCTTAGTGTTTCTTGGATGTCAAGATTACTAGAAACGCACTCCGGGCATCTTTGTTTGTCTAAAAATACCTTTACTTTGCTTTTCATTTTGAAGCTGTTTTGCCAGATACAGAATTCCTGGAGCTATCTTCTCAGCATTTTTGAGACACGTGCCACTGTCTCTGGCCTCCACAGTCCCGAGGAGAAGTCGTCGGTCTTTCTCAGGAGGCTCTGTTCCTGAGGACCCTCCTCGCCCGCTCCAGGATGGTCTCTGGGTGTCCATCTCTTATTTCATTCTGCTTGGGGTTTGCTGACCTATGTTGGATGTGCAGAGTAATGTTCCCATCGAGTCTGTGCCCTTTCAGCCATTATTCCTCCACATGTCCCCACTGGTCTCCCGCCCTGCTCCAGGGCTCGAACCGTGTGTGCCCGACGCCCGGCTGCCTTCCCCATGTCGGGCTCCTTCAGCGGCTTGGATTGGACCGTCTGTCGATCTACCTTCACAGTGTTGCTTCTTCTCCTCTGCTAGCTTGAACATGTCATCTACTCTCTTAATAAATTCTACATTTCAGGCATTGGACTTTTGTGGGGGGACCAGGGATGGAACTCAGAGGCACTCAACCACGGAGCCAGTCCTATATTGTATTTTATCTAGAGACAGGGGTCTCACTGAGTTGCTTAGCGCCTCACTGTTGCTGAGGTTGGCTTCGAACTCGCAATCCTCCCGCCTCAGCCTCCTGAGCTGCGGGGATTACAGGTGTGCACCACCTTGCCCTGGCTAGCCAATGTACTTTTTTTAAATATGTATTTTTTTTAGTTATTGTTGGACACATTACCTTTATTTTATTCATGTATTTATTTTTTTATGTGGTGCTGAGGATCAAACCCAGGGCCTTGCACGTGCTAGGTGAGTGCTCTAGCGCTGAGCCACACCCCAGCCCGCCAATGTACTTTCTGACTCTAAAATTTCTATTTCACGCTTTAAAAATTCTTTCTATCTACCTCATTATTGCTGTTCTTTATCTGACAGGCAGGTTTGTGACACTTCCTGTAGTTCTTTAAATACAGTTCCCTTTAGTTCTTTGAACATATTTATAATAGGTGACTTAACGTCTCCGCTCCTCTCCACAACTTAGTCTGACACTTGAGACCTCTTGAGGCATCTTCTGTGGCTATGGACGAATGTGTTTCCAGGCTTCTCTGCACATCTCCAGTGCCGCAGTTTAGAACTGGACGTGGCAGGTGATGGGCACAGCTGCCCTGGACTAGGACTCCCTGTTAGGACCTACAGCTGCTGCTAGGTGCCCCTTCCCATTGCTGTGGCCCGATGACTGCCTCCTGGCTGCTCCTGCCAGTCGGTGTCCTCGCAGAGCATGGACAGCATGTTTTCTGTCCCTCTCTGGTGTCCCAGCACTCTCCTGGGGCAAACGGAGCTTGATCTGCAACTGTGAGGAGGAGGTCCCCCATTCTGGAGCCACCGAGTCCCGCACTTCCCTGAGAACATCCATGTGCTCAGCCCTCCCTTCCAGGTCCTTCATGGCCAGCTCAGCTTCCACTTCTGCTGTGGCTTGCGGGCAGCAGAGGCAGTCAGCAGAGGTGGCCAGCAGGTGATCAGCAGAGGCAAGTAGCTGGGCCTCTCTTCCCGAGCCTGCAGCATCCATTCACACATGCACCACCATCCAGGTCCTCAAAATCATGCCGGACATTTCCACCCCCGTGGTCATGCGGGTTGGTCAGGCTCTCCCTCCCCGCACTGAGAGCCCAGCCTGGTCGCCTCCCACCCTCACGACTGCCCTGCAGCTGACCCTGCCAGGCCTGGAATGGGCATCTCCAGGAGCCCTGGGACCAGTCAAGTGCTTACTGCGCATCGGGGAAGGGCTTTCAGGGGTCAGCTTCCCCCATGGGGAGCCACTGGCTCAGCGCAGCTGCCCCGAGGGCTGGGAGTGGGCAAGGCCCAGTGCTTCCTGAATGATTCTGTTCACTTTGTTAATTTTGACAGTTTTGTGGGTATTATTGCTGTTTTGGGGGAACAGCTGAGTGACCAGGATCCTTTGTGCAGCTTCCTAGTGGTCAAGAGCCCCTCCTGTTGACGAACAGATATTCCTTGATGAGGAAAAATACTGCCTCTCTGTGGCCCCCGAGGCCCAATCCCCCTGGACGAGCAGGGGCCTTTGGTCCTGTCTGCAGTGGGGCACGTCCACCTCGGAGCCAAGGTCGGTGCAGGCGTTTGGGGCGGTGTTCCCGTCACACTCCTGACCACAGCTCTGAGCAGTGCAGTCACGTTCCCGTCTCAGTCGAGGCTTCCCGCTGTGCACGGTGGGGTTGGCACTGGCAGCTCTGCCTGCAAGGGCCATGCGAGGGGGACCCGCAGCTGTGAGGTCAGGGCCCCTGAGCCGTGGCGCCCGTCACAGCCTCACAGCTTTCTGTCATGGCAGCCGCATGTCCTGTGGCATCGGCCAGGCCGCTTTAGCTGACGGTCACCCTGTCCTGTACACTGGGCAGCCACCTCTGAGTCGGTGATTCCTGGCTCCCCCAGAAGCCCAGGGGAAGAAGCACTTTCATATTGGGAGGAGCACTTATGAGGCCCTGTGCCCAGGGAGGAGACCCAGTGCCCAGGGAGCCTCGGAACCTGGATGCTCCGCAGAAGAGCTGTGATGGCCCTCCCGCCTGGCCGGCTCTGGAGAGGGCCACCAACAGCTGGACACTCTGAATGTGACCTCGTGCTTGAGGGCTGTGTGCTCCAGCACCAGCATAGCGTTGTGCCACTGGCCGGCTCGGAGCTGAACAAGGTGCTCCTCCATGGGAGCTTGGAGAGGAAGGCCAGGGGGGCTCCTCGGTGGGCACAGAGCTGAGGAGCACGGGCAGAAGGTCCCGGAAAAGGTCTGGCCTATCTGCACAAGGTCAGCACTGGGTCTGTGGGGCCAGAAGGAGCACTGGCCTGCGAGCACTCATGCCACAGCCCCGCCTCGGGCCGCCTACGAGGGGCGACACTGCCAGGCCCCTGCCCAGACCTCTGTGGTGCAGCGCCCGTGCCCCCAGGAGCTTCCTCACCTCTCCTTTGTCTTTCCTACCCCATTTCCTTCCCCAGATCAATGGTTGTCACCACCTCTTCACTGACAGAAGGGACCAGCTCAGTGCCGTTCCCCAGGAGCACAGGAGCATGGTCAGTGACAGCTGGAAGCAATACTGCTGACCTCCCTCCCAAGCACAGAGAGGGCAGACGGCAGAGGGACTTCAACAGAGCGTCGAGCGATGCTGCACCAGGAAACTGCAGGAAATGACGCGGTACCGCATCACAGCTAGCCGCTCGCAGAAAGAAAGCCTGCAGCGGCAGCCACGCGTGTCCACAGTGGCCAGACACACACTATTTACAGGGAGACTTGCTTAGTGGGCAGCTGAGTTGCCTGCCTGCTCCGTCTGCTTTCCCTGGAGGGCCCGGTCCTGCCTGCAGCTGCCCTGGAGCCCAGCAGCAGCCCTTATCACGTGAGCCGGACCAAGCTCTGGGCAGTCAGCAGGACACACGGCCTGTCCCTTCCCAGCAGCAGCCCCTCAGCTGGCTACAGTGGAACACAGGTCGGATCTATAGGGTGGCAGACACCCAGACAGAACCTCAGGGTCTCTGCCAACGTCTGATGCACTGTGGCTCACACGCACGGGTTTGAAAGTGCCCTTCGTGTCCCTCCTCGCCCAGGAGTGAGCAGTGGACGCCTCTCAGCAGCAGGCAGCTGCTTCAGGCCTGGGCTTGATGGATGGCCTCACTCATGTCAGGAGATCCTCCTCAGGGTCTCTGAGAAGGGCCAGTGCAGCCTGCTGGTCTACTCCACCCACAGCAGCCTCCACCCCGGGGAGGCGTGTGGTGTGGTTTTTGTGCCAGTGACCCCCGTGCAGACTTCCCACCCAGCACGAAGGACTGAGCCTCATGACTGATGTGCACGGCTGAGTCCACCCTTCTGCCCACCAGGCAGTAGCTGTGTCCCTAATATTCACGGCTCGGCGTGTTTGATCACTGCTGCACAGACTTGCGATCGTCGTTAGCAATGGGGAAGGCTCAGCCCCGGGCACCCTGCCAGGTTAGTAAAACTTTCCATGAGGAGAGGTTTGTGTTCTCTCCCAGAGCAGCTTAAACTCAGGAAAGCAGGGGAGGGTGAGGAGAGAAGAGCCCAGACAGCAGACGCGCTCGGGCCGCCTGGTCTACCTGCTCGTTGTTGTAACGACACGTAGCGTCCTGGACACCCAAGAGCCCCAGAGAGGACTGAAAGGCCCGATTGTGGCAGAGGCTGCAGGGCAGTTGCATGAGAAGGGGCAGCAATAGAGGAAGTGCCTCGGGACCCCTCACTTTAGTCCACAGTGGGGGGAGAGTGCTCTGTGGCTCTTCTAGGACTTCTGACCTGGGGGCATCCACACGAGGAGGGGCTGGTGTGAGGAGCCACCCAGCTCAGCGCCCTCCAGAGGGCCTGCCTCTAGAGCAGGAGCAAGGCCACACATGCCTCTCCACGACGGGCAGCTTAGGAAAGAGTCCCAGGAAAGAGCTCTTACAGAGCTCTGGCCTGATCTCAGGACCCTAACCTAAAATCACGTTCAGAACCATGTGAGGTCCACGGTGCTAACAGTTTTAATATGTGCCTTTGTGGTGCTGCTGTGCTTGAGAAGTCTAAACTGGAAGCTCACATCTTATGCAGATTGTTGGAACAAAAAAGAAATCGTCACTGGAATGTATTTATGGGTCAAGGACTTTTGCAGTAAAACTTGAGCCTAGAAAGAGCTGGAAACCTAAGAATACTTTTAAAAAAAAAAGTGGGATTCATTTTTTTATTCTGAGCCTCCATTATTCCTGGGGCTACTGGAAAGCAGGCCCAGTGCAGTGTCCTGCAAGTCCCAGGGCACCCAGGCCCTCTGGGGCCAGTGAGCAGACTGACCCTCTGGACTGGGACATGGCATCTCATCACGGCCTTTTCTTTTCTTGGTACCAGGGAGCATCGACCACTGGGCCACATCCCCAGCCCTATTTTGTATTTTATTTAGAGACAGGGTCTCACTGAGTTGCTTAGCGCTTCGCTGTTGCTGAGGCTGGCTTTGAACTCGTGATTCCCCTGTCTCGGCCTCCTGAGCCGCTGGGAGGTGTGCACCACCATGGCCATCTTTGTCACCACGGCCTTTTCACCCGGCATGCCCAAGAGACAAACCCAGAAACCAGCACAGGCCAGGAACATTCCTCCCCACACCTCCCAGCCTGGTGGCCCCAGGGTCACCAAGAGACAGGAGCCAGACACCCTGCTGGCCTGAGCACTGAGCAGGACGTCAGGAGTGGCCAGGGGAAGGTGGAGTGTGCCGAGGACCTTCACTGCACCCTGGCCGGGAAGGGAGGCCCTCAGGGTCCCTGTGCTCCTCAGTCCCCAGCCCAGCCCTCCTGGCCAGAGGCTCCTGTTGCTGGCTGCCCCTGTGTCCCTTCCTACAGGCGACTGTGTGGTTGCAGGAGACTAGGTCTGTACTCGGACGAGGACCACGCAGAGGAATATTCCAGAAGAGAGCCACTCAGAATCCTGGAGCACAGCCCGGCCTGCTCAGCCTGGCCATGCCCAGCACAGCCCTGGGGCTGTCAGAAGGAGCCCCTCGACCCGAGGCCAGACGCCCACCTATAACCCAGTGTGTCTGCCCCCCAACTCTGACCTCCCCCTGTTGTGTGGACGGGAATGTTGGTTTGCTCTCCACTCTGAAGTCACTGGAAAGGTTGTTTCCAACTCTGATGATGCTCCTCCCCTGGGTGGCCGCAAATCAAATGGAAAAGACGCCAAATGCAGGACAGGCCTCTGCCTGGCGGGGCCCCTTCTCCCCCCAGAGAGTTGGGGCGTCTATCTCCTTCGTCCGCGTCAGCAATGCTGCACCTCAGGGTAGAGGTCGGAAACGCCTCTGGTCCTCTCGGGAGTTAGGGTGAAACTCAACAAAACACATGCCAAAGCGACGGCGCTCCCGGCCCGCTCCCGGCCCCCTCCCGGCGGCGGCGCTCCCTGTGCACAGCCCAGCGCTGCGTCCTGCCCTGCTGACTTCCCGGAAAGAGCACCTGCTCCTCCCAGCGCGGCTCACCTGCCCCACATCTCACACTCACAACAGCCGCATCTGACGTGGGCAGCTGTGACCTCTAGCACTGCAGGAAACCTGGCCAAGGCCCGCTTCCTGTCTCTGGGCCAAAGGGCACTGCCCAGATGTGGAGCCCAGGGTTGGCCAGCTGCACTGCCCCTGCCGGCCACAGAGCTCAGCAGGCAACACCAGCGTGGCCTGGGCAGTGTACAGTGAGGGGCAGAGGCAGAAGCCCACTTGGGCCAGGCCGCCCACCTAGGCAGACAGGCTGCTGCGCCACCGTGACAGGCCCAAGGGGGACGGGGAAGGAGCGATGCACACACTAGCAGAAACCTTCCTGACACCGGCACAGCAGTGTCCACTCTCCAGAGCCCTGGCCCTAAGACACAGATGTGAAAGGAAGCAGAGACCAGGGAGGAATGCCTCTAACCAGCTGTCATGGACAGAGGAGGTGGACAGAGAGGGCCCTGCTGCACACAGACACAACCACCACATACACCATAGACCAGGGCTAAAACCCCGTGAGCCCATGATTTGCATGCATTGTCCTCAAGAAGCTCACAGCCATGAGTCAGGAGCCTGCAGGAGTTCTCAGCAGAGGCCTTTGAGACCCTGGCACAAGGGCCTTGCCCACCAGATCACAGAGGCTGCCATGGACCCTGGATGCTCACAGACCTGAGCGTAGGGGGCTGTGCCCATGCAGAATGGCCACTGCCGTGTAGAAGCCAACTGGACCCAGTTCTGAGCTGCATGGGAGGTGGCCAGGCCCTGGCCTGGCCTGAGAGGAACACATCCTGGCTGTCACAGCCCTGCCTGAGTGGTCGAGGAAGGAGGGGGCCCGGCCCTGCTCCAGGTGGGTGGCTTTGCATGCTGATCTAGAAGACGATCCACACCTGGGAAAACTGACCGTGCCTCAGTCAGAGCTCAGATGCCTTCAGGGACAACACCAGGAACCTACCAACCAGCAGGTCCCCGGCTCCGTTCACCAGACCAGCTGCCACAGCAATTATGTGGCCTGGAGCTCCTTGTGACTCGCCAAAGACAGTCCACAGAAGAGCAAGAGATCTCCTCATCACCACGGAAAGATGTCAGAACCCGAGATCTCTGCCACCAGTCCTGCTCTGCAGACAGCCTAGACACACCGTGTCCAGATCAGTCACCTGTAGCTCACTCCTGTGCCCATCCACTACACCATGTCATCTAGCTTGTTCCATGTGGCTGCCCAGAGTACAACAGCAATCACGGAGCTGGTGGGCGCCCTGGCTAGAAGGTGCACTGCTAGGCGGTATTTAAAGACTGTCCTTTAAGGAACCTCCCAGACACCCGAGCCAGGAGGACCTGAGTGCACGTGGTCCCAAGGGAGGCCTTACAAGCTGGGACTTCCTGAGTGTGGGCCGGTGACTCTTTTCTCAGTTTTTGTCATGAATCTGGTGGTCCCCAGTTAATTGGCCCTGGTAGGGGTAGGGCCCCAGAGATGACTGGAGCAGACACCCCCGCCAGCACTGCCCAGGCCACTGTCTCCAGGCCACACCGTCCAAGGGCGCTCCTCTGCGACAGCCTGGTGGCACAGCCCGCCTTCCTGCACAAACTCAGGCTGGGGCACCGGGTGGAGCGCACACCTGCACCGGCACGGGCACTTACCGTCGTCCAGGTACAACTGGTCCAATTCTTCAGGTTCTCGCTTGACCATTACAGGAATAGGGGCCAAATTACGAGCACTGTCCTCCCGCACCTCTGGCAGTGACTGTGGTCTCGCGGTGGGAGCCTCGCTCCTTCGACCCTTTGGCAGTTGGTGCTGCTGGTGGCCCATGGTGGGAGGGTGGGCTGAGGGCTGCAAACAGGGTGGCCCGTGGGCAGCGGACGGAGGTGGAGAAGAGGGGCTGCTGGGACACAGAGCTTGCTGGCGACCGAGAGGACAGCTACTGCTCAGAAGTGGACTCACCTGCGGCTGCAGCAGGGCAGGAGGGGGCTGCTCAGGCGAGCCGGGCTGCATGGCCAGGGGTCTCGGCACTTCCCGAAGGGTGGGGTCCTCTGCAGCCAGTGGCTGGAGTCCAAGGTGGCTGTGGCCTGGGCTGGCAAGACCCTTGGAGTAGGCAGCAGAGGAAAGGTCATGGAGCTTCGGGCTTGCGCTGGGAGGCGTGGGCATCAGGTTGCTCCTCTGGGCACAGGGGGCAAAGCCCCCCACAGGGCAGGAGCCCGGGTCGGGTGGCACTGTGCGCTGCTGGCTGTAGCATGGCCGTGGGAGGGGACCTAGCCCCTGGCCCACTGCTCCACAGGTCAGGGTGGGCTCGTAGTCATCCGTGGGCTCTGTTTTTATAACTGGAACTGTGAGGAGGAAGAAAAAGTCAGATGAACACAGGCTGCAGATGGGTACGCCCAGGACACCCGTGAAAACAAACAGCGTCTTGACTGAGCCCGTGTCCGACAGCTTCTCCCACCCAATTAAAGAGCCCAGTGAGTCAGCGGCTGGGAGAGTCGCAGCTGGTTCCAATACTGAGGACCGGGACTGTTTTCCTTGGAATCTGCCCCAGCTCTAACGTGCTATAAAAACCCATTTGCAAACTGCAGTAGAAGTTTTGGGCCCAAAGGCCAGAGGATTTGTAGCAATCAAAGTGAAAACTTTAACTCGAGGCACTACTGCACTGCCCCTGCCGGATGGACGCCAATACGCGTCCCCTGAAGGAGCGGGAGGGCCTTGGACGCAGCAGTTACTGGTGGGGAGGCACCACATCCCTCTGCTGCAGGAGTGGCTATGAGTCACTTTTAAAAACAACGCAGTCAGCGTGAGCGGGAAAGCTGCCTCCCGTCTCCACTCCTGTGCGGGAAGTGCAGACGGCTGGCTAGCAGGAGACAGGCCGCTCTGCCCCAGATCCAGAGCTGCGGGCTCTCTAGGCCCACAGAGGCTGTGGTGCAGGAAAGACGTGGCCTCTGGGGCTGGGCCCCAGTCCCGGTCACGGCCAGTGCGGGAGCCAGGTCTTCCCTGGTGCTGTGTGCCTCCACTTCCGCAGCAGAGTCGGGTGGGATGCGGGTGGCACGTGGGCAGAGAAGAGGCACCAGGCAGACTCAGCAGGGCCTGCTCTGCCCTCCCACTCTTGTCACGGCTGCAGTCTACTGGCCTCACCTCTTCTGCCATTCAGAAGAGCTGTCTAGATGGCCAGCTTACTCTGCAAGCGACCAGCAGGAGTGCACTTCAGTGAGTAGGGCCATGGCTCCCGAGGCACTGTCCTGGGGCGCCCGCCACCTCTCGCCTCTTCACGGGCTGCGCACGTGGCTCTGGCAGAGGGTCGGCAACTGAGGCTCCCCGCCCCCGCCACCTGCAGGTCTGGGTGCCAGCCCTTGAGACAGGCTCCGGGCACCAAGCACGTGCCCCGCAGGCGGACCGGCTTCCTCCACAAATGGAAGCACACCTACATTTTGAGAGAAAACTTGTGACCACGGTTTTGAGCCAGCGAGAACATGCATCTGCTCTGCACCATGGCGGGCAGTCTGCACCACAGCTATGAGCCACGCAGACGGACTTCCCGGCAGGAGCATCTTGCTGAGGGTGGCCCTGCCACAGGCCCCCGTGGCTCTGCACGAGGCTCCCGGGTGCCGTGGCTCTGCCTCCAGCCCTGGAGGTGGTGGCTAGCTTCCTCCTGCCCATCCTCATTCCTTCAGGTCTTTTTTTAATATTTTTATTTTTTAGTGGTTGATAGACCTTTATTTATTTTAATGTGGTGCTGAGACTCAAACCCTGTGCCTCACACATGCCAGGCAGGGGTGCTACCCTGAGCCCCCAGCCCCAGGGCTTCAGGTCCTTAAAGCACCGTCTTGTGCTCCGAGGGCAGGTGTGGGCTCTGCGGCCCTGGACTCAGGCAGGGCTGACTGCAGAAGGCAAAGCAGCAGGGGCGATCTCCTCGGCCTTCCTGGACCCGGCTGCAGCCCTGGTGCTGTCCTCCCGCATGGCAGGCCTCGCTCCACTGAGGCTGCAGATGTCCCTCAGGGCCTCCGCTCTGCACCCGAGCCCAGGGATTCCAGACCTGCGCCCAGGGTGCTCCTGGGCCTAACCTGGGAGTGGGCTGAGGGCAGCCTCTGAGAGGGCAGGGAGGGCCGGACTTGTCCATTGGCCAAGTGGACACCCCAGTGGACCATGACCTTCCAGGAGAGGACGTGGCTCACCTGCCCCAGGCAGCCCGCTGCCTGTGCCACCCAGCACCGGGGGTTCTCTTTCCTTTCCTAAGGACATCGCCCACGAGGCCCTGGAAGTCAGGTTGCACCACACTGGAGTCCCTCAGAGAGCTGCCGCCAGCCGCACTGTGACAGGGTGACGGGCCATATGCAGAGCAGTGGGTCAGTCAGAGGACGACAACAGGAGCCAGCCCCTAGCCATGCCCCCGGGAGTCAGGGGGCTGTTGGTGCCTCCCTGCAGGGCCCACGTCGCCTGTGGCGAGGCTGTTCTGTGGCAGTGACCTGGAATCCCGAGCTGACGGCCGAGATGGCCCTGGACAGCAAGGCCTGGTAGTGCCTGGGCTGGGGAGCGGGCCTGGCCGCCCTGGAAGGAGCCCTCTCAGTCTCGGCCTGAGGCCGGACGTGGTGCAGCCCTGCTCCGTGGCTCTCCAGGGTGGGAGGCGGACGAACGCTCCTCAGGGATCCCATCAGCTTCTCACATGGACGTCGGGAGCCATGCTCCCAGCCCCGACGGCGGGTGGACACTGGCTGCTCCTAGAGCCACAGCTGAGGGAGGCACTGGGTGTGGGGTCCTGTGTGACACCGCGGGCCAGGAGCTTTCCCTGGGAGGGTCTGAGGCCACGGCCACGGCCCTCTCCCCAGGCCTGCTCCTGTGCAGGTCCCAGGACGGCTGTGTGTGAGGGAGGGCCTGCGGCACCTGCCCTGAGGACACCTCCTTGTGCTTGGGAGAACAGCACTGGGCACTGGGAAGTCACACTTGTGATCCCAGCCGTGGCCTGAGGAGCTGCGAGGGTCCTAGCCGTCTGGAACCCCGAAGCCCATGCGAGGCAGGTGGACACACAGGGCACAACCTCATCTCAGAGCCCACCTCCCTCCCCACGGTTCCGCAGGGGAGGCTGCCTCTCAGGAACTGCCCCAGCCAGAATCGCTCCAGTGGTTAAAGATGTTGTGAATCCAGCCCCGGCGTGCGGTGGGAGGAAGTCAGGCCCAGAGAGGCACCTGGGAGGCAGAGTGCGGCCCAGCCAGCTCTGAGAACAGACGCTGGCCTGGAAGGGACATGCTGTCACTTGAAAGGCCAGGTGAACGAGCAGCCAGCCGTTTAAGACGCCCCTGTGAAAGGCCAGCGTCCACGGCCAAGGTCCAATTCTATACTGGCAACTCCCAGAGCTCAGGATCCTAAAATGGTGTGTCTGGAAGGCTACGTTAGTGCCCTTCTGGGTCCTCTCCGCTGCACTGTGCTCTGAGCCAGGTGCCCCCAGCCCTGCTTGCCTGGGAAAGCTCTGCCGACTGCCCTGGAGGCCCTGGAGGCCCTGGAGGACACGATGGTGGCGCTCCAACGCAGCTGCCCCGTGAAAGCTGGCAGACGCAATTCATCCGCCACACAGGGACAGTGACAGCAAGCAGAGGCTGGACCTGGGCCAGCCACCAGAGGCCAGAGAGGCCAGGCGGGGAGTAGGCAGGGTGCCGCCCCCAGGCCCTTGGAGCTGTTGTTCATGCCTGTTTAGGAGGCCTGCGGCCGGGCGCTAACTCCTGCCTCTCTCCAAGTGCCTGGGTTCTTGCTGGAGAAGCCTCGTGGTGACTGGGCCGTCTGGGCACCCGGCGGTGGTGCAGGGACTCCAGGCCTCTGGCTCTGAGGCTGCAGAGTGGACAGGGAAGGAGGTCTTGGGCTGGGCCTATCTCGCCTTCCTCCCTCCTAAGCACAGGGCTGGAAGCCACAGGCTGCCCCCTCCAGCCCTGCACTTACCCAGTGGTCCCTGCTGCTCTCTGGGGCTGTGGCGTGCCCTCACGCTGAGTAGAGATGGGGCAGAGGCTTGGAACCATGTCACGAGAGGTGCCTTCCAGCCGAGCTTTGAGTGGGTGCCACCAGACGGGCTGCCCGCGGGCCCAGCATGCCTGCCCCCTGTAGCTGGTGAGGCCCCGCCCTGGCTGGGAACCACGTGCCCTCCACCTCTCTCAGCCTGGCTGCCGTCGTGGTGCCTACTGGGCACTGCAGCTGGAGCAGTTTCCCAGCATCTGGGGCAATGCCTACAGGGGAGCCTCGTCTTGGAAGGTGCTGGTGCCTGGGCCTTTGCTCTTTGGGCTGCTACCGGCGTCTCCTCCAGGCTACCCTTCTGAGGTCCCACGTTCCCAAGGGAAGCAGTGGGGTGGTGCCGGAGGAGGGCCATCAGTCCCTTGCACCCAGGGGAGGCGGCTTGGGTGGACAGCCACGAGGTCAGGTCTTCCCAGCAGAACTGAAGAGGCCTGCAGGCTAAGTGTCCTTGCAAGGTGCTGCTGTCCACATGTGGGCTTCTGAGAAGGCCAGAGCCACATAGGAAGGTGCCTCCTGTTTCCCATTGGAAAGAACATGTCTTGCGCGGAAGCCCCGGAGTCTGGTCCTGCCCGTCCTCTGCTGATCCACGTGGAGGGAGTATCCTCACTGACCAGTGCTGTG
Organism: Marmota monax; assembly: GCF_021218885.2. Classification (NCBI taxonomy): domain Eukaryota; kingdom Metazoa; phylum Chordata; class Mammalia; order Rodentia; family Sciuridae; genus Marmota; species Marmota monax. The sequence goes on along the minus strand of NW_026692826.1, from coordinate 10,780,875 downwards.
CTCCTGCAGGCTCCGGCCCACTGGGCTGTGGGGTTGTGGTCCTGGGATCCAGTGTGGCCTGACTCAGCAGGCGGGACCAGCCACCCCGAGAAATACCACATTGCCTGGTGGCGAGTTTGTGACCTGGATTCATCACAGAGAGTGGAGGCGTGAAAGAGGGATGTGGGTCCTGAAGTGGCCATTGCTCACTAGGCGTGCTCACGGAGAAGCCGGGCTCTTGGTGTCTGCGCCCACAGAGCCCTTGGACTCCACACAGCCAAGTGCCATGGGCACAGCTGAGCACTGTGTGAGGAATCTCTCAGCTTGGGTCCCCAGCCTGCCTGTCATGGCTCTCGTGTGGCACTCAAGTCCTGCCTCTGGCCAGTGTTCTGCAGCTACAGGGCTGTCCCAGGGAAGCTCAGAGCTGGAGCCCTGATCCCTCCCACCCTAGCCTGGGATGGCTTCGGTGGCAGGTGACAGCGTCATGAGAGGTGCCCCTCCTGCCCCCCTGGCAGCCCCTATGGGCCAAAGGGCATTCTGAAACATTCCTGAGCCCGTGGGCAGGGTGCCCCCCAGTGAGTCCACCTCCTAGTCCTGGTGTCAGTGGCTGGGCCCTCGGGCCAGGCAGAGCCGGGGTGGCACAGAGCAGCTGTGTTCCCAAGGCCCAGCAAGCATCCCCGTGTGGTCTCCCTTGGCTGCCCTGCTGGGTCCCTGTGCCCTTGGGCTCTCAGACTCAGCCCTGCCATACCACCCTGGAGCAAGTGCGAACATGTTCCTGGTGGCCGGGCTGGGCCTGGGGTGGACAGAGCTCCTGCCCGCCCGCTTGGCCATAGGCCCTCCTGCAGTCACCCAGAAAGTACCCTGGAAGCAGCTAGACCTGCCCAGCCCAGCCCAGGTCTCCTCCTGCCTGGCCTGGGGTGGGGGTGACGGTCCACAAACACCCATTTTAACAGGTGACAGAATGGGGGGCTGGAGGACCCCTAATGGGACCCAGGAGCAGAAATGAAGGCTCAGACTCCCAGTTTGGCTTTGAACCCCAAGAGTCCTGTCTATGAAAGAGTCAGTGGCCAGGGCCCCTGCAGCGGGCCACTGGCAAGGGTGGGTGACTTCCCAGGGAAGTTCAGGTGCCACCTGAACCCCAGGCTGTCTTCCCTGAGCTCCTTCCCCGGGCAGGGGCTTGGGGCTGGGCCTCTTGCAGGGTTGTGCACGTGACTTTGGGCCCCTTTCCTGCTGTCCCCTCATGTCCTGATGGTGCACAGCCTCCCTCTGTGTGCACGGAGCTGTACGATCCCTTGGTTCCCGCTGCAGGGCAGTTCAGGGAGGCGCTGCAGAGGGCTCTGCCCCTCAGCTCCCCAGGACACACTGGGGGCTCTGTGCAGGCAAACCCACCTTCCCCTTGGAAACACCAGTTTGGGGTTGGCTCCACTGAGTGCCAGCACCTAGCAAATCCTAGTGTTTTATTTGGAAAATTAAGCTATCTCTAAATAAATGTGAGAGGCTGGACTCTCTAGTGAGCAACACTTCGTGGACAATTGCCCCACCTCCTTACCACCCACCCGGGAGGCCCGGCATCTGACCCTGGCAGACAGCCCGGATGCAGAGAGGCCGCCCTGCAGATGCCATGGGGGACAGCGCTCTCACCAGCCTGCCCTCGGGCCAGCTATGCTGAAGCACGCGTGGTGCTGTGTGGGGCTGCCTGCAGAGCTAGGGCCCCAGGCCCCCGGGCACCACCAGGCCACCTCTCGGCTTGTTCCGTCCCGCCCTCAGTTTCCCAGACCTGCCAAGGCAGTGGGAGTGAAGAGGAACGTGCCCCTCCCCTAGAGACTGGTTGGCATCAGCACCCACTCCCAGACCCCTCTGGAGAAGGCGGACAAACGCAGGACCCTGGGAGCTAGAGGGGGCTTCCCATGGGCATTAAAGCCCACCCCACAGAGACTGTATTAGAGACAGGGCTGTTCGTTGGTGGAGTGCCGATGGCTGTCCTGCAGGTGGCCCTTGTCTCCCAGGCCAGCAGCACAGAGAGGACACACTGCTGTCCTCAGGAATCTGCCCTGCGAGGGCACAGTGGCGTCCTGTCTAGGACCCCATAGCTCCAGGGCTGAGTGTCACAAGCCCTGTTTAAGCCCCAGGCTTGGAATGAGTGACAAGGTGGCCGAGGCCTGCCTGGGTGTGCTGTGCACAGGAAGGCACTGTCCCCTCGAGTCCCCCTTAGTCCCCTTGCTGTACGCCCACATTCCAAGTGGCCATGAGTGTCTCAGCTGGGTTTCCCACCACAGAGGTTCTGTGGTGCAGAACCCACAGGGCCATTCAAAGGCCAAGCCCCAGAAGACAAGACCAGACTGCTCCGGTTGGCTGCAGGACATCGAGCCCAAACACCCATGAACAGCAAGGCCCAGCCTTGACTGACACACAAGGTCACACTCCCTGCAGCCGAGGTGTCGGCGCTCCCAGGCAGGCTGCCTGCACAGGGAGCTGGGTTCTGCGGTGCTGAGTTCGTCTCTCCTCCGCGGGGAACATGGCTGCTCTTCCTGGCGGAGGAGCCTCCCAGGGTGTTGAGGAAGGTCCAGCTCTGGGGTCATGGGGAAGTTTATGTCCCAACTGTGCACACACAAGCCTATGGCTGAACTCCCTGGTCTCCCCGATCCTGCCCAGGCCCAGCAGCAGAGAGGGCTCAGAGACTCGCCACATCACCAAGCGTCAGTCGAGGTGAGGGAGCCAGGCCCAGCCCAGGCCCAGAATGAGGGGCAGTGTTTTGTGGTGTGTGGGTGCCAGCCCACGGTCACAGGTGTGGAGGAGCTGCTGCCAATCAAACAGCGATCTGACAATCCTAGTTAGACCCACGGCAGAGGACGGTCGGAGCAGACCACACCAGCCAAAATACACAGGCTCGGCCTCGCCCAGGAATTGGAGAGCTGCACCCTGCTCCTGGACGTGAGGCGCCCCCCCCCCCCCCAGGGGCTGGCTTCCAGGCAGCGTGGGCCCAGAGCCTGAGACGGGGCCCGAGGATAAGGATCGGCAGGCGGCCTGGCTCTGCTGGCCACCTGGGACCTGTCTGGGAGGCAGGCTGCCGTCTGGGCGTGGGGTGGCAGGTGGAGACCCCTGCCCACCCTCCCTCCCTGGGAGTCCACCCTGCTCGGGAGTCTGGTCGGCACTGGCTCACCCTGCTTGTATTTGGTGGTCCGCATCCCCACCCTTCACTCGCTGGCCTGCTCCGCAAGGGCCCTAGCCTCCCTGTCCCAGCTGTCCCCACTCAGTGCACTCCATGGCTCCTGCCAGCAACCTCCCTCGGGTCCTCAGTTTCTCCGGGGGCAGTTCTCCGCCCTCAGGCATCTCCCCGGTCTAGAATGCAAGGTGCTAGCCAGGTGTGCGAGCAGTCATCTGCACTTCCGAGGTGGTCACCATGTCCATGCCTGTGCTGCTGGGCAGGCCTGACCTCCTTCTAACACCAGGGCCTCCTGGGAGAGCCCTCCATAGGCGAGAAGGGGCCAGAGCCCTGGGAGTGTGGGGAGGGAGGCTGGGACCCTCTTCCCCTGGGGCATGGAAAGCTGGGTCAGGCTGCGCAGGCCATGGAGGCTCAGCTCCCACAGGGCCGAGCTGGCTCAGCAAGAATGTTCCGGAGTGTCCAGAGGACCAGCCCACTCCTGAGCATGGTGGCCCCAGAGCACACGGCTGACCCCAAGGCCTTTGGGAGTCGAGGGCATCATCACCCACAGGGCCTGGAGCTGGGGGCAGCTGCCCTTGGGGATGCCTCCTGGGGAAGGTTTTCTGCTTTCAGAGGACAAGGCTGGGACACCTGGGTTCCCAGAATCAACACTCCTGGGCACGTGGTCACACACTGCCCAGGAGATGGGGAATGTGGGCAGAGGGCCCGTGTCACTTATCAAGTGGGTTCAGCAATGAAGGGGAGGCCCCAGCTTCCAGCCCGGGCCTGGTGACACGTCCTCTACAACCTCTGGTCCCTCACAGAGGAGGTGGCCATGCTGACACCAGAATGGCCACGGGTTCTGGTGCTGCAGTTCACATGGGCTGCACGGGCCCTAGGCGGATGGGAGGGCATCCCAGGGCTGCCTGGATAACCTCTGCCCCGAGGCGTCCTGGGAGCAGCCAGGTCAGCACAGAAAGGCCTCGACGCTCTGGGCAGATAGGTCTGTCTCCAAAGCTTGACAAGTGGGCTCCAGGCCTGGAGGCCATGGGGCTGGCTGTTGAGCAAAGAGGCAGCTGTCACCCGGGAGTCACAGAGCACATGGCTTTGTCTCAGAGAAGAGGCTGGGTAACAAGGGTCTGGAGGCCCAGTCCAGCAGGTCTGAGGAGGGCCTGGCTTGATCCCCACATGCATGACCCAACTAGTGCCCAGTGGCTGCCCAGCTGTGAAAGGTTTTGATGCCAGGAAGGCATTTGTGTGGATGTTGGAGTATCTGCAGGCCAGCCACCGTCAAGGCCGGAGGTCACTCACTCCAGGCCCAGGTGAGGGCGAGGAGCCAGGGGCTGTGTCTGGCACCAAGGGTCCAAGGTGCCTGGCAGTGCACAGACCGAGAGGCGGCCAAGGGCAGTGAAGACCTCGCTTCCTCCCAGGGGAGCTGGACGCGTAGTGGAAGTCACAAGCGTCGATCCTGGTTTCATGGGGGGACTTGTCTGGGTCGGACTGACTTGCAGTGGACTTGGGAGACACATGGGAAAGCTCAGTGGAAAGGTGAGACCAGACGGCTCTGAAGGGACGTGGGGCCCAGAGGGTGTGTGGTGGGCCCGTCTGCCTGCTAGGCTCTGCCGTGCCAGAGTTGCCCACACCCCATCCCTCCCCACAGTGGCCAGGGCCCCAGCACGTCCCAGGCTGAGCCCCCAGGCAGGCGCAGGCGGCTCCTCCCAGCCCGGTCTTCATCACCACATGAAGCAGGTGGCCTCAGCCAGCCCCCTGACTCGGCCAACTGCCGTCTGGGTGGCACTGGCAAGGACAAGCCCCGGAACTGCCGCTGGGCAGCTGGTGGGCAGCAGCCTGGTGTCCGTGACAGCTCGCAGCCCCAGTGGCCCTCACTGGGAGAGCAGAAAGGCTGTAGAACCTGGCTGCGTAGGCCACCCCAGCCACCCTGCCGACACCCCCCGGCACTACTGTCATTTCTGATTGAAGAAGGCAGACAGGAAAGCCAGGAAACGGATTTCTTCTCCCCCAAGGCAGAACCAGCTCTAGCCTTAGGTCCCCTTGCAGGACCAGAGGCTTGTTAGTGACCACGCAGGTCAGGAATGGGGCTCAATCCTCCAGTGCGCTCAGGTCCACCCTCCACAGGGAGGGCTGGAACCCGGGGCTGAGGGGCCTGAGGTCCAGAGCCTATCTTCCCTGGTGGCTGCACCGACTGGGCTCCTCTGTCACGGTTGTTTCTCTGCCCCACAGTCACACGCGTGTCCAGTCACCAGGAGACCCTCTGCAGGGCTGCCTGTTTCCTTGGAGTTCTGGCCACAGAGAGGGCCCCCGACAAAGGCAGAGGACAGGGGCCCAGAGGCAGGCACTCCTGGGGGCTGAGGTGGGTGCCTAGCTGCACGTGGGAGCCCAGGTGGAGGGGCTGTCCCTTGCGGCACTTTCCAGCAAACGAGTACCACGCTTTCAGGTGGGAGGAACAGTCTCAAAGATCCACGATGCTGCTATTTATTTCTCATTTTAAACAAGTACTCTGCCCCTGGACCATGGCAGGACACTCCAGCGGGAGCCAGGGCCATGTGGATGCCCATGTGGGAGCCACCAGAGATGTCCCTCTGCCTTGAGATTGCAGCTCTGGTGTCCTCTCTGCTTCCGACTGGTGAGTTGGAACAGCAGCACAGACCCATGGCCACACCTGCCCGTCCATCCTGTGGGTCATCCCGGCAATCACAACTGGACAGAAGGAGCGCACTTTCCTTTCAGCCACACAGAAGCAGTGACGTTGGAGGACTCGGGAAGCCGCTCCGTGCCCACGCGAGCTCGCAGCCCTCTCCGGCTGCGCCCGGGTTTTGCCACCTGCGCTCGATGGCCACCCCAGGGAGGCCTGGGCTGAGGGCAGGGACTCCAGCCGGCTGGGCACATTCCCCTCCTGGCGTCTCACATTGGCGTGGAACTCCTCCGCTACACGCTGGCCCCACAGAGGGCGAGGGGGCCGGCTGTCCTTCCGGGCCCACCTCGATGGCAGTGGGCAGCGGCTCAGTCAAGAGACCAGCAAGGCCAGCAGCTGTGCAGGCGGGCAAAGAGCTGCTGGGCTTTCCTCTGCTGCCGAGTCTCCAGAGAAGACGTCGGCTCGAACTGAGCAGAAGCTGGTGGCCCCGGGCTGCCCCGTCCTCCCCAAAGGACAGAGCTCCCTCTACCACCCTCCCCACAGGGACACAGCTCTCCCTCAGGGCTCATGGAGAGTGGGAGAGACAGGCGTGTCTGACGCAGCCCGGAGGGCACACTCTCGTGTCCTGACCTTAAAAGGGAAACTGGAGATGCCCTCCACACACTGCGTGGGGGACGAACCTCACGGGGTGTGAAGGGACGTGTGTCCGTGCCTCACACCCCTCCACAGCACGTTCTGTGGCTGGAGGAAGAACTGCCTGTTAGCAGAGACCAGGAGAGCAGTGGACGAGAGGCCCGTGGGGACCAGACAGCATCAGCAGCAGAGGGTCAGGACCAAGCGCCTCCGGGTCAGTGGGCACCTCCCAGCTAAAGCCTCGACTGCCTGCGGCAGAGCCTCCTCCGGCGCAGGTTGAGCCTCGAGTTTGCAGCTGCCAGCGGGGCAGAGCGCGAGCAGCCCTAGCCTAACGCCCGGTGGGACCCCAGCACCAGTGCCAGGACAAGGCCACCCTCCAAGGCCCCCGCCCAGCCCCACAGCGGCTGGAGGCCTGAGACGGTAGACAGGACGCTGGACACAGGGGCTCCAGTTCTCCATCTGCTCGTTTATTAGTTCAAGAAGCACAGATGACAGCCAGCCACACCCGGCACTGGGCGCTGCTGGGGACCGAGGCTCTCTAAAGTGGCTGACAGTCTGACGGTGCGGGAACACTGTCAGAGCCCCTGAGACCAGGCTGGGGCCAAAGGCTACCTGGGGGCTCCACAGTATGGGAGGCAAATGTCCAGGAGAGTAGGGCGGAGGAGGCTGAAGAGAGGCCAGGAGCCAGTGGTGGAGGAATTTGCTGCAGAGGGGCCTTGGGACAGGCCGTGGGCAGGGCAGGCCATGGCAGGAGGCCTGTGGGATGTCAGCGTGGAGCGTGAGAGGCGGAGCAGGGGGCACATGGATGGGGCCTCGGCCGGCTGAGCTGGGGCAGCCCACCCTGTGAGGTTCGGCTGTGGAGCTCCTGGGCCTCCGTGGGGGGCTCGCACTGTGCCCCAGGCCTGTGCTGCGGGAGGGCCTCTCTGTGCTCCAACAGCTCCTGCAGCACCCGCAAGCAGGAGGGGAACAGGCAAGCTTGTTCTACACTGCCACCGTTGTCTATTCTCCTGGAGAGGCCCATATTTTCCTTAAAATATTCAATTTTTGGTCAACCGTGCCTGAAGTTTAATTAGAACACAATCACTACACTTTCACAAAAAGACTGCTTTCTGTTGTGTGCTCTATCACGCGTTGCCCAAGATGGGTCCAGATGTGTGAAGTGGGGCGGAGGAGCCGCCGCCATGGTGGAGATCAGCCAGACCTGCAGCACCGTGCTCCTGCCTGGCAACGCAACCACACGTCACCAAGCCCAAGCGGCACTTCTGGGACTGGCACTATGAATGCCACCAGATTAGTACCAACTGGGACATTCTGGGCCTCTCACATTTAGAGGGAACTGAAACCTTCAAAGTAATCTGGATCTTACTAAGATCACAATGTGGCTGCATTTGCAGATATTTTCTAGCATACAACTTCCCTCTGAAATCATACGAATCTCTAAGGCTTTTCTTTTAAAAAGCAACAATATAAAAGGATGTTTACCCCGAAATACGATACACCTGAGGATGAGTTTGTGCTCTCTGAACACACCCAGGCAGCCCGAGCAGCGACTTGGGCCACACAGAAAGTCCCAGGCTATCCTGGGTCACACCTTTCTTTTCTACTAGTTTAGGGAGTGAGACGACAAACAGTGGGTTTTTTTTTTTTTTTTTTTGCTAAGATAGCACCCTAAGATGTCGAGAAGATAAGCTGATTTGGGGAGGAAAGGAGCAGTCCCCACATGCATGAAGGGACAGTCAGACTGGGCAGAGGCACTAACTGGGGAAGCCTCCTGCCACTGGGAGATGCCACTGGGCAGCGGGACGAGCCACGGGGAGTGCCACAGGAGCACAGGACCGCTTAGCTCCTTGCAGCTGCCTCACGTGCTGGCCTCGTGTGGAGCAGAGGGTTTGCTTCTGAAGTCCCCTGCCAAGTGGCTGCACCTCTCTGCTGTCCCCCCTTATGGATCTGAGGGTGTGCATCCCCAAGACCACCTCAGCCTCTGAGAGCCGAAGAGCCCTGCCTTCCCGTCGTGTGTTCCAAGAGATATGCAAAATGAGCAGCATTGTCCCAGAATGCGCCAGTGACCAAGGAGCCCCACCGCAGCTCTCCTGGCCTCTGCGGGGACAGTGACTTGTCCTGCTCACAGATACACATGGCCGAACATGTCCACACAGCCCACGTCTGCACAGCAACATCCTCTCACAGCGTCTTTTAGACAAAGCACCCCCTCTGCTCATGCTCGGCACTTAAGGTCAGAAAGGCAGCGTTACCGTGGGCAGGAAGGTAGGTGAAGTGCTGGTACTGGCTTCGCTTTCTCTTCCCGTTGCAGACGTAGAAACTGACTTGGACGGGGCTGCTTATTCTCTGGTTGCGGAAAGGTGGAATCTCGACCACCAGCGAGTTCTAGCGAGAACATGGCAAAGAGGAAGCAGATCATTAGACCCTCAAGTAGAAAGGCATCGCCCCAAACCGCCCTGCGGCTCCTCGGCCGGCTGAGACTCCAGCTCGAGTCCCACCAACGGTTTCTAGCATACCACCACCCCTCTGCCCAGAGAGCCTCAGTCGCAGCGGCCTCTGCACACGCGGCCTGTGTGTTGGAGCAAACCGGACCCCTCGCTCACCACAGGAGGCTGACTCCCTGGAGGTCTAGAACCTGGGTGATCCTGGTGGAACTGGGCACCTAGCCCAAGAGTGAAACCCGCAGGGTGTGTGGTGAGCACCTGCCACGGAGGGAGGCTGCTTCTGGGTGGCGAGGGGTCTTCAGCAGACCCTCCGGCTGTGCCGGCCCTAACACTCAGGGTCAGTGACCTTCAGACGAGATCACCACCACCTGTCAACTGGCGGGAGTCACCTTTCCTCCTGGTGGTACAGCCCCTGCCATGTGACAAGTGAAGCAGGGAAGGGGCATGCTGGCTGGGGCCACCATCTTGGGGACAGCTCACCCAAGCTAAAGGGCACAGAGTGGCATGCAGCCCAGGGACAGGTCAGAGCACAGGCAGGAGCACAGGGCAGTTTGGTGATTTGGGCTTTATTTTTTGTTCTTAAATAAACATCCACCACCTTTTCACAGAAATGGTGCTCCTCCAAGGGCAGGTCTAGGAAGCCGGCCGTGGGTGGGGCTCTGGGTGGGGCTCTGGGTGGGGCGAGCAGCCGGCCCAGTCCCAGCCTGAGGGGCTGCAGAAGCTTGAGGTGCCGAGGAGGCCGGGTCTGCAGGGCCAGGCCAGGCCTCCTTCTGTGTCTCATCAGGTGGTTTAGGTTAACAATCGGGGACAGGTCAAGGAAGCCCAGTGCATCACTTCTCGTGGGAAAGTAATCGGGAGAAAATCAGCCGTCACAAGATTGATTGAGTCGTGTTCACAAGTCGTGAACGTCAGGACGAGCCGCTGGTCCAGCTCTCCTGTTACAGAGGAACAACTGAAGCAGCCATGCCGGCCTGGACCCTCGGACGGCAGGATGTCCCCGCCTGGCCTCAGCCCCGGGGCCCACACTGGCTCCAAGCGGACTGTGCTGGTTGTTTTATGAACTTCATCCATTGGGGGGAAGCAAGAGGCGTGTGGTTCTGCTCTGCCTGGGCACTCTGTCCCCTCATCAAGGACCACCTGGGAGAGACAGAGCCACCTCAAGAGGAGGGGGGGAGCCGGGGCATGTGCTTGGGCCCAGCAGGACGCCCTCTTGCACCACGCAGCCTGGCCTGCCTGGTCCGGCCTCCTGGCTGAGGAGGTGCTGCTCTAGGTCTCATTTGTACAAGGAGGACTTGGAGAAGAGAGGGCCTGTGGCGCTGCTGCCCGCACACAGCTGGTGCTCGACCGCAGTGGCCTCCTGTCCATGGTGGAAGAAGCACACCCTCAGAGGACAAGCACGACAAGAAGAGACCAGAAGGAAACTTCCTACCCAGGCCACGGCGGGGAGGAGGCAGGGCTGGGCCGTCCTGGGTGGCACAGCTGCAGCTCACGCCTCCGACAGACAGGCCCTCAACAACGACGGAGAGGGAACAGGTGACCCGGGAAAGAACCAGCTACGCAGGGCGCAGCACCCCCGGTGGTCTGCTTTGGAAAGACGGGCTCTGTTGAGAGTGGTGCTCAGCAGTGGACAGGAAGCAGCTCCAGCTGGGTACACAGCACACACAGGTGTGCGCGCCCTGCCCCCTTGGCTCCTCCGCAGGGGCTCCTCGGGTGGCCCATGAGTGGACACTGGCTCCAAAGGGGGCCTGCATCACCAGGACAAGGCTCCCCTGTGCCAGGGAGGACCTTCCCTTTGCAACCCAGGAAAGGTTCCCAGGAGTGATCAGCACCAGGAAGGGGTTCACGCTGTGCAGTGGAAGACCGTCTTTCTGACACAGTGACCTGTAAGCTGGGCCCACGCACATGGGCAGCCAGGGCACCTCGCCAGGACGAGGTCTGCCAGGCACCCCACCCGAGTGTCCCTGTTCAGTGACATCAGCTGTCCAGTGTCCAGAGACAGCCCACGAGGACAAAGCCCTTCACCTAATGACATTTCTGAATAATCTGACGTCCATTTACACACTCGGGAGGCAGGCCAAGCCCACCCGGCCCCCTGGGCACGGAAAAGCCATCAGGCACTACAGTGGCCAGGGCAGTGAGCTACAGAGCTTGGGAGGCCTTTGGACATCTTCCAACTCTGCTTGCTGGGCCGGATGTGTTTCAAATTCCCCTAGGACTCAGCAGAACACACTGTTCACTGGCAGGTGCTGATGAACTGCATGAAAACTCATTTTCAACATCAGTGGTCTATACGCCAGCTCAGACCAGACCAGGAAGAGGTGCAGGGTGAAGGCAGAGGGCTGGGGGTGCCACACCAGCATCAAGCTGGAGGGTGGCCTCAACTGCAGACCAAAGCCAGCCCCAAGACGCACCTCGGAGAAGCAGTAACCGCTTACGGGCAACTGCCTTGTGCCTGTGGCCCACAGTGAAGAGGGGGGTGTGGGCAGATGACGCGTGTGGCCGCAGGTTGGAAATGGACTGGTGACATCAGCCACAGACCACACCACACCACGCACTGACCACAGCTGTGGCACGTGCATCTTCACTGGCCTGTCTGCAAATCCACTGAGTAGATCCGGGCAGTCTGCTTAGGGCTGCTCTCCAGGCTGAGTGGAGCTCAACACAAGAGGGTGCTGAGCACCAGGGTGCTCTCTGGAGAGGTGGCAAGTCACTGCCAAGCTCACATGCCACGGGCTGCCAGCACATATGGGCAGGGCTGGCGCCCCGTGGGAGGCTCGGAACACCCGTCTCCCAGGACAGCACTGGTGTGACAGGGCTGTGGGCACGAGGAGGCGGGACTCGAGTCGCCATTCTCTTGTGAGGTGCCCCTCCTGGGAGCCTCAGAGCCTGTCCACCTGACTCAGGAGCAGGCTCCCACGTGAGGCGCCTCAGGCCGTCCAGCCTAGTGTCTTGTGGTCACTGCTACTGTCCTAACTGTGCCTGGTATTTTGCATGCACTAGCACTTGTTATCACCAGTGTTTGCAGTTTTATTACTGCTTCTGTTTATTGTTTGAGTTGCTTTATTTTAATAAACAGGAACCGCAGCCTGTTGGGCCCTGCTGGCGGGGGACTGAGGGGTACTTACTGGTCTGCACAGGTCTCTGTCAGTCTTCGCTTCCATCTCCCAGACATGGTGGCCATCTGGAAGAAAGGACAGGAAGAGTCCTGTCACTTGAGAGTGGAAGCCTGTGCTGAGACCCCAGCAGCAGACGTCCCAGCCTAGGCTGGTCAAGGGCAGCATTCTGGGCACCGGGGGGTGGCTGGCCCTCACAGGGTGTGGCCTGCAGTGGCCTGGCCAAGTTGCTGGGCACCACGACGCTGAGGGAGCCACGCCACTGTGCCTGGGCTCCTTCCACCCTGGCCCCTGCCTGTGGCCCCTCAGCACTCAGCTCCCTCAGGAAAGACTTTCTGTGCCCAGGGCTCCTCCAGAGCAGGTGACACTGCCAGCCTGGGAGCCCGCGTGTCCACTTGCATACGACCCACCAGCCTCCCTAGGTTTTGGGGGCAGAATTTGGAGCCAGCCAGGCTCCATCCTCTGCTCAGAGGACCGACTGCAAATTAAGAAAAGCCTTTCTGTGACGGCCTCCTGCACAGGGACCCAGAAATGCAAAACACATGGTATTTTTAACCTTACCCAGTGGCCGTTTGCATGTTTTAAAAAAACAAAAGGCTCTGGAGGCTCAGTGAAAGGATGCATTGTTCTCAGCTGGCGCGAGGTGTGGGCCCACTCAGGGGCAGCTGGCAGGTGGTGTGTCTCCAGCCCCTTGACGGGCTCACTACCTGGGCTGGTCACCACGGGCTGAGGACGTCCTCCCCACAGAGGCCCCTTTTCCTCCCCAAGGCTTTTCTTCTCCAAAATAAAGTCAGTTCCCAAGGTGAACTGTTATGGGCAACCTCCCTCAGCATGGCTTAGGCTCCATTTTCAAAGAAGAAAACGTGTATCTGTTACCAACCCTGCATTATTGATAGGATCTCCTTTTTCCTCAGTGCCAGGCAAAGCAGTGGGCGGAGGGTGGAGGCCAAGGATGGAGATGTGAGTCACCAGCGGCCCTGAGAGCCTCCCAGCTGCACCAGGGCCCCCCCCCCAGCCTTGGGGACGCCTGAGGCCCAGTTCAGATCCCCTACCAGACGCATCTGCTCAGGGATCACCACGGACCTGCAGCCGCCTCTCCCGGGAAACAGCAGGGGCCGGGAGACCGGTGCTCCCACGGCTGCAGCCCCTGAAGCAGCAGCCCAAGAGCCTGGCGAACAAGCACCAGGGGCCCAGCCGCGTGTGCAGATGCCCCACGCAAGGCGCGTCAGACGGGTTCCTGCCCTTGGCTCCTGTGTGGCCAGATGCCACCCCTTTGCTCATCTCTGCAGACCTCCCCTTCATGGGACCAGGGCGTCACCTCCTTGGCACCTTTAAAGCAACTTGTGAGTCTTCTTGCAACACAGCCAAGTCTGCCCCAGAAGCGTGGGTGTGGCCACCTGTCTGCAGGGCCTGGCCAAAGCTGTGGCACAGTGGAGTTTCACCAGGAACCTTTTGAGGAGGTGCCAGCCTATGCTGGGAATGGGACTGCAGTGTAGGCAGGGATGTCGCACGTCACAAGCCCCAGGGGTAGATGCTGTTGCCTGGTCACCTCTGAGGACATCAGGGACCGCAGCGTGCCACTAGACTCCTGTGGCATGGCCGCCTGCTCAGTGGTGTGCTTTGCAGTTCAAACCTGTGGCGAATATCAGACAAAGTGCAGGTGTGGAGGTGGGTGCTGCAGTGCTGGGCACAAAGGAGAAATGAACACTTCCTGCTGTGCCATGCGGGCCTGTGGTGCCTGCCGTGTACCCACGGGGAGCCCCGTGGGCCACCATGCTGCCGGGCCCGTAGGACACCACAGGAGCAGGGCTTCCATGACACACCTGGGTCAGGTCACAAAACACGTCACGACAGCTCCTGGGAGCCACTGAGACGTAGCATCTTCAAAGACCGCAGGCTTCCTCTGGCCTTCCTGCCCACCCCAGGAGGCAGGTGGAACGCCACCTGGGCACTGCGCTCTGGGTGCCCGAGGCCCACAAGCGGCAGCACACTGTGAGGGGACCTCGGCTCTCGAGTTTCTGAGGGATCGTGGACGGTCTTTCAAAGGCAAACACGCCTGAGGCTAGAAACGTGGGCATGGCGGAGTGTTTCCAGCACAGACAGAGGCTGAGGCAAGGTGGAGGCCCACACTTGTGTCTGGGACCATGAGGAGCCCCTCCACGTCGCCACCGCACTTCCGTGAAGCAGGCTGCTGCTGGGGGCAGCCGGGTGGGCTTTGTGCGCCAGGCTCCGGGGCGGGCCGGCCGAGGGCCTGGCTGCCTAGGTGGGTTCTGTGCTCCGCCTCATCTGCAGTTCCCTGGAGCCTCAGGAGGAAGCCGTGCCCGACTCCAGAAGCAAAAATGTTCCCCATCATTAGGGAATTCCCTGCAGCGTGAGTCACTGCCAGGCTTCCCCGCCACACCCGGGCCTGCGGGTTGGAGGCAGCTTCCACAGGCCACCGGACGCCTGCGCAGCCCAGAGGCCAGTCACACGCCAGGACCAGGAGCTGAGGCACTGTTTCCAGGTGTGGAAGCGGCTGTGCGAGGCGCTGTCTCCAGTCCTGCTGGGGGGGCGCACGGCTGCCTCATGCTACAGCTCCCGTCAGCAGCCAGAGGAGAGGCCCCAGTGCCCGGCTGTGGGAGGGCCAGGGCCAACAGGCTGACCGGAGAACAGAACTGAGCCACAGCACACATCAGGAGCCCGCCACCTGAGGGGCCTGGCCGCCTGGTTGGTCGATCTCCTTAGGTCCCTGGTCTGCCTCCTCAGCAGGACTCCAGAGAGGTGGCCCAGCCACTGCAGCAATCCGCCTGGCGGGCGCTTGATGCCAAACTCGGAGTCAGCCTGTGGCCCGGCAGTGCACCCTGTGTGGGCCTGAGGAGGGACACACCTGTCCTCACGGGAACGCGCCACAGAGGTTCATCACCCGGGGTGCCCAGGGCCCTGGTGCCCACACCTGTGGAGCAGAGCAGCCACCCTGGCACTCGCCGGCCACGGGGAAGGGTGAAGCTCAGACACCTGCTTCAGCACGGACAGACCTGAAGACACTGCTGTGACAGCAGCCAGACACAGGCCTGCTTCCTGTGCAGAGCCCCGCGGCTGGGTGCCTTGGCACCGCAGCTCTGCCAAGGCCTGTGGTGAAGGCTTGCAGGAGGGCATGGGAAGAGGCGTGAGGCCGGCAGGAAGCCACGGGAGCTGGGGGCCAGGCTGGCTCTGGACTGGGACTGAACCCAGGGTGCTCTATCCATGAGCTAGCCTTTATTTTGAGACAAACCCTCACTGAGTTGCTGAGGCTGGCCTGGAATTTGCCATCCTCCTGCCTCAGCCTCCCACGGAGCAGGGGTTACAGGCCTGGCCACTGTGCCTGGCTCAGGCTCACTCTCCATGACAACACTCACCGCTGACTGAGGTCCTGGAGATCCCTTCCAGATCACCCCCCCATCCCAGCACCGCCCACATGGCCTCCCTGGGGACCAGCCTCCAGCATGTGCACCCTGGGGAGACCGTGGCCATGCCCACAGCACAGCAGGCAGCGGTGTGGCTTCTTCTGGGTCAGGCATACCGCTCAAGGTGCAGAAGCAGGGGCCACATGATGCAGGGAGCCCAGCTCCTCCTTGCTGGGGACGCTGGGTGATTCCATCCCGAGAGGGGGCCCGGGGCTATGCAGCCAGGAGAAACAGGGCCCACGCCACGTACTGCCCAGCGCAGTGATACTGGGTCTGTGCCAGCTGGGACTGGGACGCAACTCCACTGGGTGGCAGAGTCCGGGGTCTGAAAGCCCAGGGCTACCCTAAGGGAGGCTCAGCTGTGCCCTGTGGTGCTATCCTGCTTGGGGAAGCTCCTCAAGGGAAGCCCCAGGTCCACTCGCCACCCAATGGTCACCATTTCAGGGGGGAGCAGCAGTCCTGGGTTGTAGGGGGCAAGCTGAGCTGTCCATTCATGGTCAGCAGTCACAGTCTATACTGCCCACCCTGCTCCCCACAGCTCTCTGCTCTGGGCTCTGACCTCCAAGGTCAGCCACAACACACAAGAAGGCCAAGGCCCCTGGAGTTTTGGGGCTCGGCCCCTGGGCTAGGGCTGGGAGGGCTGGCCTTAAGGCAGCTCCTGCTGTGGACAGGTTCACACTCCAGACCTCGAGTCCCTTTCTTCCTGAGCCTCTGCAGCACCAGCCACACGGAGGACCACAGGACAGTTCCTTGGCTCTGAGGCCAATGCAAGAAAAAGCCTGGGACGCATCCTCTGGACACAGCCCTTCCTGGAGTCCCACAGTGCGGAGCAGAGCTGTTGGGCATTGGCACCTGTGCTTAGGTGGCCACAGGCTGCAGGGACTGGGAGCTGCTCCCAGTGAGGCCCACACCAAGGTGAAAAGCAGAGACACAGATGTGCCCTCCCAATCCTGCCTTCCCTCCAACGGGCAGAGAAGCAGGAAGAGGGTGCTTTCCAAAGCCTCGAGGACACAGCAGATGCCTTGTGTCCACGCCTGGCGGACGGAGACTAGGGAAGGTGGGGAGGGCCACTAGCACGTCCACTGCTGAGCACATGCAGTGTGAGGCCTCTCTTTTGACTTCCCCAGCTGCATGGAGGGCAGGGAGCGGTGGAGAGGTCCCCAAGGCAGAGCGGTCCTCAGGAGCCAAGCAGGTGCTCGGTCCCTCACACACGCACCCACACTCCGCCTCACTTTAACAGCACCCACGCAGGCACACGTCACAACACTCACACTCGCACAGCACGGACACTGCTCTCTTCCCAGGATGGCTTGCGGGCACGCTCTCCTAGGCCTGTGCTTGAGCAGGTGCAGACTAGAGACGCCTGTCAGGGCCACGTGGCGTGGGCTGCTGTTTCCAGCTCCCGGTGACCTTGGGGAGCGGGCGAGACCCCACGGGACAGTCGGTCACAATTAACAAACGTGCTGAGATCTGTGATGAGTGAGAGCATGAGGCCCATCTGGCCCAGGTCCGGCCCTCTTGGGCACTGCCTGTCAGCTGCAGGAAGGTGGTGCCTCTTCCCTGGGTTATGCTCCTGGGCCAGCCAAGGAGCCACACTGGCCAGCCCGGCTCCCGGAGGGCAGTCCTTCCACTCCTTCCTCTGGAGCCGACCGGATGGCCTCTTGCACACACTCGCACGTGCAGGAGGGTGCACTTCCCTTCTTCTCTAGGCTCACCGTGGCACTAGGCACTCAAGGGCCCCGTGAGCCACCCCCTCCAGGGTCCTCCTTGGGTGTCCTGTGCCAGCAGGGGGGTGGGGACAGCTCCTGCAGGCTGCTTCCCACGACACCATGCCAAGCACAGGTGGGTGGATGAGGTCAAGAGTCACATCCTGACTGCAGGTCCCCACCTGTGCACCCACATGGCCTGTAGTCCCGCCTCCGTCCACCCCCACCAAGGCCTTCCATGGGACAGAAGAGGTAGGCCTGGGAAAGGCTGGGGCCCAGTCCTAGGGAGCACACCAGGGTGCCCCTCTCCTGGACAGACACTCAGGACACCAAAGAAGAGTGGTGCTGGCAACAACTGTTGGGGAGGACAGGGGTCGGGGCTCTCTGTGGGGTTGGGGTCAGGGCTCTATGTTAGTAAAGGGTCCGGTCTCTGTGGGCTTGGGGTGGGGTCTCTGTTGGCATGGGGTCGGGCTCTCTGTTGGCTTGGGGTCAGGGCTCTGTTGGCTTGGGTTCGGGGCTCTCTGTTGGCTTGGGGTCAGGACTCTATTGGCTTGGGGTTGGGTTTCTCTGTTGGCTTGGGGTCGGGGCTCTCTGTTGGCTTGGGGTCAGGACTCTATTGGCTTGGGGTTGGGGCTCTATATTGGTAAGGGGTTGGGGCTCTATGTTGGTAAGGGGTTGGGGCTCTCTGTTGGCTTGGGTTCGGGGCTTTCTGTTGGTGTGGGGTTGGGGATCTCTGTTGGTAAGGGGTCTGGGCTCTCTGTTGGCTTAGGGTCTGGGCTCTATGTTGGTAAGGGGTCGGGGCTCTATGTTGGTAAGGGGTTGGGGCTCTCTGTTGGCTTGGGTTCGGGGCTTTCTGTTGGCGTGGGGTCGGGGCTCTATGTTGGTAAGGGGTCGGGGCTCTATGTTGGTAAGGGGTTGGGGCTCTATGTTGGTAAGGGGTTGGGGCTCTATATTGGTAAGGGGTCGGGGCTCTATGTTGGTAAGGGGTTGGGGCTCTATGTTGGTAAGGGGTTGGGGCTCTCTATTGGCTTAGGGTCTGGGCTCTATGTTGGTAAGGGGTCGGGGCTCTATGTTGGTAAGGGGTTGGGGCTCTATGTTGGTAAGGGGTTGGGGCTCTCTATTGGCTTAGGGTCTGGGCTCTATGTTGGTAAGGGGTTGGGGCTCTCTGTTGGCTTGGGTTCGGGGCTTTCTGTTGGCGTGGGGTTGGGGCTCTATGTTGGTAAGGGGTTGGGGCTCTCTATTGGCTTGGGGTTGGGGCTCTATGTTGGTAAGGGGTTGGGGCTCTCTATTGGCTTAGGGTCTGGGCTCTATGTTGGTAAGGGGTTGGGGCTCTCTGTTGGCTTGGGGTCGGGGCTCTCTGTTGGCTTGGGGCTGGCACTTGACTCATGAGTTTTGCAGATGGTCAGGGTATATGGGTGTGGGCCTCAGTGGGAGCTCTGGGCAGAGGTCAGTGTGACGGATGTGGCTCCTCTGAGTGTCCACCCCCATGTCTCCCCTGGCCTTGTTGCAGTGAGGCCCTGGCTCTAGGCCTGAGCCCAGGAGGGTGGCGCCTCCTCTGTTGCGAGTCATGTTCTCGCCCTGTCAGATGTCGGCCCATCTGGAGGGCAGGCCCTGAGAGGAAGAGGCCAGTCGTCCTGGTCCCAGCTCACCTGCCCAGGTCATGGTGGCCACAGAGGTGACTGAGGCAGAACCACAGCTGAGCCCCGCCATTGCGGTCACCCGCAGATGAGGGGCTGTGGCAGCCTGCCTGGGGAGGCCTTCACACAGCACAGCAGCCACAGGGGTCTGCGCCTGTCCCCAGAAGACCACGCAGATCAGGGGGCGGCTTTGCCAAGGGAGCAGCTCCTGGAGGTCTTGGGAGTCCTGTGTGCTGCTCCCTCGGCTGGTCTCCCAACAGAGAGCACGCTGCACCTCCTGGGGCGCCCGCATCTCCACTCATCAGTGAGCTTACTGTGCCGAATGTGACACGGCCACACACACGCCCAGCACAGTGGCCTGAGAGGCACGGCCGTCCTCATACACACACACACACATGCCCAGTGCACTGGCCTGAGAGGCACGGCCGTCCTCATACACACACACACACACACACACACACACGCCCAGTGCACTGGCCTGAGAGGCACGGCCGTCCTCATACACACACACACACACACACACACACACATGCCCAGTGCACTGGCCTGAGAGGCACGGCCGTCCTCATACACACACACACACGCACACACACACCCAGTGAACTGGCCTGAGAGGCACGGCCATCCTCATACACACACACACACACACACAGTGCACTGGCCTGAGAGGCACGGCCATCCTCATACACACACACACACACACACACACATGCCCAGTGCACTGGCCTGAGAGGCACGGCCGTCCTCATACACACACACACACACACACACACACGCCCAGTGCACTGTCCTGAGAGGCACGGCCGTCCTCAGGGGCAGCGGCTGGACCCTCATTTGCACTGTGCACGGGCAGCATCTGTTGCTGGTGGCCTCGGCATCAGCAGGCTTTCTGACCTGACCGGGGGCTTACAGGTGACTGCCCAGGCTGCACCCCACCTCTCGGCTTCTTGGAGCATTCTCCACTGACTTTTGTCACCAGAAAACACCCTCTGGTGCAGAGGCACAAGCCCTTGGCCTAAACCCTGAAGACAGGCTTATTCAAACCCAAGCCTTTTGCACGACACAGACAGAGACCTAGGAGAGCCACAGCTATGTGCCCCAGCTTTGCCATGGGCAGCCAGAGCCACTCCGTGCCCCACTGACCACACTGTCCGTAGGAAGGGCCCATGTCTGGGTGTGAGGGCCCTTCCCAGCTGCTGAAGGCAGCAAGAGGGTGAAGGACAGGTGGAGCTTGCTCTTGCATGCCACCCTGCCTGCAGCCCCCACTGAGCCCTGGGGGCCGCAGTGCCCAGCCCGCTGGCCAAGGGCAGGGAGCCACTCTGTTAAACACGTAAAAGCTCTGGGCTGTGGCACTGTGGGCCAGCCTGGTCAGAACACAGGGGCTGCTGGCAAGGCGGGCCACAGTGGCCTGTCTTGCCCGGAGAGGCTGTGCTCCGTCCCAACCCTGACCAAGGCCAAGACCTAGATGAGGCAGTGTTCACGACACCACAACCAGCTGTGCTCTGGGAACGCGGAGAGCAGGGCAGACGGGACGGCCTCTGGGGATGCCAGCGGCACCTGCCCACTCAGCTCCCTGGTCGCGTTCTGCCACTAGCAACAGTTTAAAATCAGAACTTTGAAATGGACCTGATGCCTCATCAGAAGACAGGTGAGAACTGTGTTTCTGAGTTTAGTGGTTTCTCAAAAAATTAAAAAAACAAAACAAAACTAGGAAATCTCATCACCAGGGTACAGAGAGGAGTCACAGTGACTCATAGGTGCCCTGGGAAGAGCTGGGGTGACAGCTGCTGTCTGGGAAGCTGAATGCTGGGGAGACTACATGGATACTGGCCCCTTCTTTTGAAGACACAATTTGCACATGTCCGTGTACACAGATGAGCACCCAGTCTATTTGAATATGAAAACAACTGTGGGCGCTGACTAGCTGCAGCATGCTCGTGGCCATAAGCTCACAGTGCCGTGTGCATTGATGTGACAACTATGCATTTACTGCATGCCTTCTGTATACCAGACACTGGATACTGCTGCAGAGAGTGGGCAGCTGCAGAGCCAGCTGCTCTAGGCAGGGAGGGCAGATGGTGCCTGTCAGCTGGCCTTGAGCCTGAGGTGTCACGAGCGGCTTTCCTGAGGCAGCCACTGTGCTGAGCTGTGAGGACAGGAAGAGCCAGTGAAGGTGGGAAGGGCTGCCAATGGGGGAGGCTGATGGGGGACACTCATGACCCTAAGCTCTGCACACCAAGCGGCAGATGACCACACCTCACCACCACCCTGTACAATGGGCTCTGACCAACTGGAGAATGCTGGCTGCCGACGGCGGACCTCACGGCACCGACCCCCTTGGCAGCTCCAGTCAGAGTGTCTGCACAGAGACACCCCCGCCCCCCGCCCCGCCAGGCCTCTCCTGGCCTGAAGAGCTGTCAACGAGGAAGACGCCCCCGGAGCACAGGAGCCCGGCCTCACGACTGCGCAGGCACCCAGGTTTCCTTGAGGTACCCTTGCACAAACCTCAGGGCAGAGAGCAAAGCGTTGGCTCTCACGCTCCTGCAAGAGAGGCCCGAAGCACACCACAGCTGGCCTCCTGCGGAGAGGGCCGGGCAGTGCGGTCCTCGTCGCCACACCTAGTTGGCTGCTCTCTATAATTTCAGAAGTATTTTTCAATTACGTGCATGATTGCAGAGGCAAGCCAGGTTGGAGGCGAGAGCTCTCCAAGCCCGTGTTGATTGAAGTGCTTAAGTTTCCTGCAAACTGTACAAAATCAAGACCCCATTGTGGAGACCAAAAGCTTCAGTGGCTGTCAGTGATTAGCCTAAGTGCAGGACTGGCCACCCTCGTGAAAATTCCAGTTGGTAAATGTGAAAAGGGCAAAGCCACCAAGCTACTGGCCTTGTGTGGGTGCCTGGGTGGGGCGGTGTCCTAAGGAAAAGTCCTGGGGAGAGGGAGAAGGTGCCCAGGAGGGACTGATCTTAGCCCAGGACCCAGTTCCAAAACAACACTCAGAACTGTCTGTTAGACAGTGGGGTCCACAGGCCTCTGCCTGTGGCCCTGGTGGAAGCCAGGCCCTGTGGCCACGCACCCTTGTCCTCATCTGTCAGAGACACGCCCATGAGGCTTATCAATCCTTCTTTGAAACCAATGTCAATGAACACAGGCTCTTCATCTTTGGCCAGCAGCAGCCCCTGCCCAGCCTCTCTGGTCAACACAGTGCCTCAGAGCGCAGGCCCTTCCTACAGCCAGCTGAGTTCCTGACCCCGGGACAGCAGCCATGGCAGGCCACACAGCATGCTGGCCCCAGGAAAAGGCGACTCTTGGGACACCTCACTCCTGCCTTAAGGCTGCACCAGAGGCCAGCAGTGCTGAGCCGGGGCCGGCGTGAGCACAAAGCCGCCGAGGTGATGGTACCACACTTCGCTTGGGGTGGCCTAGGCCTCTGGAACTGTGGGCCTGGGGATCTCACACACACCACACACACACACGTGGCCACGGCACGGAAGGTCCCCAGCAACAGAGAAGAAGCCGCAGTTCTAGTCTGTAGCATCCACACGATGGCCACCAAGGTCAGCAAGCCGGCCTACTCATGACCACCCTGCTGCCAGCTCCAAGGAGGCCTCAGGAGCTCTCCCAGGCAGCAGGGAGAGGGGTTCCATGGCACGTGGCCAATGGGGGGAGGATGGGGAAGTGCTGGCCAGCAGTCACGGAGGCCCCGGCCCCGGGAACCCCCTCCAGAGGACCCACAGCACAGCAAGCAGCCGAGAGGGAGATGTGCCCCAGGCCTGCGTTGGTCCTGGCAGCAGGATCAGTAAGGACAGCTGGAGGACTCCAGACGTCCACTGGTACCTCCTCCAGCAGACAGCGCCCTGAGACCCTGTGGACACGCAGGGCTGTCCCACATGCACACGGAGCACACGTGGCGGGCCTGTGCCTGCCGAGCAGGAGCCCACGCCCACCAGTGCCCCAGGCAGGAAACCCTGGTGGCTGTCCTAAGGACCCACCTGGCGCCTTCTCCACGAAGACGACCTTGGAGTCCTGCAGGAAGTTGTGGCCTGACAGGACCATCTTCTTCCCCCCGCCGACCGGGCAGCTCTCCATACTCTGCTTCTCCACGAGGGGCAGCTCCTGGGCCGAGCGCTGGGCTGCATGGGTGAGAGGACAGTGAGAATGGCCCCCAGGGAAACTGCCATCCGACCACCCCAGGGCTGCCCGACCCTGGTCTGAGATGGGTCTCCCACCACATGACATGGAGGACAGAGGGTGCCCGGCTCTAACTGCAGCCTTCCACGATCACTGCCAATTCTCAGAATTCTACATCTTGTGTAAAAATAGGACACTGCCCTCAGCACCTGGACGCTGTTCACCTGACCCCAGTGCTGGCCCTGGCCCTCTGTGAGCTGGCCTCGGCCTGAGCTGGAGGACCCCCGCGGTGGGTGGGAGAAAGGGCAGGCAGCCAGGAGGCTTCGCTCTGTGACTGAGGCGAGGGGCGGGGGCCGAGAGCAGGGCTGGTTGGCTGGAGGTCCAGGTGGGTGGCCAGGAGTGGACCCCAGGAGGCCTCGTGCAGAGGAGCTAGAGAGTTTCTGAGTCAGCCACACGGAGGGGGAGTGCCTTCCTGATGGGGAGGCTGCCTTTTAGGTGACACGGGCAGAGAGGTAGAGAAGGCAGCAGATGACATGGGGACCAAGGGTGACAAAGCCTGGCTGCCCCCCGTGAGCCCAGACCCGCTCAGGACGCCACGGGGCTCCAGGAAGCAGGGAATGGTGGGAAGACAGGCTGGTGCAGAGGGTTCTGCGCAGAGCTGACCAGGACCTCACTGCTGACCCAGAGTCAGCCCGGCAGACAGAGGGGAAGGCTGCAGACTGCCACTGCCCTCCCTAGCCGCCTCTGGCTGGCTGCCAGCCACTGTGCCCAAGATCAGGCAGCACACAGGCCACACAGGGACCAGAGGCACAGAAGCCTGTGGCACCAGAAAGATGAATGTCTACATGGTTTCTACCCTTTACGCCTGGGGCTGGGGTGAGCACGCACCTAATGTGTGTGAAGTCCTGGGTTGTAACCCAGCACTGCACGCATACACACACACACGCACACTCACATGCACACACACTCACACGTGCTCATACACCCACACATGCACGCTTGTTTGCACTCTCACACTTGTGCACACACACATTTACACCCCCCCACACACACTCTCACACATGCACAGTCACACTCACACATTCACACACACTAACACATGTGCACACACACACTCACACATAAAAACTTACACATGCTCATACTCTCACACATGCACGCTCACACACATACACACTCACATGCACACACACTCATACATACACACTCACACATGCTCATACACTCACACGCACACACTCATTTGCACTCTCACACTTATGCACACACATATTTACACCCCCCACTCTCACACATGCACACTCACACACACTCACTCACACATTCACACACACTCACACATTTACACTCACACACACATTCAGGTTTGCTCAGTCGGATGGACGGCAGTGCCAAAACCTTTGCTCAAGTTTCCAGATCGGGAAGTGGAGTATGCTCGGGGGGCAGTGCTCCTCGCAGCGTGCCAGGCTGACTTTCTGCTCTACTCTGCCCTGCAGGACGGGGTCAGGAAAGCCAGGGTCCCAGGTGGCTCTGCATCCCCCGGCTGCCCAGGGGCGTGCAGCTCAGAGGGACCGCCCCCGGTGCACAGAGAGCTGGTCTGGGCAGCAGGGAGCAGGTATTCCCTGGAGCACGTGCTAACCCAGACACAGCAATGGGGCTGCGCTCCAGGTCCACACCAGGTGAGGGAGACAGGCAGAGGCCAGCGCCTGGGCCAGACTCTCTTGACCTGTGCCTGAGGGACATGCCCTGCAGTCTACTCACAGCACTCAATGGGGTTCGAGGCGACCTGCAGGGACAGCGTCCGGCCGCTGGGCTGTGGCACGTGCACTCGGAAGACCAGCCGCACTCTGGTGTTCTTCCTGCCTATGTCTGTCTCCCCTTTCCGCAGCTCGATGTCTGAGTTTCTGAGCTTCAGAATCCCAGCGCAGTCAATGCTGCCCAAACAAAAGGTCACTTGACACCTGAACTTGAACCGCCCAGCCTCCCATGCCCAGCCCACCCACTGGGGCCTGGCGAGCTCTGCCCCTCCTTGTGAGTGGCCCTGCCCCACCTCCCCAGGACAGGCAGCAAACGAAGGCCCTCGCCCAGAGCAGGACGGGATCGGGTAGTGAGGCAGCCACACGGATGTGCCTGCCACCCCGGCCCAGGCCGGCCAGGACCTTCCCAGACGCCCTGGGCTCCCGTTCTGCCACAGCAGACATCCAGGAACAGCCCTGGAAAGAGCCCCATGACCTGCCACCTTCCCCTCGTGTCCCCAGCTGTCCTGGAAGCTGCGAGGAACACGTGAGGCCTGTCCCGAACACCCTGTTTCTCTGGAAACCTTCTCCTGGAGGCTGTCCCCTTGGTGATTCGCGTGTCTGGGCCCCAGTACTGAGCGCCACGTTCAGATTCTCCAACAACAAAAGCCAAGACTTCTTCCTCCACCAGCTAAGAGAGCAGGCACTCAAGCCTGGGTGGCGGGCCACGGAACCCACGCATCAGCACCAGCAGCACAAGTGTACTGCGGGCCGTGTCGGGGAAGGAGGGCAGCAGGTCCAGCCGCACATACCTTGGCAGCACGAACCTCTCCCCACCGTCTGGCCCTGACCATCCCTGGGAAACAGATTCAGGATGAAGCCACCTGTGAATCCCCGCAGATACAGGCAAAGCCACGGTGGTGGGAAGGCTCTCCCTCGGTTTTGACTTGAGGGTTTATAAGTCATAAATAGCATAACAAGACCCTCACAAAGCCTTGCGCCAGCAGCCCCCGCCTCACTCTCTACTCCCTACTCAGCCCCTCGGCTCACCACACAAGCCTCCTCACTGCCCAAGGGACGCCCAAGCACTCCTGTCCTTGACCTTTGCGTGTGCCCCAGAGGGCCCTGGATGGCCCACCCCTTCTGTGTGTCAGCTCTCTGCTAGACTCACGTGGCCAGAGGTGCTGCCCCTGAGCTGCAGCAAAGGCACCGGGTCCCCACTCCTGCCCCATCCCCTATCCCTGCACATCTCATCACCACCCGCCCTGTGCGCGTCCATCTGTGTCCACTGCTCCCGAGTGGGCGCACTCAGCCCTCCCAGCAGGAGCTGTGCACCTGCATCTCCCTCCGACATCTGCTTCCCGCAGCGCAGCCGGGTCTGACCGCACCTCAGAGTGGCCACAGCAGCAGGTTAGTCCTCACTGTCAGACATGGGCCCTCTTCACTCCTCAAATGTTTGCATTTCAACTTTCCTTTAATTTGCCCTGCTATACTCAGAAATAAATAGGCGTCATGTTTAGGAGCTAACTGGAGACCCTGGGGAGTTCTCACAGCTGTGCAGTGGAGACTTATTCTAGGTGCCAACATGCACAGGGGCCGAAACCCTAGAAAGACACAAACCCCGGCCATGACTGTTTGTGAGGCTTGCTGGGCCCCGAGCGCCAGGCCACGTACATGGCTCTCATGTTGTTTTCCGGCAGCAGCGGGATCTCCAGGACCTTGGTGTTGCACAGGAGGGCCTCGTGGCTGGTGGTGGAGACGGTCTTCCCCGTGATGCGGTGGACCTGGTAGAAGGCGTGGGGCCGTAGCAGGCGGTCGTCCGCCGTCCCGATGAACAGCTGCAGCGTGAGCGGCTCGTTCTCCAGGTAGCCGTGCAGCTGGCAAGAAAACAGACTCCTCCTGAGACTGGGCGCGGAGCCGCGGGAGGCTCCAAGGAGGAAGGAGGCGGGGGGGGGGGCTCAGGTCTAGCCACCACCCTCCGTTCCTGTGACCCACACAGGTGCTTTCTAAGGTTGTGCTCGGAAAGCATCCCATTGTCCTGGACACAGGTCAGGCTGCGAGCACGCCCACCCCCATTTTCACACACACAACACATGTGCACACGTGTGTTCACACACAGCTGCACACACGTACACCACTCAGGCCGCATGCTCATGTGCTTCTGAGTCAACCACCGCAATGCTCCTGTGGGCATCCTCTGCCCAGGCAGCACCGGTGGCCTGCAGGGGCCGCTTGTCCTCTCAGACCCACGGCCTTCCCACAGGGTCGCAGAGGTTCTGAGGAGGCAGAGGCTGTGTGAGGGAGGCAGGCTCGCTCGGCTCCCCTGGGGACCAGGCCTGTCCTGCCTTCAGCTAACTGGAGCTGGGCACACACACATCCTGCTTTTGCAACAAACAGTGCATGGAACCAGGCCAGGCTGGGCATCCCTCTTCCAACCAGCGTGCTGTGCCTCACCTCCCCCTCAGGCAGCTGCGGCCACATGGCCGGGACACAGGCCAGCTGTGGTCAGATCAGCAGGCCATTGGCAGCCAGGGGCAGACCCCACATGGCAGAATGCCCACGACATTCCCATCATCCCTGCACTCAGCAGAGCCACTGGTACCGCGAGGCCTCAAGAGCACCGGACCCAGACCCACGTGCCTGGAGGGAGACGTGGCCCTGAGCAGGCCCAGGGCAGCCAGATGCACCTGCCAGGGTGGCAACAAGTCCAGGTCACACTGCGGCAGGAGCCACGTCTGGGTCTGTGTGCTGAATACCAGTTCCCTTCCGGGTAAGTGACCAGAGCTTGGGAGCCAGGGGTGGGCTGCTGGACCCATGTCACAGGCTCATCCAGGCCTCCCTGGGCTCCGCATGGCTCCCCGACAGCTAGTCAGCCATCGTGGAACCACCTGCTCTGCTCTAGCACCACCACTCCACCCCCAGCAAGGCCACCCCTCCACCTCAGCAAGGCCACCCCTCCACCACCAGCAAGGCCACCCCTCCACCACCAGCAAGGCCACCCCTCCACCACCAGCCCAGCCACCCCTCCACCTCAGCAAGGCCACCCCTCCACCACCAGCAAGGCCACCCCTCCACCACCAGCGTGACTGTTCAGAGGAGGTCCACCAGGAAGAGGACCTCCCGTCTACAAGGCAAGCGCCAGAAGACAGGTGGCCATGCCAAGTTCCTCCGCCAGGCAGCCCCACGCGGAGCGTCCTTGTGAACCCACACACGGGGCCAGGTATTAGGGAGACACAACAGGAGGTCCTATGGGCTCAGCTGCCCGGCACTGGGCTGCTCCATCCATGAGCTCATCTTGCTCCTCACACTGTCTCAAGTTCCCCGCACATGGACACTGAGACGCGAGGCCAGCAGCAGAGTCACGCTGTGTTGCCCAGGTGAATCGGGGTCGTGTGGAAACCCTGTGCGTGCTCCTGAGTGGGGCAGAAGACCCAGTCTGCCCTGGGGGGTGGCCCAGACTGGAGCCAGCAACCTTGGGCAGGCCCCTGCAGGGCTCGGTGTGGCTGCCCCCAGGCAGGTCAGTGCCCTAGAGGACGCAGGTGATGATCCCAGCCCCCAACCACACAGGATCTCGGATGTAAGCAGCAGTGGGGTCGGGTGGCCTTGGCAGGCGCCTCTGCCTGGCCCCCAGCAGTCGGCAGCCACTCCGCCCAGAGTCCCCCAGAGCTGAATACCCACAGCCATGCTGGCCACACGCCACAGAGGCCAAGGGGAGACCTCACGCACGTAGGAGTGGGGCCCTGGGCCTGGGGTGAGCCGTGAGCTCCCTCTCCCTGCTGGCCCCAGCCCCCTCCGGGTCACTGCTCCGTGGCTAGTTAGCCGTGGGCGGCTGAGCCAGGGGAGGACAGGAAGGACAGCTGAAAACTGGCAGCCTGCTCTGACAGTCGAGCCCGCAGGCCTGGAAGACGGGCCCGGTGTGTGCACACCCCAGCCACATGCCCCCCCGGGGGAGCCACGGGTCACATCACACCCCCAGAGGGAGCCCGGACCTCCTCACCACCTGGACCCACAGCGCCCCTCACCCAGGGCCAACATCAAGACCCTCGCAGGGAAAGCTTCCCAGGGCTGGTCAAAGGGGCAGGAAACTGAGGCCAGAACGAGAGCCCAGACCTCCTTAGAGCCCTGATTCGGGGGGCCCCACAGCCCCTCTCCTGGAGGAGGCCCACACTTCCCTGAGACCCTAGTGCGACTGGAGGGCCGGAGGACGCCAACCCTCGCCTCTCTGAGAGGGTCCCCGTTCTCCTTTCCTGTCCTTCCTAATAAAGCCATGTCTGCCACCCTGAGCAACTGACCTGAAGCCTTCCTGGCCTGACCCAGGGTGGTGGGGAGGGGCTTGTGCTGCCGCAGCTCTGGGGCAGACCTGAGCCTTGGAGCAGTCACCACGGTCACCACGGTCACCACGGGCCATCCTGCCCTGGCTCAGCCCCGAGCCTGCCTCTGAGACAGGGGGCTGTGGTCAGCATGAGGCCTGGGGGCAGGCGGCAGAGTGGCCAGGAGGCTGGATGGGGGAACAGAGGTGAAGGATGGAGACGCACAGGTGAGCTGCGGAGCCACTAGGAGTCTGCACCTGTCTGGAAGCACCACCAGGGCTTGGGAGGGCAAAGCGCCACGAGTGAGTGGGGCTTGGGGGAAGAAGCAAAACCCAGCCCAGAGACTACCCAGGAATGCTCAGGGAGGAAGAAAGGGAGTGGCTGAAGATGAGCCGCTGCAGGGCCACTCAGCCCGCCCCCGGCCGCTTGACTTCAGCAGAACTCACCCTCCGGGGCTGGTCGAATTTCATGCCAACTTGGGGACCACAGTGAGCTTTAGAAATGGGGGCAGAGAATCGGGCCCGGCGGTCAGCTGCTGCTGCAGTGGATGCCGGCCTTTCACGAGGCGCTAGCCCCTCAGGTGTCCTTCACACAGACATCAGAGCCGCAGCTCTGGCTGGACGCTTGCCAGGCCATGCCTCCGGAGGGGCCAAGGCATCGTGACTGTTGTTAACCCCTCTGAACTGTCAGCACATGGCACGGGGCCAGCTCTGACACTGCACAAGATAAAAGGAGCCCGGGCTGAGATCACAGTTCAGACAGGTCCAGCCGCATCCTCTCCTTCAACCATGGGTCCCTGGGCCACCACCGCAGCAGGAAACGTGCGCTCTGTGAAACCAAAGGCTGAAAGGGCACAGGCACAGCCGCTCCTCAGGCACAGAGGTGCTCCAGGAGGCTGCTGCTGGGGCTTCCACAGGGGGCACGCTTCCCGCAGGGTCTGCCCTCCACGCCGCCCCAGTGCAGGCTCAGGAGAGCTTGGTCCTCTGTCCCTGGAGTCACACCTAGGGATGACAGTCACCAGTGACTCTGAAGTGGAAGCCAAAGCAGGCAGTGGCTGGCTGAGGGCTAGCCCTAAGTTCGGCCATCTTGCTAAGGAGTTTATTTACACAAGTTCCTATTTCCCTAACATCCAGCCCAGTGAGTGCCCTGGGAGGTCTCAGCCCAAGACCATCTTCCTCCCCAACCCAATTGAGACCATCACGAGCCCTCAGGGAGTCATGTTTAAGAGTGCAAAGTGGCTGCAAGACCCCTCCTGATCTCATTCCATCTACCCCATGTCCACTGCACAGCTTGGACCAGCAGGAACTGACCCTGGAAACCTGATAGCCAGACTCCATCAGTGTCCTGAGTTCCTCAAGTGGGAGTCCAGACATTTATAAACCCAAGGGCTCAGGAAGGAGTCCTCAGCTGCTACCCACTGCCCAGCACTCAGGATCCAGATTCCCCGTCAGTGAGCAGTACGGGCATCAGCCATGCCTGGTTCACCCTGCAGGCCGACATGGAGACCTGGGACCCAGGACAGAAGCCCTTGTGGGTGGCTGCTCATGTGCCAGGGCCAGGACAGGAAATAGTTGTCCGCAGCCCTCTGCTGTGGGGTTGGTGGGCACATCGCCCACTCTTTCAGCCTGCACCAGTCTCCCTGATGACATGCCTGCAGGACGCCATGGCTCTGGGCACGAGAGCTGGGCTGCACAGATGCGCACTAGCCATGTGGCTGGGGTGACCAGCTCCCTGGCCACAGTTCCACTGTTTCTGGGCGGCACTCCTGTGTGCTCGGCTCGTGGCTGGAAGGGAACCTGGCTGGGGAGCCTTGTTCCCTGGTTCAGCAGGAGATGTGGGCTGGCATCATCTCTCATCTCTGTGATGTGTCACAGTATCCGTGGGCCCATCACTTCCCAGCGATGCTTTCTGTACAAAAAGCTGTGTGGAGGGTGCTGACACGAGGCCCCAGGCCCCTGTGAGAGCTGTGGTTGCTGCCAGTGGGGCCAAAGCACAGGGTGTTCTCTCCCCATCTGCTCTGTCCACTGAGTACCCAACCTGCTGAGCACACGAATGGCAGGCAGATCAGAGGGGCCTGACCCACAGGGACACGATGCCCCACCTGACCCCCAGGCCTTCTCCTGCATGAAAGTAGGAGTCTCTACAACAGTATCCAGTGGGGCCGGAGGACCTGTCACCCAGGCTGCAGGACTCTCAGGCAGCCATGCTAGCTGTGTCCACTTAGAAACTTGCTAGGAAACCCTTCCTCTGTTGGACTCAGCTGTTTTACAGTGCAGGGAGGAAAAAGGAAAGCAGAGACTCAGAGACAAATTGTGCCTCTTAGTATTCCATTTTGAGAAATGTAACACAAGAACAAATAAATGAGACTTAGACCAAAATCCTCTTGGTGGGCAAGGCTCAGGACAGCCTGCGGCTCCAGCCTGGCCTGGTGGGGACAGATAACTTTAAAATGACAGTTCAAGACTCCCCAGGGTCCCTGCCACAGCAGCTCTCTGATGGCGCCTGCAAAGTTGGGGTATGAGTTGATGCTTTAGAAAACGTGCCATTACAGTGGAAATGGGGACGCCCAGGTCTAGCCTGGAAGGTGAGCATCTATTATTCAAAACGTGAGGCTCATTTTAGGAGAGAGACGTGGGCTTCTTCACAGGCCCTGCTGCACGGGTCTCCTGCCTCTGGCACACAGCGACATCTGTCAGAATCATGTTTGCAGAGCTGCCTGTCACAACAGTGGCCTCTCTGCTTCACCTAAACTAAACAAAACGAGCCATTCTGTCCCCAGGTGTGAGAGCCCTGAGTGTCCTGCCCGGGTGTCTGCTTTTAGCTCCTGTGCAAACCTCAGCACTTACACAGCGAGGTGACAGGCAAACAGGACACATTTATTCTGCCAAGCCTGGTGCCGTCTGCAGTGAGGGGCGGCATGGAACTAACAAGGCAGTTAACTGATGGAAACTTAGCTGGACACACTAGTGCGCGTCTTCCTCCAAGACCCCGCACAGTTGTGCTCATTGGTTTAAAGGGAAACTGTGTATTTAAGATCCAGAGGTAATATTTGCACTTCCCAATACCCAGAAGGTGTGCACGGAGGGAAAATCCCGCTCACTTCCACTTTTTTTTTTTTTTGGTGGTACTGGGAACCAAACCTGGGGCTTGATTCACTATTTTTAACCCCCAACCCCCCACTGATCTAGTTTAAGAGCTCCTCTGTGCTGTACCCACACTGTCCCAAATTAGGTTTAAGTGCCGACTCCTCATTATGCACAATGCAGACGGGACGCAGTTCTGCACCTGATGACAGCCGGGTCCTTCCATGGCGCTCTGCTCGCCCTCTTCCAGGAACTGCAGCACACTGGGCTCCCCGAACCCTGGCTGCAGTGCTGGGGCCAGGCCCTCCTGTCCTCGCACTCCATAGCCCACTGTGTGGGTGCTCTGTGGCCAGCTGAACAAGACCACCCAGACAAGTGATGCACCGAGGAACTGATCTCGGTGCTCCAGGTGCACGCAGGGCACACCTTGTGGGACCAAGAGAGAACCAGAGAGGACTACCCAAGACGGGTCTGCCTCCGCAGCACCTTCCAGTACTGTTCCCAGGAGGACTAACGGACAGCTCCACTCCACTGACAGAGACCCAAAGGGTGTCGACAGAGACCTGCACAGTCTGCACTCTTGCCTGAATCATCCAGAGCACCTGGCAGGTGACCCCAGGAATCCTCTGAGTCATCACTGTGAGATGTGGGGACCCAGCTCTGCTGCACAGTGCCAGGTGGGGGCTCAGAGGTGGTAGTAGTGGGCTCTCAGCGGTGAGACGGGTCTCATGCAGGATGGAGAAAGTGCCCTCTGCTTTCAGGGTGTTGCATGTGTATGTGTTTGCCCATGTGCACACATGTGCTAGGCAACTTAACTTATGTGGGGGGTGTGCATGTTCATACATGTGTGCACCATGTGTGTCACATGTGCATATGTGTGCAAGAGTGAATGTGCTTGTGGATGTGTGTTTGAGCGTGAGTGTGCTTGTGTGTGGCAGTGCGCATGCGTATGCAAGTGAGTGGCTTGTGTGTCAACGTGTGCGTATGCAAGTGAGTGGCTCGTGTGTCAGCATATGTGTATGCAAATGAGTGGCTTGTGTGCGAGTGTGTGTGCAAGTGTACTGTGTGTGTCAGTGTGTGTGTGTGTTTGGAAATGGGTGCATTTGTTTTTGTGTGTATAAGAACATGTGCGATGAGCCACCAGCAATGCTGAGTTCCCTGCATAAAGTAGTGCTGTTATTTTACCCAGAATTTATATGTGGTATGAACTCATGTGCACAGACAAACCGGGTCTGCTGCAGTTACACGGATCAAGGGCTCGCAGGGGAGCACAAGTGGTGAGCCTGCAGGGATTGGCGGGCTCCACGACACACAGCTGCAGGGAGGACACACAGCTGTAGGGAGGACACGCGAGCTCACGGGCCTTCAGGAGGAAGGCTGCTCCGACTCCTGGTCCCTCTGTAGGAAGTCTCTGCCTTTCGGAGGGGGTTGCAGATGGGATGAGCACCACCACAGTTAAAAGCTTGGCCACCCAGAGGCTGCCTGTGCTGGTGATGTCCGCCAAGCCACCGGAGGACTTCCTTCCACCAGTCCAGTCCTCCCACCTGTGGGGGCTGAAGCCTTCCAGGGCCTCTAATAATTGACTGTTCAGCTTATTCCGAGAGCTCTGGGGGCTGGGGTGCGGCTCAGTGGTAGAGGGCTTTTCCAGCATGTGTGAGACCCTCAGTTCAGTCCCAGCGTCTCACACAAAACTCCGCGTTTCATTTCATTCCATTCCACGGTGGAGCGAGCCTTAGACACACCTGACACACAGATAGCCTCGAGGCCTGCATCACCACTTCTGGGCCAGCCTCCCACCCACCATGTCCCCTCCCCACTGGCCTCCCAGATCTGGTGCAGTTTCTGACCTGAGGGTCATCCTGGTGCTCCTGAAGGAGCCCTGCTGGCCAGCTTCCAAACAGCAGGCCAGTGGCCCAGCCGCCCTCCTGGCCTGCAGCTGAGAGGTTTGAAATGCTGCTCCCTGGCCTCTCCAGGGACCTGCAGCTCCCCTCTGGCTCGGCCGCCCACACAGTTGCTTTGGATGCTGGGCCTCTTAAAGACCAGACCTGCTTTGTTCTCGGGTCCTGGCAAAGTCAGTCCCAGCGCCAGCAGGGGACACCTTTCCCAGGGCATTTGTGTTCCGTCAGGCTGGGGGTAGGGAGCTCAAGAGCACAAGATCAGGGTCCTGACACCCACACACCCTTGTCCTGTCGAGACCTCAGACCTCCACCAGATGCCGATCCCATGACATGGCTTGGTGCTGCAAGCAAAGGCAGAACCCAGAGGAACAAAAGCTCATGAATAAAGATCAGATAGTGCGAAGGTACGGGTCAGGGCAGGAGCACCGCACCTGGTGATGGCCCCCGAGCTGCAGCCATCACGCCCTCCTCTACAAGGAAGGGCTGTGATCCAAGGAGGTCTAGTCTTGTTCACTGGCTCTGCACCTCGGGTTTCTCCAGAGGCTGCCACTTTCCCAGCCCCTCAACCCCGAT
This sequence comes from Marmota monax, assembly GCF_021218885.2. Lineage (NCBI taxonomy): Eukaryota > Metazoa > Chordata > Mammalia > Rodentia > Sciuridae > Marmota > Marmota monax. The sequence goes on along the minus strand of NW_026692826.1, from coordinate 10,746,418 downwards.
CTGTGGAAACATCGCTCAGCCAGGGCGCCCCGGGAGGAGCCCTGGTGCCCCTCACCCAGCACTCTGGGGATCTTCCTGAGAATGTACCCATCTGTACCTGTGCCTGGAGCACCAAGGGGACCATGGCACAGGGCCGACTCCTGCCAGGGCTGAGGTGGAGAGGCTGAGGAGCGAAGGAAGAGCCACGCCCTGGGCAAAGCTCAGCCAGGGCGCGCCCCTCCACGGCTCAGTTCTCAGCCCCTCGCCTTGACCAGGGGACCCTGAGCAGGGCTGGGGAGTTGTGCAGGCCTCAGGGTCCTGGGACTCCAGGCAGGTGGAACAGTGGCTGGTCCACCCCACCTGGAAGCCTCCCTGGGGGCAGGGATGCAGGTCCCTGGGCCGGCCTACGTGTGGGCAGCCTCTTCCGCCCACACCAAAGGCAAGCAAGCTCCAGCTAGGGGCCAGCAGGCGGCCAGGCCTCCCGACCAACACAGACTCCTCTGCCAGCAGCGCCCGGGACCCAGCAGGCACAGAAGCAGGAGGGAGCATCAGGAGGGAGGGACTGTGGGAGCCTTGGACTGAGGAAGGCTCTCACTGAAGCTCTGCATCCACATCTCTAACTAACAACACGCAGAGAAGCCCCCTTCTGCCTAGCAAAGAGTGATCCAGAGACAGAGCCCTCGGGGCCCACCAGGGAGGTCAACTGCAGGTTCTGGAACCTCCCCATGCCAGGAGCCAGTGGCCCACGGCCTGTGGCGTGAGGACCTACCCTCCCTGGGCAACAGGACCCACTCAGGACTGCACAGCTCTTCTCTGAGGGGCACAGAAAGGAGTCCAAGAGCTGGCAGGGCAGGCCCGACCATGTGGGAAAGGGCACCTGCTCCTCTGCCCCTGAAAGATCCCCAGGCTCCAGAGTGACTCCCCGCCAACTCCCCACACACAGGACAGAGCTGCTGCAGGGCGGCTGGCCCCATGTGCAGCGAGCCGTGAGGGATGCCCAGGCCCTCAGGGAGGCCAGCTCCTGACGCCCACGGCCCTGAGCAGGGCCGTCACTGCAGAGCTGGCCTGCGTGCCTGCAGCAGGTACCCTTCTCTTTCTTGGGACTGGACCCTCTGAGGTCCTAATGGGGCACAGTTTGGTGGGTTCACTTGCACAGAGGGAAGGGACTGGCAGCATGACAAGTGTCCACAGTGTGAACAGAGGAAGCCCTCAGAGTCCCCAAGGATGGCGAGGAGGGGCTAGGAACAAGGAGGGGAGGGACTGCAGGCGCTTAGGCTCAGAAAGGACTCCCTGTGTTGGCACTGCCATGCCACCCAGGCTCTGTCACATCATGGGGACCTCGGCCCATGGTCTGACTGCCCTCTCCCTGCCCACGAGGTGCTGCTGAGGAAGTCCAACACCACAGCCAGTGAGGCAACTGTCCACCTCGGCAGAGCCAGTTGCCACGTGCACTGACGCAGAGAAAGGGCCTCCGTCCACACACAGGAGTCCAGTGTTCTCCCTTGGGGGGCAGATGCTGATGAGGAGCCCATTGGGCCAAGCCTGGCACAGGCCAGAGGGTGCTGGCCACGCCCAGCAACCCCTGGCAGCCCGGAAGGAGCCACAAAACAGGTTCAGAAGAATGCCCCCTGCAGGCCATGCAAGACAGCACTCTCCACAACACAGCTTCGCGCCCACAGGACAAACTCTTTACGCCTAACAGCTGTCCACGGGCAGACGGTGCCCCTGAGGCTGCCAGAGGTTCTCGGAGGAACCCTTGCAAGAGCCCCTGCAGGGAGGCCCAGGGAGGCCACAGTTCCACATGGAAGAAGCCTGCACATGGCACAAGAGAGGGCCAGCTGGGGACGTCCCTGCTGTGGCCTTCACTCAGATGCTGACTCTCATCTGGGCCCAGAGAAGCTGCCTGTCCCACTGACACCAAGCAGGGTTGCGGGGCGTTGAGGGGTCCCAGTGGGCCTGCACCCACACCTCCACTCAGAAACCACCTGGAGAGGGTTCTGCCCTCAGAGAAGACTCAGGAAAACCACCCACAGTGTGTGAACGTTTCAGGGTTAAGGAAAGTCATTGGCAAGGTCTGCACTCAGTCGGGCTCATTCTCAACTCTCTTGGTGCTCCAGAGTTTGGAGGTTTGGCTGGGGACACGGGCTGGGACCCATGCTCTGGACGGGGCTCCGTGCCCAGCTCTGCGTGGACTCTGCTTCAAGGCAGGTTCTGGCAGTGAGGACCTCAGCTCATCTCCACATCCCCCTCGGGGACAAGGTGTGTCTGGAAGCCATGCTGGGAGCCCTCTGGACCACCTGCCTTCCGAGGCCAGCAGAGGGAGTGCAGCAAGGAGCTACCTGCTTTCCCAGGCGTTACTGCTGCCCATGGTGATGGCGTGGACTTGGTGAGAGCTGCCACTGGACCCTCCCTGGCACCTGGTGCACTGCTGTGGGACACTGGGGCTTTGCTCCTGGGAGGAGCAGGACAGGGAACCATGCATTTTGGGGTGACCAGGGTCTTCCTCACAGCACTTTTGGGTATCTGTCCATATTCGTGGGTACTATCCAACACTGGTACTGAGCGGTGTGGGCAGAGGGGACCAAGGCACCTCTACGAACCCTTGACTTTGTGCCCGTGGGGGGCGGGAGGGTGCTACACTCACCCTGAACCTCCTGCAAGAGGAGAGGCCGTCCAGGGGCTGAGCCCAGTCCACAGAAGCAACCCACTGTGGGCCGCAGGCTTGCCCACAGCAGGGTGAGGCTGCGTCTTCCTGTCCACAGGGCACCTCGGCTGGGGAGCCCCCGGGCTGGGCTGGAGCAGACCAAGGCCACTGGCTCCCGGCATGCACTCTCCCTGGGCCCTTGTGAAGCCCTGGCTCACTCGTCCTGTCTGGCGCACAGAGACACCCGAGAGAAGTGGAGCGAGGCTCAGGCAGAGCAGGCCCGTGGCCACTGACCAACAGGGAGTACTCGGGAGCCTGCTCCTGCGATGCTGGCCTTCTGATCCTCTGGGCCTAGGGAAAGGCGCTGCCTGCAATGCCCAGTGACAGAGTCACCCAACTCAGACGCCAAAGTTACCGATCCAAGAACAAGGGCACCTTCTGGGGGCCTCATCCCTTGATTGTCTGCTGCTGGGTTTCTGGTATGACAGGGAAAGTGTCTGCCATGGGCCTTGGGGGCAAAATTGGCCTTAAAACCAAGAAGCCTGAGGAAATTTCCCAGGACCACAAGGGCCTGGTGGCCCCACCTATCCCCTACGCTCGGGGCACCAGCAGGACGCCTCTGCCTGGTCCCCGACACCTTGCCCACCCCCCAGTGCTCCCCGATCCTCAGCACCCTATCCTGCTGTGCATACCCCGAGTGCACACCTCATACCCACAGATGGGAACTCCCAGAGTCTCTGCCCGCAACCTGCCCTGGCCTTGCCTGCTGCTGATATTTTTGTTTTGTTTTGTTCTGTTGGTGCTGGGGATTGATCCCAGGGTGTTCTACCACTGAGCTGCGCCCGGCCCTTTTTATTTTTTATTTTGAGACAGGGTCTTGCTAAGTTGCCCAGGCTGGTCTGGACCTTGTGGTCCTCCTGCCTCAGCCTCTAGAGGCACTGGGATCACAGGCAGGAACCGCTGTGCCCAGCTCTGTGGCTGATTCAGACCCTCCACGGGCCAGGCAGGAGCTATGGGCCACGGTTAACCGAGGAGTTACAAACTATGAACCTAAAATGCCAGGTCCTGGGTGCTTTTCACTTCAGTGGTTAATTATTCAGGCACAGCAGCCTCCCGTGCAGGCCAGATGCTATCAGCAAGCTATTCTGGTGATTGGTAAACGGAGCTGCATTCTGTGGGTCCAGGTCGGTAGACTCCCTCCGGGCAGAGCTCTACCTGCCTGCAGGGCAGAGCCTTGCAGAGGCCCCAGAGGCCTCCACAGGCCTCTAGGACGTGCTCCCTAGGACGCAACCTCAGGAGAGCTGGGGTTCCTCAGCTCCTCTCACCGCAGCCGGGACAGACAAGGAGAACTGACGGCCAGAAGCTAGCCCAAGACAGGAGGCCCCTCAGGTTCCTCCAGAGTCCCAGACAGTCCTTTTGGATGGCCTGAACCAGGCGTCTTCTTTGTGGAGGAAAAGGCCTGTTGAAGGTCCAGGTGAGCCCACAGCCCTCCCTCCTGGGCTTCAATGCCGTGGCAGAAGCAGGACCCACCTGTGCTCTGGAGGCAGCTCTGGAGCCTGCTCACAGCCCTTGCCCAAGGCCAGGCAGACCCAGGGCCTCACCTCCCACAGCCAGTGGCTGCTAGATTGCTACAAGGACAGGTCCATGGGAGGACAGGAGTGATGCAGTCCCTGGCGAAGGGCACAGCCCTGTGAGCATGGCACAGTGCCACAGGAAGGCCCCTAGACTAAGGGCAGGGGTCCTGCACTCGCACCCACCAGGGCTCAGTGGGACTCCGTAGCCTCGAGGAACGTCGGGTGAGGACAGGTGCAGCGCCCTGCCCTATCTGAAGCACTGCCGCCTCTGGCCCCGCCGGGTGGGGCTGAGCATCTGGCCTCCTGCAGTAGGGAGAGGATGCTGGGGTGAGCCACGTCCACACCTGCCCTGGCATCAGAGACAGGGTCCCCTCTGCTCTTCTCCTGTCTTCCTCTCGGGCTCTGCCGGGGGTTTGCATTCTGCATATCATGGGCTTTGGTTTTTATGGACAGATTTTTTAAAACATAAAGAAAGTAAGATTGGAGTATACCCAGAAGGGAGCAGAATTTTTAATATGCAAAGGTGCCAACGTGCATGGTGGATCTGAATGGTCACAGCAGCAGAGGTGACCACTGACCACGAGATGGCTTACGGGCTGCTGTGCCCCAACATGGGATCTGTGGCCACAATGCTGTGTACCCAGCTCTGAGAGCAAGAGGAGGCTGAGGGTCAGGGCTGCAGTGCTGAGGGATGTGCCAAAATAACTCAACAGTACAGAAGGAAACTGTGGTTACCGAGCGTTCATGGCAACAGAGAGTTTTCTATTTTAGTATGTTTTGTAATTATGTACAAACTCTATTTTTACCCAATTTGTGGTCCACCGACCAAGAAAGAAAATAAAGCCCCCAACCCCCATCTCTTGCTGCTTGCCCCATGCCCGCACAGATGTGGGTTCACCCTGCACGGGCACACAGAAAGCTCTCCCAGCACTGATTTGTCACCATGAGAAATGCCAACAGAACTGGCATTTCCTTTTCTTCAGGATGCAGGGGCCTGGGGGACCATTGTGCTGAGACACCACCAGCCAGCCCTGATTTGCCGCTCTCCACCAACATGTACAGTTAGTTTTAGATAATTGTGAGGATTCACTTTAAAGACACTTTAAATGACCGTTTCGATTTCACAGTCCTCCCAAATGTCTCAGTTGCTCAACATTGTCCGTGATGGTGGCTGGGGCCGGTGGACAGCCTGGGAGCCCTGCCTGGGTGCTGGCAGTGGCATGGTGTGCGGTGCAGCCAGGCACCTCTGGAGCCCTGAGCAGACGTGGGAAGGGGTCCGTGAGCTCTCCACCCACCAACATTTCATCCTCCAAAGAACAGCATCACGACCACCACCCATCAACCGCCGTGAACAGCAAGCTCTGACCTGACCCTCTGCCCTCACACCGAGCTCAGGCTCACGTCCCCCAGCTCCGCGGCCACTGCCCCGTCAGCTCTCGGCCAGTGCCCCTCCCTGATATGATTTAGAACAAACGGGGGTGCTCAGCCATTGTTTCTCCACTGCTTGTCTCCATGCCTCCTCCTCTAACAGACTCATTTCCTCTCCTTTTTAATATCTTTTCCATTCAGCAATAATGCACTTCCATTCAGTGAAAACGTAGCCAGACGGGGAGGTAAATGCCTGTCGTTATTTAGCACAACTGAACACGCGCATTATCTGACCTGCTTCCACCTGAGAAGGTGGAGGCTTAAAATGTCAGCCGGCTGCTGTGTGCTGATGTCTCCTGCATTTTCTCACGTCAAGCAGCTAACAGAGTGGGTATTAATTGGCGTCAAGCACACGGGCCACAAATATCACCTTAACACCATCTGTGAGCACGGCTAAAGTGCTTTGCTTCTGCGCCTCGCCCGCTAATTCCAGGCGGTTGATTGCCGCGTTGGCAAACAGCCATTTGTCTCCACGTGCTCCTGCCCTCGCAGGCTTTTTATTTACCTAAATGGAATAAAATAGAAATACAGGGTGCCTACCGAGCTCCCCCTCTGGCTGGCATCATTCCCCAAATCATAGGGAATGTGTGATGCTTTGTGATGTTGGGGCACTGGAGAAAAAGGCTCTCCAAGGCCCCGTGTGGCTGGAGCCCTGTGAGATGTCCTGTACGGCAGCAGCAGCACCCTGAGAGCTGAGCCTCGGAGCACACAGGCACAGCTGGGGGGTGCTGGCCCCTGCACAGCCACCAGGATTCAATCAATGTCCAGCAGAGGAGAGACTAGCTTGGGTCTCACACCGTCCCTCTTGGCCACCACATGCCTCCCTGGCTGTCACTGCTGGACACTCTGAGTCTGCGGCAACTGGATGCTTCCTTTGCCAAGATGTTAATCAGGCAAGGAAGTGCCACCAGAGCCACACAGGGAGAGCCTGGCCCTGCAGGGACCCTGCTACAGGTTGTCCCCTCGCCAGCTCCCTCAGATGTGGCCCAGCAGGCGGGTGAGAACAGCCTCCCTGGGTCCAGGGCCAGCAGCCCAGCACCTGCGTCGCCAGCAAAAGCCAGGTGAGAAGGTGGCCAGGCACTTCTGCAGAATCCTGCTGCAGGGCCAAGGCCTTCAGCAAGGAGAGAGCAGAGCCGTGAGAGTCACCACCCCATGTGTCCAAGCGCATGCAGAGGTCTGCTGGGCACGCTGTCAAGCAGCCCCCTGTGCGACTGTGCACGCTCGGAGCACAGGGGGCTCGGCACGGGTCTCCCCTCCTAAAGGCAGCACAGCTTCTCCTCCCCAGCCGCAGTGCTGGGCGCCAGCCGCAGGCGTGGCACAGTCAGCCTGCCGTCAGGAGGGCTGGGCCAGGAGGTGGGGGAGGTAAGTGCACTTTGACTTTCAGTGTTTCATTTACAAGGGGCTTATTGGGACACAAGGCCACGTAAGTCAAGGGCATCTCCACTGAAGAGACAATGGGACTTCTCCACTTACTGTACGTGAAATTCAGCAGAACTGGGTGGGAGGCAATGACTTTCTAAAACCCGAGGGGGAAAAGCCGGGTTAGCAGCTGTCCCGAGGCTGCCCGCCGGATGCAGGAGCACCAGTGTCCGCACCGAGCCATACCTGTACAATGGGGTGTCCTCCGGCCGACGCCTTCACGGCCCCCCGGCTGCCTTCCGTCTCATAGTGAGCTCTGTGGTGGGACTTGGGCTGCACCTCAATCCGCAGCTCATACGGGCCCGAGTGGGATGGCAGCTGCCAGTCAAGGGCAGGCAGAGACGGGCTGAAAAGGAGAGGCGGTTGGTTACCACGCCGGGAACCCAGTCAGTGTCCCTCACCACCACCAGCCAGAGCTGTCTGACACTCCTGATAGCAGAGGGTCCTGCTCACCGAGAGCCTTGAGACCAGAGAGGCACGAGCCCGGCACCTGAGGACACACAGCCGAGGTGAGCCAGTGCTCTGGAACCTCCGCCCTGTGGGGTAGGAGTGCAGAGCACCGGGGGCCACACAGCCCCGCCCTGTACACCTCGGCCACAGCCGGCCCTGGAGGCCACCCTAGCCTCTCTGGGGCCCCAGCCCTGGGGGTGGCTGCCCAGGGCACTTCCTGGGGACCACCACATTACAGACGACTGCCAGCAGACCCAGGATGGGGACAGATTGCACCTCCCGCTGCATCCTCCCTGCTCCTGACTGATGCTGCCCTGTGTGTGAGAAGTCCTGGAAGCTCAGGAAGGAACACTGTGTTTGTCACCATGTGGGCCACCACGACAGGAATGTGACCCTGAAATGCAGGGCCACAGGCACACTGAGAATCTGTAGCCCACACAGAAACACCCCCCACCACCTGAGCCAGGGCTGCGATGGCCTCTGTGGCTTCAGGGGACCTCGACAGCAGTCAGGGCACTGCCCTGACGCGGGAAGCACTGTGATGCCTTCAGCAGCTTGTGGCCAGGCTAGCGGCTGTTTCCTGTGTTGGGTGATCACGTCATGTGCCCCGTTTCCGCCGTTTCCAGCAGGCTGCTGGGTGGAAGGAAGAGTGGCTCAGCAGAGCTCGGCCAGGAGCAGAGAAGGCCTCTGCGCAAGGTCGCCCCACGGTCCGTGGGGAGTTCGGGGCAGAGCACCTGCTGCTGGGGAGGGGGGCGGCTCTGGCCAGCGGAGAGGCCCACAGATTCTTAGTGCAGGAGGATTCGCTGGCCATCACCCCTGCCCCCTGAGCAGCAAACGGCACAGGTGTTGGGCACCGAGCATGCAAAGGGTGCACTGCCCACAGGGTACCCCTCAGCCCCGTGTCCAGGGCACCAGCTCTACTTGTGTCACATACACAGGCACGAGCAAGCTTTGATCTAGACAGAAAGACTGCCTTTGGCTACAGAAAGCAAAGATATTCTCAGGGAAAAGAAATGGGCTACACCCGCCTCCCAGGAAACTAAAACAAGAGAGAGAGGGTGACAGACACAGAGGAAGGACAGACAGACAGACACACACACACACGGGGGGGGGGGTAGGTAGGAGGGAGAGGGGTGCGCCAGGCTGCCCTGGGAAAGGCAGGGGCTTCCTGAAGGTGAAGGCTTCTGGACCCTCCCCGACTCCTACGTGAGAAGGACTCTGTGAGCAGATTTACACGGCAGTGTGCCAACAGCTTACAGTCGGGGGCTTACAAAGTAAAGACTGTAATATAGACAGTTAAGGTTGTTGGTTCTGGTTGGAAACTTTCAGCATGAATCTGGCAGCTCACCAAAAACAAAACAAAACAAAACAAAAACAAAAAAAATGCAAACCTGCACTCCCGAGACTGGAGAGAAGAGAGGTGGGCAGCCACCCGCCTGCGGCCCTCTTGGGGTCTACCGCGCCCAGCTCTGTACCACCAGAACACTGACCAGCACGGTCAGCACTGCTGAAGGCCTGAGCTCAGGACGGATCGTAACAGCGAACTTCAGACTCGCCTTAGACTTAATTTGTCTTTTAAAAAGTCTCAGGGAACACTGAGCAGGTGCCGAGGCCCACTGGGTCCATGCTGAGGGAAACATCTGAGGCCACCACCCACAGGCACATAAGGCCACTTGCCACACTGTCATCTGAGCCACTACTGCAGCTGGGGGAGATCCGTATCTCTACAAGACAGATGCCTCTATTTTCACTAAACAGCACATGCCACGGCGTAACTGGCTTTTCTTTTAAAAGATCACTTTGTGAGCATTTTGGCATTTTGATGAAAAACAGAATCATTACGTGAATGTGATTTACAAGTTCTCAGTAACACTCATTATTTACAATAATGGTCAGTGCTCTATTGTTGAACCTTGGGTTGTTCCCAGAGCTTTGCTCTTATAAACACCAGTGATACGAATATCTGCATAATTAAATCAGGGAGCCCCCTCTGAGCCCAAGGCTCCTGACGCAGCCCCTGCCCTGCCCGCACCATGAAGCCCCACCCCCCTGCAAGTGGGCACCACAGGGGTCCCAGTGGGCTTGACTCTCTGCCAACACTACGCCCCAGAAGGGGCCCCCTGTGCTGCTGTCCACCTCTTCTTACTACACTTAAACACTTGCAAAACTGAAAACCACATGCGGTGCATGAATAACAGACATAAGTAAGATAAATATGTCTGATTCACAGGTGATAAAAGTCCTGGAAATACCTGGACCTACTCAAGATGCCACTTCCCACAGGCTGAAGGCTGGTCTCCCCCCCCAACAGAGGGGCTGACTGTCCAGAGGCAGTGGACAGGCCATTTGAGGTAGCAGCCACTGTCACCAGGTGTGACAAGTATCTGTTACCCTTCTCTGGCCTCCTCAGAAGGTCACTTATGAAGCACGATCTCGTGACTGCATAGACTGGATGTGGGCCTCATAAACTCATGCAATCGTCGGACCCCATGAGACACAACACAGTAATAAAACACATGTAGATCTGAAAGCGAACATTCTTCGCAAGCAATTTTTCCTCAATTCTGTGAGTTCTGAAGGCCTCGGGCTGGCAAAACAGTGTGGCTCCCAGCTTTCCTGTTCCCAGGGACAAGAAGGGCGGGCTGCCGAGCCTCTGGGGAGGGGCCCCTCCCCTTCCCAAGTGGGGTGGCCCACCTGCCGGCCACACAGCCCAGGGCTCAGGTTTCTGCACCAGTGCCGTGGCCCACCACCTCCTGGTTCAAAACGAGGTCATTCAGACCTTCCATCAGGACAGACTGTGAAGCTAGAATCATTCAGGCAGTCAGGGTAGAGAGGTAAATCAAGTCAGGTGATCTCAGAGGCCGATTGGAGTGAGTCTGGGAAGTTGGAGACTGTCCCCTGAGGGATCTTATCAAGAGCCTGCCCCTGCTCCAACCTGTTGCCAAGGTGACCTGTCCCAGGAATTTCCCCTCCCTCCAGGGAGCTGTAAGGCGGTTACTGTGTCCCTGTCTACTCAACCTGCCCGTCCCCCTTCAGCCCACCAGTTCCCACCTTTGGCCACGCCGATCATTCCCGGCCTTGTCAGGAAGGAGAAAGATTGGGGGAAGGCGCAGGAGAACAAAGGAATCCTGGTCAGAACACCTCACCTAAAAAGGCCAGAACACCTCGTTTCTGCGGACACCAGGACACCAGCTACGGCCCCTTCTCGCTCGCTGGAGAGATCTATGTGACCCCTTTTTAAGTAAGCCCTGCTTCGTATGCTCGCCTCTGCGCGCTTCTCTGATGTTCCAACTTGAACATGCGGAGAAGCAGTATCAACGGAACCACAAAGACATGTTCGTGCCGCTCTGCCAAACGCAGACCAACCCAGAACCCGAGCGAGCTCCCAGGCAGCACCGATTTAAAGGAGAAGCAGGGAGTACCGGGACCAAAGAGCCAACCCAGACAGAGGCCATCGGCCAAGTGCAGCGGGGCAGAACGTGTCTCCTGCAACTTCTGCAGGGACAAGAGCAGTGGAGGGCAGAGCGCACAGCAAGCAACCCTGAAGACTGTGCCCAGTGGGCCCTCGCCCCAATCCCAGTGACTGCTGGCCAGATGGGGAGACCCCAGCTCTGGCCAATGAAACGAAGACCCGCTGCTCTAGCAGTCGCTCTGAGGGGTCAAGAGGCGTGTTAGCTTCCAAGATGAGCTCCTGCCTTTGAGAGAGACTCACTGCCAAGGCTGCCGAGAGCCACAGGATGCCTTGGAGCAGCCAGGCTGGCCAGCGGCTGGCCTTGGAATGCGTTCAGAGCGTCCACTGGGAACTTCAGGAAGGACTTGGAGGACCGGGCTAAGTGACCTGGGTGGTAGTCCTCAGGGCAGGAGGAGGCTCTGCCTTCCTTCACGATTGTGTTTTTAAAACACTCCACAGCAAAGGGTCTGATCTGTGTAATCAAGATAACTTCACAAGCCCAAGCTCTGAGCTCTCGGGCATGCGGCCCTGTGTCTGTGGCCCGAGCTCCTAGCAGCTGTCCTCCCTACCCAGAGCTGCAGCTCTGCACCCAGCAGGGGAGGCAGGACTCCAGAGAGACGCCAGTGGGGACATGGAGAAGCAAGGCCAGCCTGGCCCTCCTGCCATCAGGGTGGGCTCGGAGCAGAGGGCCTCGTCCACCTGCCTCCGCCTCTTGCCTCCCATCATGGCAGCTGTGCAGGCTGACCCTCACCCACTGCTCCCAGAACCCGGGGCCCAAGGATGATGACCAGGACACCAGGGGCTCTGTTAGGTCCCTGGTTTCCACCCTGCATTGGGAGTGGCAGTGAGGCCAGAGGCCGGCACAGAGACTCGCAGGGGGCAGTCTCTGTCCCCGAGAGGGGGTGTTCCCCTGACTCAGGAGTGCAAATGAAGTCAAAGCCACAAATCAGAACTTGCAGAACCCAGGCAGCAGGCGTCTGTGGAGAAACTTTTGTTCTAAATGACAGATTCAGGGTTTCAGGGAATTGGCTGCATTCTGTGGTCCCACCAAATGGGGCCTGCAGAACTTCCAAGAGGCAGATTCTTTAGCACTTTGGAAAATTCATATTCTTCTTGCTCTGTGCCCCCGCCTCTCCTGAACGCACTAGGGTGCCCCAGGGGCTCCACTCTGCGGCGGTGGACAGTCAAGGAGCCCCATCTCACCTGGTGCCCTGCACCTGGGCCAGATGGAGAGCAGGGCAGAGGCCAGGCTGAGCCCCAGGGCCCCAGGCCTACCTGGGCCCCTTGTGGACAGCTCCTGGGGTGGGGTGGGGGTTCCCTCCACTGCACAGCCAGAGCCCACCAACATCAGTCCACCTGCTGCCAAAGCCGTGGGAGACAGGGCGCCTCCGGCTCCCAAGCCTTGCTCTACTCCAGGGAAGGAAGGTGGGACTCAGGAAGGAACTCATCTTAGGCCTTCACAGTTCCAAAGAATGGATACCACACTCATATGTTCAGTCCCCTCCATCTACTAAAGGAACCAGGCTCTCAGACCAAGGAGGCCCTGCCTGTCTCAGTGCCAGTCCTCGGGCTGCAGATCACCCGCAGAGAAAAGGACAGATGGACAGATGAGTGAATGAGTGGACAGAGAGAGGAGCAACTCCCATGGGAATTGGAGCGCTGATGCCCCCCACACCTCCTCCATGGAGTCTCCTCTCAGCCGTTTCAGGGAATATGTTGTTAAAACCACAGGCCTCTGCAGAGGGTTGCTTATGGAAAACAAAAAATAAAGCAAATGAAAACAGGAACAAGAAATTTAGCATCGTAGGAGCAAATGCAGGAGGGGCACAGGCAGACACGCCAGCGCCTGGACCTCTGGCTGATGGCTGCCGGTCAAGCTCCCACAGGCCACTCACTTGTTCAGAGGGCACAGGCCTCCAGAGGAACTGGGTGTCTGCTAACAGTGAAGGCCAGGTTTGGAACAGCATCTCTGCTTAAGATGTGACCCTGAACAGCAGCAGAGGCAGTGCCCCAGCCACTGTGGGAACACATTGCCACCCGGATGCACAGCCTGGAGACGGCTGCTGTTCCGGCTGTGGCCGACACAGAGGACTGACAGCTGGATTCAGAGCCGCCTTCCCCGCTCTGGCAAAAGAGGCTCCAGGAGCTGGCAGAGGCAGCTCCTCCAGGAGCCGGCACGGACCCCCAGGCAGAGGGGTCCGTGCAGAGCCCATTGCAGGGGACAGCTCCTGCGTGGTGACATTGCCAAGAGTAGCCATCGGCCCGACTCCTTTTCATGGTTCTGGCTAAAAATAAGAATGGTGTCACTTCCTATCCCTCTCATTCTGGCCTCTGTGTGCCACCATGCCAGCACCCCCGGCACCCCAGGTGTGAGCAGGACCCTACCTCCCAGGTGGCAAGCTCCAACCGTAGCCGGGTGCCAAGCCTCGAGCCGGGCATTGCCCACAAGACCATACCATGCCCAACCAGAGCGCTTCTGGGGGCCTCAGAGCTTCGCTTCTCCCCTGTGACTTGTTCAGGGCTGCAGTCCCCTCCCTTGCAGAGGGCACTGGCCTTGCACACGGCCCCACGGTGGGCTCCTGCACCATGGAGCAGGGCCTCCTGGGCCTTCGATGCTACTGGCTGCCTGGGGCTCCTGGGCCCTCAGAGCTCGGCTCCAGGGTCATCACTATAGCCACTGCCCACTGACGGCCCCGGGGCTCTGGAAACAACCGCACTTCCTGGGTGGAAATGACACAGGTAACACAGGCATTTCCACGTGACTCAAGGTCTGCCCCAACCTTATCCTGGTGATTGGGGTGAATCGTCTTGCTCTGGAAGCAGCACAGGAGCAGAGGTGGACATCCACCTCTGAAACGCCTTGAACAAGCAGTGGAAAGGAGACCGGCCACTCCTAAAGTCTCCAGGCCCACACTGTGACACCACTGCCTCCCAGGAATGCATGTGTGATGTCACGTCCCAGGGAGGGACAAACAGGCCCCTCCCACAGGCCTGGAACCCCACACCTGCAGAGCCAAACTGGGTCGGACCAGCACGTCCCTGTGGTATCTTAGATGGGCAAAAATCAGAGACGGGGCGGGGTCCAGGGCCTTCCTCTCTCTCCCCACACATGTGGATGGGAATCCCAAAGGCAAGCAGCTATGCTCTGGAGTCTAGAGGAAGCACCCACATCCAAAGGCAGCTGCAGCCACTCTATCAACACCAACAAGACTGTGTGTCCAACCACAGCATCCAGGAGATGTTTTAGAAGGGATCACCAAAAGGAAGATCCACGACCCCTTTTGCTCCAGACCCCAAGAAACACTAGAGATAGCTCCACTACTTTGTCTCTGAGAGTCTAGCTTTAGAGGTCACAACATTTGGTCCATGTGTCCACCCACATTAACTGGGCTGCAGGTCCCCGATTCCCACCGACTGCCTCTCTCCTCAGCTGGAAACCTGAGCAGGAGCCCAGTGTCTGTCTGTGGTCACTGGCACACACAGTGTGCACATTTCCTCCCAGCTGGGGGCTCTGAGTTTGGGAAATCACACCTGGGCGTGAGCCGGACCAGCATGGCCACCAGCCCTCCTGAGCACAGCATGGCTCCTGGATCCTTATGAGACTAGCATAACTCCAGGCGTTCATGGGTGGACTTCGGGATGAATGCAAAGACATCATGTAATTGCCTGCCCTCTCTGGCCCTCTTTTGGAGTCCCCTTTCTCCTCTGAGACGCTGGAAGAACCGGGTTCATCAGGCACAGCCTCTTAGCTGAACCGTCAGCTGACCCTTCAGCCAAGAGTCAGCACTTCACACACAGCCCACACCCACGGGAGCCCAGCAGGGAGGAGGCTGTGCCCCCGCAGGTCAGGAAGCAGGAGTGGGCTCAGTGCTTCCCTGTGGCCACAGGAACACGCCTGGGGCTCCACATGCAGCCCCTGTGCTCCACGCCTGCCCTGCCCGTCGGAGGCCCTGAAAAGCCCCTTCTTCAGGGGTGCTGTCCCTGCTGGGCCCCCACAGACCTTGCTGTGCTGCCTCACAGTGCAGGTCAGTCCCATCCCTCTGCTGCCCACAGCCTCCCAGGGCTGGTGGTAAAGCCATCCCCACTGGCCCCCAACGAGTCAGGGACCCCCAGAGATGGTGTCGGGGCACAGGCACACAGTTAGCTCATCTCAGGCACACGTTCAACTCTAGGGGTTATTAACTGGGGGCCCTTACGGAGCCCTGATTCTGACCTTGCTGCCCTTGGTGGTCAGTGGCTGTGCAGAGACCTGATGCCATCTGACACGCAGAGTGCCAGGAGGGGTGGATGTGTCGGCGAGGGCATCTTCCCACAGCCAGGGAAGAGCCCCTGCGCTCCCTACTGTGCCCAGGAACACCAGGTTCCACGGGCTGCCAGGAAGGAAGGATGAAGCTGCATCCCAGAGACTGCCCTCCACCCCCACCCTGAGCTGCAGTGTAGCCCCAACCTCAGGAGGATGGTGGCACCCTCACCAACACTGGGCAGGGACAGCAGAGGCCACACTGAGCATGTGCAGGGTGAGCCTGACACCCAAGCCTGCGGAGCTCCCGTCCCTCCCAGCAGGACTCCTCCTGGGCATCATGGAGCAGCCCACCTGCCAAGAGAGGCGGCCCCAGCCTCACACGGGGGGGGGGGGGGTCCAGCAATAGGACCATCTTCCCAGGCACTCGATCAGGACTTCTGTTACCACTGAGCTCAGTGACTACGAAGAGCTAAGGGGGAGGCCCAGAGAGCCCCTGAGACAAGAGGACAGGGTGCCACGGCCAGGCTTCTGCAAGGAAGACCAGCTAGCAGCAATGCAGGCTTTGAGCCGGGCATCAGGTTCCCTCCCAGGACAGGGCAGGGCTCATACACACAGGTCCTGGGGATGGCAGTGAGTAGGCTTACATGATGGCCATGCCCTGGCCTGAAAGTGGGCTGCAAACCACAGGGCAGGCTCACGTCCCCAACTTCAGTGCTAGCCATCACTAAAGAGGTGATGCCCGCATCCCTTGGCCCACAGTGGAGGCGCCGAGGTGGCCTTGCTGGCCAGTACTTCCTGAGAACCTACGTGCTCTGGAGAAGCCCCCTATGCTGCAGCCTCCCAAGGGGCCACCAACGCCTGGGGATGTGCTACATTCTCCTCAGACATCAGAGCTGGACAGTCCAGCTGGACACCAAGGCCAGAAGCTGGGCCGCTCATCCCAGGGTCTGGGAGCCCACAGGAGCCTTGCCTCTTTCCAACACCTGCCTGCCCCAGGCCTGCATGAACACCAGGGCCACAAGCACAGCAGGTATCCTGTTTCTGCAGAAATCCCTGAGTGTAAGGGGCTTATGTTTGGAAAAAGTTATCCACCTGCAGGCTGATCTTTTTACCACTGAGAAGCCAGGGTCTTATCAGACCTGAAACTCACCCTGTGCACAGCCTCAAAGCTACCAAACTCACAGAGACCTCCAACACGACAGCCCAAACCCAGGGAAGGACAAACAGGCACTCACCGAGCAGAGGTGCACCTGCGTCTGGCCCTCTGAACCTGGCAAACGGAGAGAAGGCTGCTCACCCACCTGCCCTGCCCCTCAGAAGCCCCATGCCTTTAACAGAGCAAGGCTCATGCCCAAGAATCCAGCTCAACAGATGGGTTGCTGGCTGCAAAGACACAAGATTAAAACACTTCTGCTTTTCCAGAGTCAGCGCCTTTCCATCTGAACTCCCCAAGCAACTCTCCTCTTCCCAGGCAAGCTGAGGGCGGGAGACGCTGGGGCACCAGAGGCTGGGACATGCACTGTGAGGTGACAGGATGGCCTGGATGGACAGACGGTTGTGAGATTTAGTTCCTTTAGGTAAGTGTAGATATTCCTGAGAGTGACCATCTGAAAATTATATTTGGAAATACCCAGAATGTAAGCTGGCATCTCTGTCACAGGTGGTTAGACACAGGCCCTTCCTGGCCAGGGACAAGCGCCTGATGTCCCCTCCCAGTGCTGCTGCCCAGGAGATCCCACCTGCACTCCGTGCCTCGCGAAAGCCCTCTGGCTCCGGTGAAGCTCACTGTTGTGCTGTCTTCCCCTTGGAAGGCGCAGGGTGGAGGGAGCCCTGCTCCCCTGGGGCTGCCTGGCCTGAGTCTGACGATGGGAGAGAGACGAGAACTCTTAGAATTCACAGGAAGAGGAGGCTGCCTCAAGTCCCACAGCTTTCTGTGATGGTTTCTCAAGTTTCAGCGACTTTCAGCTAAACTGTAAAAAACCGTTTAAATTCTTGACCAATATTCTTGCTAGTTTCACAGATCATTTCTTTGGCTGTCATAAGAATTGAATGCTGAGGGACCTCTGGGGTGCTCTGCATGGAAGAGAGGGTGCCATAAAAAGACCCCAAAAGGTGAATGTCTGCAGAACATCTAGCTCCTTGGAGAACATGAACATGGCACTTTCCACCCTAAGCTCCTTAAACATGGGACAGACCAAAGAGCTGAGACCCGGCACCCCAGGAAGGGCCCGTGGGGGAGGATTTTTCTCCCCACGCCTGCAGAGGAGAGAGCACACAGTACCCCAGGGCCACTCAGCCACGTTCACTGCCTGGTCGTGCCCATGCGCCCAGCACTCCAGGGCAGGAGTTTGGCGGCTCCCTGTCGCTGATGGAGCATATGCACATCTCATCTCCCCCGTGGCCTCCAGCTGCCCTAGAACAGCGACTGACAAGGTCTAGGGAGATGCACTGTAGGGGACCAGGAAACATATTCTGGGGTGGAACCAAAAGGGTGGGAAGAGGTGAAACCCAACCCCTTGAGAGTCTGGTACCTTCCGCATTGTGTGTGCTTGCACTGATCCCCAGAAACGTTATGAGCATCACACCTCGTCAGGCGAGCCCTGTGGCCAAGAGGACAGGTAGGAGTCACATGGCCGCAGAGCACTGCTGGTGTGCCAAGCCGAGCTCAGGCAAGGACACCCAACACTGCGCCCAGGCCAGTCTGGGACAGGCAGAGGGTGGATGCCAGCCACTAGAAATGCCAAGGCTCCTGAGGATGCTGCTGCTGAGGACCCACGTGGTCTGGCACCGCTGTTTCCCGGGGATAGTGAGCCAGGCAGCCAGGGGCTGCACTGTGTCCCCCAAACGCCTACATGACAGTCCTAACCCCCAGCACTCAGAATGTGGCTGGATTTGGAGATGAGCCTTTAAAGAGGTGACCAAGTTAAAAGGAGGTCACCAGGGTGGGTTTGGGTCCAACAGACTGGTGTCATAAGAAGGGGGGACATCTGGACACCAGGAGACAGTGGCATCTGCAAGCCAGGGAGAGGACTCTGCTGAGGAGCTGGCCCTGTGACACCCTGGCCTCTCTCTCCAGCACAGTGCTCTGGGGAGGAGGGTCCTTTCTAGAGCCACCTGGTCCCCAGCCTGGGTGCCTGGCCATGGCAGCCCAGCATGCTGGCCAGCAGGTTCGCCTGAACTGACTTTCATGGCTTCTTAAGGCTGCCTGTGCCCAGGGAGGTAGTCACATTCCTCCTCCCTTGGTCCTCGGAGATCACCGAGTCCACGGTGAGGGACAGTGCCCCTCGCAGTCTGAGATGCAGACCATAACCTGCAGAGACCACTTGGGTTGAAACAGTCTTATTTTGAGTCCAGCACAAACTGTAAGAGTGCACCAAGCACTGATAGTTCTTGGAGTTTTTAGAAACAGTCTCTTAGTTGTAGTTGGACACAATACCTTCATTTTATTTATCTTTATGTGGTGCTGAGGATGGAACCCAGCACCTTGCACATGCTGGGTGAGTACTCCACCACTGAGCCACAATCCCAGGTACAGTTCTTATGTTGTTTAAATGCTCCCACTTGGAGGTTTTAGATTCCCCATATTAAGAATTAACCCTTGGTCCCAAGATACTCATTTTTATGAAAATGCTGGATCACTAGCCATTTAAAGCTCCCAAGACTGAAGAGAGATGCGGAGAAGGTGGCAAGGAGCTGGTGCGGGTCAGGAAGCGCGGGAGTGCGCTCCTCTCCCCAGGCCCCCAGCCAGCCTGCAGCCCCTGGTGGGGAGACGGGGCCCATCCGGGTGCTCAGTGGTCATCAGCTCTTACACTCTTCCTTTGCCACAGATTCTCAGGGGTCTCAGCAGCACCGTCCCCCGCAGCTCTCTCTGGTCATGGCCTGTGGCTGCACTGTGGAGGAGAGGGCCCTGGAGATGAGGACTTCTGTGCCCAGTGGCCTGCCTGGGCACCTACCAAGGGGGCAAGCACCGCTGAAGATGGGTGGGGGTGGGTCCCAGGTGGGTCCCACCCCAGGCCTGCCTCAGGATCCCCTGATGGAAAGGCATCAAGAAACAGACAGAAGGGCAGGGCCTGGACAGCCCTGGGCTGCAGGCAGGACCCCTGGGAGTCACAACCCCCCTGCCTGGGGACGAGGCTCCAGTCCTGACGTCAGACACCTGGCCCTCCCTGGCCTGGGCAACGTTTTCACGCCTTAGATAAAACTGCTGGAGCCCAAAGCACCCTGCCAGGGACGCGAGCAGCCCACCTGTCGGGAAAGCTGTTCAGTCAGAAGTAAGAGCTCGGGGCTGGTGAAGTGGGCCCCAGGGAGCCCGTACCCCGTTAAAGAGAAAAAACAGCAACTCAAGACCGGAGTTTGGCACACACTTGAGCTCCCCGTTGCCAGCCCGCCAGCGAGCAGAGCCGTCTCCTGGGAGGAGGCGGCTGTGTTGTTCACCAATGCTGGCGAGGTGGCTGCTCTGGGGGATTGTTGAGCTGAGGTCCCATCTGCCCCCGAGGAGGTGACGGCAATTAAGGCGGAGAGAGGAAGTGGGTGAGCAGCAGGCGTGCACACGGGCGGGGCCTGCTGAGGTGCTTCACGGGAAACACGCTGTGCGCATGAGCTCACCACAGTGTGTCCCCAGAACTCGTAGGTTGACGTCTCCCCCTGCCCTGGACCTGTGGATCTGACCCCAACCCAATCAGGGCCTTTGCAAATGACCGAGTCACATGAGGCCGCCAGGGCAGGCCCCATCCCACAGACATCCTGTGGAAAGGGGAACCTGATGGGCTCTCGGGAAGCACCCTAAGTGCACAGAGCAGGCAGGTGGAGGTCCAGGGAGGGAGCAGGGGCCGGGAGCACCCCAAGTCAGCACCACCCTTCCTGCCCTGTGAGGAGGAAGAGCCCACCCTGTCTCCACTGCCACTCACCTCACATAGGTCGCAGGGGTCAGCGACTTGGGCTTGGCCCACTGGTAGGGGGGCTGTGGCACCGACAGGTACTGCTCACAGAAGGGGCCCTTCCGCAGGGGCTGGAAGGTGAACTCCTCGGGCGGCAGGTCGGACGTGGGCGGGGTCACACCCAGCTCCTCCCCAGTGGGCTCCGCCTTGAGTGCCACGGAGGGTACATGCTCCAGGGTGGTCTTTCGGGACTTGATGGGGACCCCCTCGCCCAGATCCAGGCTGTCAGTGGTCAGGGCGTTGATGGCCGCCACGATGGCCGAGCTGGTGTACTGGGTGGAGTTGCCAAGCCAGGTGTCCTCAGTCACGCTGACCCGGGGGGAGCCGTGTGGGGACGGCGTGGGCGAGTGGTGCGGGGAGCAGGAGGGCTGCCGGCCATTGAGGCTGTACTTGCGCTTGTTGCAGGGAGACGTGGGCCGGGAGCTGCGGGCACCCAACCAGCTTTCCTCGGTGATGCTTGTGCGGGGAGAAGTGGACGGGGAGTGTCGGGGGGAGCCCAGCAGGTGGCAGGCACCCAGGCCTCGGGGAAAGCCTTCCTCGGGGTCTGTTGTCTTAGGGGACACGCAGGGCGACTGCCACGGGGACGTCTGGGGGGACGCATACGGGTACGAGTAGTTGGACTCGTAGGACGAGGCCTCGGAGTTGCAGCTCCTGGAGGACAGGCTGCTAGCCGGGCTCAGGCAGGAGGGGTCTCTGTAGGCCTCCAGGCTGGGCAGGGTCAGGGTGGCAGTGGACGGCGACCGCTTGCAGCTGGGAAGCACGTCCTCCACCTCCACATCGTGGAAGAACTGGCTGCTGCCATGGTGCAGGCCCAGGTACGAGGTGATCTCGATCCGGGGGCTCTCCAGAGCTGGGGCCCCGTTGGGCCGGGTGTTGCCAGAAGACAGAAAGTACCCTGCGGGCCCACTGTCCACAGCCCCTCCATACCCCGAGGGGTGCCCAGCTGCAGGGACGGCTGAAATGCCAGGAGTGGCTGTCTGGAGGTCATGGCATGGGGCTGCCAAGGAGGTGTGTGCCGCGGGCAGTGGCAGGGCAGAGCTGGTGCTGGAGGGTGCGTAACCGTAGTGCTCTGGAGGAAAGAGACAAGAAGGGTGAGTGGCCGGTCTGCAGGAGCCTGGCCCCACACGCTCTGCAGCCCAGCTTCCCAGTCCCTGGAGGCCTGGACGGGTGGGTGGTACCTTGACCCCCAGGAAGTGGGCCTCTAAGGTGTGGTGGAGGCTGTGTGGACCAGGCCTCCCACCCGACTCCGTCCAAGCCTATCGGGGCAGCAGGGCGCTGTGAGCCAACTCTAGTGTCCTTGGCTCCTCCCACGAGACCCGCATCCCCAGCCATTCTACCTGAGTCCAAGCCCAGCCCCACTCCGGGGCACCCTCTCGGGCTCAGTTCTCTCCTGCACACACACCACAGCCCAGCACTGTGTGTCCTTGATCACTTTTCTCTCCCGTCCCGTCCTTGACCAGTAGGAAAGGAGTTTTGTGGGGCAGAACTTTTACCTGCCCTGGTCTCTGGTGCTCGCTGTCTTCAGAGCCTAGTGTACCTGACACACAAAGAGAAGGTGTTCGCTTTGCTTCTTGGTGAACAGATGTGTGGACGGGATACGACGGAGGGAAGGGCGGTGTGCAGGTGCATGAAGGGTGAAGGCTGCTGGGTGGATGGTTGGGGATGAATGGATGGACAGAGGGATGGATGGGCAGGTGGACAGACGGGTGAGTGAGTGCACAAGTGGGTGAATGGGGTGCATGGATAATGGATCGATAGTGGATGGGAGGGTGGGTGGGTGGGTAGATGGTGGGTCCAAGGATGGGCAGGTATGATGGACGGCAGGGGACGGAGGGCTGATGTAGAGGGGAAGGTGGAAAGAGGTATGTATTTTAGATACAGGGACCTAGACATTCAAACAGATTTAAACAGGATGATCACTGTGAAGGTACGTGATCACCAGCTCAAGGACTAGATGAAAACATGGATTCTGAAGTCCCTCTCAAAGATGTCTGAGGCTAGCTTGTGTCCTAAGAATCCATTTTTTTAAAACAAAACAAACAGACGATCCTGCTGCACAGCTAGATCTAAGAATCATTGTGTATGATTATACTTCAAAATATTTTCTAGAAATCAGCATTGTCCCCATTAGTAGTTTTAACAGGAAAGCTTTCCGGCTGGCGAGCCCTCCCACAGCACGAGCGGTCTGGAGACGAGATCCCAAGTCTGTAAGGAACAGAAGCCGTACAGGGAAACTCTCGCCCTGCCTCCTGACTCAAACGCCCGGGAGAGGCAGTGCTGTATTCAAGGCGGCTGCACTCTGGTGTCCCTGTTCAGAAACAAGCAGGGATGAGCCCCAGGAGCCAGGGGGCTCAGAGCACCCATCCAAACCAATTTTATCTTCTAACACAACGGGCCTGGCTCTCAACATGGGTGGAGTTCTGTTCCTATTCCTGCTTACTTCCCCAAACAGCCACCCACCAGCCTGTCTCTAAACCCATCTCTTATAACCCTCACCATCAGTTCTTTCCTGCGGACAGAACCGCCGCTCCCTCTTCCCAAGGTGACTTCTGGCAACTCCAGAGCCATGACAAGGAAAGGCAGCACAGCAGCCTGGAGGCGACCGGAGCTCTGCAGGCGGCCCCGAGTCAGCGCTGGGCTGGCCCTGCAGCCAGGCGGAAGGGCTGCGCCAGTCCTCGCCATGTGCCAGCCCCACTTCCCAATCGTCACGCCAACCCCTCAAGACAGGAAGCCAGAGTCTACTGTTAAAAGTTAGATTTCAGCCTCTGAAACAATCACCCGGAAAGCCACTTCCTGGAGAAGAGGTGGCATCAGCCAGCCGGTGGCACCTGGGGTCCTACAGGGCCAAGCACTGTGCAGGCCTGGGCTTAGGGCAGTAGACGGGCTGACCCCCCGACCACCAAGCACAGCCCCGGGGAAGAACCCCGTGGACGGCATGGACTATGCCGCTAGGCAAGGACGCTGGCCCAAAGGAACCAAGCTGCAGCAGGCCCAGACAGGCTCAGGTGGGAGGCTGAGGCCGGGAGGAGCAGTCCGCTTGGGCAGTAGGTGGCCCGGCTCTGTCAAAGGTCCTGCCAATGGCACCCACAGCTCTGCGGCAAGGCAGCACCCCAGGCACACACCACTGGGCTCCCTGTCCTCTCTCTCTACTGTTTTACCAAAAGATGTCAAAAGAGACAAGTCAAGGGGGGAGAAGTGTGGTTCTTTATGGTCACCAACATGTCACTCTGCTGTCGAACACAGGTGACAGACACAGAGGCAAGGTGCTCCTCAGAGCCTTCCTGACTGGTCCCACATCCCAAACTGAACTTGCACTTGGGCAGCACACTCAGCACAGAGCCCTGGGATGGACAGGGGAGTATCTCCAGGTAAGAGATTGGGCACCATCTCCTTGACCAAAGACGGACGGAGGGTTCAGGCTGTGTGCAGCACTGGCTTGAATCACCAGGCAGAGTACTGATGGTGGAAGGGTGCATGTATTTGTGAGGTAAGACTCTAGTAGGTTCCAACAAATCATTTTACCATGGTGGGCATGTCCCGGGTGGGCTCTGAGGTAAAGCGGCGCCGGCCCCTCCTCCTGGCGCAGCCCTGGGGCTCGCCCTTGGCACGGAGCTTCTACTCGCAGGCCTCCCACTGACAGGGCTTCCTCTGAAACACACCTCTCCTGGGGCTTCTCCTACTCACGGTCACCGTGCCATACCCTGCAGGCCCTTTGGGCATCTCCCAGGGTCTCCACACACAAACGAATGCCCGCCCACCTGGGAGCCTGCCCACGGGCTCCTGAGGTCCCCAAGGAAGAGCCAGGAGCCACAGGTCCCCTGTGGTCCTCTCCTCAGCATCCAGGGCCCTGGCCACCACCTGGAGCCCCATCAACTCTACAGCAGGCTGAGAGGCACCTGTCTGGCAGGTGAGAGGGATGCAGGAAGCTTCCTCCCCAGAAGTCCCAGCGCAACATCTGCCTCTAGACACACAGCCTCAGGCAGCACATCCTGGGACTGTGGAACCAGGCCCCACCCAGGAGGAAGAGGCTGTGTCGCCCGCCGTGGCAGAGGAGAGGTGCCTAGGAACTGACACCAGAACCCCAGTGACCCTGTCTGCTCAAGGCTCTCTGCTCTGAGGCCTGAGGACACTCACATTCAAGGAAGGATGGATTTTCATTTCCAGCAAATCCAACTCCAGAGGACCAGGGATTGGGAGGCAGAGGCTGGTGGGAGATGCTGAATGTGCTTTGCAGAGGCCCCTGCCAAGGCCCACAGCAGGTGGCTTTGCAGGCTGCCAGGCCCGAAGGAGGCCAGGTGTGGCCCATCAGAGCACACCTCCCAAGACAAGACCACTCACTGCCTCAGCGACAGCGGCCCTGGGTTCAGCTGTACCTGACAGGGAAGGCCATCTGGAAGACTTCTCAGAAACGCCCAGCAACGAGCAGAGCAAACCCCGGGCTACCCTCCCACACGACTCTCCACTCCAGCACCCTCCACCAACAGGACCGGCTTGGGCTGCCCAGGGTCCGGGGGATGGCAAGAGGATCTCAAAAAGGTTCCAGAGGAAATGGCAGGGCAGGGCAGGCAGAGGCATGGCCCTGGGGCTGCTCTGGCCCTCCTGGGCTGCAGGAGGAGGCGTGTCTGAGAGAAGGGCGGGCAGTGTGGGGGAAATGAGGCAGGGCCTGGCTGTGCAGCACAACCCAGACCCAGGACATCCAAAGGGAGTCTTTATTCAGACCAAAGTGCTCCGACGACACCTGGTTTAATGGGGGAAGTAAAAACATTAAGGCTTTATTAAAAAACAAGAAAGATTCGCCTCGTGTGAGTTTTCCTTAAAGAAGCCACAGGTGAAGCTCAGGTGCCCGTGCCTCTGCCGATCTGCCGTCAATCAAGGAGCCCTCAGGTGCTGGCCCTCCATGGACCAGGGAGGCCCCCTCCAGCAGAGGGCTGCCCTGCCAAGCCCACCTGCAGCTGTAGAGCTGACTGTCCCCACTGACTTCCCACCTGTCCTGTCCAAAGCGGAATTCGTTCACATGCAAGGTCAGTCTGCAGGGGATGAGAGAATTCCAGCAACTTTCTTAAAAATTCTGAACAATCTCACCAACTTCTGTCAAGCCAGACAGGACTGAAGAACTTGGCTGCCACACCCAGGAATGCGCCAGCAGCCAAAGGGGCTCTCTGGCCTGCAGCGCAGGTGACTGCAGAAGAGAGTCCTGTCCTGGGCACATTCCAACTGGCACATCCTAAGATGCATCACAAAATGTGAAGCCAGCGGGCCTCCCTCTGTGGCCACTCTGTTCTCCCACTCCTCTAAGTCACGCGGGCCACTCCTCTCGGCCGCCCTCCTGTGCACACACTGCCACACTGGGTGCTGATGCCACAAAAGTGTGCAGGCTGGGAGCAGGGAGTGCAGGACACTGTGCACTGGGCTCCTGAGCTGACCAGCTTCCCTGGTCTTGCCCACCTCAGCAAGCCGGCCTGTCTGAAGGCAGGTGCACCCTTCTGTGGCGTCAGTTCTTTCAGCACCATGAAACGCAATTGCCTCTGAGCAGCCCCAGACGTAAGCGTGTGCTGTGCTTTCCATCAGGACACCTCAGCCGAGCGAGCGGCAGCCCACTGGGCAGTCTACTGTGACCTCCAGGCACGGCCCCGAGTCAGCAGGGAAGTGCAGTCACGGAGCCCTCGCTCTGCATAGGCCAGGATGCGCAGTACATCCACGGTGCTGCACCAGGCAGGTGCTTTCTGACAAGAAACACCCTCTCAGGCCATGGCCAGGTCCCCTCCGCTCACACCGGCTCGCTCCATCACAGAGGACTTAGTTTTCATTGTAAGGAACATCCCCTTTAGCCTTTGCTGGGGTTGAACTGCAGGACACAAGGCTAGAAATAGAACTGGGAAAAGCCTGCCAGCCAGGCCCTGTCCTCCAAACGCTGGCAGACACAGCTCTCTGCACACATACGCAGTGGGGCTGGGGTCCAGGCGAAGATGGGGCAGCACACCCGGGCATCAAACAGAAGAGACGACCCCCAATCCCTGGCAACCTTGCAGGGTGAAGCGTTACTCAGCACACCATGGCACTACCTGAGGGGATGGTGTGAGAACAGGTCAGGCTGCTGGTGTGACAGACAGCAACAGGTTCTGAGGTACTGTTGTGCTGGAGAGACTTACAGGGCAGCAGTCGGGCTCACCGCAGCAGCAGGAAGCGGCCGCCAGCGTCCCAGGACAGCTCAGCACAGCCCACGTAAGGGCCTGGGTCCTGCCCGGGCCCACCCCAGCACACACCCCTCCAGCACCACTGCGTGTTGCCCAGTTGTACAAAGAATGAAAAAGCGTCCACACTGTCCCTTACTAGCTATGGTCTTCCCTGGGAAACTTGAGGTAGGACTAAAATGTCCTGCTCACACAGACAAGCCTGTCCTGGATGGAAACATCTGAGAAGGCAGCACGGCCTTGGTAGGAGAGATTGGAATGCTTTCCAGAAATGTTGACCCTCGGCAAGTCCAGGCGGGAGCCTGGGGCTCTCCTGAGCGCAAGACTTTCTTCCAGGTCTCCTGCCACAGTGGCTGGCCCTTCGACGTCTTCCTGAGGGAATGAAAACCATCCCATTGTTGAAACTGGACTTGAGAACAGAAACCTCTTCCAGATCCTGACTCTGCACTGTCCCCTTCCCTCACAGGATCCTCTGAAGGCCACCAGCGGAGCTTGAGGCAGACAGGCAGAACTGCCCATGTAGAGGTCCCGGCTCCTGCCAGGCCCAGGCTGTGGCCAGTTTCCTCCCAAGTCACCAGGGCGACGGTGCTGGCAGTGTTTAGGCCAAAATAACTTAGAAAACAGGAGCCCTCGGGCGGGAAGCTCAGGCCGCCTCCCAGCTGACAGGCACAGCCTATTTCCTGAGCCCCAGAGGGGAGCCCAGGCCCTGCCTTCTCCCCAGGGGGGACCTGCGGCCTAGCAGGCTGGGTGGAGAAAGGAAGACGCAGGTGCTGGGAATGAACATCACTCCTGTCCTGCCCAGGACAGGATTTTAAAGACCCTCTTTTCATTCTCCCGTGAACGTCTAACACTTGCAGTGCTGAGCACGCTGGAAATGCACAACCACAAAACCAGGTCCTTCCCTCCAAAGAGACTCCATGAGGCCCAAGACTGTGGGTGTAGAGGTGTGAGGGGAAAGGAGGGGAAGGGCAGTAGCATTTGCCCAGGAGTGTGCTCAGGGCTGCCCACTATTTTTTTTTTTTTTTTGACAAAGTGAATCTTTGGAATCAGTGTAACCTGCAAAACTCAGAGCTACTTTTTTTTGCAATTGATCATAGGATTGTGCGTTCTTTATTTATATCCAGGCTCAGAAACAACGTGGAGCACTTTCTCCCACTTGGTCTGGGAAGGACAGGACTATGGCTGTAATGTGATGACTTGTCATAACTTGTGGTGTATAACGCATACTGCCTAAGTGTAGAATGGTTTCCAGCAACTTATCTCTGACACTGTGAAAAGGGGAAGGCCTCCCTGCCCAGAGCTCTCTCCAGGGCCTGAACCCCCCCTCCCCATTATGTGCAGGGCCCTCACAGAAGTGACCCATGGCACTGAGACCCACTTAAGATCCGCCTGGGCTGGGCCTGGGTCCTGTGCTGCACAGCCCTGGAGGTCTGCAGGGTCACCACAGGCACCTCCTGCCAGGCCGCAGCTGCTGTGCTCCTCCCTGAGCCGCCTTGGGCCACAGCTTCCTTCACTACGCACACAGCCCATCCTGTGGGCGAGGCCCTGGCTCCTGGTCCCTGCTCCTCTGGCTGGGCTTCCAGTCAGAAGCTGCTGGGCAAACCAGCAAGGGGAGGCAGTGGGGCCTCGCCCCAACCCTGCTGGCCACCCCACCCAGAAGACACAGGCCTGGGAGGCCACGGAAGACAGCCAGGGCCCCAGCAGCGTCTCCTCTGGACCAACTCTGACATGGGAAGAAGAGGTCTGAAGTGGGGTCCACACTTCTGTGCAGCCAGTCTTAAGTGCAAATGAAATGAACACTGAGGTAGAGAGCACCTTTGATGGGACCACCAATTCAAGAATGAGAGCTGCAGGAGGAAGGAAGGGTGGGGATGCTCACTGCCACCCACAGCCAAATCTCAGTCTGGAAAGCTCAAAGGGGCCGGCCCACGTCTCCACCTCCTGCCCCAACTCTCCTCCCCAAAGCTGTCTCTTTCCCCCATCCACACCTGTCTTGGTTCCTACTGACCCCAGAGCCCTGGAGCCTTCAGCAACAGACACAGATGAAAGGAACCTAGGAGGGAAGATAGTGGGGAGGGTCAGGAAGCGCAGCAGTTGGCAGCCTGGTAGGACATTTACTTTCAAAGATGAACCAGAAGCAAAATAAGCCCATCCCCCAAATCCAAAGGCTGAATGTTTTCTCTAATATTCGAATGCCGATTCACTATCAGGCTCACAATAAGGCAAGGCTGCTAAGGGAAGAAGAGAGGTACTTTGGACTAGGCAGAGGGGAGTGAAGGGGGGAGAGGCAACCTGGCGTAGGAAGGACAGAAGAATGAATCCAACATTATTACTCTATGTGCACATATGAATGCACGACCAGCCTGTTTCCACCTCTCGTACAACCAGAAGAGAAGTTATACTCCATTTATGTGCGATGCGTCAAAAAGCATTCTACTGTCATGTATAACTAAGAACAAATAAAAAATTTTAAAAAGATAAACAAGATACTCAGATTTTTAAAAGCAGGTGGTGAATGCTCTGGAAAATCTTATACATCACCAAAGAGATGGACGAACTTTCCTCCCCAAGGGTCCTATTTGTTCCATCACATTTCTGCAACTGGGCTGGGACAGGGACAGGATAAGGGGGAGACCCACCCAGTTGTTGAATTGGGAAAAGAAGACAGGTGGAGCGCCGTCCAAGTGCTGGGCCAGGGCCCTGGGCGCGCTGCTCTCGCCAGTCTGCCCTGCGACAGGCTGTCATTATTCGCACTCTTGATGTTATTCAAGAATGTCAGCGTGGGGGAGGGGCCATAGGTCTTTTGTTAACTGGAACCTTGATTTTTGACAGAGAACAGAAAATGAAAGGAAGCAAAGGCTCTCGTTAGTGGCAGCGCTGGCGTGAGAGGGGAACCAAAGCCGGGAGCCTTCCTGGAGGGAGCGCAGCGGGGGGCTCCGGGCCTGGCTCCCGGCTCGGCCTCTGCCCAGGCCCCGGCTTCCTGCTGCCCTCTGGCAGCGCCGCTGACCATCTGTCCCGGGACGGCCAGGTCCAAGTCCCTCGCCTCGGACATTCGCGTCCCCGGGGAAGGGCCGGTGGGAAGGGCCTCGGCGAACTCTCGGGTGCCCGCCGCCGTCCACGCCCGCGAGGGCCCGGGGCTCAGGTAGCCACCTGCCCACAGGTGGCCGGGCGCGGGGAGCGCGGGGAGCGCGGGGAGGGCGGCCCGGGTCCCCAGGGCCGGGCGAGGACGGCGTCTCCCACCCGGCCCCGCCGCCCACCCACCTGTGGCGGCCTCGCCGCCCTGGTCGAACTCGAAGAGGAACTCGAAGTCGAACTCTGGGTCGTGCTCCAGCCGCGTCATGTCGGGGTCGCGCGGCGGCCGGTGAGCCCGGCGCTCGCAGCGCGTCCTCGGCGTGACGCGCCCCCGCCCTCCCGCCGGCCTGTCCCCTCCCTTGTCCCCTCCCCGCCCGGTCCCGCCCCGGTCCCCCCGGGTGTTTCCGGGTTTACATAAACAAGCCGCCCGCGGCCGCCGGCTTCCGAGTTTTAAATAAACTCCGCGCGCGAGTCCGGGCGCGGCCCCCGCAGGCCCGGAGTCCCCGACCGAGTGCGGGGACGTGCCGGGCTGGAGCTTCGACGGGGACCGCCCTCCCCGCAGCAGTCCCTCTGCTCGGCGTGGAACGCAGTGTCCAGCGGGAGGAGGCGCGGCAGGTCTGGCTGGTCCCCTCCACGAGGACCGAGACCAGTCTGCTGGATTGGTCCAAAAGTTTAGAAAGAAACAAACTTTCAGGCCGCGAGCCTCTCGGGCCCACGGACTTCCTCTCGGTGGCTGCCCCCGTCTGTGGACCCTGGGCCTTAAGCCCCGGCGGGGGGGGGGGGCTTAAGGGGGGGCCTCCCGGAGCACTTCCCCAACCTGCCGCCGACTCTGCCACTTCAAGCAGGAAATTCCGGGAATAGCATTTTCCAGGCCCCGTTGCTGCAGAAAGTGCCGGGAAGACAGGAGGCATTTTGTGGGATCCCCGGTGCTGGCCTTTGGGATACCTCCCGCAGCACAGGTGCGTGCTGTTCCCGGGCGCCCTCCCTCAGTCCTGCCTGGTTCGTAGCACCCGCCCCTTCCCGCAGACGGCCTCCTAGTCCCCTGGCCCCTTCTGCACTGCACACTCAGGAGTCCCCAGGACTCCCGGTCATTCACGGGCGATTTCCTCGCCCTCTCAGCTGAGCTGATGTTCACCGGGCGCGCCGGCGTGGCTCGGGTACACTCCGTCAGTAGGAAAGGCTGGGCTGGGAGCCGGTCCGTCCTCTTCCTGTCTCTTCCAGCTTTTTGTTCTGACTTTCCCCACCTCTTGGCACCACCTAAAACCAACATCTGGAATACCAGCAAAATGGTGGCCAGGCTGGAGTGGGAGGCTGAGCATCACCAGATGGGAGGGAGCCAGGAAGGAAAGGGAGGGAGGTCAGCACCACCCTGCCACTGCTAGTCCCCAGAGTCCTCCTCCTGCCCTGGGCCCTGGGGAGGGCTTTTTCCAGAGGCCGTCAACCTGGGCCTCACGTGTGCGGCTGCCTCTCTCCCAGGACACTTTCCCAATGGCTGGTTTTCTCTGTGATAAACTGTGGTTCGGCTTGGCCTGATTTAGTTTCTAATAATAGTTCTCACTTTGAGATG
The DNA here is from genome assembly GCF_021218885.2 of Marmota monax. Taxonomy (NCBI): domain Eukaryota; kingdom Metazoa; phylum Chordata; class Mammalia; order Rodentia; family Sciuridae; genus Marmota; species Marmota monax. The sequence continues at coordinate 10,715,463 of NW_026692826.1, read as the reverse complement.
CATGTTGGAGGGTTGTTTTGTTTTAGTTTGCTTTTCTGCTGACCTTTGAGTAAATGGAAGTTCTGTTTTCTGTAGAGAAGCATCAACATTTCATTTTCTCTTTCCATTTTTATTTATTTATTTTACTTCAACTACCTTTTCACCACTACCAAAAGTTACACACAAATATCAGGCCTACTCATGTTTAGACTAAAGGGTTTTGCTAAACTGTTGCTGAGAACAAGCTCACACACGTGCACATGTGCCCCAGATCCCAGGCCCTGTTGGGAAGTCACAGGGTTCTTCCCAGAGACTAGACTGGTTCCCTCCTCATTCAAGTCCCCAACTCAGGCCATCAGACTGGGCAGCTGGGTATTAAACCAGCCCCTGCTGTGGAGCGCTGGTTCTGCATCCCCATTCTCCAGTTCAGCAAACACTCAGGTCTCCACTGAAGTGTTTAGCTTGGAGCCTCCTCCACAGGCTGCAGGGACGTTAACGGGATGCAGCTCTCCAGTGCTGGGTGTGATAAGGCAGGGTGCAAGCTCTGCGGCACTTTCTAATGTGGACTAGGAAACAATGCCATGAAGCTGAGTGGCGGAGAACAGGGAAAGCTTTGTTTGGCTCTGGAGAGCGTGTGGAGGGAGCATCCTCTGACTGGGTGGCCACCTACAGGCCTACATTTCTTGGCATTCTTCAGGGGAGAATAGCATAGGGCCTTCAAAAACACCAGTGCCTAATGAGCTTCCACCAGATGCTCATTAAAATGGGGACATCCTGGTAATCACCCAGGCCCTGAAGAGGGCAGCTGATGCCTTGGTCACACCCACTCAGGAAGGGCAGGAGCCAGTTTCCCTGCAGGCCTCAGCTGCAGCAGGCAGACACTGTCCCGTGCCCAGCCACCTTCCCTTCCGTATTTGGCTGGTCCCTACACAAGATTGGGTCCCACTTTCTGGATAGCCCAATTTTGTAGTCCCTATACACATCCCATAACTGTGTAATCAATGGCATCACTGCCCCTAGTCCACTGCCTTTTAGCAGAGCATTTTCAAACTTATTTTCCTAAGCAAAATGTGAAAAATAACCACTATCCCCCACAAAAGTGTTTTCCTCTTGTAAGTGGAAAAAAACCTTTTTACTATGGAATGAAACACTGACTCTTCAAAGAAATCTAAACTTAGAAAGATCTCTCTTTTTTTTTTTTTAAGCAGTGACAAATATGTGCAGAAGTAAGTGTCCAGGGGCTCAAAATTCAAACCCCACACTTCATAGCAAGAGCTCATTGTGTAAGCATTAAAACACTGCCTGATAGTTCAACATTCAAGCTAGAAATGAAATTTTAAGAAACATAAGCAGTGTCTTATCCAATTTCACAAGATGCTTCCTACTTGGGACATCAGGGCACTGGAAATAATGATCCTCTTGTGTTGAATGTAAGTTCTTGAGCTCATCTTTGGTTAAGATAAGCAAGGTCTCCAAAGCTGGAAGTCTATGGGAGCTGCAGTTCCAGTGTGAGGGCCTGAAACATTTATTAGAACCATGCAGGAAACTAGCATTTCCTTTCAGGTGCTCGACAGGACGTCTGCCCTTAAAAAACGTGAGAATGCACCAGCATCGGCAGGTTTGCCAGCTTTCTTCCAATGATTTTAAGTAACATACTAAAGAGCTGATAAGAAATTTGGAGAGGTGTTTCCCAGTTTCCATGTTATGGGGCCATCCTAATCCCTCCTAGCAGCCAATCATCCCTCTCCAGGTTGTTTTTAAAAACACCTGCAGGAGCCCACCGGGGGATTTTGTTATTGTGATGGTTCTTTCAAGGGGACAAGGGGCTTGAAGGTAAACCAGGGGGCCCCACAGGAGAGTCTGGAGCCCTATCATCTGCACTGGCCATCTACAGGTCAGGTCCGGCACTGAGGCACCTTTACCAGGAAGCAGCAGCTTGAACCCTGTCGGCCCCTTTTCAACCTTTCCCAAAGCTTTTTCTAGTCCAAATTATCTTGTCTAAACGATGCAGAATGGCTTGAGTTAGAGCTGGACATTTGACCACAACCCTGACCACGCCTTGGCCACCTAGGGCCAGTTGACCCAGCAGGGCGTTCAGGAAGAGGTGCCTACGAGCCTGGGCGGAAAAGGCGCAGAACCCCAAACCTCATGTTGTGGGGGCTCCTCTTCACCTCCAAAGGCGGCCTTGCCGCCCTCGAGAATAAACCGGGCCATCCCTCATCGCCACAGAAACCTCACTCATCACAAAGTGTCCTTTGTGGTTCTGACAGCCCTACCTCGCCTGGTCCCCAAATCGCTCGCATCTGAACTGTTTCCACAGCCCGGATCGTGGCGAGGCTGGCCCAGCCACCGCCAAGTTCGCATTCTCCACGCTAGAAAAGAGGAGACACCTATTGGCAAGAAAGCGAGCTGGAAATCAGGGCTGCGCCGGGGAAACACCAGGGGGACACCCTTCCCAATCTGTGCGGCTCCGGCCGCCCGCGCCTTCCCTGGGCGCTCAGATTCCGCTTGAGCGCAGGGTCCCGAGTGGATCCACCGTGAGGTTCGGCGGCTAGTGGTGGGCAGGGGGCTCAGAGAGGGCGCGGGCTTACCTTCCTCCGCCGCCTTCATGGTACTGACGGCGGGCAACACGGGCCCCAAAGTTTCTCCGCTCCCGCAGAATGCGGCCGGAGGGCCGAGTGGAAACTTGGAAGGGACAGGGAAGCTGGTACTTGGCATCCACGCGGCGGCGGCGGCGGCGAGCGGCGGGAGGAGGAGCGGGAGCCGGCGGCGAGCACCGGGGCCGGGCTCTGGGAGTCGGACCTCTCCCCTGCGGACACGCGCTGGGCCCGCTCAGCGCCGCGCGCCGCGGAGAGCTGTCATGGGGGGTGTGCGCGGGTGGCAGACCCGGGTTGGAGGTGTGCACCTCGCGCCGGAGCTCGAGCCGGGTCGCTGGGATCCCGCGCGGCGACTCCGCCGCTGAGTCCGGAGCCTCCAAGTCTCGCTCTGACGCAGGGCCGCGCTCTGCCTCCTGCCTTTTTAAAGCTGGAAAACACCTCCCCCGCCTCCCCGCCGGCCCAGCCGCTCCCGCGCCCCCTCCCTGCCGTGACATCACGCCCCTGCCCGCCCGAGCCGGCGCGGGGCCCGGGGGACTAGTCTCCGAGCGCCGCCCTCCCAGCCGCTGCGCCGGGCCGGAGGGGCGCCTGGGGGTGGGCAGAAGTGCCCGGAGGCCGGCGGGGGCGCACTGGGAGCTAGGAGCTCGCTCACCAGCGGGCAACAGGGACACAGGAGCTATCCTGGGTGCCCGAAGGCCAGCAGAACAGCAGGGAGTGGGTCGGGGAACCCGGGGGGAAAGCAGAGGCGCCCAAGACGTGGGGATTGGGACAAAAAGGGCGGGCAGGGGCGCTCTAATAGGAAATTGGTTCAAGGCGCGCATGAGGGACAAGGGGGCTGGTGGAGACGAAATGGGAGAGAAGGGGCGCAGGAAGGGGAGACGGATGAACAGGCAAGACCTGGGTCCACGCGGTACCCCGGGAGAAAAACACTCTGCTTAATGAGGGGCTGGGGGGCGTAGGAGGCGGGGGAGGGGTGCAGAGAAAGCCCTGCATGCTGAAGTCATTATGTAAAATCGCAGGCTTCCCCTGCTGTGGAAATTTGGAAAAGCGCTTCCACTGGCAGGCCCGAGAAAGGAAATTCCCATCCCGTTAAATTACTAACAGATTGTTGGCCGTCCCGGGAAGTCCAGATACCGTCCTCCTTATTCTGTAAATATCTGTGCGACCCAGATCGCCTGTTGCATGAGCTGAGGAAGGGGATGTCTAGGAGAGCGCGCAAACCTGCGCAGACCCTTCTCTGGACCCTGGAGAGTTCCGCGCTGCCCCTGTGGGGGGAGGGTTAAAGACGTTTTGTAGGCGCAACTGTGGGATCTCGGATCCGCGGTGGAGCGGGGAGGGCTGGTGCGGGCAGCCTCTGAGGATCCGTCCCGTGTCACTGTGAACTTTTCTCTTTCAAAGCTCCCCGCACCCCCTAGGGCGCCCCTCAACTGCCAAAACCGGACCGTATTTTCTTGTTGGCTTTGGACGGAAAGGATTGGGAATGCTGGGGTGGGGGTGTGGAGAACGGTAAGAGAAATCGTGAATCTATTCACACTTTATGTAGTTTAAAAGAAGCCCCAAAGCAAAAAGCGTGTTCTCGGTGGGTGCCAAGAAGATGCGGGGCTCCTGGGCATATTACTGTGCCAGTGGGTACCCCGAAGGATCCCAGGACTCCGGGAAATGGGGGCGGGGAGGAGGACTTGGGTCAACCTTTGATCTAGCCAGTGAGTGGCGCTGGCCAAGAGGATTCGACGTTAAACTTTGGGAAGGTGCAAGAACTCCACCCCTACCGTCTTCGGGATCCTTCCAGCGGCTTCCACCAACAAGAACTAAAGTCCCTTTTTCCCCGCCAAACAGAGAGGTGCCCAGAGGGATCGGAGGAATAGGGACAGCCTTGCCACTGCCAGTGCCAGTGCCCCTCGAGTGTGGCCACCTGCGAGCCCGTTTCCAGGGGGAAACCGGGGCTGGCACTCGCCTGGGTGTCCTGGATACCCAGAGCAGAGGGGCCTGCAGGGGTGGGGGTGGGGCAAGAGTATACTGAGCGGGAGCGAGGACACCGGGGGACCCCGCGAGCAGGTCGGTGGTAGGTGACCCAGCTGGGATGAAGCAGGGGAGGGAGAGCACGCGAAGATCTGTGTGTCGGGGAGTAACCGCGCGAGGACGGCGAAGCCTGGGGTGCTTCAAGACAGAAAGAGGCCGCCGCTAGAGGGGGCCAGGGCTGCGCTACCCGCGGCCTGTCGTTAAAAAAAAAAAAAATCCTTCGATAAATCCCGGTATCCCCAGACCGGGAAGCCAGAATTTTTCCCGGAGAGTTCCTGTTCTTGCCCTCGTCTGCCCCCCAGCGCCTCGCGGGGACAAAAGCACGGTCGTCCGTGGCGCGGCGGGAGGGCAGAGTCAGTCCGGGCGCGTCCTTGAAGGCGTCCGCGAGGCCGGGGAGGCCTGGCAAGTCGTGACTGCGCCCCCCGCCCCCCGCACCCCCACCCGCGCGGCGGCGCTCGGCCGGGGCCGTGCTCTCCCTCCGCCCTCCCTCTCCTCCTCCTCTTCTTCCTCCCTCCCGCGCCCCGTCTTCCTCTTCCTTCCCTCTTCCTCCTCCTCTTCCTCTCGCCTCCCCGGCACCTCCCCCAGTGAGAGGCTCTCGCCGTCTAGCGCAGCTCTTTCCTGTCTCTCAATGCCCTCCTTATCCCCGCGGTGACGGAATCCCGGGCCTGTTTCCCTCTGTTTAATGCCGTTGCCGGGACCACGGTGGCGGCGCGCCAGGGCGCTGGAGTTCCGAGGGGCGGCGCGCGGAGCGCGGCCAGCTCTCTGCTGTGCGCTGGCCCTGCGGCCACCACCGACACCGGCCTGGGTCCTGCGCTCCCGGCGCGGCCCTTCCGCCTCCTTTCCTCTTCCTCCGGCCTCCTCTCGGGGGTTTGTTTATAGCTGCTACTAGGAGAGACGTTACACGGATTTTATTTTAAGAATTGGTGATGACTAACAAAGTTAAAAGAAGCTTAGGACAGAAAACAAGACTATTTTTAGGTTACTGTTGTTTCTGTGGATTATTGGGGAGAATCACCCCTAGACACTTACCAGTTTGGAAATCTTTGGAAGCCAGATCCTTTCCCCTGGAGCGCACTTGGATCTGCCTCCACCGGCCCAACGTTTTCTAGAGACTCGCCGCTGCTCGGGTTCCTAAACCCGCGGGGGAAAGGCTGCAGTTACCGGACCCCATCCGCGTGGGGGCGTTGCCAGCCCAGGCCTGGGGATCTGAGCCCGGCCCGGCCGCGCCACCGCGGCCCTACAGAGCTGGCGCTCCTGCCCTGGGAGTTGCTGGGGACCCTGCAGCCGCCGGGGCCTCCACGCAGGGCTTGGCGGATGGGTGCGCAGGGCCAGCGGCTCCTTGCCCCTTTACTGAACCGCGGATCCACAGGCTGGTGAAGGTCACATGGAGCTTTACTGTATCTTGTCTCTCGGAGCGACATTCTGAGCCACAGGGTCTCTTTAAAATTCCACCCCAATGCCCTTGGAGCCTCTGGCTGGAGTTCTAAGATAGATAGCAAGGGTGGGTTCACTTCTTTTCTTCCTGATAGCACCAGAGGCCTAAAGTCTGTCATGTCCAGAAGTCAACGTGGAACATGGGCTATTAGCCAGAACCTGGAGTAGAATGAAATATCAAACCAAATTCTTAGGAAGTTTTTTTTTTTTTTTTTCTTTTAATGCTGCTGAAGTCTGAATCCAGGGCCTGCTGCAGGCTAACTTCTGTATCGTTGAGCCACACCTCAGGCGGCTTACTTTTAAGTAAACTGCTGACATTTTAAAAAGCCAATGCAAGTCTTACAGCTGTGGTTGAGCTGAGAAAGAAGGGCCCCTTTGGTGATCCACCTGTGTCAGCACCTTCAGATAATAGGGTGTTCTCACTGAGCCATAAATTTGGGATTCAGAGATCCTTCACTCTGCTTCAACTTGGGGAACATCTCTTCAATTGTCCTTCTTCCTGGATTGGTGCTGAAGCCTTCTTCATTAGTCTCTGCCTATGTCAGCCCACTACTCATGTCATGTACTGTCCCCGGGTCTGCTGTGGTTGGACCTTGAATGTCTTCAGAGGCAGTCTGTTGGAGGTGTGGCCCCAGCCGATAGTACTATTGGGAAATGGGGAAACATTTGGAGGTGGGCCTAGAGGGAGATTTTAGGTCACCGGGGGTGGGTCCTTGGAGAGAATGGGGACCCAAACCCTCCTCCTCTGCGTCCCAGACAGCATGAGAGGAGCAGCTCTGCGTGCATACCCACCATGACATGCTTCATCACCAGAGGCTCAGAAGCAGCAGAGCCCGGGCCATGGACTGAAGTCTCTGATACCACGGGAACATGTGATTTAACTTGATGTGCATCAGGTATTTTGTCTCGGTGATGGACAGATGGCTAACAGAAGGTCTGACATCTCCTGCAGCAGTCAGTGAATCCATTCCCCCCCCCCCCCCGCTCTGGCTTTTGTCCAGGACCTCAGGATCAAGACGGAGCTGCTCAGCTTGGCACCTGATGTCCTTCACCCTCCACATGCATGGCCGGCCCGGAGTGGTGTGCAGCACCTCTTCACCATGCTCCTGGTTACCCTGCCCACCCCTTACCCCTCCACAGAGTCCACAGCTGGCACTTGCTAGACACACCCTGGCTTTCCTGCAGCCGTCTCCCCAGGTCCTCACCACCTCTTCCACAAGCCTTTGTGTGCCTTCCCCTTGCCTTTGTGCTGGTCAAGAGCCTTTCCCTCAGACAACTGGCACCTGTTTGTAGCCTAGCATGAGGCCCGTCCTGAAGAGTGTCTTGTGCCCCTGAGTAAGGTGTGCCTTTGGCTTTGCTGGGTGGGAGCTCTAGGGTGTCTGCTATGAACCTCGCCAGTTTATTCTGCTGCTCAAGAAATAACTTATAAAGATAAAAGGTTTATTTTGGCTTACAGTCTTGGAGGCTCTTGTTCATGATCAAGCAGCCCAATTGCTTTGAGGCTGTGACAAGGCAGTACTTCATGGCAGGAGCCTGTGGTGGAGTGAGTTGCTCACCTTGGCAGTGAAGCAAAAGAAAAAGAGAGAGAGCCTAGGGCCCCACTATTCCCTCCAAGGGCACAGCCTCAATGACCTAAAGACCCCTCAACTCTCAAAGGCTCCACTACCTCCCATAGAATCACCGTAGGGCAAAGCCTTCCACTCCAGGGCTTTTAGGGGACATTCGGCTCCATAGCATTCTCTAGTGATGCCTCTGTTTCCATCTGTGTGACATGAGTGTCGCACCCCAGCTCCTCTGCTGGCACTGTTTGCAGGGCATGTCTTTCCCAGCCTCTCAGTGTGCCTAACGTGTGCCCGGAGGCAGCATGAAGCTGCATGTTCTAACCCAGTCTCACAGCTGCTGGCCTGGCCTGGATCTCACGTTGACTGCCATTGTTGTACAGCTGGATTCTCTTTTTGTTTCCTAGTGTCTTCACATCTTTCCCCTCCAGTCCTCCTTATTGCTTTCTTTGCATTAAGTGAATGTTTCATAATGTAGCTTTTTATTTATTTTTTCCATATGTTTTCACCATCTCTTCAGTGGTTGCTCTTGTGTTGACCATATGTACTTAGCTCTACAATCAGCCTTAGATTCATTTGCACTAGCTCAGTTCCAGTGACGTAAAGGAACAGTATTTCTATGGGGCTCTACTTCCTTGTCCCCCTTACAGAGCTCTGTTCCTCAGCATCATGAGCACAGTGTCACCAGCCCAACAATGCCTGCGGCCATTATCATTTCACCGTCTGCAGCAGTCCCCTTTGTCCAGGTGCTGTGTGTGCCTCCCACCTCCCTGGTGGTTTTATTGGAAAATGTATTACACATCTACTAGGTTTTTGTAAGTGACAGGCCCACACTACGTTCTATACACAGGGTGTGTCTAGCAAGTGCTTTTTAAGTGAGTTTTGAGGAGAAAAGAGAAAATATGCACTTAAGCCATTTTACAAAATCACACAATTGCCTTTAGTGGCCCTGCTTCCTGTGGTTCAGATCACCAAACAGGCTTTCCTGGCCTAGCCTCTAGAACTTCTTGGATTTTTTGCAAGGTGGGTCTGCTAGCAACAGATTCTCAGTTTTTGTTTCTCTGGATACTCTTTACTTCACCTTAGCTTCAGGAAGAAAGCTCGAGGGTAGGATTCTTGGTGCACATATTTTTTTCTTGGAGCACTTTGGTATGTTATCTCCGTGGCTTCTAACCTCAGTAGTTTCTGCTTAGAAGTCAGATGTTAGCCTTATTTGCGTTCTCTTGGGAGCGACAAGCCATTTTCTCTTCTCTGCTTTTGAGACTTTTCTCCTTGTCCTTGACCTTCAGCGTTTTTACTATGTGTTGGTTGTGGGTCTGAGTTTACCTGGGGATCACCGAGCTTCCTAGACAGGTAGGTTGTTTTTCAACGTGTTTGTGTCATTTTCAGCCATTGCTGCCTCCAGCATTTTTTCTCCTTCTCTACTCTCTTTCTGTCTGGTGCGGTCACGATGGGCAGGCAGGCAGGCCCGGGAGCACACCTCACTTCTCCGAGGTGCTCTTGGATTTTCGTGATCTCTGGAGACATGCTTCAGGTTGACTCCCTCTTCCTCCGTGGCCGACTCCTCCCGGAAAGGCCCTCGCTGACTTATAACCCTTCCCTCCTTTCAACTCCAGGTCCACTTGGTTCTTTTGTGTGTTTTCATCTCTTTCCTGATGGTCTTTAGTGTGATACCATCATCACACTTTTTTACTTGTCAGTGAGGCCTCGCTTTAGAGCTGCATGGGTTTTCTGTGGATGGTTTAAGTCTTTTCTTATAAATCCAACATCTGGTCACTCTCGCTGGCATTTCTGCTGTGTTTAAACTGATGCTTCAGTCGGGCTGACAGCCCTACACCCCTGAGCACTGTGGGAGCAGCTTCCTGAGACCCTCTCGGCTTGCCTTCCCTGACCTGGAGACGTTGCCTCCTGAGCTGGGCCAGCCATCAGGCCATCTTCTCAGTGCCCCACACCCTCGGCCCACGCTGCTTTGTGGTGGAGACTGGGAGACCAGAGCAGAGGGACAGGAGGGGCCCCTCATGGGGAGCTGTGCAGGGGACCGTTGTGTCTGCCCATGGCTGACCAAGGGAGCGGAGTCTGCACTCACTGGGCTGGGACATGGATGTGGCGCTCAGTAGCAGTGTCTTTGTTTACCGTTTGCATTTGGGTCCATTTCCAGAGACTATGGGAGCTTGTGTTTTTAAGCGACTCCACCAGTTCCCATCAGTTCTCCTTCATGGGCTGGTCCCCTGCAGCTGTGTTGGATTCAGTCTCCTACACCAACAGGCACCAGGGACCGCCCTCCCCCCAGGCTGCTGTGAGGCTGTGCGGTGTGGTGCTCACCGACAGCTGCCTCAGAGCCAAGCCGTGTGTGGAACCACGTCCTCTGGAAACACACTGAGGGCCTGGCCGCGTCACCTGCGACATGGCCTTGTCTGCAAGTAGGGTCTTGCAGGTGTGGTAGTTAAGGGAGGTCACTGGGTCCCCCAAATGACAGGTGTCCTTATAAGGGGAGAGGCAGGGGCACAAAGGCGATGCCCTGTGCGGACAGAGGCACCCTGGAGCTATGTCCTGTCGGGCAAGGGCCACCAAGAGAGCCAAGAGCTGGACAGGCAGGAAGACACTCCTCTACAGGACCCTCAGGGCGAGTGGCCCTGCTGGCCCCTGGTTTTGAACTCCTGACCTCCAGATCTATAAGATGGTGACTTTCTTTTGGCTTAAGCCACCCAGTGTGGAATTCCCACACATGGACTGGCTTCATTCCCTTCCCAGTTACCATGCACTACAGCATGGACGTGGTCTGAGCATCCCCCACAGGTACTTGAGGGAGGAACTGCGTCCTCCACCTGGTGCATAGGTGGCCGTTGGGAGGGCTGGGATGGGATGAGGCCCTCAGCCCAGGCTCTGGTGGCTCTGTGAGCAGAGGATCAGTCTCAGCCTTGTGATGCCCTATGCCAACTTGGGCCTCTGAACAGCAAGAAGGCACTAGATGAGGCCCCTCCACCTTGAACCTCCAGAACCATGAGCAAAACAAACTTCTTTCCTTTTTAAAGTTAGCTTTCCTCAGGTATTTCATGACAGTTATGAAAAATAGATCACTACTCCATGACGCAACCCAGGGTACTCTGTCCTTTCCTACATGCCTTCCTCATGGGGCCTGGACACATCCTACTTAGTGCTCCTTCAGAGTTCCAGCTACAAGGACCACAGGGGACATGCCCTTCTGTGTCAGACCCCTGTATGGACACAAATCCAGGTCACTCCTTCTCGGCACAGCAGCACATTGTCAGAGATGACCTTTGCTCAAGGACCCCTGTTTGCCTGGCTCAAACTCCAAATGGAGTCACAGGACTGCCCCAGTGCCTACTGCAGCCTGGGGTGGTGGCCGACTGAGACCAGGCACTCGGGCCTGGTGTTTTCCTGAAGCTCCTGCCCAGGAGGTCTTGGGGACAGGACCTGAGGCTCCCGGGCCTGTCCTAGAGAAGCTCTCTGATGTGGAGGCTGAGAAAGAGAGCAGCACCAGGGCAGAACCCAGCAAGGCTGGGAGGCGCCTCTGAGCCATTCACCTGCTGTAGAACGAACTCCCCCTAAGGGTGGGGAGAGGGCAGCTCTACAGGCCCAAGGAGTGAGCGGCTCTCTGACCAGTTATGAAGAGAAAGGTGGGCAGAAAGACAGACCTCGGGTCCAGTTGTGTTCCCCTGGGCCCCATGACATGCAGAGCAGGAAAAGGTCCTATTTTACTTTGATTTCTCACAGAAAACACAGATAGGCTAAGCTGACACTCTTGGGGCATGCATGGGCTGGCTAATGGGGTTACGACAGAGAGCTTCCACACCAGGGTGCAAACGGAGCCGTCTGAGACCCAGCCCCCAGGCCCTGCGGCCCTGCCGTCCCAGCCACAGAGCTCTGCCCTTGTGCCCAGGTTTACTTAGGACTTAGGAATCCACACAAAGGCCAAGGCCAAAGACCTCTGCTCTTGGGGACAGCCTCGTCTTCTCTGCACAGTGCTGCCCAAACAAGAACTGGCAGTTACCAAACACCATCTATAATGTGCCTGGAGCACTGGGCTCCCGGGTCACTTCCTGGCCTGCAGGATGCTCCTTACAACAGCCCAGCAGGATTTCAGACATGTCCCAGTTTTCCATAACCAAAATAATAGAAGGAGTAGCAAAGAGTTTTCTGATGGCAACATTGTAACTTACTTTAAAACACTGTTTACCTAAGTCTCTTAATTAAGCAACAACCCAAAGTAAGCCATTTCTGCCCCCAGCCTTAGGTAATGAGGCTGTTCTTTCCATTTGTTTTTCCTTTCTGATGCCAAACGACTTCATTTTTCATGCGTGCCATGGGATTTTCTCTGCTGGAGAGCCATGTGCCATTCGTGGGGCACTGGCTGCCCCAGGAGCACCCCCAGCCTGGCGAGACACGGCAGAATCTGTCCTGGTGAAGGGCCCAGCCACAACTTGGGTTTGCCCAACTTCCCAAACTATTTTTAAAGTGTTTTGGTTCAATAAAGCTCTAAGCAAGTTTTGCCAGGCACTTTTTCCATTAATTTTTAAACTGGAGTGAATTTCAAGGGAAATTTAATCCATGTGTTTCTGATTCATTTACACTGAACCCATCAAGATGCTGTGTTGGGGCTGTTTGATGTCCAGGAAGATGGGGAGCTTTTTATAATCCTGCTCAGGACTTTCTTTCTTCTTAGAAACAGGAAGTGGCATCTGGCCAAAGTGTAGATGAACATAAACCTCTCCACAGCGATGCGTCCATCCCAGACCCAGCAAGCCCAGGGCTGCCCTGCAGCCCCGCCTGGGCTCAGGCAGAGGCAGAGCCTACCCCTGGCCTCCACCTGCTCTCCTCCCCTACTCAAACAGCCCCTTTTTAAAAAGGGTTTTCTTTTCTAAAGTTCTGGTAAGATGTCCCTAGCATACAATGTGTCATTTTAGCCATTTCCTAAGTGCATGATGCACCAGGTGCACTCACACTTCTGTGCAGCCATCACCATATCTGTTTCCAGGACTCTCTCATCTTCCCAAACTGAAACTGCCCCCTCTGTGCACCCACGGCTGCGCTGCCCCAGCTGTGCTCCGCTCTGCTGTCTCTTGGACCTCCCGGGAGTGAGCTGTGCAGCACTTATCCATCTGCAGAGTCCCCAGGGTTGTCACGTGCTGTACCTGTGTGTCCGATTTCCCTCCTGAGGCGCAGTGACAGTCCAGTGGGCCGGCACCCTGTTTTGTTCATCCATCTGATTTCCTGTTTTTCCTTCTTATGTATTTTGAGACAGGGTCTTGCTATGTGGCCCAGGCTGGCCTTGACCTCCTGGGCTCACTTGACCCTGCCTCCTGAACAGCTGGAACCACAGGTGTGCCCAGCATGCCCAGCTGTCCATTCACCTGATGTGGAGAAATGGCCATCTCCACTCACTTTATCTGAACGATGCCATTGAGAACTTGGGTGCAAGTCCTTGGGCCCTTGGGCTCCCAGTTCTGCTGTGCGGGAGGGGCTCCTGCTGGGCTTCCGCCTGGAGCTCCATTGCAGGCAGAGGCAGTTTCTACCAGGCTCTGGGAGAAGCCTCTGCTGCCTGCAGGTGACCCCGGTGGGGTTCCTCCACCACTGACCCAGGTGCCAAGGGAGAGAGAAACCATCCAGCTGGCCAACAGCCCTCGTGTCTCTGTAGTTGACTGTCTCCCTGTCTCTGTCCCTCTCCCCTGTACACCACTGATGCCCAGTGACCTATCTGCTTCCTGTGGACCTGGGATTTCAGTTCTCATTCACCTTATTGAGCCCTAACCTTCAAGTGTCCCAAGAGGCTGGAGGACAAGTAATGTGTCTTTCCACACTTGCAGCAGGTCAGGCCCAGCAGATCACCTGTTGGTGGGGCAGGAGAAGGTCTCGGCGGCCACTATTGCTGGTGCTGGGGTGCTGAGCTCAGTGACCACTGGGCCTAGAGGACATGGCTACTCACAGTCACAGTTCCACTGAGGACATATCACCTTCCCCTCATGGTTGTGGCCCTTGTGCTCTTCCTGTGTGGACTCCCTGAGCTGCAGGCTCTGGAGGGAGCGTGCAGGAGATAGCCTGGCCTGGGAGTCCATGGTCCCCGAGCCAAGGATATTTAGGCTGGGTATCTGAGGGGTGAGGGGTGTCCTGGAGCCCCTGTGTGGTCCGTGATGGGGGTTGGGGACTGGAAGGGCCTAGAAGGGGCAGAAGTAGATGCCTGGTCCTTGAAGGAAACCGAGGTGGACCTGAGAGGAGTGACAGCAGTCACTTTGGTGAGGGGTGAGAGTCAGCCTAGGGGCAGGGGCAGCAGGGGCATCTTGACACTGGCCATGCCTGGGTTCTGGCACTTCAGGGTCCTTTGCCCCCACTCAGATATCTTGCATCCCCCAATTCCACCACACCTCTTCCCACGTCTCCTGGCTCCCCGTGGTGCCAGCCCATTAAGTCTGAGTTTCAGAGCATTGTGAGATTTCCCGGAGCTACAGCTCCTGGCTGGAGGCTCCCTCTTCAGTCACTCTGTGCCCATTTCCCTGGTGTCTTCCTCCTGTCCTCTTTGGCTTGTGTCTGACACTCCATTTGTCCCCATGTGGCATCTCTGTGCCTAGGCCTTAGAGCCACCAAGTACAGACAGCCCTTGGAAGGGCAGAGGAAGCTAGCCCAGGCTAGGGCTCTCACGCAGCCCAGCCTGCATCCTCTCAGTGCCTGTGCTCCTCCTTCTTTCCCACAGACCGATGGATGGGTGACCAAGGAGGCCCAGGGTAGAGCCCCACCCTCGTGAGGGTGAACCGGGGTGGATACAAGGAGAACTGCCGGGGTCCCAGGGGTGGGGTGGACACAGCGAGAACTGCCGGGGTCCCAGTGGTGGGGTGGACACAGCGAGAACTCCTGGGGTCCCAGGGGTGGGGTGGACACAGCGAGAACTGCCGGGGTCCCAGGGGTGGGGTGGACACAGCGAGAACTCCTGGGGTCCCAGGGGTGGGGTGGACACAGCGAGAACTCCTAGGGTTCCCAGGGGTGGGGTGGAGACAGATTTAGATGCCAGAGCCCCTGAGAAGGCACTATCCCTCCCACTCCTGTCCCCTAAAGTCTGTTTCCGGTCACAGACTCACTCACATCCGCCTGGGTGGCCTACTTGGAGCACCCCACCTGTAGAAACCCGCCTGCAGGCTCCCACCTGAAGGACACAGCCAGCCAAGGACAACCCTGCAGCCTGCCCAAGCCCACGCGTCCAGGCTGTAGCCACTGTGCTCTCCACACACATCAGGACACCGTCAGCTGGGGTGGCAGGAGGTTTGGTCCACAGGCCCCCCGCACACCTTGGTGGGGCATCCACTCAGCCCTGTGCAGGCGCCCAGGGTCCACAGCAGAACAATGTGGGCCGAAAGCCCCGCAGCCTGCACCCACCCACGGAGTGCCCCATGGTGGGTGCCAGTACCCGCTGTGGAACCTGGAGCTGGAGCTCTTGGTTCTGTGGGACCTGCTGTGTGTGTGACAGCGACTCCCACAGCCACTGGCTGTGCTTCCTCTCAAGGACCTGCATGCAGAACACGGTTCGCAACTCTGGGGACTACAGAAGCACTCCTCAGAGGAAGAAATGCGGACAACCGACAGCATCCTCAAGGGAGGTGGGAGGCAGCTGCACAACTGAGAGGAAATGGTCCTCGCCCACTGTGACCCGAGGCCACTCTGACCTACAGGCGGAGCCCAAGCAGAGCAGCAGGGAGGGCAAGGCCTGGCCAAACCCCTCAGGACTTGCTGCCATTCTCCTCCTTGGGGTGTGTGGCCTCCCACTTCCAGGGGCTTGTGGGCTGACACGGAAAGTCCCCACCCTGTGAGAACCTTGATCAGCTGGATGACCCAAAAGCTAGTTTTGATTGGCTAGGTGACCTTGTGGGAGGCTGCCAGTGTCACCTCTGGCTTGGGAAAATCAGCGAGGATCATGGCATCCCCTTCCTGAGTCTGAGTCCCTGGACGCTCTTGCAAGAGAGGCTTGCACGTGCTCACAGAGCCCTGCTCATGTGGATGTCTGCAAACACAGACCACGCTCACCAGGAAAACCTGAGTCACAGCCGTGCAGAATGCTCTGGACAGGTGGACAGTGCTTCTGTGAGCCAAGAGGGCTCCCGGGCTTCCCAGACTACAAACACAGCAAGAGTCAACACCTCTACACTCCAATTTCACATAAAAACCCAGACTTCTGACTTTGATCTACACTTGATTTTATAGCCTCACTTTCTTTATTAGCAAAAGAGAAGCAAGCAAGATGCAGCTCCTGCATGAGACTGAGTCCACCTCCCTCAGGGTATGACTTTTACAAGAACTTGGGATCCTGATGCTGAACTCGCATTTCTAGATCTGCACAGGAGGTCTCTGCATCCAGGCCAGTGCAGGAACTGCAGCTCACCAGTTGTGCTGGCCACCAGTGCCCTCGGGGTCCAGGGGTGGGGAAGGAGCTGAAAGTACAAGAGTTCTTGGAAACACTGTAAATGGGACAGGAGGACTTCCATTTTCCTTCCAGATCTAAAGTCACGATGACAAGGTCTGGAAAGGTCTGTTATTACTACTGCGTTCATGATGCTGCAAAATGAATACAAACACATCTTTCTGGGGCCCCTTGGCCTTTGCCAGTGTCTCCTGGGCCACCAACCCCAGAGGCACACAGGACCTTGTGGCCAAGTTTGAGCTTGGTGCAGCCCCTGCAGCCTGCCCAAGCCCATCTATCCAGGCTGCAGCCACTGTGCTCTCTGGACACACCGGGCACCAGCACCCTGGACACTGGGGGCTCTACTGATGAGGGGATCAGGCTCCCCATTCAGGCAAAACAGCGGCACTGTGTACACTAGTGCCTGTGGGTAGGTATGTTCTCAGCCAGAGCAAACCCTGCCCAGGAACCCTGCATCCAGGACTCCCTTGGTGGAGCCTGTGCCACCTCTCTAGGGCTGCCTGGTGGACCTGTTTCTTGTCTTCTAGCACCCCCTCCTGGAGATGTTGGGAATCACACCTGTGCTCAGTACAAAGGTGGACTGCAGAGGACCCCAGGGACACTAGTGGACGCTAAAATCGGGCACAATGGATCGGAAAGAGGGAATTTGTTCAGCCTCAAGGTAGCTCCAAATCTGGGTTATGGACACGGCCCGACAAGGACACAAGTCTGTGTGTGTCATGTGCCCGCCCAGAATCTAGAACTAGGTACCTTTCCTCCAACGGCCCTTCGAGTCCTGTCCTCAAGGCAGTGCCCACAGGAACCTCCCAGATGGGGCTTGGCCACAGGGCTGAGTGGACAGCAGGCCTAAGGAGGCCTGCTGCACTGGACAAGGTCCGCCTGTTTGCAGGAGCTGAGGGGAATATGGGGGTCTCAATAGATTTCTGAAAGCCTGAACTTTTCCCCAAACGAGCAGTTTTCACAGAGACACAGGCTAGTTTCTGCTCAAAGGAGAAGAGAGGCTGGCTGAGAGCCCTGCTGTCTAGGGCGTTTGGTGGTGGTGGCTGGGCTGGTCCCTGCCAGGGGAACTAAGTGGCTGTCTCTTGTGGGGCCCTTGGAGCATCAGGTCTTTTCCAAGTGACTGGAGACCTGTGCAGAGGGAGCTGGGTACCCTGCAGGGACATAACCTCATGACTTGGGAAACAGGGTGATGGCTCAGCCAGGTCCACACAGCCAAACACAGAGGGTCCTGGAATCCAGGTTGGCTGTTTCCTTGCTCTGGGGAATCTTCTCCATGCCTCAGTTTCCCCACTGCCACTGATCCAGTGCCTCTGAGCATATCCAGGGCACCACACTGTCCTCTAGAAGAGGCAGGAAGGTTGAAAAGGCCAGTCCCACCCTTAAGGATGTCCAAGGGTGCTCTGAGGAGAGGCAGGCTCCAGCAGACTCTAAATTCAGGGCAGGGCTGCAGGGATGGTAGGGATACCCTTCTTCTTTCTCAGGGTGGCCCCAGGAACACAAGGTGACTTTTCTGGCATGCCACCTTACAATGTGGCTTGCATGGTCCCTGGTGGCCAACGTGCCTAAAACCTCAGGAAGCTTGGATAGTGAGAAGTGATTTTCCAGGTGAGTGAGGGGCAGCAGATCTTAGCCAGTGGTGGCAGCTGGGCCAGTCGGGCACAAGACCTGACAGGAGACAGGGAGAGCAGGTCCTGCCTTGCCAGGGCACTAGGAGTGGTCTCTCAGTGTATGCGCAGGCTACCAAAAGCTGACTCCCAGCTGAGCCCTAGAGGCAGCACAGCACAGTACAGACTTCTTGTCCTCCATAAGCTGTACTCTCGGTCCCTATCCTCAGGTCTCTGTCATCCCTGTGCCTCAACTGTCACTAAGACCCAGGAGCTGTGGAAACAAGAGAGCCAGGTCCAGTTTCTGTGCTGCTGTCCCCTGGGTTGCAGGCCTCGTGGGTACCCCAACACCCAAGCTATCCCAGTGGTACCTCCTTTACCCTTGGGGACCCTGGAGAGACCCTTTGTCCTTAACCATATGGAGGCTAGGTGCAGGGCCTGTGGCCTCCTGACCCCTGGAGAAGGCAGGGCCTTTCTGCCTGGGGGATGGCTTGGCCACAAGCCCAGCCCACAATGAGGGCCATGTGCAGACTGCATGGTACCACCAAAACTCACTGTAATACCACGCTGGGTTCAGAGGACAGGCCACAACTCCAGGCAGCTTGCCCCAGGACAGACCCACCCTCAAGGTAAAGAGACTGCTGTCAGCTGGTCTCCTCCCAGAAGAAGCTGAGGCCTTGATCTGAGCAGTCGCAGCCCCTGGCCTAGCCTGCTCACGGTGCCAGGCCTTTCCCCATCTGGTCCTCAACCCACAGAAAGTCACGGCACTCTGAAAACTTCTGTGAATACAGGTTCACAGCAAGTTTCAAAACACATGTGAGCTGCGGGGAGGGTCCCTACTCTGGCCCACGTGTGAAGTCGCGAGTGGGAGCCTGCAGGTGCAGGAGCTGTTGCCCTTGCAGCACCCAGACACAGCCCCTCCTGCTGTCCCTTGTAGTCACACCACCCCAAAGGCCCCCAAGACACTGACCGTTCTGGGTGAACCTTAAATGTCCCCCAAAGGCGCAGGTGTCCAAGGCTGGGTCTCCAGGAGGTGGCATTACGGGGAGAGGTGGAAGCTGCCGAAGGGGGTCTAGTGGAAGGCAGTGAGGGAGGTCACTGGGGGCAGGACAGGAAGGACACAGGGACCCCGACCACTCCTCCCTCCTCGGCTTCACAGCTGCCACAAAGAGAAGAACTTTGCTCCCCCTCGGGCTGACTGCCGTGATGTTCTGCCTCCCCACAGGCCCAAAGGCAAGAGCCAACTGTGAAACCTGGAGCAAACCTGACCTTTCCTCCTCCAGGGCGACTTTCTGTGATGGAAACCTTTGAACATCAGTACCTTTGTCTTCGTCCATCTGGCAGAGGTTGGGTTTTCACCAAGCTAGCCTTGGATTCCTCGACTCCTGCTGTTCATCTGTGCTCCATTTTGTTGATACTCGCTTTTGTTTATTTATTTTTGCTTCTTGCCTCCTACTTGCTTTGGGCTCACTGTTACCCTTTTTCTAGCTTCCCAGAGTAGAAGTCTACACGTTGATCTTAGGACCTTTCTATTTTTTGACATAAGCATTTAGATCTGTAAGTTTCCTTTAAGAAAGTCTCAAATCTTGACATTTTCATTAAGTCGGAATTGGTTAGAATTTCTCCCATCATGTTTTCCTCGACCCCCGAGCCCTCCGTAAGTGAGCCATGTGATTCCCGGTTCTCTGGTGCCTGTCGACCCGGTACCTGGCTGCCTTGGTGGGCGCACTGCAGTAGCTGGGCGCAGGGTCCCTCAGTCAGCAAGGTCTGGGGTTTCTGTGCAGCTGTTTCTGACACAGGGCATGGAGGATGCAGCCACACAGGACAGCAACCGGTGTCCCACAGCAGACTGACTCTGCAGCCGCAGCTTTCCTCACTCCACTCCCCTGCAGACCCTGTCCAGTGGGTGCTGCCTGCAGGGACGCCTTCAGCTTGAGGGTCCTCAGAAATGGTGTTGCGGGGCACTGGCTCTGAGCGCTCCACCTGCCCCAGCCTGCTGCTCTTACACTGTGTCTCCCTCCGTATTTATGGCATTTCTCTCTGTACGCAGCACGTGGTTAGTTTTGCTTTTTATGCAGCCTGATAATCTGCCTTTGGCTAAGCATCCACTGCATTTAGGAAAGTGATTTTTCACCCACGACACTGTCCCCATCTTCCCACAGATGCGAATCTGCTCCATGAAGACATGAAGTGCCCTAGGCCTTAGAGGTGGAGCAGTGAGTGTGTCTTTCCACTGTAGGCTCTTCGTAGGGCCCTTACCGGTACAGGAAGGGTGCATGTGACCCCTTACTCGACCTGTTTTGGCTCCATGGGGGGTGGTACAGGCTTTAGGAACGTGGTGTTGCCCTCTGATTTAGAAACACTGGATAAAAATGCAAGATGGTCGCAAGCCTAAAGGAGGATGAGGTGTGGAGAGCAGCAGCAGAGTCCACCCACCAGCCTGCCCACTCCACCCTGGCCCCTCTCCTGTCACCTACTTGCCCACTTGGCCCTCCTGTCTGCACTCTGCCCCACCTGCCCTGCCCCACCTGCATTGAACACAGGTCTCTTCCCTGTCTCTGCACAAGTGGCTACTTTCTTCTCTGGTCTCAGCATCAACCCTACCTCTCTGAGGAGTCTCCTCTAGACTGTCCTGGCAGTCCCTTAACTCTCATCTCCATGTCAGCTTTCCCCTGCAGGGCCACATTTGCCATGTCCCTAAATGCACCTGACACACAGTGGGCACTTGAGACTCCTGTGCTGAGAGCAATCTCCTCTCCTATGAAGCTTCTGATGGAGGAGGGTTGAGGTCAACCCTGAACCATCTAGATGGCCTTCCTGTGCTCCAAGACAAGAGTGGGGTCCTCCAGAGGCCTTGAGGGGGCTGGGCAGCATCTTACAAGCAGGAGGCTCGGCTAGAAAACCTCTGACAGATGCAGCTGAAGAACTCAGGACACAATGAGGTTGTTCCACAAACTAGTCCTCACCCGCCCGAGGGCACCATTGCCCTCTTGAGCTGGTTCCTAAACCTGAGCTGAACGAGATCCAGAGACCCTTTATTAGGCAATTATTTTGTCCCATCTATCAGAACCAATATCACAAACTCCCTCTGAGCAGCTTACCATGTGCCAGGTGTCTGCCGGCTGCTTCCTTCCTGTGAATGGCCTCATTTAGCCCCAGAAGCCGCATTTTGCAGTGATTCTCCTCGCTTCACAGAGGGCTTTGACTTCACACATTCTGATTTCTAGAAACTCATATTTGGCCATTTCTCCTTACTCTCTGTATCTAAGGCTCACAAAAGCCTCATGTTTTATTTAAAGATGTGCAAAAATGCTATTCCAAAGGCTCACAGTATTTAGATTTTCTGTTACAAGTGTTAGTCAACTGTTACAACTGTTAGTCAACCTCCCACGTGGGTGTTTGTTTTATTTTAAAAACAGCAGAGGCAAGAAATGTCTAATCTGAACTTGGTATTCTGTACCCAGATCCATGAGTGATGCCACGTCAGCACACAGGCCGCGGCATTCCTGTGAACCCAATGCCCTTAACTCAAATTGTGTGAAAGAAAGGGCAGGGGCATGAACTCCCAATCCACCAAGACGGTGGGTGTCTGCAGGCTCCTGCAGCTCAGCACACTCCTCCAGCCTGGCAGCCCCAGACCGGACGCTGCTGGGGAAACTGGCAAAACAGTGACACCTTGTGGGGGATTTGAGAAACAGCATTCTCTGGTCCCAGGTCCACCTGGGAATTCTGAATGCTCAGGCATCCAAAGATAACCTGCCACAGGCATGTGATCCAAAAGGCACATGTGACGATATATGGGAAGGAGTACACTTTATTCTGGCACTGAGCCTCTCCTTTGAAAAGCAGCACTGACATAAGCCTAGGAGGAGGTGGCACCACAGACACAGGGCTTGTTGGGGGCCACCCCCACGGTGCTGCCCTCAATGGGTGGGCATTACACAAGGATGGTGGGGTTACATTCAGTGGGTGCTCAAGGTGAAGAACAGTGTGGTGCATAAGACACCTGGTGCAGAGGACTGCAGACTGTTCTAGAAAACCATCGACTCCTTCCTGTAAGAGGCCAGGTGCTCGCCAGCAAGCTCCCTGGAGGGCTCCTGAAACACCCTGAGAAGGGCACAGAGCTGGGGCAGTTGCGAGGACCAAGCCCTGGCCCACAGGCTCTTCTACCCGAACACAGCAGCAGGGCCATGGCACTCCAGGGAGCTGCTGGTGGACACCTGGACACCTCCTGAAGCCTGGGCTGGGGGGCTCTTCCACCCTAGCGCCAGCACATGTGTGTGTATCACAAGTCCCCCAGGGACACCTGCTACACAGCAAAACCTTTCTGAGTGTGATTTTTGCAGACATGAGAGGACATGGAGTATGGACACACTATGGAGCAGCAATGCCTTTGACAAATGGCTCCATTCCCAGCGGCAATGTAACTGCAATCAGAGATGTCACACCATCTGTCACCTGGGTTTTTCTGGGAGGAGCACACTCTATGCAAGAACATACAACCACGTGAGTGCCCAGCAGAGAGCCCCGCAGGAGTCTGGAGGCTCATCATGGCCGTGGGCGGCGGCAAGGGTGGCTGCAGGGCAGACAAGCTTCCCCAGTGTGCAGACTTTATTGTGCAGGGGAGTGGCTTTCACATTCCACATCAAAGGAGAACCCGAGTGCTGGCGAGCTGCAGAAACCACTGCCAGCTCTCAGAAGGGCAGACCCTTTACAGTAGCAGGGAAGGAACAAGACTCCTTTCCAGTGGGAGCCCCGTGCTGCCTCAGTGGACATCAAAGAGGAAAGGGCAGGCCCCAGCCCCCTACCTCCCACCTCCCACAGGAGCCAGCTGAGAGGTCTACGGTGCCTGGAGGCCTCTGGCAGCTGCCGACCGCTCAGGAGCTCAGCTTGGAGTAGCTGGGAGGAGAGAGCTTGCGCTTCAAGTACTTGAGGACGTAGAGTGGAAGGCAGCTGACCACAGTGATGGCCGACACTTTCCACAGGAAGGGCACGGTCGTGATGAAGGCAACATCTGTGGGGAGGAGGCAGAGTGTGAAAGCTGCCAGGACTCCCAGCCCAGGCCACAGCTGCAGACCTGCCCCACCACCCCCCCAGGCCTCCACTCCAGCACTACACCCTCGCCCAGCAGGCCTAACTCAGCCTTGAAGGGTCTTCGTGCATGCTATTTACCTGTGTCTGGCACACACAGTTCTTCTCTCAACAGAAGGAACAGGGGGCCGAGCACTAGGAAGGGGCTGCACATGGCCACCATATATGGCTAGTGGTTCAGGCAGCCTATGGCAGGATTTGCACACTGCCACGTGGCTCTGGGGAAGATGCCAGTTAACTGGCCTCTGCTCTGTCTGGCTACCCTGGCCAGTCTTCTTCTTGAGGCAGAGCCAGCTACACGGGGTCTGGGGCAGCTGGCAGGTCCCTGCGACACGAACGCTCAGATGCGCCAGTCTCAAGTGCTTCTCAGCCCCCCAGTCCCAGGCATCCTCACTCTCACAGTCACCTCGAACAAGCCTATTCACCACCCCAACGAGACTGCATGGGTAAAGATGGCTGCTTTAAGTCCGCAGGAGAAGAGACTTGTGGAAAAACCTGACATCTGTAGTTGCATTCTACACACAGCAGAAGCCTTTTAGATTGCAGGAAAAAAGAAAAAAGAAAGGATAGAAAGATCTACTTACTAGGAGTTGGGCTTTTATAAAAATACAGAATGTAGGGAAAACAGCTGCTGTCCACACAATGGGCTGAAGCCAAAAAGAGAAGGCCACAGGCAACCTGACCCACATTTTGAGACACCTGGGAGTGCTTTTCAGGAGCTTTGCTACTAAAAACGTGAAAGGCCGAAGTTCTAGGGCGGGACACATAGTGGCTCCCCTTGCCTCCGCCTTCCACTCAGACACCAAGTGCCCAGAGGCAATCCCAACCCCCCAGGCTCACGTGATGTCTGAGTCGGTGGGAAGACTAAGTCAGGGGAAGACTTCTGTTATCAGATAAGTATCTCCATCAACATTTTTTTTTTTCTAAATTTCTATACTCTTGAAAGAAATCATAACTTCACCTACCTAAGAAAGCTCCAAAAGATACTCTGCCTATACCTGTTCCGAGAGAAAACAGGAGTAAAGATCATGAAGGACCGATTAAAGCAGACGGCAGGACAGTTTCAGGTGGTTAGCTACTGACTACAGAAACACATTAAAAAGCAACAAAAATGTCAGTATGAAATGCATTTGTGACTGGCTTTAACCCTGTTATTTTATCACCTACTGCCATGCAACTTGAAAATATAGCTGAGATGTGTGATTAACTTCCTATAACTTAACAGCAAGCACCCAGATATGCCCCACTGGGTCTGCAGCTAAACCTCCAAGTGGGCTGCACCTCAGAACGCAGCTCCCCTGAATGCTTGCCATCCTGGGGCACGATGGGGCTCCGTGCACCTGTGCATATCACTTAGACATGCTGCTACTCTCCAGGCCTGGCTCAGAGAAGCAGGTTCAGAGGGGACAGGTCCTGCCCAAGCATGTAGTTGGGGCTCTATAGCTCCCATTTATGTGTGTTGATGATCATACAGAAAAATACAGCAAACATTTATTCTCCAAAGACAAACAGCTAAGCTACTCTTAACTAGAAAGAAGCCCTTTCTTATGTGCCATAGGCAGGCTTTTTGTGTAACTTCTAAAAATTATAAGCATGAACTTTTAATATTTTTCCTGCCTATATGCTCACCACTGCATAAAGCAGAGCAGCAGAGTGGCAGTCTACACCATGCTTCTGCACTCACTCACTGCAGGTTTAATTCTGGGTGCTTTGAGGGCCCCACACTTTATGTCAAGGTGCAAACATCAGCACGCCAGCAGCAGAGGGCTCACATCCTCACCTGCAGTGCAGGGGACATTAAATAGACTGCTGACCTGCCTGGGACATTCCCTAGGGTGCAGACCTGGAACTTTCTGCCCAGACCAGGAAGAGTGTCAACTTGCCACCTGCAGGCAGTCATGGTGTCATGCTCTCATGTACAGTGTGGAGGCAGTGGCTACTGTCTTACCCCCTGTCTTTGCCCCAGGAGACAGGGCCTTGACAGGCTCTGGGAAACGAGTCAGACCTGATGCTAAATGATTCTTTGCTCTCTGCCCTGATTTTAAACACCTTAAGAGGGAAGCATGCTTGGTCTTCCCAGCCACTGACCAATCTGGAGGTGGGTAACCCAGTGTTTGACCGTTGACATAGTCTCCATCATTCACAATCTCCAGCTGGAAGAGGCCTAGATTCTGGGGAGGACAAATGAGCTGGTGTGATAAAGTGGCCAAGGAGGATGCTTCAACATCTTTTAAAGCCAAGATGATGGAAATCTTAACTTTACAGGTGAATGCAAGAAATTTTTTCTTTGCAGAAAAATAAATTTTGTGTTGTGAAATTGTCTAATATGGGTTTTATTGTGATCTACAATTTAAGGCCATGTTCTGAGAGGTAACAATGACAGAATGTTCAAAAACTTACCAAAATATTCATTTAGAAAGGCGAGGGAGGCCACATAGCAGCCCAGACTGAGGAACTCGGCCACAACCATCAGCCAGTGCCATGTCCTGATGGTCAGAGCCACCATGAGCAGCTCAGTCAAGACCAGTGCTGTGAAGGAGATGGCCACCACATGCACAAACTCAGCCTCGAAGAGCACCAGGGCCCCGAACATGAGAATACCTCCTAGAAAACAGCACACAGGTCAGCTGGGGAGCACGCTGCCCACACACCCCACACAGATGGACAGCCTGGTCATACTCTGGACTGTGGCATCAGCCAGCTCAGGGCCAGGCAGAGGCTCACAGACATCTCAACACCTGCAGGAAGGACGCCTCCACCGAAGGCCGCATGTGATCTATGTGCCGGGGGATAACCACACTTGCAGCACCCTCACTTTCCTGGAGCACCCACAGAGCGGCTAAGGCATGTGGCTGTGTAAGCCAACTTTCCTGAGCCCTTGTCATCATCACATATCAAAGAAAGCCATTGTGCAGGGATAATGGGAGGAGTGCTTGTTAAATTTCTCTGGATTAACATTTGATTAAAAGTATGTCAGTTTTTTGGGGCTGGTGTTGGAGCTCAGTGGTAGAATGCTCACTTAGCATGCATGAGGCACTGGGTTCAATCCTCAGCACCACATATAAATAAACAAATAAAATAAAGACATTCTGTCCATCTACAACTAATATACATATTTTAAAAAAAGGTCAGTTTTTAACTGACATGCATCATTTAAAAAATACCGATCCACATGTCTGGAGTTATCAATTTACAAGATAAACGGAAGGCAATATTTAACTGCTGATGAAATCTTAAGCTGTTGGGATTTAACTTGCAGGTGAAAACAATACTGCTAAGAGAAGACCAACAGAAATCTTTGGTCCAGTGAAACCAGGGCCTGTCTTACCTTGGTAAATGCTGATCAGAACCCAGATGAGGAAGGTCTTGAAGGACAAGGATCTCCCCTAGGGAAAACAGGGGGCAGATTTATCAACAGAGAACGGCATGCTTTACTCTTCTGTCCCCAAGGAATCAGGGCTGGGGTTTCTCAAAGGCTCAGGCCCCCAGCCCCACTGTGCACACTGTCCCCAGGGTTGCATGATTCCTGGCCACAGCCCTGCGTCCCTGGGTCCTAGTGAGCCAGAAAGAGCCCTCGGTAGACAAACTTTTAAATGAACTAGGGGTCAAAATTATATTTGTAATAAAAATAACTTCCCTTTACTTCTTTGTTTCTTGGGAATAAATATTCTTGTATTTACTTTCTAGTGTCTTCAGACAAAAAATGTACAAGATATAAGATCTCCTCAATTAGAAGAGTCCACGGCAACTCAAGTAAAAGTTGATTGGGCCTTAAATGGAAGAGCTGGCGGTAAGTCAGGCCTCTGCTGACAAACAGAATGGCTTCCTGCTGGCTCCACACTCTGAACTGCATGCAGGTTACTGGGGGTGCATCACAAACCAGGGCCTGGCCTGGTTGTTCTACTTCACCCTCTCCTTGAGATTCTCCAATCTGAGGAGGAAAGCCAGCCAAGGACCCAGAGCCCTGGCTTTTGGTGATAGAGATTTGACACAGGAGGCCCTGCAGCACTACAGAGAGTTGGGACAGGCCCAGAAGAGATCACCTGGCGCTGAGGCTTCTGTTCTCAGCAGTGTGGCATCTCACTTAAGACAGGAAGAACCTTCCACAGGTGAAGAAACCCCAGAAGCCTGCTGGCTTCCTCAAGCTCCCACTGTATGTTACTGGTGCTCAGTGATGACTTATCAGAGTCCAAAGTTGTGTATTTGGTTTGGGGCTTCCCTACTGAGGGGACGGTTTCTTATGACGAATGGAGAGCCAGATGACAGGCATGGGGGCCCTGGGGATACCAGAGGACACAGCAAGGATGCACATACCAGACAGAATCTGGACCCCGGCACTTATCTTCCTGGTGGCTGCTGGGACATTTAGCAATAAGAATATGCCCAAGAGAAAATACGTGTGCTGAGCAGAACTCCAGCTGTAGACCCACAGAAGCCCACCAAGAGCAGGTGTGTGGACTCGAGTTCTATCACTGTAAAGGACAGTGATAGCTCCATTCAAGCACTTCCCTTGGCTACGAGTGCCCACCTGTGGAGCAGCTGACTGAGGCCGAGTCCTCCATATGTGAGTGTAAGAAGCCAGATTCAGACATATGGAATTATTAAAAGGTAAGATTTAAAAAAGCAGAAACAAACACTGACATATTTTAAGCAGGTTCTCTTAGTACATATTTCCTAAGTGCATTTTTCTGACTGGACACTAGTCAACATTTAGTCTTCAGTCATGGGAACCATCTGTGATTACACTTGTAGCAAATTTTACTTGAATAATTTAAAAGTTTAATTTCTTTTCTTTCTTTCTTTTTTGGTACCAGTGATTGAACTTAGAGGCACTTAACCTTGGACGACATCTCCAGCCCTTATTTGTATCTTTTTTAGAGACAGGGTCTCATTCACTGAGTTTCTTAGAGCCTTGTTAAGTTGCAGAGGCTGGCTTTGAACTTGTGATCCTCCTGCCTCAGCCTCCTGCAGTGCCACTGGGATTCAGGCATATGCCACTGTGCTCGGCTTTAATTTCTTTCTTTCTTTCTTTTTTTTAGTTGTTGATGGAGCTTTTTTTTTTTTTTAGTTTGCTTATTTATATGTGGTGCTTGGAATCGAACACAGTGCCTCACATTTAAGAGGCAAGTGCTCTACCACTGAGCTACAACTCTAGCCCCATGGCTTTAATTTCTTGATATAATAAAGATATATTAGAATTTATTGATATAATAAATATTTTCCTTGTAATCAGATTTGCTGAGAAGCTTTCACATTACTTATGTGAGGTAAATACCAATTTAGGTTGAAGGTTAAAGGGGCGTATACTATTTCTCTTGTTAGCTGCAAACATCAATAGATGCTTGTTTCAAATAGCATGTCAAATGGCACCTCTTGGGAAGCTTCTATATCCGAGCAGACTGAGCAAGTCATGGACTAATGAGCAGACTCAGAGGGATGGGCAGAGATAGCCTTGATCTTGACGTGGAAGCCCACTCACAGTCCGTGTAGCTTACGAGACAAAACCTCCCTGCATGTGTTGGAGGAACACACACGGAGGCAGCACGTTTCCTGTAAACAGCTGCTCTTCCTGGAGAGGAAAGAACTGTCTGTTGCTCTGATGGATGGATTCACGTGTCTCCCACACGGATTCCACAGGACCAGTCTATGCAACAGGCGCACATGCGAGCACCTGGGATGAGGACAAAGGTCACCTGCAGTCAGCCCCAGCGAGCACACCCTTTCTGCCATGTCCCTGGGCTCTGAATCTAATCTACATACCTCAGTTTCCTCTTCTGTGAAACAGAGATGACAGTAGTACGGACCTCATGCTGATTAAATAAATTACGCCATGAAAGGAGATACACACAAACCCAGAAACAGTAAATTCAATAAATGCTACTGCTGTATTGCCAATTAAACATTATAGACTTAAGAAGATTTGTTTCAATTATAAATGCACCAAAAATGCAAAAGATGAAATCAAGAATTTTAAGAAAACATTAATCCACTTTGAATAAATTAGAGTACAAAGAGTCAAGCTGTGTGTAACATGTGTGGATCACACTGACATCCATGTTGACATGTGCCCATGAGCACATGAGTGGATGAGAGCCAAGCTGCATGTGACATGTGGATCATACCGACATGTATGTCCACACGTGCATGCTGCATGAGTCTGTGTGGAAGAGACTGCCATGCACACAGGTGATGTATTACCTGTTTGGTTGAAGCTGGGACCCATAGAGGGACGTTCCAGATGCTCAGAAACATGTATCTTTGTTCATTACCACTTTTCTCACTACTGTGTTCTCCAGCCCTGTCTTCTCAATTTACAACACAAAACCTGGTTGTTATATTCACATAACAATAATTTTTGATGAGTCTTGAGAAGAAAGATGAAAGAGGCAATTAAAAATGAGAGACAAAGGGCTGGGGTTGTGGCTCGGTGGTAGAGCACTCACTTAACACGTGAGAGACACTGGGTTTGATCCTCAATAAGGCACAAAAATAAATAAATGAAATAAAGGTATTGTGTCCAACTACAACTAAAAAAATAAATATTTTGGAGAGAGGGAGAGAGGGGGAGAGAGAGAGAGAGAGAGAGAGAGCGCGCGCGCGCACCAGAAACTCTCCAAGGGCTGCATTGACTGGACGTCACCAGCTTTCCAGAACCCTGTGTCCTGCTACCTGGCCAGTTCCTGACTCCTCCTTGGTCTTTGATGACCTGGACACTTCTGAAACCACCAATCAGATCTGTAGAAGCCCTAAATCTGGGCCTGCAGGATGTCTCTGAAGGATGGATGAGGCAGTTGGGAAGGGACTCCACAAAGGGCTCCAGCAGGTCACCAGGGCATCCGCTAGCCACCAAGGAGCTACTGGCTTGTGCTGCCGGGGCTCCGCCTCTGAACTGCTGTGTGCGCCTTGGTAACAGTGAGCACCTTGGGGAAGCCAACTTCAGCTGAGGCAAAAGCAGTTTCTCTTCAGTCTCTTTCCGAAGCTCAGTTACCCTAAGGGTGCTCGTTGACAGCGGCTCTGGGGGCCCTTGATTTGCCTCCCTGTTCCTTTGCTCCTTCACATTTACCACTGGAATTCTTCAGAGGGGAAGGGGCTTCTGTCTGCGAATCAGCCTGGATCCGTTTGTTTACTGTACTCTTTGGTTGTAATGAGACTGTCATCTCTTCTATTGCTGACTGGGTCCCACTTCAGCCACTGGGAGGTCTTTGGGGTTGCTTCCTATGCCCTTTTGGCATCATCCCCATCATTATTGATTTTTTGAGCAGTCCCTTACTTTCTGGTATCATGGTGCTCCTACTTGGCCTGGCTCACAGGTCTGCTACTTGTTTGTACCTATTCTATACCCAGGACACAGGGGATTTCCCTGTCAAAGTGCATATATCACAGGATCCTACAGGCTGTGTACTGCTGTCTCTGGCCTCTCGGCAGATCCCAGGTCACTCAGGCAGCTCCTGCCCTCCCACCCACTCTATGTGATTGGGTGCTGATACATCTATCACAGCCTGGTCCCTTCTGAGGCAAGGTCCCAGGGGTTCTGGCATGCACAGGCAGGTGTGCACACCACAGTGCCAGATGCAGCAGCCCCTTCTGGTAACCCCCCTCTACCACTGATCTGCTCTGGGACCTACAGTTGTATATGTCCCAGGTTTCAGGCACCGGAATCCAAGCAATGTGGCATCGGGCTCTTCTGCCCAGTAAGAGGCACTTAAGACTCTTCTGTGTGGGAAGAATCAAAGGTTATACTCCTGCTGTCCCCATGCTACCTCAGCAGGGCTGCACCTTCCCTGGAATGCTCATCCACTCACTGGCCTGAGGACATCTGGCTGCTTCCAGTTTGGGGCAAGCATGACAAAACTGCCATAAACATCGTGGACAGAATTTTAGTGAGCACAAGTTTTTGCTTCTATTGGTTAGACAGTTAGAATAGGATTGCTAGGTCACATACACATTATGATTAATTTTATAAGAAACTGCCGAACTGCTTCCAGTGGCTGTCCCACTCTGCATTCCCACCAGCAGAGTCTTCCTGCGGGGTCACGTCCGTCCCCCAGCTTCCAGACTGGCAGTGCTGTGTGTTTGGGCCATTCTAACAAGTGTGTGGTTCTATCTCACTGTCACCTAAGTTTGCAACTCCCTGAAAGAAAAATGACGTTCAGCATTTCCCATGTTTATTTTTACTTGACGTCTGTACATCATCTCTGGAATGGTGTCAGTTTAGATTTTTTGCTCACTCTTAAACTGGGATATTTTCTTGTTGAATTTTAAGGGTTCTTCACATACATGAACAGTCTTCTGTCCATTGTATGACTTGAAGTGTTTCTCCCAGTCTGTGTCCTGTCTTTTCATATACTTAGCTCTATCACTCACAGAGCAAAGGTCTGTTTTATCATGTTTTCCCTTTATGAGTCCTGCTTTTGGCCTTATGTCTTACTTAACAATGTGCTGCCCGTCCCAAGGTCATGCGTATTTTCTCCTAGAAGGCTTGCCATGTGCATCTAGGCCATGGTCCACTGTAAATGACCCTGCACTTGGGATGCTCTTGTCGCATGTGGGTAGCCAGCTGTCCTGACACCATTTGTTGGTATCACTCCTCCTCTGCCTGACTTCCTGTCAAAGGCCAGTAATGCCTATGGGTGGGTTTCTGGGCTCTCCTCTGTCCTACTGACCTCCATCTATCCTCTGCCAATCATGCACTCCTTGGTGGGCTGTTTGTGTATCAGCCTGGATGCGGTTTTTACTGTACTCTTTGGTTACAATGAGACTGTCATCTCTTCTGTTGCTGACTGGGTTCCACTTCAGCCACTGGGAGGTCTTTGGGGTTGCTTTCTGTGCCATTTTGACATCACCCTCATCATTATTGACTGATTAATCACGTATGGCCTGCAGTACAGCAAGCCTTGAAAGCAGGTAGTAGTCTACCAACTCTGTGTTTCCTAAATTGTTTTGCCAAACCCAGTTCCCTGCTTTTCCATCTGAAGTGCAGAATGTGCCTGTTGACAGTCAGCAACATGCAGTCTCCCCACTCATACACGTGCCACCACTGCCTACCTGTGGTGCTGCACGGTTCTAGAACACGGGGCCTGCATGTGCTCTCAGAGCTGCCCTGAGTGCTCTGCCTATTTGTGTATTACTGCAAATGCTGCAGATGGTGCTTACATTTCTTCTGACCTCATTGTTTACCGGTTGTATACAGAATTAGAAATGACTTATTAAATTTTTTTTCTTTCTTTGGGATTTTGTACTTAGTTAATTTTGGCATCTACAAATATTTTTATTGTCTACTTTCTAATCTCCATGTCTTTACTTTCTGTTTCTTGCCTTATTCACCATTATTTTAAAAAATTATATAATAGCACAAATATACATTTCAAAAGATAAACGCATTTTGAGTTGGGCATGGTGGCACACACCTGTAATTCCAGTGACTCGGAAGGCTGAGGCAGTAAGATGCAAGTAAGGTGAGCCTCAGCAATTTAAGAGGCCCTAAGCAACTTAGTGAGCCCCTTCTCAAAGATATGAAATAAAAATTAAATCAAAAGGAAGGTCTAAGAATGTAGAATGGTGTGTAGGAATGCAGCTCAGTGGCAAAGCATTCCCAGATTCAATCCCCAGCACCCTCCACCCCGTAAAAAAATCATTCTGTGAATATTCTCTAGAAAAGAAGAAACAGTGGAGTGGTTCTAGTAGCTGGACCAGGGGAACCTCAGGCTTATGTGAAGATCAGCATGCCATTACCTACTTGATGTCTTTGCAAATGGGACAAGGTGACAGGAAGAGTGACCTGGCTGGCTTTGCTGGGCATAGTCTCTTCTCTGGTCTTGCTCCTTGCACTTGAGACTCATTGTTTTTTTCACCCCCCTGGGTACCAGGGATTGAACTCAGGGGCATTTTTAGAGATAGGGTCTCACTGAGTTGCTTAGTGCCTCGCCATTGCTGAGATTGATTCTGAACTTTTGATCCTTCTGCCTCCGCCTCCTGAGCAGCTGGGATTACAGGCGTGGGCCACTGCACCTGGCCTTATTGGCTTGCGTGTGTGTGTGTGTGTGTGTGTGTGTATTTTTTGGTATTGGCGACTGAACTCAGGGGTGCTTTACTGCTGAGTCACATCCCCAGCCCTTTTTATATTTTGAGACAGCCTCACAAAGTTGCTCAGGCTGGCCTTGAGCCTCCTGCCTCAGCTTCCTGAGTTGCTGGGATTACAGGTGTATTTAACTAGCTTCTTTGGAGGTCACAGGCATCGGGCTCTATGGAGGTGACTGCAGGGTCATGAGGTGTGAGTGCATCAGTCTCCTGTTTCACTGACTGAGCTCAGCATGAGTACAGCAGAGTGATTCAGAGCGAGTCCTGGGCCTCAGAAGAGGACGCTCAGTGCTGCTGCTGCAAATACATCCATACAGTTTTACGAATAAGAAAAGCACAAGTTGATTCCTTCACTCCCTCATCCATTTGCTGACTACCATGACCACACCTGGTAATGGACACCAAAGAGCTGGTGTAATTTAGGCCACAGAGACAGAGGAATAAGGACTGGCTGACCTCATTAGAACAGTAAGGCAGATGTGTGATACTTGCATCATTTATACTTCTAGACTGAAATGAATGGTAATCAAATACAAAAGACCCAAGATATTTTACTGAAGAGTACAGTACTTCCTCTTGGATGTGCAAGGGCTGTGCCCACCAAAAGAAATCATAGATTTCCTGTGCCTCTGGATGAGTGGTGTGGCACATGCTGGATAACTATCTGGGGATGATCATTTGCAGTCCATGCCTTACTCCACACTGCTGTCCTGTGATTTACCGGGGACCAACATTTTCTTTTCCTGCTATTATGCAGGTTTGCCAAGAGCAGGGGCTACACTTGTGTTTTCCCAGCCTGCTGCATCAGGATGCTTGCTTGGTGTCCTGCTTCAGCATGGCCAGCCTCTGGCTACCAGGGTTATTAGAGAAGGTGAAAAGAACAGCTGTACCGGTGCATTGGCAAGTGATCAGAAGAAGAACCTTCAAAAACAGTTCTTTAGCTTCAGGAAGGAAAAACCTTCAATTCTACCAACTTGTGGTTGAGCACTTTTGTATTCACAGGGTTTGAAGAGTACTAGATTTTTAAAGAAACAGAGACTACAAAGATAAAAAGAATACAGATTTTCAGATCTTAATGGAATTTAAGAGAAAATGAGTGATGGAATTCTTGTCAAAAAAATGTAGGATCAGTGTGTAGGACACTGAAGCGTTCTGAACTACTGGCTTCCTGATGGAGACTCAGACGCTGGCTGAGATACAGCTCAGTCAGATTGTGTGCAACACCCTGTTAAGTGGGGTCATCTAATGACAGCAAGCACTGACCCTGTGGCTGGAGCCCAAGGCAAGAGCGGTCTGGCAGATGCTTGGTGCCTGCCTGCAGCTCTTGTACCTGGATAATTCAGATATCCACAGTGGATAGGACCTGAGTCTGCAGAGCCGGCCACAGCCATGTGATGCCTGGTAGCTTGTGCTTGCTGTTGTTACCTGCGGATGAGCATCCTCCTTAACGTGGAGGTCCTGACTCTGCTGGGTACCAACTGCCTAGGTGTACAACCAGAAACTCTGGGCTTCTGCTTGTGAGGAAGAGATGATTTCTGCCTGCTAGCTATGAACGAGCATTGAACAAACACTCCCAGTCTCGGGAAATGGGGCTGTGCATAAGCTATGGAAACAGATTCTTTGCAAAGCTCCCTGTGGTTCTGGACCACTGGCCCCACTCCGTACCCTCACAAAGGCTTCGTCATTTCAGCATATCAACCACAAGTCCTCTAGTTGCTGAGTGCACAGCTTGGGGATCTCCCTGCTGGTCACGACATTATCAGCATGATAATAATGCTTGACATTTATACCTAGTTTTGTGCACACAGCTGAAGTAGGTCTATCTGTCCTGATAAAAGACATAGAGGTTTTCAAGAAAGTTCACAACCCCTTTTCCATCAGATTAGTACAAAAAAAATGTAATTCAGAAATTCAAAATGTAACATGACTCATCAAGCACTACTCTGGGTAGCTAGTTAGCAAGGCCACAGTCTGGTCTTAGCGGTAGGTGGCCTAAAGTTAATTAGTGATTAACTTGACAAGAATCTAGCCTGTTAGTGGTCAACTGGACTAGTCATCCATCATTTCATGGTTGGCTGAAATAGTTAATTCCGTTAGTGATTAATAGATTAGATTTTGGTCTGTTAATGTGGTTAGCTGACTAGCATCTATAAGGATCAGCCGGGCCAGAGTCTAGTCTGCTAGTTAGCAGTCAGCTGGACCAGAATTTTGCTTCTTGAGCACTGAATTCTTTCCTCCCTATTCCACAATACTAGAGCTCTAACAACTCTGAGTTTGACTGAGGGCTGGGTGGGTTTTGTTCTCAGTGGTGGTTCAAGAGAAGCTTTCAATGTGGAAAATTTCAAAGCAACCAGAATTTATATCTGGAGAGCTGAGATTTTCCTCTACTGTGTCCTTAAATTTTCCATGAAATAAAAATATGCTTTCATATACAAACATGATAAACTCAAAACTGCCTTCAGGAACATTTGACTCCTAACAGAGCACACTGTCAAGGAAGTAGATCCCTGTGCCGTCAGTCAGGGAAAGCTGCCAGGTGGACTTTCTCCTCACAGCATCCCTGCACAGCAGCGCACACATCTCAGGGACTTAGACAACACGGCCAGCCACTTTTCAGATGGAATTCTGAACCAACACTAGAGACTGGGGATTATAGAAAATGCCTGGCCAATGATGCCATCGATTTCTAGTTTTGGGAATGAATAAATAAGAAGCACCTCTTTGGGAAAGGGCATCCATGCTGCCTGGGTGAAGCACAGGTAGTAAGGGTCCTTCACACAGAAATCAAGGCACAAGCTCTTCTCGGTTTCCAAGGATGCCTGCCCGTTGAGCTCACAGAAGCTCCAAAGGCTGTTAAACACATGTGTGCCATTGGAGCTCTACGGTCAACACTTGAGAGGTCCCCTCCCCTCTTTAACTCAAGAGGAAAAATGTCAAAACTGCAGAGGAGAAGTAAGAAGTATCTGCAAGGACAACGACTACCAACAAGACTTCAGAATGCACGTGTGTGCAGTCTGTGGGCAAAGGGCCATACCTTGGTGAGGTCTTTGTACAGCTCTGGGTAAAGAATCGCCATTTCTGGCTTTACATCTTGGTCCAACACCAAGGAGAACACTGGAAACATGGTGTAGATAGTTGCATACCTTAGAGGCCAAGAACATTTAGTTAGCCTGAAAAATGTCTGCAACACAACTAAAATTAGAGGTAGATTGAAGTTTCAAAAACCCAAGACATCCCATGAAAACAAGATAAAACATCGAAGTTGGCAACACAGTAAGATTATTTCTGATCAGTAGCATGTTCTGTAAGCCATAAATGCTTACTGGGAGTGGAATCCATTTAAAGATAAACATTTCTTATTAAACATTTGCAAGGTTGAGGTCAGACTTCTCTGCAGTTGTCATGTTAACATGAAGTACCTAGTACCTCACCCAACTCCCCCAAGGGCAGTGTTCTGTAGCACTTTAGAACAGCCTTGCTGGTGGGATGCTGACGCAGACAGCGTCCCCACACAGAACCCTGCCGCCCACCTGCCTCTTCCTTCAGCCCAGAAACAACCTGTTCTCCATCTCTATTATCTCTACCTCTTTTGTGGACTACCACATGAACAATGGACCAGATGGCAGGCAGCCTTTGGGGTTCTCCACTTGCTTGGTCCCAGAAGGTGACCCTGGGTATGGCTGCACCAGCATCCTGGTGGTAAAGGGGCCCTGGTTGCTTAGCCATTCATTTGCACACTGTGGGGCACTGTGGTTACCCTGAGTCTGGGGTTATCACAAACAACACTGCAGTCGACATTCACTGCATGAATTTTTCTTGTGAAGATAAGCTATCATTTATTTTGGACCAGAGTACCAACTGGGATAGCCTGTGCTGGGTGATATGGTAGAGGCAGACTCGGGTTAATTTTGGTTAGTTGAGCTCTATGCTGGAATGTGGCATGTCCATGCCACATACCACCACCTGAGGCTCCATATTATAATTTCCTGTCAGATGAGGACACGGAGTCTCCTGTGACTGGGAGGCAGTATGCAGTCCCAGTCTGAGATATGAGGCCCTCTTCCTTCGAATCATGCCACTCTGTGGGCACATGTCCACATTCTCTTCTCTAGCACCAGCTCAAGGTGGCAGTGCTCAGGACCCTGAGATGGGAGATTATCCTGGCTTGCCTGGACAGGCCAGTGTGAACACACGGATCCACAGAAGGGGCGCAGTGCTCTGTGGAGACAGGCAGATGCACTAGGAAGGGCAGTAGGATGCAGCGCTGGCTTGGAGGGTGGGTGGGGTGAGGGGAGGTAAAGTGGGGTGAGGTGGGAGCCCTAGGCATGGCAGGCAGCACTCCCACTGGCTCTGACTGGGATGCGATCAATGCCCGGGCACCTCACGTGGAACAAAAACCTAACACTCGCAAGGACCGTCATTCCTCTGTATCTTGCTCACATTACCAGGAATTCTGGGGATTCAAGGAATGACCAGACAACACAGCACTTAGGATGCTCTTACAGACACTCATGTGTCCTCTGCTGCCCGGAAGGAAGCTGAGCACAGGGAGAGGTGCTGGTACAAGTGTGCAGGAAGCTGGCTGATGGGCCTAGCCTGGCCATGCCTCCCACGAGCAAGCCATTGAGCCAAAGCCTCTCCTTCTCCCCTTGACAATGGGGTGGGATGGGGATGGATGTAAGTGGTCACCAAGTTCCCAGGCTCTGCTCATAGGAGGCAGCCCTTTCTGGGGTAGGCGGTGATCTCTGCAGACACAGAGAGCAGCGGAGGCATGGCCACACACTAACATCCGTGCTGATGTCATCTCTGTGCATGACCACAGTGGGTGAGGGGGTGAGATCCCAGTTTAACTGCTTTTAGAGGAAACTCCTGTCTCACAGATATGGTGGCTAAGATCACCTAGCTTTACTCCAGCTCATGTGTGCAGCGTGCTTTGGTGCACTGGATCTTCAGATGTGAGGTTTCACTGCTGCTGGGGACAGACTTCTAGTGCCTGTTCTGGAACAGGTCATGTCTCACCCAAATTTCAGGAGGCAGACAGCCCAGTGCCTTCTGTTCTGTGTGTTCCTGACTGGTGACTGTCAAGTCCCCACATGAAGACCCACTTTCTTGCCAGGACAGGGACAGGTTTTGAGAGGCCTGCAGCTGGCCCAGCTGGCTCCATTCTGGGAATGACAGCCTCCACAAATGCTTACCCCTTGGTTCTGCCACTCTCATAAGCCATGGGGTTCTTTTTTATAAGATTTCAGCTCCATCCTACTTCCTGACACAAATTACAGCCTCCCCATGAACACACAATCTGTGTGAAAAATGAAGCAGCAGTCGCAAGAGGCACAAGTGTGCAGGTACTGCCCGGAGTTCCCCAAGCACAGCCTCAGCCTTCACATCAGTGGTGCTTATCCCAAACGCTGACTGTATGACAAAGGATGCAGAACTGCCCAAAATATCATTCAGTATTCAACACGCATTTTTCTGTTGAGTTGGGTACCATGAGCAAGGAACTGCACTTACCCCACCATGAGGAATCCCTGGTACAGGGGGACAGACGCAAAGTAGAAGACTGAAGAGAACACGGCCTTAAAGACAGAAAACCATAAGTTAGAAACAGCCGCTGTTGGTCACCTGAACATCATTTTTCATGCAGGTTTCTCAGAGTGAGTAACACATCTAATTAAAAATACGACATCCAATGAAGCTGTGATGCTGTCACAGTCGCTTCTAAGTGCTATCTGTCACTCTCTGCAGGCACCCTGGACACAAAAGGCCTAAGTACCTGCATCGTGGAGATAATGAGGCCCCTGTGCATGACGAACTGGCCGAGAGCTGCGGACCTCTTGTAGCTGTTCCGCCCGTGCACCATGAGCAGCCTGCCGACGTGTCTGAACTGTGTGATGGAAAAGTCCGCTGCCAGCGAGGCCTGCTTCCCCTCCTGGAGCAGAAACACACAGGCGCCTCTGCAGAACACTGTGCTGCGGAGCACGCACACTGTGAGCTGAGCTCGGGAGCTTGACCCGGACAGATGGAAACCTGCAGCTCTTCCTGCATGGCCATGGAAGCTCCCCACAGGGCATCCCGGGCATCGGGTGATGTGGGTGTATCAGGTCTGTACTGGGCACCTGCCTGCCCGCCTGCCTAAAGGTGCCTGCCTGTGGGCATCAGGAGGAGGTGCTCACAAGTGCTGCAGAAGAAATGGCTTTAGCAGTCTAGCAGCCGCACAGAAGTAAGGCAAAGGGACAGTATGGACCACACCATTCAAGGCCCTTCCCCACACCTCAGCTCTGTCATGACTGCAAAAACTATCTCCTACTTCACAAAATTTGCTGTAAAACACTTCAGACAAAGCAGTCAAGGAAACAGCCAACTCAAGTTGGGTGAACTTTCCAGGTCTTTCTGGTATGTTCCTACTTAAGCCACGATAAGAGCTGTGGTCAAGGCTGGCAGGAAGACAAACCACAACCATGGTTCACATGGCCAGGAATTAGGGATGCCCATGAAGAGGAAGTGGTAGATAAACAGAGGAGAGCAGCTGTGGTACTGAAGAGACCAACCAAGGTGTGCTGGGGACACTCCAGCCAAGCCCCATGCACAAGTATCTTAGAGGATAAGTCCCAGCAGGCCACGAGAACTGGGGGATGCTGAGGGCTTGCCAACCCACTTTGGTTTACAAGCATCTCAGACAGGCATCCAGTTATGGAGTAAATAACAGAAGGGCGTGACTCTGACCTACCTATCTCTTACTCAAGAACACAGCTCAGGGCTTGGACAAATGAGGACCTTAAATACATGTGGACCCAGGAGGCACTGATTCTGTGCAGACCCAATGCATGCTAAATGCAGGTGTGGGCTGTACATGTGCTGAGGATGTGATAAGAATACATAAAACAAAGAGACAGACGTACCTTTCCCTCAATCCCAATGCCACAATCTGCTGCCTGAATCATGCTCACATCATTTCCTCCATCACCTGAGAAGCACAAGAAGGTGGGGTATTAAGTGAATACAGCACCTATCCAGCATCATGTTTTCTGTGTTACCAGCTGGGATTGTTTAAGGAATTGTCAGTAACTCGGCTTCAGTCAATCTAGTGCAGGGATGAAACACGGTTTTGCCTGCGACGTCAAGAAGCCAGCTGCTCTTAAGATCTCACTGCTGAGGAGGGCGGTGGCGTCCCGCCCACCAACAGCCCTTCTGCTATGCCCCTCCCCCGCCACGTGGAAGCCCGGTGGCTCACCGACGGCACAGGTGCGCCTCCCCGTGTGCTGCCGCAGCAGTGTCACCATGTGGGCCTTCTGGGTTGGAGAGCAGCGGCAGCACACCACGGCGGGGCACTGGCAGGCCAGCTCCACGAGCTCGTGCTCATAGTACTTCAGACAGACCTGCAAGACAGAGCGCCACGCTCACTGTGCACTGCGTGCTTCTGCAGCTGAGCAAAGGCACGGAGCACAGCAGGGGCTGCAAAACCAGGGCTCTTTCTGGGTCTCACCTGTGACCATGCCGACCCTGTGGGAGCTGGGGGATGTGGCAGCCAGTGGGCCCACGGCCCTGTGAGAAGAGGAGCTGTGAGCTGGGGGAGACCAGTGCATCAAGGCTGGACAACGAGGGCCACCAGGAAGGGCAAAGCACGGCGAGGGTGGTCAGGCCCAGAGCTGGTGGCCATGAGGCAAAAGGTGTCTCCAGGCTGATGTGACTGGGGCCAGTGCTGGGGCCACTCTGGGGAAAGCTGCTCAAGATGATTCCAGCCCCTCCTTCCCAGCACTGTGGTGATGAAGACACCTGACTGACCTCGGATATCAGGTGCTCACGACCCCTGCCAAGGAACAGGGGAGTCCACCAGCTCCCCGTGCACTCCCTTGGTCAAGAAACCAGAGTCTCGATGCACTGCCTGGAGGGCACTGAGCCTGCTCACTCTCTCAGGAGCTTTGAAATGCTCTCCTCGCACGAAGGACAGGTCTCAGACTCCAGGTCCTCCGACCACAGGAACAAAAGCCCTGAGAAGACAGTGCTTCTTTCTCCCCAGCCACTGGCTGCACACCAGAGCACACTGCTACCTGTCTGAACAGGGATTGTGGCCACTGGAATCTCTTGCCATCTTCTCTTCTGTTCTTGGGGACAAAGAAGCCCAAAGCCACATTTGCAGATACACCTGGTGACCGCAAGGTGCTCATTCTTGCACAACTTGACTGTTTTCGTTTCCTTTGCTTTGATGTTCTCATTTGCATAATTTTAAAAAAAATATTTATTTCTTTTAGTTGTGCACAATGCCTTTATTTTTATTTATTTTTTGTGTGGTGCTGAGAATTGAACCTAGGGCCTTGCATGTACCAGGCGAGCGTTCTACCGCTGAGCCACAACCCCAGCCCCTCATTTGCATAATTTTTATTCTCACCTAATATGTGTATTTTTGGTCAGTTATCTGAACCCTCTTCAGAACTCCCAAATTTCAGAATATAAGAAAATAAGTGCCACCTATCCACCAATGAACTCAACCAAAATCACCATTTAACTGAATAGGGAACATGGAGAGGAAAGAGAATGAAGCTCAGATAATGAATAGCAGGCACTAGATAGATGCAATAAAAACTTAAATGAGCCAAACTTATAGCTCTACAAACACTGTTATTTGGAGACATGGCAACAAATAACAAAATATGGGGCCTAAAGGGGTCTTTGGCATGTGTTAGGAACAGGAGGAGGATGGGAAGTGGAGGGGCCGTGGTGGGACAGTCTGGTCATTCACACCACATGCCTGCAAAACTCGACACACACAGTAAGTACAAGTGACACCAACCAACATGGTAGAGATAGGAAAGTGCCTGTGCCCTTTCCTGCCGGGAAGAGGGCCCGGCACCTACAGGGCCATCAGAGAGGCAGACTGTGACAGCCAAGGGACAGAGTGACCAGGTAACTGAGGAAGCACAGTGGCCATGGCTCCAGCTAGCATAGAGAGGTGCAGGGTGACGCCACTGGACTAATAAGCACTTCAGACTCTGGCTCACTAACTCTTCAGCCGGCTGTGGAGTCTTCCCCTGGACTCAGAGATGGGAACATAAAATCAGGATGCAACTGTGGATAGCACAGGACCACTTCCCTGGCCTGAGGAGGCATGTCTACTCAGGGGCCAGATGCAACCTCTGCAACCTGAGCAAGGAGAGCAACTGAAGCGGTGCTCTTGGTGGCCAGAGGTCAGTAAGAAGCCTTGTGGTCTCAGGGCCAACCTCTGGGCACGCTGTTCTGGGAAAGCAGCACATGCAATCTGAGGTCATCGAGGACAGCACCCCATGCAGAAGTAGTGTGGAGAGAGGCGCCCATCTATGTAGCCGCCCCTGCCCAGGACAAGACCCAGATGCTGAGTGACACTACCACCTCAGGAATGGCCCACAGCCAAACAAGGCCAGGGCCTGGGTCCAGTCAAGCCAACTCCACCTGTGTGGCTACCTGCAGCCCTTACCAGGACCTGTGCACTCCTAGTACCCTGGGGTCAAGAGGAGGACAGATGGGACTAGAGAGTGCTTCCCCTGACAGGGAGCTCTCCGGTGACCCACACATGCCTGGATCACTGGCTTAGATAAAGACAGGAACCACACCAAGGCTGCAAGGAGGTGGAGCTCTTACCAAGGGGCAGAGATCCGGGTCAGCTGAAATCACCAGCCTTCAACAGTGGGTACAGGCCAGGACATGCTCAGCCCTGACTGTACAGTCGAACGTGCCTTATGGGTGATAGGAAAGCATAAGATAGCAGAGAGGCAGGGCCACCTAACAGCACATCCCTCAAGAAGCCCTGGATAACTATAAGGGACAGACAGACAGATACATTCTATATTATTGTCCAAACTTGCCTCAGGAGACACATGCTGTATT
This sequence comes from Marmota monax, assembly GCF_021218885.2. Taxonomy (NCBI): domain Eukaryota; kingdom Metazoa; phylum Chordata; class Mammalia; order Rodentia; family Sciuridae; genus Marmota; species Marmota monax. The sequence continues at coordinate 10,672,826 of NW_026692826.1, read as the reverse complement.
CGGACCCAGCCTCGCCTCATGAGACAGACAGATAGACACACGCTGTATTGGGGCCTGGTCTTACCTCCAGGGAGTCCCCTGATATGACCAGTGCACAATCGTGCTTCCTTCTAAATGCATTCAGCTCCAAATGGGCCTCTCCTCGACTGGTCACCTCCATAGAAAAGATTAGTACAGGTTAAAAGTCTTCAAAATTAGAGCAATAGACCAATAGGATGTGCTTCAAGAAATCACGGTAGGGGCCTTTGGACAGTGTCGAGAACCTCAATTGCTAAACAAGGTCCCTTCAAATTTCTACTGCACTCTCCATTGACTGTTAACAGACCATTTTTCGATTTGCTGCAAATAAAAGCAGAGAAAGCACCGCACCCAAGAAACACACCTGAGCGGTACCTGGGGCTGGCTTCCCTTCTGCTCAGGTCAGGCCAGTTCTGAGAGTAAATTCACCTGAGACACATTCTAGTGCCCTAAGTGAGGTGAGGATTTAGCAAGGAGAGAGGCAGAGTGGGGTGCAGGTGAGATGGTATTTAGCACCAGGAACGCAGCCAGTTTTTTAAAATAAAATAAATCACATTTATTATCAAAAGTTGCATGAAAGCCCACAGTGTTTACAAAAATGATTTTTTATATAAAAATCGTAATATATCGTAATATTTGTGGGGACACCACACTGTTGCTGTTTGGAGCCCTGGCTGGAGGAGACAGGGTCCTTGGCCACATGCCAGGGGAGAGGCACAACTGTCTGAGATCCTGGTGTTAAAGATGTCTCTTTTCACAATGTGGAGGAAGTGTGGGAGGCTTTTGTAAAACCCCCCGTTGTCTCTGCCCTGGTTTTCCATCTATCCCATTTTGTTTGATGTCTGAAGGATTAAGCAATCTAAACGAGTAAAATTAATTCATAATCTTGGAATATCATTAATTTTTGAGTGAGAAGATGTCAGAAACTAAGGTATGCATTTTCAACATTCTTTCTGTGGAGATTTTATAGGGAATAAAATAAATGTTATGGGAGTGAAATGAATTAAGCTTCTCATGATCCAAATTAATCTCAAACTCATCTGTAAATAGGTAGGTTATTGTGAAAAATTTAATTTGTGGTGCTATAACACTGAAAAGTCAACAAAAATTGATCCAAAGTTTTATCAGAAGCATTAATAATTTAATTGCAAATAGTAGTCTGCGGGGCCTAATTTGTGATTCTGTGCTTCAAAACAAAATACATTTACATGCAAATGACTCTCAAACAGCCATTTCTGTAGGTGTCAGAGCTGCATTCAGACAGCTACAGACCACAGTGTCTGTTCACTCACCATCAATCAAGGCTGAAGAACTTTTATTTTTGTGTGAATTAAATTTAGTCATAACTAATACATACAGTAAACACATAAATTTAGATAACTTCTATTAATTTTCTTTGAGTCAATTAAGGAAGAACATTTAATGTGAAAATGGCAATATTTTAAAAACATATTCCTACATTGTGTTTAGAATGTGTTTCACAAGAGCTACCTCTGAGCCACATGTAATATGTGTAACTAATTCAAAAATGTATTGTAAAATAAATATTTATTTTTATGTATTGGAGGTATGTCTATTTAAAAATAGCAATAAATAATGCTAAGAATATAACAGAAAAATGCTTTTGAATTTAGAGCTTGGTCACTATCAAAAAGCCATCTTCTTTATTACATTTAATGTAACTAAAAAACTATTTTAACTTGTTTTTTATAAGTTGAGTAAGAAAAAATGACAGCATTTCTTTTTAAAAAGATATTTAGTAATTGTGGCTGGGGCTGTAGCTCAGTGGTAAAGTGCTTGCCTCCCATTTTGAGGCACTGGGTTCATCCTCAGCACCACATAAAAATAAAGATACTGTGTTTTCATCTACAACTAAAAAAGTATTTTAAAAAAAGATATTTAGTAATTAATAACTGCATATACATTTTTACAAAAATAACAGATTTTAAGTGTGAGATAAAACATTTAAAATTTCAAAGTGATTCAGAAACATACTTACAGGTCTAAAAATATGAATATCTTGTGTTCTAGACACCAAATGTGAACTTTTGGCAATGCAAGTAGCCGTCTCCAGTTTATCACCTGTTAGCATCCATATCTATGAAACAATTTAAACTGGTGAACTTCAACAATGCAACGATACTTTATGTCTTAAAAGCATCTGTCCTGAACAGTTGCTCGTACACCCCTCCCGCCCCATTCATAGCATTACCACAAAGCCCAAAGGTGAAGCAACCCGAGTTCACTGACAGATGAATGCATAACCAGGATGTGGTCTACCATTCCATGACATATCATTCAGCCTTAACGAGGAGGAAGTTCTGACTCATGGAGCAACACAGGTGGAATGTGAGGACACTATGGCAAGGGAAATAACCCAGGTACAAAAGGACAAACACTGTATGATTCCACTTGTATGAGGTCCCCGGATAAATCCAATCTATAGACAGAATGGTATGGTTAGGGGCTGGGGAGCTGGGGTTTAATGGGGACAGTTTATGAAGAGGAAAGTCCTGGAGATGGATGGTGGTGATGGCTACAAAGCGCTGTGAGGTTCTTCATGCACTGAAAACTGGTTTTGCTGTGTCTACCCTGACTTGTTTAGGCAGAACAAGTAAGAGCAAAGTGATGTGCAGACAGCCATGAGATGTGGAGGCATGTTGACTAGCAACTCGGTTGTGTCAGTCACACATGGCTGAGTCAAAGTGGATATCTATAGATGCCCAAAGGTAACTTTATATAGCCTTCCAACCAAACCAACAGGGTGGACGAGGTTGCACACAGCACTAGCAAGATCATAAAGAATTTTATTTCAACTTATTGATTTTTTCAGGTGGAAGGTGAAGCTCAAATAGGCAGAGGGCCCACAGCTAAGCCAGAAGTAATTTACATCAAATAAAACACATCAAACAATGCTACTTTTCCACTTAAAAAACTGCATATACATACACATATTATGTACATATATCTGCAGATAAAAAATAAAATATCTGGGCATTTAATATATATCAAAGTATTTTATATAACATCAAAAAACTTCCTGTAATATTCTCATCATTGGAATTTCTCAGATTTCTTATGTAACATACCAAAAGACATTTTTGGAAACAGGAAACAAAAAACATGAAATATTAATTATTTGTTTAAGTGTGATCCAACTGTGGCTCTTCTCCTTGCCTGAAGACTTGTGCTTTCTACTCATTTACATGTCTTCATGCACTTTAGTGGAACAAAGATAAGGAGCCAAGTGAACAAACCACCGCTGCTTAGCAATCTGTCACCAGGAACTGAGTGTGAGATGCGCCTTCCCGCTTCAGAGGCTGATCTGGAGTCAGGCTGGACACGTTGTACAGAGAAAAAGGGCCTGGTGCTTTAGATGGGAAACCTCCCACAGGTTATCATGGAGTACTAATGCCCAAACCTTCCTATCGTGAACGTTCACTACTGTAACACATGGACAATCTGGCACGCGTGACTGAGAAATAGACTGAAGGCATTTAAAACCAACATGTGTCTAACTGATCACACCCTTTGCCAGTGTCCTGGCTGTACCATGTCATGGGTGATTTTAAATACCCAGTCCCAACTGCTCTCCCTAACTGAACTCCCTGTCTGCACAATGCTCTGCCCACCATGCAGCCTCAGGGCCTGCTTCCCACTGCCACCAGATTTCCTTGGCCTTCCCACAGAAGTTCCCCAGAATCTAAGGGTTGGGCAGGGAGGTGGGCCAGGCACTGCTTTGCCTCCCACCTTCCCTTCAGTTCACCTTTCCTGTCTAGCTAGAGTTTTTCTAGCTAGTTGTACTTTTTCCATCCTCAAAAGTAGGTTCCAAATCCTTTGGACAGTATTAGAATAAATGTTCTCAACCAGCCTGTCACCGAACTCTCAACTTCAATGAAAATGTGAGGTAAGAAAGCAGTTTCCTAAAAAACAAAACTTACACCAGGAAGTGCTAGTTCCCTCGGGGAATTGAGGACCTCAACAGTCAGAAGAAAAAATGGCAGGTCAGCAGCCAGGGAAAAGGGCAGTTGGCCACATGGCTCCCAAGGAAAATGCACCACAAACCTCAACTCAAACCCAACAAACCAATTATGAGAGAAATGTCAGCTGCCAACCTGCAGCTGTAGAGTAGCGAGGAGCTGGGGGTTATGTTGGCCAGGGCACCCTCCCAAGGCCTGAGTCAGCAGCAGACCCAGAGAAGAACCCAGTATGTCCAACAAGGAGCCAGAGGGAGGAGATATTCCCGCCTTTGCTTTGTATGCGCATACCATCTCTTCAAGAAACCCTGTTGCTGAGCTCAGCAGCTCAGCAGCTGAGCAGGAGTGCGAGGAGTGTGCTTTCTGACTCCATGACAGCGTGGACGCAGACAGAGAGCATAGGCTCCTGGACATCCTCTGTAATGATGGATATCCTAGCCAGAAGCTCTGGGACACACCGGATTCTGCATGTGCACGGCTTGCGTGTAAGAACCAACGTCCCTGTGAGGCTGGGGTTCTGCCCTTCTCCTCTCCTCACCCAACATGTGCTGCCTATGGCAGAAGCTGCTTGGGCAACTTGGATTTGGCAAGACTGCGATTATTTCAGGAAGAGTGTTTACACTCAGTCCTGTGACACAGGATTCTGACCAGCAGGGTGATGGCAAGTGAGGAAACTTGATTTGAAGAGCCTGTGACTAAACCACAGACTGTAGACATTGGGCAGGGGCTGTGGGTCCTCACGACTGTCTTCAGAAGTGCACATGTTATGTGGATGGACAAAACCAGGGGAAGCAAAGTCTGAAGGCAGGACAATGCAGATATTTCTGGATATCTGGCTGTGAAGCTGAGGAAGGATGGGGGATAGGTGTAGCTTTGCTTCCCACATTCTTCCACCCACCACCCCAGGAGTGCCACAGAACAATACTCCAAAGGAAAAGACAGTTTGCTTAACAGAGGAATCCCAGGAGCCAGGGCAGCAGGCACCACCTTGATTCCAGCGTTGCGCAGCATCTCCAGCGTGGGCCGCACGTCAGCCTGCAGCTGGTCCTCTACGCCGGTGAGGCACAGCAGCTCCAACTCTCTCTCCAGGCTCTCTACCACTGCGGCCACCTTCAGTACGCGGTCATGGATGCTCAGCTTGGCTTGACTGTATCGGCTCTGGGACACAAGGGACATGTGTATGGTCCACATGCCTGGTCTGCAATTATTTACTAAATAAATCCACAACACAGGCTGAGCATCCCTCATCCAGAAATCTGCAATTTACAATGTTCTGAAGTTGGATATAAAATGAGCACAGACAACAGATCTTGAAGCATTCTGCAATTTTTGGTTAGAGACACTAAACCAGGTCATGTCTGTGCAAATATTCCAAAGTCCAAGCAACTCCAAAGCCTGAACCACTTATGTTCCCCTGAGCACTGGGAAAGACAGAAGGTGCAAACCTTGTTGCTGTGCACATGCCCCTGCCCTACCTCCAGACTGAGGGGAGGTGGGATGGAGGCTCCCACTGGCGAGGCTGCCTTATGCCAGGCACTGGGGACACTGGTTTCCTGAGTGCTCATGCACAATGTCAGGATGCACCTGAGTACAGACAGAGGCCTGCAGGGCAGGAGAGTTCACAAAGGGCAGGTGATGAGTCACTCACCTCAAAGTCCTGGTACTGTTCTTCCGTCAATGCCTTCTTTGCCACCACAAGTGTTCGCAGCCCTTCCCGAGCCATGTTTCCACACTGGAAATGAGAAGCCCAGTCACTTGTGGTCCCCAGGTGGCCTCAGGCACCATGGAGTCCACTCCCATGCATACTGTGGTCGTCTTCATCTCACGCAGGACCAGCATGTCCCGGCCTGGGTGCTGTGAGGACCAGGAGGTCACAGTGCAGCATGTGTTCTCTGTGCTTTGTGGGGATACTCATGGTTCCCATCACACTCCAGTGGGACTGCTCCCACGGGGGACAGGGGAGAGGCTGCTGCACTGGGTCTGAGCTACTCCACACTGGCTGTGCTACACCTTCGAGTCCCTTTCTGCCACAGGACGCTCCTCCTTAAAGGCCCCCAAACTTGCATGAAATAAGTAAAACTAGGAAAGTGCAGCAGTGGTGCGGGGAGAATGGGGCCAGGGGAGGCCCCCACGGGGAGTGCCAGATCTAAGATGCATGGATCTGAAGGCTGTTTCTGCTCTGTGTTGTTGGGCAAGCTGACTGGTTGGCTGCCCGAGCCTCGTGGGTGGAAGTGGGTCTCAGGTAGCTGTGCTGGGCTAAGCACAGCATGTGTGGTCTGTGCTGCAGTCTTCTGCCCTGCTGGCACGGCTCTTGGTCCCCCTTCCTGGCCCTGCAGCTCGGGTGTTCACACAGGGGCACTGCCATCAGTCTGATGGGCATGGGGTACTAGTTAAGAGCTGAGGCTGGTGGGGACATGGGCCATGCCCAAAGTCCCATGCACCTAGTCCGTGATCAGGTGGGATGGAGGCTTCCACTGGTGAGACTGCATTGTGCTAGGCACTGGGGACACTGGTTTCCTGGTCTCAGAGGGCAGGGAAGAGGAAGCTCTGGAGGAGCCATGACCCAATCTGTATTTAAAACAGAACTAGAGATACATTCTGTAGGTGTATCAAAAGATGTTAGCACCATTCACAGTGAAAGATTGCATTAAAATAATAAAATACTACTTTCCCCATCAGAAGCAGAAACCCAACAGTTTCGAGTGAAGAAACAAGCTCTTTGGTACACAACTGGTACAGGGGTGGGGCACACCTGTTTGAAGGTGTTGGCAACTTCTCACAAAGTTTGAATTGCAGTTTCCAATGACACCATTCCCACTGTAGGGAATGTGACACACACTTGCGATCATATACCAGGCCATATCCACATGAGGCTAGTCCTGGCCATGCTGAACAGGTGGACAGGGTCAGACTTTAAAGAACCTGAAATGGCACACATGGGGTTCCATACCACAGACATCAACATGGCCCTGAAGAGAGAGGCAGAGCTGCAGAGCTTCTCCCTTGTGCACCAAGCAGAAACAGCAAATATCCCTCTGCAGCGAGTGGTAGTGGTGTTAAAGAAGAACAGAGGCTGCTAGGAGGTGTGAGACCTAAGTTCCAGTGTTGGGGATCACAGTCCTGCATGGTCCAGAACTGCCTAACCCACTCTCCTATGGGCACAAGGTGCTGACAGCTGAAAGGAGGGTGCAGGGCCACAGAGGCAGACGAGTGTGGCAGAGAAACAGACCTCCTGCTCCATAGCTAGGAGCAAGCACAGTCCTGCCCAAGATGTCTGCACTACGAGGGCACTGACAACAAGCAGGCATCTATGAACAGGTGGGACAGAAGGTGGCTGGCTCTGCAACAGAGAGAGTGCGACCATCTGGAATCACTTCCTCAGGGAGAAGGCTCTGGAGCAGAGCCCAGGTGACTAAGGAGCGCACATTTCCTGCTATGTGAAGTAGGACTGGGTGCAGGGATGGTCTGGGGCCTCCTCACCAGGGGACACATAGAGGGCTGCACTCCATTGTATGTTTTTGGCACCTTTGTCAAGGATCAAATGACTGTAGATGTATGGGTTTCTATTCTGTACCACTGGTTTGTGTGTCTATTTTTATGTCAGTACTATGTAGACTTTGTTACGATAGCTCTGCAGTGTAATTTGAATTCAAGTATTTATGATGCCTCCAGCACTGCTTTTTCAGTGTAAAAGTGCTTTGGCTATTCAAGGTCTTTCACTCTTCTAAATGAATTTTAGGCTTCCCCCCACCCCCCTGGTTCTGTTAAGAATGTCACTGGTATTTTTGATGGGGGTTGCACTAAACCTGTATATTCTTTTTGGTGGCATGGCCGTCTTAACAATATTAATTCTGCCTATCCATGAACATGGGAGGACTTTCCATCCTGTGTCTTCTCTCTTCAGAATTCTATAGTATCCATTGTTGAGTTCTTTTTACCTCCTTGGTTAGATTTATTCCTAGGAACTTCTTTCTCTTTTTTTTTTTAAAGGCAATTTTTTTTTTTTTAGTTTATTTATTTACTTATTTTAGTTGTAGATGGACACAATACCTTTATTTTGTTTATTTATTTTTATGTGGTGCTGGGGATTGAACCCAGTGCCTCCTATGCGCCCGGCAAGCGCTCTACCACTGAGCCACAACCCCAGCCCTTAAATGCAACTTTGAATACAATTGTTTTACTGATTTTTTGGCAGATTTGTTGTTAACTATTGATTTTCATATGTTGATTTTGTAATCTGCTACATTGTCAACTTTATTAGTTCTAGCAATCTTTTGTGGAGTTTTTTTTTGGTCTTCTAGGTATAGAAAAATATAATCTGCAAACAGTGATAATTTGACTTCTTCCTTTCTGTTTTTATCCCCATTATTTCTTTATCTTGCCACACTGACCTGGTTAGAATTTTTAGCACTATGTTAAATAGACTATTGCAGATTTTAAAGGAAACGCTTTCAGTTTTTCCCCATTTTCTATGAAGTTGGCTTTGGTTTTTTTATATACCCTTTATGATGTTGAGGTATATTCCTTCTATTCCTAGTTTCTTTGGTGTTTTTTTGTTTGTTTTTACATCATGATTGGTTGCTGAATTATGTCAAAGGTCTTGTTGCATCTATTGAGATGACCAAGTGATTCCGTCCTTGATTCTATTTATGTGATGAATTACATTTATTGACTTGTAAATATTCAAACATCCTTGTGCCTCTGGAATAAAACCAATTTGGTCATGATGTACAATCTTCTTGCTATTTTGTTAAACACAATTTGCTAATATTTTATCAAGTATTTTTGTTATCTAAGTTCACCTGGGATATTGGTCTGTAATTTTCTTTCCTTGAAATGTCTTTATCTACATATATATGTAAATCAATGGATGTGTAACTGATGTGATTCTGCAATCTGTATACGGGGTAAAAATGGGAGTTCATAACCCACTTGAATCAAAGTGTGAAATACGATATATCAAGAACTATGTAATGTTTTGAACAACCAACAATAAAAAAAAAAAAAGGAAAGAAATGTCTTTATCTGGTTTTGGTATGAGAGTGATATCGGCTTCATAGAATGAATGGAAGTGTTCCATCCCTTTCTATTTCATAAAATAATTTGAGAGTATTGGCATTAGTTCTTTAAAGGTTTGGTAGAATGCAGCCGAGAATCCAAGTGTCCTGGGCTTTTCTTTGTTGGAAGGTTATTTTTTTTTATTACTGATTTTATCTCATTACAAGTTACTGGTTTAGGGTTTCTATGTCCTCTTGATTCAGTTTTGGCAGATCACATTTGTCTAGAAATGCATCCATTTCCTCTAGGTCTTTCAATTTATTGGAGTAGAAGGTTTCAAAATCGTCCCTAATGTTCTGCTGGATTCTTGAGATGTCTGTGGTGATTTCTCCTTTTTCATCTCTAATTTTATTAAATTGTTTTTTTCTCCCTTTTCTTTTGGTTAGTTTGACTAAGGGCTTATGAATCTTGTTTATCTTTTCAAAGAAACAACCCCTTGCTTCATCAATCCTTTGTATCTTTTTTTTTTTTTTTTAATTCTCAAGTTCATTGATTTCAGCTCTGAACTTATTTCCTTTCTTCTACTGGTTTTGGAATTGGTTTGTTCTTCTTTTTCAAGGGCCTTGAGACACATTTTTAGGTTATTTGGGATCTTTCTGATTTTCATAGCTATAAATTTTTCTCTTAAAATTGCCTTTATAGTGTCCCAGAGGATCTGAAATGTTGTATGAGTATTCCCATTTGAGCCTAAGAATTTTTATTTATTTTTTAATTTTTTTAAAAAATATTTTTTCGTTGTCAATGGATCTTTTATTTTATTTATTTATTTATACATGGTGCTGAGGATCAAACCCAGGGCCTCACACATGCCAGGCAAGTGCTCAACCACTGAGCCACTACTGTAGCCCCAAGTCTAAGAATTTTAAAATTTCTCCTATCATCCTTTTCATCATCCAATAGAGTACTGTTCAATCTCCAAGTGTTTATATAGTTTCTATAGGGTTTGGTTCTGTTGATTTCTAATTTCATTCCATTATGATATGATAAGATGCAAGGGATTATATCAATTTTTTTGTACTCAGCAAATGAATTTTAAAAAATTACAGTGAGTTGGGTGGGCTATAGAATGCTATAGCTGAATGGTGAGAAAAGGAGAGCAATCATGCCCCCCACGAAGGCTGTCACAAGCCCTGTGATGACTCACATGTTCAGGAAGTATCTTGCATCTCTACAGCAGTAACAGACCTACAGTGATAGGCAGTCAGGCAGTGAAGACAACTGACTTAGGGATTTGGGCCTTTAGAACTAGGCATGGGCAGGGATCCTGAACTTCCTGGGGTGTACTGATTAACAGTTCAGACCCAATTCTGCACACCACAGACCCCAAGCCACAGGCAGGCACTTGTCACCCCTACCATCTCTTAGAAAGCTGAATGTGGGATGTCTACCTCCAATAAAGCCAGGTATAGCATCTGATGAAGAGATGTTTGTCTATAGGCAAATAAAAATTATTAAAATATCCAGATTTTCTGAAAATACCTTTTTAATTCATCCAGCTTATTGGATCTGATGCCCAGTATTAAATCTGTAGGCTGCAGTGGCAGGAAGGGCTGGGGAAGAAGCCTGGGGTCCAATACTACCCACTCAGACACTCATGAGCTAAGTCCTTCCCAGTGTCCAGTTCAGCAACTTCCAGGGTTGGGCTATGTAGACGAGGGAGGGGACTGTTGCTGTACCACAGAGGAGGGCTGAGCTTGTTCTCCTGGGATACCACATCAGGATCTAATTCAGGTCTGTGTTTAGAGGGAAGAGGCCCATCACTGCCACACCTCCCTTCATCCAGAACATTATTTTTTTTCTCTGTGTTAATATGTGTGAATACTCTGATGTTTCAATTTTGAAGAATGGTGCTTTCTGTAATATGATCAACGTAGAGTGTTTTCCTTGCACAACTGGAGAACACAGTTTGCAGCCAAGAAGCCAACTCCAGGTTCTGCTTGCAACAAAAAGCAGAGCACAAACCCAGACCCCTGCAGTGATTGCTTTGCTTATTTCTTAATACACTGAAAGGCTCTGATTACAACGGTTTACAGCAAAGACACCACAAAGGGCCAAAAGGTTCATCTATGAAACAAAGCACAATGCTGAGAAAATAAATGTACATAGGATTTTTAATAAAGTTATCTTTGTGAAAAACAATCTGACATTATCTGTCTGTTGCAAGACATTTATTGATTTGACCTCATAAAGCTAAATAAATTAAACAAGTATTTTACAATTAATTGCACATCATTATGACCAAAAGTAATTTTTATGGCATTTTACTAGGTCTTCAGGGAGTTTAATTTATTCATGTCCCTGATTAAATCAAAGTGCCCTGAAGGAGATATTGATTCATATTGCCAATATCATGCGAGCACTGGGTGTGGTCACTGCACTGACAGGAGAGCTCTGAGCAGCAGAACAACATGTAAACAGGGAAAAGGGCTGTACTTGCCATTACAACTGGTCTGGCTTTACTCAGAAACCCAGCTATCAATTAAAATGTAAACTTAATACATTGTAGACTCTCATTCAATTTAATTTAGGATTACTGGTGTATGTACATTATTTTCTACTTTTAAGTGAACTGACTAGCATAATACTAAAATTCGAATTAAAATCTCCTTGCATATTAACTAGATGTCATATTAAAGCCTAACCTTGTTTAAACACACAGTGCTATTTCACAGCTCTCTAGTGAATGACTGATGATGTTTTCTATACTTTCAGTATTACACATAAAATTATTCTCTATAAGGGGCTCCTGGTGCACATCCACATGATTTCACAAACAAAACAGCAATAGTTAATTGTATAGAAAGCCTCATGATTAACTAGGGCCTTATCCTTTTTGCTTAACCAGTATGAGAACCATGACTACTCAGAACAATCTGGTGGGAAATGACACCACCCCTGGAACCCTTCCAGGACCTGGTCTGACATCTCTGTACCTTGACCTACTCCAATGACACCAGTGTCTCCCAAGCTGTGGGGAGGAGACAATTTTTCGGTCATCTGATGTTTCCTAAGTTCCATGAACATGTGTGGCTGCACAGTGCCAAGCGTGGCCCACTTACCTCCTCTTCCAGCCAGTCATTGTACTGGACGATGGAGGACATAGCAACGTCAGCACCCTTCATGTAGAATGTGATTTCTGCTGTGGACTCATCCTGTATGGAGTGAAAATAAACACGGGGACAGTTGGGCTATCTAGCTCCTTGCAAATAACTGCTGGTCTAATAGAAAATGCACCGAAAAAAACAACTCTTAACAATGCCTTCCCTGTGGGAAGCTGCTTGCTTTCCAAGTGACAGGCGCCTTTACACGCAATGCAGTAAGAATCGGGAAAATCACTACACACTTGAGATGCTGGGAGGAAATTTTTGAAACAAATTCTGTTAATGAATAAATGACTTGGGCTATACTATAAGCATCAAAGTCTGATCAAATGCTTTCCTGTTTAACAAACTTCCAAATATTTTTTATTGTTATTTGCTAAGAAGAGCTGAACACAGGTACATATAGAAACTTTATGGTTAAAAATCATTATTAAGTTAAACTTTTTGTTACGTTACTTTTGTTAAACACAAAACAACTAGCTGATTTTGAAAATTAGTAACATCTTTTACTTATTCTCCCTTAGCAGTGTTAGGAACAGATGTTTCACATCACCAGGTATTTTATGTCATTATGGCCACTCTGGTGTCTCACTCATAAATTATTAGTTTAGATTTTGTTTTATTTTTTAAAAAACCATAACAAGCACAAAGCGAATACATACTTAACTTTAACCTTTTTTGTGGAGAGGGAGGATTTTGTATCTGCTTTAAAAGATTAAAAAAGGAACCGCTCAAGCTGTCCACACAAAGTACACTGAAGTGTCTCTGGGCCCAGCACAAGCGGCAGCATACCCTGACGATGATGCCCATCCGCTTGCTCTCCGAGGTGAAGGGGAACACCTGCAGGATGCAGTAGGTCAGGACCTGGCCGCCAGGCGTCTTCAGCTGCATGGAGGTGAGGTCCCTGCTGACCAGAGTGAGCCCGACACTTTCTGTCCACCGCACCAGTGCGACCTGAAGAGACCACAGTGTGAGGTCTGACTGCCTTGGGGACGCTGTGCCCAGAGGACATGGTACCTTGCATGCAAAGTGTCCCCAGACACATGAAGGCAGAGAAACTGTAGTGTCTAGAACTTTTCATTTCTGTGCCATATTACATACAGGTGAGCAATAAGCAATGTGGCAGAAAGTCCCTTGGCCTGCTGTGTAACATGGTCCATTATGCACCATAAAGGCTTCCTTTTGTACTCTGTGTCCATGAGCTCCCTACAGCTAGTCATGTTTAAACCCTAGAAGGGAGCAAGTAATCTGAATTTTGTTTATCCCTATTTTTTTCCAACATGAGAGAGAAATTGGTGTCTGACCAACTACATGAATGTGTCTACGTGGAATATCTTCCGACCTGAAGGGGACGAAAAGCCGGAGCCTGCAGATCAGGCCTGTAGAGGGCAGCCTGGGCTCTGAGTCTACCCAGGCCAGCCAGTAGCTCCGCACAGTCTCTTCACCTCACCAGTTCAATTCCAGCTCTGCCAGGTGGAAATATGCTTCTGCAAGCTGTCCTAAGGCTGAAGAAATGTAAGCTGAGTCTTTGGTGTGTGTAGGTACTAAACAATAGGAGCTGCTCTTACTTATTCTTACTTAGAGTTACTTTAATAACTTATTAAAATTTAAAACTCATAAGAAGATATTTTCTAAAGTTAATATTGTATGTTAAGTATTTTATGACAATCAAGCACTTTCTGGAAAAGAATGCCTGTCTCTGAGGAGCCTTATCACGGGACAGCTGGTCAGTTAATGGCACACCAAGCTTGGCAGTAGCCGAGAGAATGTTACCCAACAGGAACACCCTCTGCGATGAACATGCTGCCAGGGTTGGAGACTGTCACAGCATGCCCACAAGACCAGCTCTGTGCTCTGCAGCTTCCCAAGGTTGGGCACCCTTCACCTTTGCTCTGAAGGCACAGCCTTGTCACTGGCCAGCAATGTCACAGCTCCCAGGGCCTGACTGGGCGGGTCCCTCGGAGCTCAAGTCTCTCAGAGGCAGGGTGAGCTCACCCCTGCTTTCAAGTCTCACTGCCACCTATGCTGTTAGGATCTCATTTTCGATTTTGAGATGCAAGTCATCTCAGGGACGTTTAAAATTCTGGCTGTGTTCAGGATGTTATCAATTGAATCTTAATATCTGGTGAGGCTGTGGAAAAATTCTTAGCAGCTCTCGTCCCGAGGCTGACTGCTCAGGTTAGGATTCTGGAGCAGGCAATGCCTGCATCCCTATAATCTTGGTGCCTTGAGTGTATGGTGGCCAGGTTCAGGAGGACAAGAGACCAACACCAACACCAGAATGGTCAGTGGATGTTCAGAGCACCGAGCTGTGTACTCAGCCCTTGCTCACACGTCCCACTTGATATGTTCTCTTGGGTAGATCAGGAAATCATTTTTAAAATCAGGTTTTCTAATAACTTGACACAAACCCAACTGCAGGATACTTCCAGTAAGACTTCCAGAGATGGGATGCTTTCAGTGCTGGGAGTGTGTGCGGCATAGGGCAGGGAGAGTGAGGGACAGTGGGCAAAAGCAATCGAGCACTTCCCAGGACTGCTGACGGCTTGGGGCAGAGTGTAGGAGCATAGCCGAAGACTAGGGTGCCAAACGCCTGTCCCAGGCAGTGGGAGGAAGCTCCTCTGCTCTCTCTCGGCTACCCATCGCTTCACTGGGCCAACAACAAACTGGATAAGGTTACCATAGGGTTGGTATCCTATTGTTGTAGGATAATAAAGATGCATAAAAATGAATGCATTTTAAAATTACTAGTTATAAATTGAATGTAGTTGCTGGAGCAGAGATAAAACTACCTCTTATAATGTTCTGATATTTAAAAAAAAAGTTTACATAGTGGAGTTAGCTTATGGTAAATGGAATAGAATAATTCTAGAAATTCAGGATTGAGAGTGAAATTATAATGGTCTAATATTTTTATTTCAGTTACAAAGTCAAAAATACATTTCTCTAAAAAAGGCGAGGGATGGGGAACCAAACAGCCTTTCTCCATCTGAGTTCTTCAGAAAACAGAACATGATTTGGGGTACCAGTTGCTGTTCCCAAGTAGAATACTAGTCCTGCCCTAGATACAAGGAGGGCGTTAACCCACTGCACACCACCCACGCCTGCATCATCAGGGCCGCCTCCTGGAACCACAGGGCTTGGGGGTGTGCTCCAAGGCCTCATCTGCTGCACTCCTCTCTGGTCCATGCCGAGACCTGAGTTGCTGAGCACAACTCAAGGACCTGCTTTCTGCAACAGCAATGGCCATGCAGTGTCTGGATTCTTTCTCGGCCTGAACTGTTTGGAAAAATATTATGTTTAAAGTAATAAAAATCATCACTTAGCTGATATTAGAAAGCCAAGTAAGGAGATTTAACTGCACAGAATATTATTATTTTGTTAAGAGCAACACAATGAAATTAAATAATCAGCTTTTTTATTTAAGAGAGGAGCATTATGTCTCTCTTTAATAACCTGCATGTAAGGCCAGGACACCTGGGTGCACCGGCTGTAGCCCCAGTACTGGCCTGAGAGTTAAACTCTGGGAAAGAATATAACCTTGACCTGATCTGCTTAATATCCATGTCCTTACACAGGTGGTGGCTCTTGGATGTGGAGAGGGTACTCAACAGGCTGGAATGTGAAGCCCAAGGAGGCAGGACAGGACATGAGGCCCGGACCCGGCATCCTGGTGTATTCTGGGCAAGTTGAGTCACACTGAAGTGCTGCCTACTGACAGCAGGCTGCTCTGAGAGGACTGGAATTTCACCTTACCAGCTCCAAGCTCCCCGCTCTCCATATGTAACAGATACTTCTCCCTTTTGTGGAAAATAAGTGAAATCAGCAAATTTTGTCCATTTTGATGATCTCAGTAAGATCTCTGTGTACTCTTCCCAGAAGAGAAATCATACAAACAGTAACAGATGGCATGCTTAATGCTTCTCAAATGCTGTGGAAAACCACAAGTTCTCAAGTCCTGCGAGCCGGTGGTGAAGGGCTTACCCTCTATGCATGCACTGACAAAGCCCGCAGGTCACAGTAGCCAGGAGGCCGTCATCTCCCGGGGGCAGGGATGCAAGGGCTAGAAACTCCTACTTGCAGGACTTGGCTGGGCTGCAGGAATGTGCGCCCTTGAGAATATCAGATGGCTTCCTGTACCCTAGGTTTTGGGTACAGGAAGTGTGCCATACAGCAGCAGCAACATGTGCCTATCCTCTCGGCACTGGTGTCCCCTGCTGGCTAAGGCTGTGCTAAATGCCAACTGGCCCATCACCAGTGCCGAGAGGATAGGAACTGGAATCGGAACTCTACTCTGAGCCTCCAGGGTGTTACTAAGAGACTGAAGTGTACCGAGAGGCTAAAATCATCTGTGATGATCCAGTCCTGTAAATGAGCACATCAGCAACACATTCCAAATTACAGTTTTGAAAAAAAACCACAAGGATGACAACAGAACCAACTCTGCCAGGAGGGAGGAGAGCACACCTGAAATGAGATGGAAATGCTACACGTTTTTCCAGTACGACTTCTTCAGAAACTGCAAATGACCCAATACTCCCAAGGTTAATTTTCAATTTGCACAGTGAAAGGTTCCCATTATGCTGTGACCTATAAATTGTACCTTTCCACAGACACCCTATCATCTCAGGGTGCCCCACTGAAGTCAGACCCAGGCATTCTATATTTGGCGACTACATCTGTTTATTGTTTAGTTTATGCTTGGTTTCACACCCCTTTGAGTTAGCAGCTTATAAGAAAAATCCTACACCTAGCGCAGTGTTCCATCCAAATGTCTTTAATCAGCAATCATCTTGAGGATTAACTATATAATGCCAACCAGAAAAAAAAGTATTCAAGTTTTTCACAAGAGAGATGCATTAATAACTATCCTAATTTAACTGGCTTGGTGTTGGGCAGAAAATGGCAGTATGTAAAAAAGTGGATGTGAATCTGCAATATGTATACGGGGTAAAAATGGAGTTCATAATCTGCTTGAATCAAATGTATGATATGTCCAGAGCTTTGTAATGTTTTGAACAACTAATAATAATAAAAAAATACTTCTGGATTAAGCATATAAAGAAGTAACCTCAGAGGAGGACCAGGGATACCTTCAAAGCTGCTGCTATGAATTCATGCCCGCATTCAGCATCACACAGGCCTGGCTTCCTTGTGGAAGGCAGGCAGGCTTAGGTGCCACATCCTAGGCCAGCTCTAGCAGGTCTGCTGCGCTGGGACTGGCATAGAGTTAATGGGGAGTTGAGGAGTGAGAAGTCTTCTAGAATTCTATGTATGTGAATACATCAGTGGTGTCTTTCTTAGAAGACTCTGAGAAATAAACTACATCCAGTGATGTTAAATACAGAAACAAAAGCAAGGAAAATGTCAATGGCACAGACAGTTTGATTCTATTCCGAGATTTTAAGTGATTAAAATTCACACACTTTTGGGACTGGAGATGGGGCTTAGTGGTACAGCCCTCGCCCAGTGTATATGAGGCCCCTGGCCTCAATCACTAGCATTGTGATAAATAAATAATTGATAATAAACTACATGTACATTTCTAAAGCAACGTGTCCAGGGCTGCTCCATCCAGCAATTTCCCCTTCAGCCCACCTGTTTCCCACCTTTGGGCCATCCTACCGAGCTTTTCCTGGGCCTAGTCAGGAAGAAGAGCTAAGGGGAAGAGAGCAGGAGAACACAGCAAGCCTAGGACATGTAAAGAAGACAGAAGGCCTCGCTTCTTGGTACACCAGGACACCAGCTATGGCCCCTTCTCCCTCTTGGGGAGAAGGTAACATGTTATCCCTTTTTAAATGAATCCTGCTTTATGTGCTTGCCTTGGCGTGTTCCTCTAAGGCTACACCTTCAACATGTGAGGGAGCAGGACTGGTCACTGGTAACCAATGGTATCAACGATAAAGAACACCCCAGGAAAGTCCTAAGCAGGTCTTGGTGAAAGGGCAGTTTGGAACACTCACTCTTGCCAGAATGGCAATGGAATGGTGATGAAATCTGTGTGCTCCATCTTAACATTATTCCCATTTCAGAGGACAAAAGTAAAAGAAGACACAACCCTGGACTGTGCTCCTAGCCCTGCTAAGGAAATGTCACCAAATGACCTTGTAAGGTCTGAAATCATGCCACATGTGCAATTACACTACAGTCTTACATTACAGAAATACAAGATGGAATAGCAGGAAGAGAAAAACTGCTTCGGCCGTTACTGTGAAATCATCACAAAAAAGGACCGAAAGCTTTAGAAAAAACTCTCAACACTTATTTGGTAGTTTTTTTTTTCAGGGTGGACACATCAGTGTGTTCTCAAGTTATCAGTAAGATCTGAGCAAAGAGCAGGTTATATTTTTAAAAACTTAAAAACCATAGTTTGCTCAGATGGCCTCAGTTTTGTAACAGTGGTCAAATTTATGTTTTGAATATAGCCCTTGCTGCTCTATTTACTTTTTAAAAATTTTAAAATATATTTTTTAGTTGCCAAGGATCTTTTTACTTTATTTTTTAAAATTTATATGTGGTCCTGAGGATCAAACCTAGGGTCTCACACATGCCAGGCAAGTGCTCTACCAAAAAATGAGCCACAACCCCAGTCCAACAACCCTTTTAAAATGGACATATTTCTTTCTCTTCCTCTTTCCCTGCTCCTCCTTAATCTCTCGCCGTCCCTAATCTCAGGGGAAACAGGATTACCTTTCTTCCCCATCCTAGGCAGAGTTACCTGTCCTTGAGCACTCATCCACCACAGGAACAAGTAATCCAGACCTTGGGGACAGCACCAGAAGCTCTCAAAAATGACAATCCCCCAAATTAACAAGTGAAATTACAGCTCCAACAGAGAGCATGTGGAATGTAGCCTCTGAGTCCCCTCTTTAAAAGCCCCTTGTTCCTGCTGATGGGAAGAATCACAGCCTCTGGGACAGGAGTCCCCGTGTTTCTCCTTTGCTAGCAAAGCAATAAACCTTCTTTTTCCTTTTTCTCAAAGTCATGTCCTTGTTATTAGATTGGCATTGGACAAGGACCAAGCTTTTGGCAACAGTTTTCACAGAACTCCTCTTTCTGTTCCAGCATTCCATCCAGGATCCATATCTCTTAGAAAATTTCTCAAATTTTCCTTGTATTTTGTTTTGTTTTGTTTTTTTTGTGTGTGTGTGAGACAAGGGACAAGGACTGAGCTCTGAGGCACTTAACCACTGAGAGAATCCCCAGCCCTTTTATTTTTTAAGGCAGAATCTCACTAATTTACCTAGGGCCTTGCTAAATTACTTGCAATCCTCCTACCTGAGGCTCTGAGCTGCTGGGATTGCGGGACTGTGCTGGATGATGATGTGACAGTTTTAAAGAACTGGTTGAATGTTCTTCCGTAAAATATCCCTCGATGTGAGTCTGTTGATGTATCCTCAGGGTTAGCCTGGGTTATGTGTAAAATGGGGAGGAAGACCCCAGAAGTGAAAGGAAAATGACCATGACACTCAGAGAGACCAAGAGATCTTTACTGCAGCAGTGTCTGATTAATAGGGAAGGAAAAGGAAGAGAGAGAAAGAGAACAGGGAAAGAGAGAAGAAAGAGAGGGATTGGGCAAAGCGCAAGAGAGAGAGAGAGAAGAAAGAGGGGGAGGGGGAGAGAGAGAGAGAAGAAAGAGGGGGAGGGGGAGAGAGAGAAGAAAGAGGGGGAGGGGGAGAGAGAGAGAGAGAGAGCGAGAATCGAGCAAAGCGCAAGAGAGAGAACACGCATGCAAGAGGGGGGTGCCCAGGAGGAGAGAGTTTTTACAGCCAAAATCTAATGGGGTCTTTGGGTCTGCAAGCTGACTTGTTGGCGTACAGTGATTGGATCATAAGTAGTTGCTAAGGGTGTCATCTTCTGCCTTCAGGGGGAAGGGTCAGATGTGGGTTTCTGTTGCACCAGACGGGTGGAGGTCGAAGGTTCAGTCTTGAGTGGGGTTGAGGGTTCAGCCTTGAGGCAAACAAGCAATCAGGAACCAGACAGGTGAGGGTCGAGTGTTCAGCCCACCCTGCAGCTAACGTTTGTTCAGCCTGCTCCTCAACTAACAAGAACATCTCTTCAGATCTGATCCAGGATGACGCAGCTGCTGGTGTTGGCTCTAGATCACCTGGCTAGGTGTGTCTGTAGCTGTCTCCACTGAAAGTGACTTTTATTTCCCCTGTTCAACACTGTTCTCTTCGACCGAAAGAGTGGGGAACTATACTCTCCTCTTCTGCACAGGAATTCCTCTGTAGCGGGAGATCTATGTGTTCACTTCAGTTTATTTACAGTCACTTATTCACACCAGTGAGGACTCATTCACACTCATTCTATACTTTGGGTTCTAATCCAATAATGCTTTTCCTACTTTGATACTTAAGTTGTCCCAGCTCCAGCCACTGGGAGCTTTTTCAGTTGGCTCCAGTGTCCACTGGACATAATCTCAGCAAGGTGGTGGGGTTTTGTCAACTGCTTCATATTTGGAGCATTTCTTTATTTTCTGGCACTATCAGATTCTCAAAGTTCACCTTGTCACTTGTAACCCAGTCCTAGAACCAGCCACTTCTCCAAGGAGCAGAGGCCAAGTGTCTTCTGACTGGGACAGTGGCAGGCTCACCCCCATACATACAGATCTCTCTGGGCACCCTAATACTTCTCTGTATTAAATCCCACATGCAGTTTTTTCGTGGCCTATAACCCTATCTCTTTGGTGATAATAGTTGTTCAAATCTCTTGCCAAGGTTAAACAGTTTTTTTTTTTAATTGAGTTGAAATTCATGTGTTTTGTTTACCAGTCTTTTACAGATATATGTATTCTGCAAATGATTTCTACAAGTTCGTGGCTTGTCTTCATTTTCTTAAAAATGTCTTCTGAAGAATGTAAGATTTTTATTCTGAAATCAAATTAATCAATTTTTCCTTTTCTTATCTGTGCTTTCTGTGTCCTGAGAAATCACTGCCTAACTAGCTTAAGGCTACAAATATCTGTCCTAGTTTGCTTCTGTAAACTTTAGTCCTTCAGGTTTTAATCTGAGTTTAAGGTAAGGTCCTTGCTTAGCATCTGGATGGCCATCTTAAGAAAAAGTTTTGCTTTCCTGCCCAAGGGCTTTTCTGAGAAAGGCCCTCCACTCCCTCAGACCAACCCCACCTATAATCTCCAGCATTAGGACTCACCTGGCTCTAATCCCTGAGCCTGACCCATAAAAGTCCCAGGACTCAAGCCTGCTTTGCCTCTCTCCAGCTATGGAGAGATGGCCTTTATTAGTCAGCTCTGACCAACAAACTCTCGTGTATATCCCGGCCTGGTCTTTCATTTCTTGCTTGCCTATCTCCCAGTTCCTCGCTTTCCTTTCAATGTCCCATTTAAAGTAACTGCTATAGTTGGCAAGAGGCATGGGGGAAGCTGTTTTGGTATATGGCTGTCCAGTTGTTTTGAGCACTCTTTAAAAGGCGGCCTTTCTGTGTTCAATTCCTTGAGCATCCAGTTTTCAGTTGCTCACAACTTATTTTTGTATGTGGACGTCATAATGTATACTCTTGGTAAATGCATTTTTAGATCTATGTGACTTTTGCAGTCTTTGGGATTTTCTATGCAGATGATCACATCATCTACGAAGAAGGGTAGACTCATTGCTCCAAGTGGTACACCTCGAACTTCTCCTTTCCTCCTGCTGCTCTGGCCAGGAGCTTGCGTACAATGCAGACTGGTTGGTGTGAGAGGACATCTTTGCCTTGCTCTGCACATTTAAAGAAATCCTGTTTTCCTCCACTGTCATGCTGACCACAGGGCTTTTCACAGATGCTCCTCATGAAGCTGAAGATTTCTCCTTCTCTCCTAATGCACAGAGAGGTTATTTGTTTCAGATGGTGGGACCCTCACCCATGATTTGTGTTTGATGTGACTACAGAACCATGCTGTTGGATATGACCTGCTTATATTTGGTGACAGATGTTTGTACCCGTGTCCCAAGTGATACTGCAGTCTTTTTTCTACTACCTTCATCTGATTTTGGTATCAGTTTAACAATGGCAGCATAAATTACCCGAGAAGTGTCCTTTCCCCTTTATGTTTCAGAAGAGTTTGTATAGAATGGGTCTTATTTCCCCATTAATGTGGCAGAATTTACTACTAAAGCCATATGGCCTAGAGTGTCCTTGTAGGAAGGTTTAGAATTAAAATAGAACTGCTGTAGTAGAAATGGGATCTGAGGTACCTTAGGGCATTTCAGTGAGCAGTGGGGAGCTTTGGGGAAGATGTGCCATCAGCAACACATGGGAACATGCCCTCTGTTCACTCTGGCTCATGAGCTACCTCCCGAGGTAGGGGGTAAAGCCACCAAGGCTGGCCGAGTGCTCCTCCCAGTAGTCCTCCTGGTACTAGCGACCCTTCCAGCACGGAATGCAGACCAAGGACTCTCCTGCGGTGCTCAGTGGCACTGGAGATCACAGATGAGCTTGTCTTGTGTTCACTGTAGCAGAAATGGTTGTGGGGCACCTCTGGAGCATGCTGGGGGAACTGCCTTCACAAGCCATGTGAGCAAAGTGCCTTTCTGGTTTGAATTTACTACCATCAGATATTTCTGAGCTAGTTTTGTTTTGATCAAAAATATTTACTGAATTTTAACATAAATATTTTTTCCGGAGTCTCCAATGACCTGATTTGTAAAGTTGTATTAACCACCGAATCCTTCTTATACTTGCTACTTGGCCATAACATATTATTCATTTAATATACTGTAAGATTTAACTCAATATTGTCTTTTAGGATTTCTACCTCTATTCATAAGAGTCACCTGTAAATTTCTTTCTAGTAACGAATATATAATCACACACACACACACACACACACACAATCTTGGTAAGACTTCAGGGTTAGGATGAAGGTGGCTTCCTAGGATGAGCTGGATGGCTCTGGAAACTTCTTGCTCCAGAAAGTTGTTTACAGCGTAGGACTTATTTGTGGCTCAAAACCATTGACCTATAAAACTGTTGGTTCTAAAGCTGTTTTGATGTTTTTCTGAAAATTTTCTCTGGTCTGTTCAGGTTTCTTTAGACCCAAATTTGCTAATTCTTAGTTTTCTAGGACTAGTTATTCTACTGAGATTTTTGCATTCAGGTTTGTTTCACTTGCCATTTTTTAAAATACATTTTTAAATTTTTTAGTTATCTTTTAACAATATTTTTATTTTGTTTACTTATTTTTATGTAGTGCTGCGGATCAAACCCAGGGCCTCACATGTGTGCAGCAAGTGCTCTGCCACTGAACCACAACCCAGCCCTCACCTGCCATTTTTACCAATGATTTTCCAATTTCACCAGCCTGTCAAAGACCCAGCTTCTGAACAGCTGCTTTCTCAATGTCACTTGCTGTGTTTCTCTCTTTGTTCTTGTCTTTTTTTTTCTCCCTAATACTGGCTGGATGCAAAGTCAAATGTTCCCCTTTCTTGGTGGACTGCAAAGCATTCCCATGCAGAGGAACTGGAGCCTCCCTGGCTACCCCTCGCCCTGGACGCCCCTTGGTGCTTCCTGAGAGCTTTCCATCAGGGCCTCTGGACAGCAGCCCTCTTAACAGGCTCTGCTGAGGTCACCCTTCTCTGTGCCTGGCCAGACTGCACACTGCGTGTGGTGTCTTTTAACAGGATACACACAGGAGTGTGTGGCAACTCCCAGGTCTGGCTCAGAAGGCCTCTGGCTACTTATTCTTCCAGTCAGCACAGCCCTTGCATTTGGGAGCTGAGAGTGAACATCCCCCGTCCTCACTCCCTGCTCCTTTTTGGGTGGTACTGGGAATAGAACTCAGGACCCAGACATGCTAGGAAAGCACTCCTGTCACTGCGCCACAACCCTGGCCCCTTTGCCTTTTGTCTGGGTGATGTCAGGGATGCCAGAGGCCACCCCACTGAACACACAGTGGCCAAGCCTGTCTTGAACTCAAGCATGGCTTTCTGGTGAGACTGAGGTTATCTGTTTAGACAATGTTGTTAAGTACTCAAAACACTGGGAGAGTGGCTTATCAAACAGTCACCAAGTGCATCTATATTAGAATGGAATTCACTGCTGCCTGACATAACAGGACATAATCCCTGGGGTATTTTTCTCTGAAACATAAAATAACAGCTGAGAACATTGAGGCTTACTGCATTTCAAGTGCTATTTCTCTGATTACTGAGATTTTAGAAGTTTCTGAAACATTATGTGATCACTGATAATAACACAAAGGTAAACCAATAACTAAAATGTGTGAAAAAAGCCTTGCTGGGTGCGATGGCACACACCTGTCATCCCAGCAACTCAGGAGGCTGAGGCTGGAGGATGTGAGTTCAAAGCCAGCCTCAGCAAAAGTGAGGTGCTAAGCAACTCAGTGAGACCCCTGTCTCTAAATAAAATACCAAACAGGGCTGGGGATGTGGCCCAGTGGTTGAGTGCCCCTGAGTTCAATCCCTAGTACCAAAAAAAAAAAAAAAAAAAAAAAACCTTCTCATGTGAGAGCGTGAGCTGTCACCTTCTCCACAGGCCACTGGGCAGCTGGGCCCAGCTCTGTGTTTCCACAGTCAGTCACACTGGGCAAGCAGTGCAGAAAGGTACACCCAAGAGTCACCTCACACGGAGGAAGTAAAACTCGAGCAAGATTTTTATCAATTTTCCTCTGTAATTCCATTATCCAGAACCTTCTGTGCAATTATTCTTGAAAAGCCTAGCAGAATTTCCCTTATCATATTAGCAATTATATACATGTGGCTGCCAGCTCTGCTCTGAGAATACATTTTTACTATGTACTTTATAAATCATAATTTAATCACTGACAACTCATCATTTTTGATTGTGGTTATCACAATCGCTGTTCTAATTTAATAGGATTATTAACTTAAAATGCAATCTGATCATCTGGAAAAGCTGCTGATCGATATTCACAGACAGGCCCCGTAGTATTTACTCTCCACTGGTCCTGAAGGTCGCAGAGTGAAGGCTTTGTGCCACTGACAGTGATTTGCGCCTCACAAATATATTGACAGACACCACAATTAGTCTTGCTTCAATGGGCACACACAATAAAGTGAATTAAAAAATACAGCACGCCCCATATATTAGCACTGACTTCTGTAAATCCAAAAGCAATGCTATTAGGACGTAATGTTCCTCTATTTTTAAGTAACCCACTTGTGGTTTGTCATTAATTCTAGCTGATTCTTGCACATCAGTGCTGAAGCAAGGCAACGATAGCCACATTTTGGCATGATATTTAAACGCAGAACTTACTGCTGGGAGGACATGTAGCCACAGTGGGGAAAGGGTGCTATAGAGCCAGGCGGACATTAAAATCCACAGCCAACCTGCTTGGACCAGAGCAGCAGAGTCTCTGAGGTCTGTCCTACTAGGCCCCGATCCTTGGAGGACCTGAGCTAAAGTCCTTCATGATCACATAAGACATGTATGTACTCCACACAGGCTTACTGCAACTGCACGGGATGGGTGTGCCAACCAGAGGGACGGGCTGTAAATCAGGAAGGAATTTCCAGGGAGCACTTGACATCTCTCGGCTGGGGCTATGCTGAGCCTGGAGAGAGACAAACGACAGGAAGCAGAACCTTCTGCTCTCTTAGAGAAAATGAAATATTGATCCCTTATCATAAGAAACAATGGGCAGGGCATAAGCAGCCTCCCGTCCTGAACACCACAAGGCTGTCCACACAGACACCAGTGCCACTCTCTGCACACCTCCAGCGTCCCGGTACTCACACCACTGCAAGCGAGGACCTTTGCACTTATGATGAATTCCTCCAGAATTCCATTATTTGTTTAATAAAAATTCATCTGTGTGCATGTGTAGGTAAGATAAAAGATCCTTTCTGCTTCTAGGAAAATGGGAAGCAAGGCTGCATACACTGTGAAGAACAGCCAACGGTGGCAGCCAGAGACTCAAACACCAGGGCATTCTGCCTAACAAATGACACTCTTTCTCTGGATGAGATGACACTGGCACCATAACCAAGAGGGCTGTAAGAGTGTGGCATTGATAAGGAATGCATGGAACTAGTCAGGTCTCTTAAATGATGCTGCAGCTTATTAACCATATATGTTGTGATAGGTCAAAGCTGAGGTTAAACAGAAAACATCAATCGAACCATTTCCCTAAATAAAGCTCCAGGGTGCAATATTCTAAGCACTTTATTCAATAAAAAATGCTTTTAAAACGGTACTTGGGTGATTGGGAAACATTGCTATCATCCGTCAACCTAACTGCAGCAAAGTTCAATAAGCTAAATAATGAACCATTTAGATTATTTTCCTGAGGCTTTGGGGATTTGCAAACATTGCATCAATACAGCTCTTTAAAAATTATGATGAAGTTCACTGTTTTCATTTTCAGATTTAAAATATATATCAGGGATTTAAAAAAATTACTTAATGTTCTGCAACTTTCAATAACTGTCCAATTTCCAAACAGGTCAAAAAAGTTACATATAAGATTAATAATTTCCATGTTATAACTTCTCTAAATTCTTAGTAATTTCTGAATCAATGAAACCTCTATTGCAAATTCCTAGGTTAAGGTTTAAAAGGTATTATGATACGTAAAAACTTAAAAAAAAGTCCCACATACTTTTAACAAAATTTGTACTTGTGGCAGGAAATAAGGTAAACACACAGTGCAGTTTTTTTTTTTTAAGTTGTAGTTGGACACAATACCTTTGTTTTATTTATTTATTTTTATGTGGTGCTGAGGCTTGAACCCAGCACCTCGCACGTGCTAGGCGAGTACATTACCGCTGAGCCACAACCCCAGCCCCCGCAGTGCAGTATTTTAAAATCTTCAATGACGTGTTCCTTGGAAGGTCTCCGGCCCCAGCGCCCGATGCTTACGGCCAGGAAGTAGCTCTTTGCCAACGTGGGATCATGCGAGTGAGAACCTCTAGTAGCTCGGCAACAGCACATACAGAGAAGAGTCGCTGCAGTGAAAGCACTCAGCCCTGTCTTCCCAGGAAAAGGCTTTCTTCCCTTCACAAGGCAGTTATAACTTCTGTCTCAAAGTCTTTGCCAAGAAGGTGGCACCTGGTGGCCCTCAGCCAAGAAGATGGCACTTGGTGAGTCCTGTATGTTTACCCACCCAGCCTGTCAGTTCTGGGTCCCCTCTCTGCTCCTGGTTGTGGAGACATGGTGTTCTCCTAAGTTCCCTACCACTGAACAACAGACCTTGACACACACACGATCCCACAAGTTGTACTGAAGCAGCTACCAGAGACGGTGCGGATTCACTGATCGACATGACTCAGGAGACAAGTGGGACTGTGGCAGAGGGGACCTGAACGCTGGGCCATCAGCTGCAGGGCTGAGAAGTCGCTGCAGTGAAAGCAGGAGCAAGGAATGGTGCTCAGTTCCATACCCAGCTTCCCCTCTTTCCACAACGGAGTTCACTCTGGAGCCTCTGGGAAATCCCAACAGTTCAACAAACTCCAGTTATCGCAGATTGTGTCAGTGTCCTCTGAGAAGAAAGACCCGGTTCCTCGTCAGTTTCGTTATGTACCAGGAGGACAAACGCCTTCTCAACTTTGGATGTGCCTTGCCACACTTCAGGAATCGGCTCCTGTTGAACTTCCAGTGCTGTGGCTTGTTTCAAAGACAGCAGTGACATTCGCTTTGTAAAGGATCACAAGTCTGCTGGTACACTTAGGCTTTCATTTCACTACTCCTTATCATTATGTGCCAGAAAAAGGCAACTGGGGCCATATGTCTTAAGTCCCAAGGACCAACTTCAGGAGGAGCCACCAAGAGCCACTACCTCCAGAAGTACTGGAGAACCTCAGAACACCAGAAGAGGGTGACACGTCTTCACGACCACCCATTTATCTCATATCAGCATCAGTCTTCAACCCTGACGGCAAGCTCAGAGAACGGTCTGCAGGACACAGCTTTCCTCATTTCTGGACAGCGGCCAGCCCCACACCTCTTAAGAATGACTGGCGCTGGTGGAGTCAGGTGCTAGTGTGTATGTGTTAAAAGATGACTTACTAAGGGAAAAGCCTAGGCACCCACCTGTTTGCATCCAGACAGAATTGAGAGCTCTGCTGACATGAAACCCCATCCTGCCCCAAGAAAGACACAGTCACAGCGCCCTTGTGGAGAAAGGAAATGACGGCACTGTTTTCTTCTAACCCAAACAAGTAGAACCCTTCTGTTTCCAGAGCCTGCAGGAGATAAGGGAGACCCGATTCTGGGTGACGTCCTACCCCTGGTGGGGCCCTCCGCACCAGGAAGGAGTGGGACTCCCTCTCCATTCTCTGCGCACAAATATCTGCTCACTCCCATCTTCCTGGGGTGGGGAACTTGTTCTGGGTGTTCATGAGGACCCTTTCCTGACAAGTTTCTCAAGCTGTATCTTCTGTGTGACCGTCACTGGCAAAATAGACATATGGGTCAAGTGCTGCACTCCGTGGCACACGTACCACCCTCCTTGTGCTCACCTGCTGTCACCCCTCTAGGCAAGGTTCTGCTCTCCTCGGCAGTGTAAACTGCCAGGGACCTGTGTGCTCTCAGGCCTCTCTGTCCTCGATGCCCTGTGCCCCACACTCCTTCAGGTCTGCTGGCTAGCTGTGCAGCAGCCCTGGGGTCAGTGCCCTTTCCTCCTATCTGTGTGGCCTGTCTACTCACTCTGAAGCTTCTCTTTTGTGGCTTTGTGAGGCTGCAGTCTGTACACCACAGCACCATTCAAACTTATTGGGTTCTGTACATGCACAGAGCTGTGCGCTCATCACAACCGTCAGTTTTAGAACGTTTTCTCTCCCTAAAAAGATGTCCCGACCTGTTGCCATCACTCCCTGGCTGTTTCCCGGCACCCTCCTTGTTCTGACGTTTTGTATACATGGAATCGCAGGTCATGTGGCCTCCTGTGACTGAACGTACATTCCCCAGGTTCCATGCTGCAGCATTCTTTCCAGGACTGGCTGCTCCTCTGCTGTGTGGGCAGACCACCTTCTGCCCCTCCACCTACAGTTGGGGCTGTTCCCACCTGTTGGCTACAATTCTGCGAACACATGTGTTCAAGTAGCTGGGTGTACACATGTTCTCATTTTTCTTGGATATGCTCTAGAAAAGGACTGGTGAGACCTGCGATACCTCCACACTTGACAGCCCAGCGCTGTGAGGGTGGGTGAGAGGCACACCTTGCTTCTGGACTAAAATGCTTTACAGAGCAGAGACTTCTCCTCTGCAATAAACCTGCTCGCCAGAACCAACAGCCCCCTCTCTTGAGCATACGGGTCTGAGTTCCTCTTTTCACTTTGATTACAGGCATTTTCCCTCCGATTACTCACATATGTGACCCAGTTTGACAAGGTCCCTGAAGCAGCAGTTTATTTACCCTGATTCCACAGCTGGTCTGACTACTCTATCTCGAGTTCCTCGAGGGCACAGAGTATATACCAAGCTGTACATGAAATATGCTAAGACTGCAGAGGTATTAAAAAGATTTAGTAATGAATTTTACCACTCTAAAAATTATTAAGAATGATGTAAAGGTAGAAAGGTTTAATTTACCTTATTTAAGATTTTTACCATGTCTCTTAAATTTTGAAATTATTTAAGATACTAATTTTCTATCTTTTTTAATACTGGGCATTAAATCCAGGGGTGTTTTGTCACTGAGCTACATTCCCAGTCCTTGTTATTTCTATACAAGGTCCTGTCAAGTTGCTGGGAGGCTGGTCTTGAACATGCAATCCTCCTGTCTCAGTCTCCCGTCAGCCACCATGCCCAGCAGAGTTCTCTTTTGAAATAGATACACTGTATCTAAATTCTGACAAAATATCTGGACATTTAATATGTAAGTCTGATGATTCATTTGGAGATGAGGGAAAAAACTGGATGACAGAGTGTATAACAGTCCCAAGTTTCAACAGCTTTATGTAGATCTGCCTTGGTCACAAGTTAGTTTATAAAACTCAAAACTCATGTTTTTCTCATGTTATTTCCTGTAATTAATCCTCAGCTACCTTGGGAGGTAGGAACAGTTTAGGACCAAGGAGTGCATGCACTAGACCGGGCAGGCAGCTCTCACCTTTGCAGAAGGAGCAGTTATGGGGGCTGGGACGCTGTCCTTGCTCCCCATGCCAGAGAGAGCCAGCGCACAGAGGTCAGAGGGCTCTGCACCATGAAAAACTTCCTGAAGCAAGAGTTTCTAAGGAGCGCAACTCACCTCGTCCGGGCTGGACGCCTGGTAGGTGCGGTTCTCGTCACTGAAGTCTTGGTCTGCCTCGGCAGACTCAGTCTCCCCAGTGATACCAGCCTGGGACTCATACACGGGGGTCACGTTGTGGCATAGGGCGATGGCTTTCACTGCCTCGTGGACTCGACTGCTGACACTCTTCCTGACTTTGGGAGTTGAAGACTGGGCTCTTCTTGGTGGGGTTGAACTGGGGTTGTTTCCACCAGTTTGAGGATGAACCTTTAAGATGAAGGATATTACGTAATTATGGGCCAAAAAGAAAACTAGATGCTGACACAGGGATTATTGACACCTGTTATTTTGTAAGCTAAAAGAAATTGCTAGGGTAAGAAGAGTGGTTGTCTGTGTCCTACACAGCTGAGCTACTTTTCTGTCTTAGGAATGTAAAGTGCTTTGGGATTTCTAGGTTGTTGAGCATACCAAGATAGTTGCTATAACTTAAAACCCGACCACTTCTTATTACTTTACCTCACTTCATCTGTGGCATGACTTTGCTGTACCCTGAATAATTCCTGTTCTTTGCTTCTGAACACAGAGCAAGTTAGACAACTAAATGGAATGGCAACGGCCACAACATCTTTCTGCTTTCTCAAACAATGCTATGGACAAACTGGTATAAAGCTGAGAGTTGGATGGAGCTTGTAACACTCCTCCCTGCATACCACAAGCATACCTGGCTGTACGTCTCTGAACTGGCACGTCAGGTTTGCATCTAATGGTAATGAGATGCAGTCGTGTGAAGTTGTGGGTTCCTTCAGAGGAAATGACCCCTCATACCTCAAAGCAGTTGCCCACTGTGTGCAGTGACTACGTCTGGCTCTCATCAGACCCAGCAGTGTGAGTTAATTGTCACCCCAAGTGACAACTCCTGTGATTCACCTCCTGCCTGAGCAGCATGTTGCAGAACACTGTTCTGACCCCAATAGGATCTGCACTCATTTCTCCTAGTAACTTCAGACAGTTCATGACAATCTTAAGAAACTGGACTGGGTGTAGAGAGCCACTGAACTTCGAGTCTTCTACTGCTTAGAGAGGGTCTACCTGGTGCTCGGCCTGCACTGCCCTTCACTGCCCTCCAGAGCTGCCAGCCCCACACCTGCACTGGGTTCCCAATGCCACTGCCCCTGCAGCAGAGAGGTCCAGCCGCTCCCCTTTTCTGAATTATGCTTACTGATGCCTACACAATCTAATTCCACACAAATTCCATTAAAGACTATGCCCTCCATCACCAAGTGCTTCCAGAGGGGAATGTAACCAGGTTATAAAAGATCTGTGCTGCATTACAGTGGATCTACTAGACCACTGTCATCTCACTAACAAAGCAGAACACAAAACAAGGATGACATCAACTTCACACACAAAGTACTGTGTACAGATAGATAGCTTTTAGTAGAAATGACCTTTAAAGTCCTCTTAGGTATAAACTTTAAATATCTGTCTTTGTAACCATTTTTGATCTTTTCTGCTTTTAACTTTTGCTGTTAAAATGACTTATTTGGAACCACTAAAACCATATTCATGGATAATATAGATTAGAAAAACAGATGTACGCAGGCACTACTTCAATATAGACACAGAATTCTAGGAGAGAAGGGAAGCTTTACTCCTTTGTTTCAGATTTCTCTTCTATTAATGAATAATCTATGGCTAGGGATGTGGCTCTCTGGTAGAACACATGCCCAGTATACATGAGGGCCTGGGTTTGATCCCTAGCACTGCAAATGAATGAATGAATAAATAAATACAAAGAACACACACACACACACACACGAAAATGAGGTCTTTTTATGTGGCAACCCTCAAGGGTATAATACATGCCGACTGGTAGCAACTCAGAGGAGAGGTTTCCAAATAGTAGTACCCACTACCGGCAATGGGATTCTGACCTGTCACAGTGGAGAACTGCAAAGGCAAAGTGCAATTCAGCCTAGTTTGCGCCAAGCCTTCTGGAGAGAATGAGTACATGTAAGACGTTCCCTGGCTCTGGGCCAGGGTCACAAGTTTGGCCAACAAGACCTGAGCTCTGACCACCCAGCTAAGCTATGCACTTCTTGAAACCCAAGGTCTGGACTCAAGGTGATATGATTACTGCATTCAGAGCAAACCAACAAACAGGCAGAGAAATGACCTAAGAAGGGGAAATTCGTAACAGACCACAGTTTTGTACCTGGCAGGTTAAATACATGGCCTTGAACTGCTAGGTTTAATTATACTGAATCAGTGACTTCAAAATTATGACAGGTAGAAAAAAATCCAAATGAATGAGATTCAAATACTACTTGGGGCCAGGGCTGTGAGAACCTTCCATTTGATCTACACACAGTTTAATGTTAGAAACACATACTGTGAGAAGCAGCCAGACCCAGGAATAGATCACAGAGGTCATCCTCACATTCAAAGCACATAATTCCTAGCCAGGAGTGGTGGCACAGGCCTGTAATCCCAGCGGCTCAGGAGGCTGAGGCAGGAGGATTGCGAGTTCAAAGTCAGTCTCGGCAACTTAGCGAGACCCTATCTCTAAATAAATAAATAAATAAATAAATAAATAAATAAATAGAAATAAAATTTAAAAAGGGGGCTGGGGATGTGGCTCTGTGGTTAAGTGCCTCTGGGTTCAATCTCCTGTACAGAAAAAAACAAAAAAACAAAAAAAGCACACACAATTCCTGCCGACACCTCAGAGAACTCTTGGGAGGTTGTAAATCTTACCAAACCCCAAATCTTTGTCTATTATAGACATGTAATAAATAATTTTCAGATAATAGTATGATTTTTGAGCATCACTTCAAAACATGATGAGAAAGAATAACTATAGAATCCTTTAGGTACTGAAAATTGTTGAGTGTCGAATGACAGGTATATGAGGACTCATAGAACTATATTTTTGTTTAATGAAAAAAGAATTTCTTTAAAATTTTGAGCTCAAGTTTCATTTATTATGTAGAAAAACAAAGGGACCGTTAAGAAACATACTAAAGACAGTTATCTAGTGAGTATTCTTCAAAATTCTGCTTATTGAATTACCTTTTTTAACAAATAATTCACTAAGAAAAAATATAAGTAATTGATTTAGGCCCTCTATCCCTTTTGTGACTACATTGATATAGAAATGCTTACTGAAAACTACTTCTGGATTGAAATATTAGAATTAATGATTTAAGTGATACTGTAATAAGATATAACAATCAGAGATATAACACAGGCTCAGTGTAGCTCAACAGGGTCTTAGCTCCTCCCTAGAGAATAGCTCCTGGAGAAATGAATCACGTACCTGTGCGTAGGAGCTCAGGACGTGGGTCTGGATCTCATCCATTGTGTCAGCTCCATAGGAGACAGTGCCCAGATGGAGCCGCCTGAATGTCATCTCATTCTGGGTGAGAGTTCCTAGGACAAAAACACAGCACTGCATAAGGAAGGCCTCAGCTCTGGATCTTGGTCTGCACCTGCCTGTTCTCAGAGAGCTAACTGTGCAACCAGGATGTTTTGCTGATGTACCAGGTACCTGCATGCTGTTCTTCTCGCTGTGTTGATGCTGACCGTGGGAGGAGAGGTGCTCCACCTGCAACAGTGGGCAGGGCTCTAGTTAAATGAAGAGCTCTAGGTTCTGCTTCCCAGATCTGTTATATGGCATGAATGCAACTTCTGCCTGTTCGGAAAGAGACAGGCATAACACCAGGAAGCAGGGTCACCATCTTCACAGTCACAGTGGAGAGCACAGCTGAGGAAGACACCAATGGGAACCTAGTCGACATGCCCATCAGCTATAAGACAGCCTATCTTGAAAAATTATGTACTGTGAGGCCCAGGAACAGACATTAGAGATGTGGTGAGTTCTGGGCATACCTTGGTATCACCTGCAAGATAGAACACACTCTCCTTTGGGGAGCTTTGGAAAGACAGCTACCAGGAGGTGCTTATTTACATCAGAGGCATCAAAAGGGATAATCATCGGGACTGTAGAAAAGCTGGGTCATGCATATTTCATGCAATATACAAAAACACATGAGATGCAAGTGATTTACTTAATGTGTTCACAGAACATAGGAGCTTCACTGCCCTATGAATATGGAAAGAATGTGCAGCAATGAACCACTGTAGAACCTCTTCTTCCCTTGGTGCTTCTGTAGCCATTCAGGAGCTCAGACAGGGATTATGCATGGATGGTGACGTGGGGAAGCAGCAATGTGAACAGTTATCACAATCAAGAGAGAAGTTTAGGCACAAAGTTGTTAGGATGCCCTAAATTGTGTTGTTAGGGTTTGGTAGTTATGTAACCATTTGCCAGGTGATAAACCAACTTTGACACCTGTTTCCTTATTAAAAAACTGTCAAGTTCTATTATTCACATGAAATTTGCTGATGCTTCCATATTTAAGTTTTGAGATTAAATATTAGTATAATAAAATATTTTGGATTTAATGAATAATTTGTCTTTGAAGAGTAATTTATATCACTGCAGGCAGCAGCTAGGTGGGCTGAGATGCTCCTCAGCTGTGTTGGAGGTACAGTAGGGGGGCCTCCTGGCTCACGGCTGCAGACACCCTATCAAAGATCTTCTGAACCTACGTGTATGGGCTGCCTTAGTCAGCTTTTCGTCACTGTGAACAAATGCCTGACAAGAACAACTTGGAGGAGAGAAAGTTTCTGTGGGGCTCATAGTTTCAGACTTTCTGTCGGTGGTCAGCTACTCCTTGGCTCTGGGTCTGAATAAGGCAGAATTTAATGGCAGAGGAACGAAGGAGGAAGGCAGTCATCTCATGGTGGCCAGGAAGCAAGGGGGTGGACTGTGACCTACTCAAGTTATTGCTTGTAATGAATCATGATATACCATTTAATTTGGGGCATCCTTTTTCAGAAATTATTAGAGAAGAAAAATTTGGCTTTTCCAAATGCAATAAATCTACATGAACAACAAGTATTTCCCCAAACAAAGACACAGGATTACAATCACTCCATTCAGACCACTTTTAGACAAAGATGCTGGGGCTCTGAAGTGTCTACTTTTCTAACCCAGCATTCTGATTACTGTCCTTTTAAAATATTTATTCTTAAGTTTTAGGTAGACAAAATATCTCTATTTTTCATTTATGTGGTGCTGAGGATCAAATCTGGTACCTCGTTCATGCTAGGCGAGCTCTCTACCACTGAGTCACAACCCAAGCCCTGGTTACTGTCTTTCTTAAGCCTGCTGAACATATTTCAGGGCTGAGGCTCTCAACTTCTACAATGCTATTTATTATGCTTTGCTTCTTACCACCCTTTAGGAAAATCTTGAGAGTGATTCTGTGTACATGGCTCAGAGACCCATTGAAATGTAGTGCTCATTATCACAGACATATCTAGACAGATGCTAAGATACTCAATGTACTATTACATATGTACATTTAGTTGAAAATCATTTAAAAGATTACTGATGTCTTAGGTTTGAGCTGTAAAGCTCTAGGTTTATTTTATTTATTTTGATGTGGTGCTGAGGATAGAGCCCAGTGTCTCTCAATGTGTGAAGCAGGCACTCTACCACTAAGCCATGGGGCCCAGCCACCTTGTAAAGCTCTATATTTAGATTCCTAAAAGCCTTTTATTGGTTGCTTATTCATTCCGAACTGAGAAGAATGAAAGGGAAAACTCAGAATAATTTCTGAAGACTGAGAAACTTAAAATACTACAATTTTAATGTTTACATTTAGGTCTGTGATCTACTCTATTTTGTTTATGATGGAAGGAAGGAATTCAACTTCATTTCTTGCACAGCATCTTTTTTTTTTTTTTTATTTACAGTTTGTTCCTTTTCCCAAAGAATGCTTTGACATCTTTGTCAAAGCCAGCTGACTACAAAAAAACAAACAAACAAAAAGCTTTCCTTATGGCCTCTCAACTCTATCCATCCGTGTCTTTCTTTATGCAGTACCATACTGTCTTGACTGGCTTTGTAGATTTTGAAATTGGAAGCATGAGTCTTCCAACTTTATTCCTTTTCTGGATTGTTTGAGCTATCAATGGTCTCTCCTATATCTGCATGTGGTAAAACCAATGAATCAGCTTGTAGATTCTGGAAAGAAGATAGCTAGGATTTTAACAGGCACCGTGTAGAATCTATGGATCAATTTGGGGAGCTCTGTGGCCATCTTTTTTTTTTTAATATTTATTTTTTACTTGTAGGTGGACACAATATCTTTATTTCATTTTTATGTGGTGCTGAGGTTTGAACCCTGTGCCTCACGTGTGCTAGGCAAGTACTCTACCACTGAGCCATGATTCCAGCCCCTCTGTAGCCATCTTAATATCATTGTTAGTATCATTGTTAGTTAATAACATTGTTAGTATATAAAATACAATTCATTTTTTATATTGATCTTACATCCTACAAACTCACTAGTATTGTTGTTGACATATTTTTAGGGGATCCCTCTGGTTTTCCTATACACAGACCAATCTACACACAAATAGAACCTTTGCAACACGAATGCCACTTCTTTTTTCTTGCCTAGGGTCTTGAGGTTCACAGCAGGACCA
Source organism: Marmota monax (assembly GCF_021218885.2). Classification (NCBI taxonomy): domain Eukaryota; kingdom Metazoa; phylum Chordata; class Mammalia; order Rodentia; family Sciuridae; genus Marmota; species Marmota monax. The sequence goes on along the minus strand of NW_026692826.1, from coordinate 10,635,960 downwards.
TCCCTAACAGGCAAGAATAAGGAACAACCCAAATGCCCCCCAGACCCCACTCAAAAATGGATACATAAAATGTGGTATATCCACATAGGGGAATGCTATGTGGTCATAAAAAGGAATACTATAGTATGGATGAACTTGCAAACATTCTGCTAAATCAAAGAAGCCAGACACACAGGCCACATGTTGCATGATTCCATCCACATGTAATGTCCACACTGAACAAATCCAGGGGTGGAAGCAGACCCGGGTTTGCCCAGGCAGTGGATGGGAGAGGAGGACCAAGAGTGGTTCTCATGCATGCAGTGCTGCTGTCTGAGACAATGAGGGTCTTGGATGGTACTGAGACATCACAGTTATGCCAAAATGCTAAGAGAGTGACACATTCTGTGTTTCTCATCTGCATCAAACGACTATGAATAATTACTTTGCATCTCCTAAAATTGCTAAGTTGCTAATAAATGATGTTGAAAGCAGTTTAAAACTGATAAATTCAAATAAGTGACTAGTATATCTCATCAAATACAATTTGGCTTTGTTATTTTGGCATCTCAATTAAGATACTCACACCTTGCAGGGCCAACGAAATTAGAATACTACCAGACATTCCTTTGAGGCACATAGTTTCCTTAAATATTAAGAGGAATTCTGAAAATATTTCACAACTTCTTAGTTTCAGGCTTACTTTGCCCTCTTGTACAATAGTAGATAATATAACAAGATTAAATCAGTTAAGTAAAAAATAAGAATTATTTTTCAAACCTTATCTCAAATCTTTTCATGACTTAAACCAGTTAATGATTTCTAAAACTTTTGTCATCTTAATATGACAAAAGGGAATAGGCCCTTAGGCTGGAAATTTAAAAAAAGAAAGAATTAACTTAAAAACAAGATGGTAAGAGAGACTCAAGGGGCTGCCGGTTGTAGCTTAGCATTAGAGTGCTTGCCTAGCATGTGTGAGGCCCTGGGTTCAATCCTCAGCACCATATAAAAATAAATAAATAAAATAAAGGTTTTTTGTCAACCACAACTAAAAAATAAATAAATATATATATTTTAAAAGAGACTCCATAGCAGAGAACGGCAACAGGGTGGTTATGATACAAAGTTCCCAGGTTTGTCTGGGATTTCTAATGAAAGTGCAGTGGCTCTTTGAAGAAGCACAACAGGTTTCCTGGACTGCAATGCACAGAGGAAAACTGATTTCTAAGGTAGAGTCCTGAAGGCACCACTCTCGGGGCAGTGGCAGATGCCACCCTCGACCAGCAGAGACGCTGATTAGACGTGACTGGGCTGTGATTTGGTTTCCTAACAAGACTCACCAGGCCATAATTTAAAAAAAGTAGGCAGGTGACTGTGATATATAAACTAAAGCAACTCTTACCCAGAGGGATACTATTCTCAGGAAGACCTTAGCTAGGCAAACAGCCAAGCATGATCAGTGGTTACACCCAAAGAAACTTACTTAGACCATCCCATGAATGAATGTAAACAACTTCTCAAGTGATGAGACAGACTCACCAAACTCTGAAATACGCCTTGGTCTTCACAAATACCTAACATTATTTAAATAAATAGAGCCCACATTACATTCACCGTAGATCAGGCTCTCCTGGAAGCTAAGGTTTCCAGTCGCAAGCATCTGTGCAGCTACTGTATGTGTAAGGTATCTCAACTGGTCTAAACACCCTGGAATGTTATGTAGGACCCACACCCAAGCACACACCTCAGTGAATAATGCACCCATCTGACTAGGGATGTGTGCTGTAACTGAAAATGTCCTCATTGCCATCACACAGGGGACACTAATAAACACGGCTAACTCCCACTTGTGACGTCTGCAAGCCTTGTTTGTGCTGACGAGCACACATACACCATGCTCTGCTGCCTTTAGGACAGACTTTGGAAACAGCCTTTCCCTCATGGCAACACTGTCCTGAGAAACACAAGCGACTCAAGTCTGGACAGCACAGAACTTTTGGGAAAGGGATGCTATAGTTAAAATATAAGTCCTAAAAACCTGCTGTTTTAGTGGGTGTTTGTAGTAATGGCTTCATTCTACATGAAGATAAAAACTCCCTGACAAAGGAAGTAGTGTATTGCTTTAGTAGGTTGCACCCTGAGTGAAGTGTTAAAATTTATGAGTTCTCTGCAGCATTGTTCTTTAAACAATGGCATTGTCAAATGCAACCAGTGAGAAGATTAAAGTTCTCCCAGCAGATCAAGTACAAATTATCCATCCTCCTGCTTCAGCATCATTTGTTCATTTATCACACAGTGTCTAGTATTTCTGGTCAGTGTCAATATGGTCTGCATCCTTGTAGTTCACAGATGTCTACTCTTGTCGAATGAATCACTTTATGTTTCACGCACTGGTGGCGGCAGATGTGTCACTATAGCAACATCATTAATTTTGGATCTTACCGGAAATGTGCATTCCAATCAAACCTAATTATACCACATTGCTTTCTTGTCCACAAGAAGGAAACTATAATGCAATTATTGGGATACTTCATTTTTCTCTTCTGCCGTGGCAAATGAAAGAGCCACTGTGATGGACGCCTCTTGTCAAAAAGCATTCTGATGAAGCACAAACCCAATTCACACTTGTATGAAGGTCCACTGTGCACTCGTGTCAGTAATGAGAGTGTCAGCTCAGACAACAGCTCCCTCTCCACCATTTCAGGGGAAACTGGGCCAGGTGGAAGATGTCTGCTAACTGCACTATGCTCCACCCCTGACACTAGAAGCAGAGATCTCTGTGCTGGAACCTTGGCACGCGGAGGACAATTCATCTACTGAAATAGGGACTACAAGACCAAAAGGGATCCTTTTTGTCCCTGTAACGCAATTCCTTCTTGCTAACACAGGACATGCACTGGCCTCAACAAGGTGCTAAAAACCTGGGGTAAGGGTGCAAGGGGAGTCCCTGCCAGGCTGGCCCTCAATTTCTGCTTCTGTGTTCATCCACTATCCCCAGCATGTAGAACCACCAGCACTCTTGGAATTTCAATGGCTGAAATCCCATTTGACTGCTCAGAATGGTTAGGGATCTGCCAAGGTCACCCGCAGAGGGAAGCCAGGACTCAACCCCATGTCTGACTGACTCCAAATCCTATTTTCGTTCCATCAGACCATGCAGAATACATGTTTAAATAAAACTCAAGTGAAGAAGTAAAAAAATGTTAACTATCCATATGCAGAAATAATGCATCCGTATGATTAGTTTCTCATCAGCCCATGACTGTACTATGTGGACTTCATGACAGGCCACAGCAACGCTGCCATCTCCATGGCTCCACGGATATCAGGAGGTAGGTATCCTGTCCCCCTCCCCTGGGCAAGAATGGTGGGCCCAAGCCCAAAACCAGGCCATGAATCTAGAGCTCCCTGGGAGACGGTCTCTTCCCAGGAAGAGGCCATGGCTGGAGATACAGCCAGAAACATTCCAGCTACAGGGCTTCACCTTGTGATTACTGAGACAGGTTCTTAAAAAATAGTCCAGACCAATGAATTTAAAAAGCCCATCCAGCTTCAATATCAGGACTTGTATTTCTCCAAGGACTTGTTTGAAAAGCAACAAAATGCATAATTTTTATCACATTAATAAACTCTATGTAGCTTTGCTATGATCCTTTTGAAAATCTCATGTGCTAAGATTATTTACTTACTGTGTTTTAAGAATCACTGGTTTGCTTTAAAGCAGCATAGAGTGAGGAGGTTTCAACTTCATGATCCCGTGCTAAGATCATGTGTCCTACCCCGATGGAGCTCAAATTCCAAAATGAAAAGTGGGGCAGGTGTAGTTAAGAATTCCATCGTTGTTTAAAATGTAAAATAAAAATTCAGCATTTTAAGGAGGGATAATGTCACAGAATATTTATTATAAATATCAGATGGTGAGAGACACAGAAAGCATGCAGCAGTCACTCAAGCTTACTGTAATTCTTGGGATGTACTTGCTGGTAAATGAAATGGAAGAATAGATTAGCAGCATGCTTAGAAATGTCCGTGCAGGTCATTTGGCACAAAAGGGCCTCTGGCCCCCACCAGGTGTCCTCCACGCCTCTCCTAGCTCCTCTGGATGGGCTCCACCATTAGTCCTGGAAATGGCACAGGGGGCAACTCTGACTGTGGTCAGAGGGTAACTGGTGCAGGACCCTGGGCCTGGGGGGGAGCCTTCCAGCACAGTATGTCTGCATTCCCATCCCAAGAGGAAGCCTGGATCTTGGGTTCCTGACCTCCAGGCTGCCTCCAAGAGCAGTCCGTGGCCTCATCCTCCCCCCTGACTTACTGGATGGGTCTGACACCACTGGTGGGGTCACCTTGCGTCAATAACAGGGTGGAGCCTATTGGAATCATCGAACAAGGATTTAGAAGGATTACCAGAACAATGCTTCAATAATTGATTACAAATTCTCTCTGAACAAACGAAAAAAACAGAATATCTCAGAAAACCAATAGACGTTATAAAGAAAGGACTAAGTATAAATTCTAGAACGAAAGCCCCCAATAACAGAAATGAACACCTGGCTGTACTGGCTCAGTAACAGGGGAGCTGAGGGCACTGCAGGGCAGTCCATACCAGTTCTGTCCGACCCAGAATCTCAGGGCGTGAGGGGTTTGCAACAGAGACACATTCTCCTAGCTCCAGAATCTGAGGACAGGAAGACAATGGGGCTGAACATGTGCTCAGAGGACCGAATGCAGAGGTCCCCACATCTGGCTAAAGACTCTACACAGGCCCAACAACTGAGCTAATCCCAAACCAGGGTAAAATCAAACAGCCAGGCCAAGGCACATCAGAACTGAGTTTTGGAAACCAATCATGAAGAAAAGCTCTCAGATTCAGCCAGAAAGAAAAGCTGAATTTCCACAGGGACACCAGCTGCGCCCATCTGAGCCACAAAGCCAGAGCAGCCACATTTTCTGAGCTGAAAGAAAAGAACTATCAACAGTAAGTTCCATATTCAGTGGACAGAAAGTACTATGGAGGAAAGACTGAGGTGAGGCCACCCAAGAACTCCTGAATCTCCAAAAGGATCGATGTCATCACCTCAACCACAATGGAATGGAAATGCATTTATTCTTAAGAATTTTGTGTTTTTATGCTACTACACATGTTAAGGTAAAATTTTCTATATTAGTTTTGCTAAAAGGAGCTACTGATATTTCTCTGTAAACTTATTTAGATTTTCTATATATGCTGTTTGCTAATAAGATTCTCCTTCCTGGGCTGGGCTATACCTTACTGGCAGAGTACTTGCCTTGCACATGTGAAGCACTGGGTTTGATCCTCAGCACCACATAAAAATAAATGCATAAAAAGAGATATTGTGTTCATTTACAACCAAAAAATATTTTTTTTTAAAAAAGGCTATCCTTCTTTTTTAACCTCCAACATTTTCCTTGCTTTGTGGATGAGCTAGTAACTCAAATATGACACATTCTTCCTGGTCTTGAGGGAAGTATGCAACATCCTACGTTTAAGTACAGCAACGGCTGTATGCTATGCTGAGCAAACCGTTTTTCAGAATTAGAGTTCCCTTTCCTCTTAGTCTGCTAAGAGGTCTTAATCATGAATGGGGTGTTGAAATTTATACAAAGGCTTCACTGGACTTCCTGAGTCACATGGAAATTTCCCTGTATTGTATTCAAGACATACGTTGCACGTGTTGATTTCTGAATTTCAACAACCTTGTGTTTCTAGGGTAAATCTAACTGGATAATGATGTGTGACAGCTTCTTGCACTGAAGATTTCGGTCTGCTACCAATGTGGTTGAGACTTCATGTCGATGTGTGTGACGTCCCTTCCTGTGATGTCCACATCCAGTGGCTCCCTCTGTCTTGGGGGGAGATGTGCTCACACAGGGTTCTTCCTCCCCTCAACAGTGGGAGAGCTTACCAGTGACATGCGTCAGGGCAGGGTAAAGGCCACTTCCAAGTAGCAGAGTTTCAGGAGTCACAAGCAGGTGTTGACTTCACCAAATGCTTTGAGCATCTTTATCTGCTACGGTTCCCTATTATCGTGTACTTTATTTTGGATTTCTCCTTTAATCCGTGCAGGTTTAATATTGAGCCATCTTTCCATTGCCAGAGTAAACTCCCCTTGAGCAGAATGTATTTCTATTTGTAGCAATACTAATCCGGCCTTGTAACAGCTTATCTAGGGTTTGAGAGAGACTCCAGGGACACTTTCAAGTCTCCTGGCTTGCTCTCCCTGCCTTCTTTGGTGTTAGTGTTCTATCAGTGGAATATCCGTTTTCCTCATCTATGGAAGTTTTGTGTATGCTGAGAGTGCATGTCTTGAAGGGCTGGTGTCAGGGATTTCTAACCTACCTTTCTCTTTCATTGTTCGGAGTGCTACAACTGTTTCCTCAGAATGTTTTAACAGCTTTCATTTTTTTTAAAAAAAATATTTTTTAGTTGTTGATGGACCTTTTATTTATTTATTAATTTATATGTGGTGCTGAGAATGTAACCCATTGCCTCATACATGCTAGGCAAGCACTTTACCACTGAGCTATATCCCCAGCCCCTCAACTTTTAAAAATTTATGACAGGGTTTTGCTCAGTTGCCCAGGTTAGTCTCGAATTCAAGACCCTCCTGCCTCAGCCTTCAACTTGCATTTGGCCAAGGCTTTTTTTATTTTTTATTTTTGGCACTGGGGATCAAACCCAGGGACACTTAACCACTGAGCCACATTCCCAGCCCTTTTATTTATTTTGAGACAGTGTCTTGATAAGTTGTTTAGGGCCTAAGCTGCTGAGGCTGGACTTGAAGTTGTGATCCTCCTGTCTGAGCCTTCCAAACACTGGGGTTATAGGTGTGTGACACCATACCTGGTCTGGCCAACTTTTTAAAGAATAGAGACAGGGTCTTTTTGTGTGGCCCAGGATGGCCCAAATTCCTGGGCTCAAGCAACCTATGGCGAGCAGACGAGTTGGGCCCCAGGTGCACCATCATGCCCTACTTGATGTCTTGTGTACCATATCATTTATCTCTGCTCTTGTGTCTTAAGATCTTTTTCTTCTATGCATTTGACTTTGTTTTCTTGTTCCTAAGTTGGCCATCAAAGATTATCAGTTTTTAGCCTCTCTTCTTTTTCTATTAAAAATGGAGGAAAGCTCCTATAAGGCATTGCTTTTAAAACATCCCACCGGCTTTGATGGCAAACAATTCTATCATTTAGTTCTGATAATTTTTATTTATTTTTTTAATTTTTTAACTTTTTTGGTACTGGAGATTGAACTGGTGCTTAGCCATTGAACCACATTCCCAGCCCCTTTTTGAGGGTCTCACTAAGGTGAGACCTTAGGGCCTAGCTAAGTTGCTGAGACTGGCCTGGAATTTGGGATCCTCTTGCCTCAGCCTCCAGAGTTGCTGGGATTATAGGTGTGCACCACAGTGCTTGGCAAAGAATTTTTAAATTTCTGCTAAGTCTTTTTGGATCTATGTGTCATTTTAAAGTGTATTCTTCAACTTCGCAACATACTGAGATTAAAGAACTTATCATTTTATGATTAACTTCTACTTTTTTTTCCAAATATTGTTTTAGTTGTTGATGGACCTTTATTTTATTCATTTATTCATAATGTGGTGCTGAGAGTCAAAACCAGTGCCTCACACATGCTAGGCAAGTGCTCTACCTCTGAGCCACAACCCCAGCCCAAACTTCTACCTTTTATTCTTTTTTAATTTTAGGCAGGTATCCCTACACTTTGGAATTCACTGATTGAATCAGGGCCTAACTCATGTCCAACCTTTGTGAGTATTCCATATTTGATGAGAATGCCCGTTACCAGCGTCAGATGGACAATGTCATCTGTGAGCAGGAGGGTAAGGCTGGCAATGGTTCTATCAAATTCTATATATTGTGGCTGATTCCTGCCAGCTTGGCTTATCAATAATTTAAAGAGAAGCTAAAATTTCTTCCTGTAATAATCAGTTTCTTCCTGTAGTCTATTGATTCTTGTTTGTGGATTGAGGCTGTTTAAGGGCACAAACACTTAGACTTGCAACTACTATTTTTATGCAGCAATCCTCTTCCTTGAATAATGCTTTAAAAGTTCATTCGGCTTGGTATTAAGGAAGACATATCAACTATCTTTTGATTCTGATTTGTCTTAATGATTTTTCTTTTCTTTGTTTTATTACATCTTTACCACTAATTTTTATTTACATATTAAATGGCTTAATCTTTTATAGTTTAAATCTTTGTCAGTCAACACTATTGATTTTTCTTGTGTGTTTTTCTTAGCTTGATATTATGTCTGAACCCCACCTGTGAGCACCTAAGGACCTGTGCTCAGCTGTCACGCTGTTCAATACTCAGCTGAACGACATGGCACAGGTTATCTATTCTACTCCTGACCAACTTTTTTTTTTTTTTTTTAATTATATTTAGACAATTAGTTGTTTGCTTTCGTTGACCAAAATAATGCTAAAAAAATTCTTGTGTATATCTTGTGACATAGATTTGCAAACGTGTCTTTAGGGAACAGAAGTAGAAGTGAACTTGCTGGATGGCGGGGTACACACTTCAATTTGACAAATATTGCAAAACTTATCTTACAAGGTACCAAAGCCTAGAGGAAGCCCTGCTTTGCCATATGTTTGCTGTACTTAAAAACCCCACTCATGAAATGTGTGCCTGTTAGGTCCTCTCCATGGGAAGTTCCAGCATGGAGGGGGTGCCTGCCTGTCTCTTTTGGTCTTCTTTAAGAGCTTTACCTTTGGTTGACACGTTTCTGGGTTAAAACTTACTTTTAGCTGCATTCTGGTTATGTTGTGCTCTCACCGATATTTCCCATATCCAGTGTCTTGTCTACTGGTGTGGTGTGTAAAAATGCAGCTTCATTGTGTATTGAGCCTACTCATATAAACCAAATGTTCCTAAATCCTAAAAATTTTCCCAAAGCTCCTTTGGGTTTGCTATGTATTTTTCTTTGGGAACATGCTGCTTGCTCATATTGCTACCCTGACTTTACATGTACAATCTTCACTTCTGACTGATATGTCAATCAGCACAAGGCTGGCCGTGAAGTAGGACTTTCTCCAGGCATTCCTGAGTGCTGTCTGTGAGTTTCATGCAGGGGACTCATGTGCCGATCAGCATATTCTTCCCCAGGCCTCCGAGTGAGGAGAAGGCAGCTCCGGTTCTGGCCCACAGTAGACTCTGGCAGTCATCAGCTTCACAGGCATGGACAGGAAGGGGCAGACTGGTGCTGTCTGGGACCCTCAGAGTTTCCATGTCCTCCCACAGGCTTTCTGGCCATATGTCTCCAGGACTCCCTTCTGGAGAGCTTTCCCTCCATCTGAGTGGGCTCTCTGTGGAAGCAAAGGTGAGCTTCGGTTTGCTTTGTTCTGGCTTCTCCCTCAAATTGGTTCTAGAACTTTCCTAGAAATAACCCATTTCTGTGACTCTAATTGTACTTTGCTTTTTTTTTTTTTTTGTTATCAGTGCAATAGATTTCTTCTTCTTGTTTAGAAGATATTTTTAGATGGTAGATAGACACAACATCTTTACGTTTTTATGTGATGCTGAGAATCAAATCCAGCACCTAACAAGTGTCAGGCAAGTGCTCTACCATTGAGCTACTGCTCCAGCCTTACAGATTTATTCTTTAAAACTTTGTTCTGTCAGCTCTATGAGGTTGGGAAGGGAAACCCTAATACATGTTCTCATTCTACCTTCATGAATCAGAAGGCCCTCAATTGTTATTTGTGAGTTATCTGGAGTCATGAGCATTATCCTTTCTTGGTCAGGTACCTCAATGTACCACAGAAAATAAACTTGAATGAAATTCAAATAAAAACCCCAATGACACACACCTGTAATCCCAGTGGCTTGAGGGGTTGAGGCAGGAGAACTGCAATTTTAAGGGCAGCCTTAGCAACTTTAGCAAAGCCCTAACTCAAAATAAAAAAATAAATGAGGGCTGGGACCTTAGCTCAGTGGTTGAGTGCCCCTAGGTTTAATCCCTGATACCAAAGAAAACAAACAAACAAACAAACAAAAACTCCAAAAGTGGATTTTGAATGGCACTAAGCTTACAAATTTACCATGAGACCTTACACCTACAGAATACTGAATTTCCATTTATTTAAATCTTCTGTTACATTTTTCACACATGCCCTTGCAGGTTCATATCCATGTGCTCTACAGGTGCCACCGTGAAAGGAGTTTTATTCTCCAGTGTGTTCCACAGCTACACACAAAGGGGTTACAACCTGACAACCTAATCTGCAACCTGACACTTTACTGATTTCTCAAGACTTAGTAGCTATAAGTTGATTTCTGCAGTTCACTCTTATATCTTCAAACACGTCCTCTCTTCCTTTAGTTGTACACATTATTTTGATTTCTTGTCTTATTACAACGGCTAGATCTTCTAAAATAAATACTAAGTAATAGTGTTGTATATAGATTTCTCCATTTCTTCCTGGTGATTACAAGAATTTTTCTACTATGTAATTATTACACATGATGTGGAATATTTTCTTTACCACATTATATACGTATTCTTTCATTTCTAGTTCATGAATAATCATTAGGAATTTAAAATTATGAGTTGATAAATTAAGGAGGAATTTTACCCTTAAGCTATACCTTTTATTACAGCAGTAGACTTATTTATCTTTTTATTTAGCATTTGATGGACTAATGTGAGTTTTTTATAAAAATAGAAAAAAATGCAAAATAAAGATAAGCAGTGTTTTGGGCACAGAGTTGTAGGGTGTGATAAATACTTTATAGTAACACTCTTAAGAAGAATATTATTAGAATACCGAATTCACATGCCTTGTTTTCTTCTAAAAGCTCAGAAGTATCCATTTATGAGAAACAAATGTGCATTTTATTCTTGCTCTCAAAAACTGTTATAAAGGCTGTTAGAAAAAAACCTATAAAATTATAGAATTATAGAAAATTCAAAGTACAGAAATAGGTCACTTAAAGTCCCAAGAACTTAACATTTTGCTAACCTGAAGGATACTGTGCATATTAGAAGACGAAGATTAAGTTGTATGAACAGCTTTCAAAGACAGAGTCTGGAAAATTCTACATATTACTTCAACATTCTCTTACAACACACACATGTCCATGTAAAACCAGGAACATTTCTGGATGTGATCTGATGCTCTCAATGGAAAACAGACTACAGAGTACCTGTTTTATCTGTCAATAAGTACACGAGGCGCCCCAGTTCCTCTGGTATAGTGCTGGTCCGAACGACTGTACCAGGGATATTCTCATCTTTCATGATCATCCATCCATAGGCTGCTTTGCCCATATCCAAGTTCACACGTAAACTGCCAAATAAAACCATCACAGTCATTAGTGCACGCAGATCCACATAATACATTCATACTTGTGATTTCATGTAAAATACTTACTTAAATGCATTCTTTAAATTTTTATAAAAATATATAGATAATATTGGATTTCAGACTTTAAAGTAAATGGATCTGAAGACTTGAAATTGACAAATGCTTTTACATCCCTCATAGTGTTTGCCAGTGACAGGCAGTGGGCAGCACCTTACTGCATGTGGTTAACAACACCAGATGGAACAGAGAGGCAGATGGCTTTAAGGCCCATTCAGGCACAGATCACCACGAGGCTCATTCATATGGAGGAAATCAAGTAGTGATCACTGCAAATATAAATGTGAAATCGGTCTTAAGGTTTATCCACTCATTTTACAGCTATTAATTGACTGTCTCCTGTGTTCCAGGTGCTTAACAGTAAAATACAAGAATAAACAAGTAATGACAGGATCAATACAAAGGAATCAGTTATGCCACTCCTGGTTTTTTGGTTATTTTAAATATTATATATTTTAAAGGTGTATAGATTGTGTATAAGAGGTGTATAAGATTGTGATTTAAAATCCACAACTGGGGGCTGAAGTTGTGGCTCAGTGGTGAAGTGCTTGCCTGGCACATGGTAAGGCATTGGATTCGATCCTCAGCACCACATAAATACTACATGGCCTTCATTTTATTTTTCTGAATCATAGAATTTCTCCAAAGCCCAAATGAAAGCAGGGTCCACAGAAAAATGCTTTTCTTTTTCTTTCTTCAAATCTCCCCTTATCCTAATTCCATGCTGAACCATCTTGTGGCCTCACAGCCCTTGAAAGCAACATCCTCCTGTGTGTTGAGCAGTTCCTGTGTGGAGCCCTCTACTGGATGCTGGCTGTATGGAAATGCATTGGTTCATCACACCTAATGAAGAGAGATTTTGTGTGGCCCATGTGACATGGGAGACCTCAAGCACAGAGATTTAGGTAGCATGCATGTGAGTAGCTATGGGCTGTTGACTGGATGCCACTGGTCCTTCCTGGAAAGTCATTTTGAGTCACCTTGCTTAGTGGCTGTTATCTTTCATTAGTTTGTTTCACCGTTCTAACAGGACTGTGAGTAGCTAAGGATGTTGAGGGGCTGGTTTGAAAGGTGTGTGTAATTGTCAGTTCCAGATTTTCTTTCCAACTATAATTTTTAAAATGTGACTTTATGAACAAATAAATAAATTATGATTATTTACTGCTCTTTAACTTATAGACTTCTTGACTGTGATTCCCAAAGAGTATTTGTCAAGTGTGTGTTTATTAACAGTCTGAACCACGTGAATTGCCATTTTGGTAGGTCAAAAATGGTTTGAGTATCCGCAGTTTCCCTGATAGAGTCAGACTAGGCAGGGCTAAATGTTCTGAGTGACATGTGGGAGAAACAGGGCCTGCCCACAGTCTATGTGGTGCAGTGTCAGTGTGTGTGCTTCTGTAGCCTCTTTAGTGAAGGCCCGGAGGCCATCCATTCCAGTGCTTCCAGATGAAACCATAGCAAAATCAACCAGGTAGGACAGACAGTTGTGGATTAAAAAAAAAAAAAAAAAAGAAAAAGAAAAATATATATCATACACACACACATATATATACATACATACACATATATACATACATACATACATATATATTAGTTGTATATCGACATAGAGCAGGAAGTGGGTGGCAAGGAAACCGGACACCTGTGAAGCTTTCCCTAGCTCTGATCTTTTGGCCCAGAGAGCTGCACTTTGGAAAACTAAGGTGTGTTGTGCCCTTTTGGATTCTGGTCAAATTATTTTGGCAAATGTCAGCCTGCCATAGCTATTGTAATGCAAATGGATTCCTGTCCTTAGCCGGACAGGCACTTTTGAAGAGCTTGGAGTCTGTTGGAAACCAAAGCAGCACCTTCAGGTTCCTCTTCATGAACAATTTATGGTTTAATAAATTAACTTCTGTTAAAGAGTAGAGGAAATTTATTATTTTATGGAATATAACATTATACATAATCACCACTGGGACATTTGGGGTTGAATACAAATACCCTTCAGGGACCATTCAAAGTAGAAGCTTCTACTGGAAAAGAGAAGAGAGAATATCTTTAGAGAAATAAAAAATAAGAAGAATGACTGCTTACAGTTTATGTGAAAAGCAGCGTAAACTTTATCTTTCCTGAACCAAGACATTAATCATACATAGGGTGTTCAAGATTCACATGTACTGTGATCCATTTTGTGTATTCTGATTAAATGCTAATGGAGTAATTTGTTTTTAATGTTAAAAAATCTCTAAGACGCTCCAACTTAATCACTAAGCTGGCAGACTGATTCACAACTTGCTGCATTTACATTTTAAGAATGCTCTTAATTTTTTAGAATTTCAAATCCTAGAATTCTCTCCAACTGTGATAAAAGTGCCAAACTGTGATATGGTCTGTGACTTCCAGAAACACACATGCTACTGTTCTGAGAAGGATTACAGAACTAGGTTACATGATAATAGATATCAATTACAGTTTAGGTTCATTCCATTGCTGATGTAGCAACTGTGAAACTGTTACCAACAGACCTATTCCAGTAAGTGGAATTCATTTGTAATTTAAGATGGTTAACTGAACCAGGAGGCAATTATGACTTTTAATGCTATCTAATCAGAAAAATGAAATGAATTACCCTAAATAATAGTGTTCAGGGATGTTGTAAATAATCACATGCATGAATCTGGATTTTGCTACAGTTAGAATACATGAAGTAAATTTTAGAATGAAGGAACGCCTTCAAAATGGTTCTTGTTCTCCAAATAGGCTAATCCTATCGCTACAAAAATGTCTGAGGAGGTCACCCAGACTCCAGATACACTTGCAGTGCGCGTCCCTAGTCTACACACTGGGCTCCCACATAGGCCCCTGAATGCTCATTGCATTTAAGCTCAACCTGCATCACCTCCAGGTAAGCCCAGCCCCATAGCCCATCTCCTTAGGGAAAGAATCCATCTGAAATAATGTACATGCAGATTCTGATTTGAGCAAAAGAAAACAGAAGCTATTTCAATCAGAAGTTTTACTAAAAGCATTCAAAACTTTTCCTGTAAATTTTAAGGCCACGAGGGCACATATGCCATTTAATCTGAACATTTCCCCAAAGCTTTCATTCTATGATGGTTTTTTTACACTCTGGAGAAACACCCATGGACAGCAGTAGATGGCACCAAAGCATTTTCACAGGGTCAGTCACCCAGTACAATCACAGCAAGACAGTGTATAAATCTCTAGGTCTTGTTTAGGTCACCTTCTGGCCTTCAAACAGATGTGCTCAGGTGCCTATGGGCTGACTAACCTGTGAACACTGCACCGAGGTGGTTAACATGCCCACTTCCTCCCTTTCCTGGTCAAACAAAATGAAAACAAATGAATCTTCTCCTTCTCGGTAGGGAGGAAATCTTCTCCCGTCAATGCACACTGTGACCCACCCATCTCCAGCCAGAGTTTGAGCAATGCCAGGCTCCTTTGCCCTCTCCTTCCAAAATCCGAGGGGATCAAGACCTCCTGCTAACTCCACTGCAGACTTCCATGTCCTGGGAAGAAAGCAAGAGTAGGTGACCTCTACATTCTTGATGTTCAGAATGACTCATATTGATCCCTAATTTTGACATGTACTAGTTCCAAGATCTAGACTGAAAATAGACTCAATCCCTGTGAGCCTCAGCAAGGCCTGTCAGATGCCAGGTGCTGGGAGGTCAAGTTGAGGGTCAGGAATGATGTGCAAAAGTGGGAACTGAGAGCAATGCTCATGGGCTGGAAGCAGTCACTGGTCTCAACAGCCAGCAAAAAACATTGCAGAAAAGGTGGCCCCTGAGCTATGTTGGGGAGGGCGGGCCTGTCACACAGGTGTTTGGAAGCCAGTGGCCAGCAAAGCTCAGAGCTCAGAAGGTGTGTTGGGTGCCTCAGTTATACATGCATGTAATGCTACATGCGTCAGGTGACTCAAATGAAGACAGAGAGATGTCCGGAGGTGTAGTGAGCTCCAGTGGGCTTGTATCCACTGCAAATAAACAAGCAAGCCAAGAACCCCAGTGGATACCTGAAAATGAAAACAGTACCATGACCTGATGCTACGTTCTCCCTACACATAAACCACCAACAAAGTACACAATAAGCACAGTAAGAGATTCACAACAGTGACTACGAATAAAGTAGAAAAATTATTAACAATATGTCGTAATAAAATTTATATGAATGTGCTCTCTCTGAATATCTCAGTGTATCATTTAATATGTTCAGGCTGTGGTTGATCGTGGGTAACTGGAGCTGCAGAAAATGAAAATGTGAATAAAGGGTACCACTGAAAGACTTCATCACATGAAGAACAGATGAGAAAACTCAAAAGTAGGTGGTGAAGAGTCCTGCCTTGGGCCACACGGAAGTTATCCACACAAGAATATAACTCTTCACTCTGACTCTAGGGAGCTAGGTGCCAGCCTCTGGGCTGGGCACTAACTCTCCTGGACCAAGGCTGAGGGTGGTCTATATTGTTATGATTTCTTATTTTAAAATTACTTAGAACTCAGGAGAAGTTACACGAATAGGACAGAGAACGCCTGTGAGGTCTTTCTGGAAACCAGGTCCCTAATGATGCTATTGTGTGTAATACCACCGTGCAATACCAAAGCAGGGGAGCTATGCACCACAATCAAACCCAGACATCACTGCTCATATGGTCAGCTTTAGCATCTTGCATACATATGTGGAACCACCAATGGACGATACCTCAGCAATCACACCCTTCTAGCACCTGTCCTGGGAAAAGACTGACTGGCTCTCCACTGTAGGGCAGGCCCACGATGGCATGGTAGGCACCCTCACCTAGGCTTCCAGTGGACTATGTTTTTAGCATGCAGCCGAGGACATGAACACCCTGATTTTGCTTGAGAGCATGAACCCACCTATTTGCACTGTGCCTTCTTTGTCTGGCCGGCACATAAAAAATGCCTAAGGAAAGACTCAGGGGGCTGAAGCTGGGGGCTAAGGATGCTGCTACCTACAAATGAAGCATGTCTACTATCCCAACTAGGCTTTGCAACTTCTTCCATCTGCCTGGATCCCAAATCTGTTTCCTAGGATCTGAGCCTCAACCAAACACCACCATCACAATCTGGTAAATTCAAGACAGTATCATGAAATAATCATGCAGCATGTGACCTTTTGAGACTGGGTTTAACCCACAGCATCATAACTGCTGTGGTCTGAACCTTTGTGCTGTCTTAAAATTTCATATTGGATCTTGGTCCCCAGTACAATGATATTAAAAGAAAAGACCTTTAAGAGGTAGTGAGGAGGCCCCCAGGATGGAGCCCTCCTTGTGGAGAGTGGTGACAGAGAATGGAAAAGCACTGTCTGAGATGGAGGTCTCTGATGACCTCAGGCTGTGGCTTGGGGTCTGGGAAAGTTTCTGTGCAGAGGTGCAGGATGCCTAGCTGCTGCGGTAATGCCCTGCATGAGGAGGCTCTGCTAGAGTCTTATCAGCCTCAACTTTGGTCTCAGCACACAGCTCCTGGGAATAAAGGAACTCTCGTGCTAGACAACCACAATGTTTCACTAAGCTCCACTATACCTGAACCTGCCTGCTAACTTTAAACAATGGACTTTCCTGAGAGATACACAAAGCTCCTAATAATGCACATTACAACTGTAGAATGTAACTGTGGAATAAGCTGCATAACGTTGCTAACTCTGAAACTTTCATGAATACAAAGAGCAATGCTTGCATAGTCTTTAATCTGATAATGAGACATACATATGTTTATTTAAAGATTGCTGGGGTAACCCTTTAGACCTGCTTTTCTATCAGAGAGAAATTCTCCACCTGACCCCAGCTATTATCTTCAAAATCTGTGTTTGTGAATCTTTTTCTTATCACCCTTTGCCTCTCACCAGAAACTGCTAGATTGTTCTGTGCTGGTCGTGGCATCTCCTCAAGGGACTGCAGGGGATAGCTAATGCCCTCTCTACTCTCCTGCATTCTCATGCGTGCAAACACACAGCTGTCCTCCAGAGGACACAGAAAGAGGAGCCATCTTAGAAATGGAGAGTGGCCCTCAACTGACACTGAATCAACTGGCACCTTGGTCCTATACTTTCCAGCTGCCAGAAATATGAGAAATAAATTTATGTTTTGTATAAATTACCCACTCTTATGTATTTTGTTATAGAAACCTAAATGGACTAAGAGAATGCCTCAAGTTTTTGCTTGTATCAACAGTTCACTCCTTTTTGTTGATGGACAGTATTTATCAGATAGATAAATCACTGTTGGTTTATCAGACTTTTAAAAGCTTGAATTTGCCAAGCTTTCTATGATCCAGTTGCACTTTATCTTTAAAAGAAAGCTTGTTGCATTCTCAAAGATAAAGTTTATCACAATTGGTACCTTAAAACTGTGGCCTTGGAAAGTACTGCTATGAAAGTTACTACACAATTTTAATTCAAATTTGTATAACTTCACATAAAAATTTCAAGAAAAATCTGTCATCTTGGGAAATAATGTTATTTTATTTGAACAAATGCATCCAGGTAAAACAATAAAAAAATACTATGTAAATTTATCACATATTTATTTTTACTTTCTTGTACTGGGGACTGAATCAGGAGTGCTGTCCCACTGAGCTCCATCCCCAACCCCTTCCTTTGTTTCTTTTTTTTTTTTTAATATTAATTTTTCAGTTATAGGTGGACACAATATCTTTATTTTATTTTTATGTGGTGCTGAGGATCAAACCCAGTGTCTCACACATGGTAGGCGAGTGCTCTACCTCTGAGCCACGATCCCAGCCCTCCTTTATTTCTATTTTATTTTTGAGAAGTGGTTTTCCAAGAACTTGTGGTCCTCCTGCCACAACTTCCTGAGTTGCTGGGGTTATAGACATGGGCCGTTGTGCCTTTTTAAAAATTTCTTAAAAGAAATAAAGAACTTAAAAGCATTGAATATCCAGGCTAAATTCAAAGGAAAATCAGGAACTCAGAAAAGTGTGATCACATAATTTCCTCTGCCCCAGGACCACATGTCAACCTCCACACACTGAAACTTTTTTTTTTTTTTTAAATCAGTGTTCTAACTACTAGGCAAGGGAGCATAAGTGAAAGCCCAGACTTAAGAGAAGGCTCCCTTCTCACAACAAGCTGGGGCCAGGGAGGGCTGTGCCCTCAAACTAAAAGAAAATCAAAAGACAATGAACTCCATGTGGTGGTCCAGTCAGGTTCACATCTCCTAAGTAATTCTGTGACTACATCTTTAAATTGGATGAAGATACTCCAAGCCAGGGGCTATCTCCAAGAACCCAGCAGAAGCAAGTCTGTAAGTCTTGGAAAATACACTTTCATCTTTATAATTGCAAACACTAAAAAAAAAAAAAAACAAAAAACAAAAAAAACTACTATCACAATAAACATGAACATTACCTTACCACATGGCACACAACAAAGGAAGACACAATAAGCAAGAGCCAGAATAATGATATTCAAGAGAAAGACTGAAAAGGTATCAGACATTACAAAAGTAGCAGGTTCAGACCATAAAACATTTGGATGCATAAAAAAAAAATTAGAAAAATATCTGCACAGAATAGGCAACTACATTCCTACAATAAAGAAACCAACAGAATTGTTGAACTAATAGGAGATATGAAAGGATAATTAGTTTTAGAGTTAATTAGGCATCACCAAAAATTACATCAGTGACTTGGAAGACAGGCCAGCGTGAATGATATGGAATAAAGTGTGAAAGCAAAAAAAGTAGTAAAAAAATAAGAGAAACACAGGATATGGTAAGGATATCTAACAAACATCAAGTTGATGCTCTCAAAACAGGGGATAGAATGATACAAGAGCAATATCTCAAGAAATGATGACAGAATTTTCTAGAATGAATGAAAGAAATCTATCTGAAGATTCAAGAAGTCCAATGAATCCCAAGCATAACACTAGACACACTGTAGTTCAGGGTAGAACAGAGACAGTAGAGAGAAGCTCTAAAGGCAGCTGGAAGGGAAAGGTTGGTACACAGGAGTCAAGATTTAAAAGACACCCACTTTGTGGCAAGAATCAAAGCCAAAAGAAAGCAAAATAAAGTGAGAAGCTTGAATTCTAGACCAGTCAAACAATTTTTCAAGAGGGAAGACCAGCAAAATAAAATTTCCAACAAAAGCCAGCACTAAACAAAATACAAAAAGAATACCTTTCTGACAGAAGGAAAATTATTCCACATGGGAGGTCTGAGATACAGGAAGAAATTAAGAACAAAAACGCAGATAACCCAGACTGATAAGGAGTGTATAAACAATATCTTTGGAATTACAGAATTAAAATAAGAAAACAAAAATGGCATAAATGCAGAAGGGGGAAGCGAAGTTAAACAACTATAAGGTGACATGTAAAAAGAGGTGATTAAGTGTAGGTCTGATAATATAATGTGCTTAATTTCTATAGTAACTACTAAAAGCAGAAATTGCTTACACAACTTCCAAACTACTAGAGACAAAGTGGAATTATTTTTTAAAATTAAAGAAAATGGCAAGAAAGAACAAAAATAATGACTAGGCAAGTCAAGTTGAAGGTACAAAATTAAATAATAGATTTAAACTACAAATATGACAATATTGTAATGACTATATAGGCACTAAGTACTCTAGTCAAAAATTATCATTGTAGATAAAAATTAAACTTTTTGCTAATTATAAGAGAAACATAAAAATAAATATACAGAGAAACTGAAAGTAAAAAGATGGAAGAGAATATGCCAAGTAAATTAAAGACAGCTGGCATAATTGCTACATTAACACAAAACAAAGTAGAATTTAATGCAAACAGCTTTAGTAGAGACAAAGGAAGTCACTTTATAATTAGAAAATGCTCAATTCACCAGGAACAGATAACCATTGAAATTTGTGTGCATCCAAAAATCAAAGCAACAAAATATATAGTATCAAAAATGGACAGAATTCCAAGGAAAAAAACAAACAAACAAAAAACAAGACACAATTATAATACTGATGGGAAATTTTAACACCAGTCTCAGCAACTGCTAGGAAAGGCAGAGGAAAACCAGTACAGGTAGATAGAGACTGAAAATCCCAGCCTCACTGCACACAGGGCCACTGGCCCACAGGTCAGAACCCAAGCTGCTCTCCAACACACAGCACTGAGCCTCAGAGCTACTCTGAGAGCTTCCTTACCTTAAGTGGAAAGGGTACGATTTCTGAGAAAAATTCAAATAAGCTAAAAATGAACAAAGAAATTACTAGAAACTTCAACTATGCCTGTAAACCAAGAAAAAACTTTGCAATACCCATAGGAAAAATAAAAATCACAGTGAAAATTAAAATATTCTGAACCTGATAACATTAAAAAGACTATACATGAAAACTTTTGGGATGCAACCAAATTAGAACTTACAGGGAAATTTATAGCCTCAATTATATATATATTCGAAAAGAAAGAAAAAAAGCTGAAAACTGATCAGTTAAGCATCTACCTCAAGAGATAAGAAAAGATACAATTAAATAGACCTACAAAAATAAGAAAAAAATACAAAGTAAGGTTAACATTAATGAAATAGAAAATAGTATAAGATATGAAAAACCAATTAAAACAAAAGTGGGTATTTCCAAAAGCCTAAGAATGGTAGCAAACTTACTGGAAGACTGATCAAAATCAGGGCAGAAATAATTATGACAAGATGAAAAAGATAAATACCACATTTATATGTAAGAGAAAACTGGAAAACACCAACAAACTTATGAAAATTTTTGAAAATTTAGATATAGCTGATTAGTATCTTTAAAATTATAACTGTGCAAAATTGATTCACTAAAAAGAACAAAAACAACAACAACAACAACAAAAAAACACAACCTTGAGCAGAGCAGCCCTATAGCAATCAAAGAAATAAAATCTGCTATATCTTTCAACAGTGATGAGTTCAGGCTCACACTGTCTTCTCGATGAGTAAATGTTCAAAGAATAAAAAATTTTCAATTAAAAAAACATTTAGAGAAGACAAAATGAGACAAGATTCACCAATGTTTCATGAGACTACATACTTTTGATACTCAACTCCAAAAGGGCATGGAAAGACAAATTGCAAGTTAATTTCAAGCACATAAAACCAACAGAAAACGGTCACAGAAATATAGGCACAAGGAATCTGATAATACACAATGGGTGGTATTATGGTTTAGATGTGAGGTGCCCCAAAAGCTCACATGTGAGACAATCTAAGAAAGTTCAGAAGTGAAATGATCAAGGAATGAGGCCTGATCAGTGCATTCACCACTGATATGGGTTACCTAGGAGGTCAATATAAGCAGGTGGAGTGTGTCTGGAGGAGACAGGTCTCTGGGGGTATGCCCCTGGGATTTATATTTTGTCCTTGGTGAGCAGAGCTCTCTCTGCTTCTTGGTGCTGAGCTGTTTTTCCTCTGCCACCCTTCAAGACAAAATGCTCTGCTTCACCTCAGGCCCAGAGCTACGCTGTCAGCCATCTATGGACTGAACCTCTGAAGCTGGGAGCCAAATTAACTTTTCCTTCTCTACACTGTTCTTGTTAGGTACTTTGGTTACAACAGCAAAAATGCTGACTAAAACAAGTAGGATACCATGATCATGTGGGGCCTTCCCTGGTATGGCATCAGGAAGGCAATTAATATACTAAAAGATAAAAGTTTAACCATGAAAAGTCATGAACACACTTAGAAAAGATATTTGCAAATATTCATGATTTGAAAATAACTTTTAGCAAAACAGGAATACAAAAAATTTTCCTTAATATATTAAAGGGTTCCTATAAAAACTCATAGGATATGTAAATGATGAACTATTGAAAGTTTTGCCTTTCACAACGGAAACAAAAGCAGGATGTCCATTATTATTATATCCTTCTAATTTTTTTTAAGATGGACATAATACCTTTATTTCATTCATTTATTTTTGTGTGGTTCTGAACACAAAACCCAGTGCTTCACACATGCTAGGGAAGCACTCTACCACTGAGCTACAACTGCAGTTGTAGCTTCTTTTTAACAATAAACTGGTGATCTTTGTTTAGTAAGAAGACAAAGAAAAAAAATGATGCAAGGAATAGAAACAAATAACAAATTTCTCATTATATTATAGATTCAGTTTACAAAAATAAATTTTATTTTTTTTACATCAGCCATGAAGAGACAGGAAACGAGTCTTTTGCAAAAGATATTTACAGTAGCATTTTTTAAACATCTAAGTATTGCTCTACCAAGAGTTATGCAATCTCTATGGGGAACTTTTTTTTTTTTTTTTGTATTAGGGCTTGAACTCAGGGGCACTTAACCACTGAGCCATATCCCCAGCCCCAACTCCCCTACGTTTTAAAACTATATATTTTGAGACAGGGTCTCTCTAAGTTGCTGAGGCTGCTTTGAACTTGGGATCCTGCTGCCTCAACCTCCTGAGCTGCTGGGATTACAGGTATGTGCCACCACGCCTGGTTTTATGGGGAAGTTTTTGAGAATAACTAAGAAATTAAGAGCTATGTTAGATTCATGGCCAAGAAAAACCAAAATGCTTTTAAGGGATACAAGGAAGAAAGGGTGTAGTGCCCAATACTGATTTCTACATAAACAAAGGTATGTCAATCAAAACAGTTTGTCATTTGGTCAGGAGTAGAGAAACAGAGGGACCAGAGAGGGAACCCCAAACAGCACTTGCACACAGGAATGCCTGCTCCACGACAGGTGACCCCAGGCACTCATGAACAGTCTGTTCTGCAAAGGGCACTACAGCAATCAGTATAGGAAATGGGATTGGAAAGCTGCCACACCCTGCACCAAAACAACCTGGCCTGGGGGTGCAGCTCACCATGGGGCTTAGGCATAGCAGGTGCGAGGCCTGAGGTACAATTCACAGCACTACAGACAGCAGCAGCAGCAGCAGCACAGGAAGCAGCCAAAGGAAAAACTATTCAGCTTCTAAAAGATAGAGAGAAGGGCGAGTCATCTCCTTGAGGAGGATTTCTTAAGCAGTATACAGAGGCTAATACAGCAGACGAACTTTACCAGGCAAAACCAACAACTATTTTGTTTTCAAAATTCCACCACTGAGTGAACACAGTCAAGCCACAGATTGAGAAAGATGCCAGCAAAACCTAAGGGCCAAGGAATGAGCATCCAGAATATGTAAGTATCTAAGACTGCTCAGAAGACCAGTCAAAAGATTTGCAGAGTTAGTAAAAAAGATAAATCTAAACAGCGAACATATATTTGCACAGTTTTTTTTATTCTTACTATTAATCTGGCAAAGGGTAACTAAAACTGCAATGAGAAACCAATTTTTATGAAGTGCTCCTAAGGATAGGGACTATTCTCTATAGTGATGCTGGAATGCTAAAATGGTACAACTGCTTTACAAAACAGTTTCCTGTCATTTAGTAAATTTAGTGAATACCACAGCCAAGTAATCCCACCCCTAGATACCTTACTCTATAGGGCTTACAGCAGGAGAATGCATGTTCATGAATGTTAGTGGCAGCAGCACTTTTAACAGCAAAAAAAACTGAAACTACCCAAGGTCCACCAAGAATGGAAACACACTGCAGTATGTTCCCAAAAGATGATGTACTGAAAAGCAATGAATTCGGGCAACACAGATGAATCTGACTGTGGAGTCATGTTAAAGACTTAAAGCCAGTAGGATTTTAGTATATAAACAGGTGAAAACAGGAAAAGATGAATTACGTTTATGTATGCAACTGTAGGTAGCAAAGCTCAAGAAAAATGGGGAAAAGTTAATCCTAAGAGAAGCATACCACCAGGGACACATACCAAAGCATCACCCTATGTCTCATAAATAGTCATTATCCATTAAAAAACATTTTAAAAACACCGTGTCTAAAAAGGAAACAATAATGCCAAAAAGGCTGCTGAAGTAGACCACAAGAAAAATAACTTCATAGATATATGAAAACCAAAGCCAGGCATGGTGGTGCACACCTGTAATCAATCCCAGTGGCTCGGGAGGCTGAGGCAGGAGGATCCTGAGTTCAAAGCCAGTCTCAGCAAAAGTGAGGTGCTAAGCAACTCAGTGAGACCCTGTCTCTAAAGAAAATACAAAACAGGGCTGGGGATGTGGCTCAGTGGTTGAGGGCCCCTGAGTTCAATCCTCAGTACTGAAAAAAAAAAAAAAAAAGAAAGAAAGAAAAAAAGTTTGTTTAAGAAGCCAGAAGAGTGCTTATTTCTAAGGAAATAAAAGGAACTTTGACCATGAAAAGAGAGCTTCTGAACCACATTCTCTATCCTGACCCTGGGAGATGGGCATTTATTTTATAAACTTGTATATTTACTTGTGTTTTCTGCTTTATGCACTTACACTTTTCAGTATCTCTGCTATATCTCACAATAAAAATGTTGGAATATCTTCTCGGAAACATTTCAGAAGTAATGTTGTGAGATGACAGTATGTCTTCACAGAAGAAAAGCACTCTTAACCACTGAATACTGACTTGTCTCTTCCATGTTATCAACCGAATTTTTAAGTTATTCTAAAAATCTACATTTAGTGTAACATTTGGCAATTATTATGTGAAGAACTGAGAGTCAATTATAAAACACAAAACATGAATAATGAAATAACAATATTTTGTAAAATGAGAGGCACAGACAACAGTCTTATGTGGGGCTTAGAGGTCTGCTTTAAAAGTTTGTAAAGGAGCTGTCATGAAATCTTATTTCAGAAAATATAAAAAGAAATGGGACACATAATGAGTATAAACATGCCAAAAACACGTTTTCAGAACATAAAAAAGGTAATATAAATCATGCTACGACAATAGGTTTATAGAGAAAAAAATATAAAAGGAGCCCTCCTTAAGAAGATCACACCCACAGATTTCAGGTGGGCAAGTGCTTTAGGGGCCATCTCTGAATCCATCACATTCTGCCCTCTAGCCTCCCAAAGTTTACGTCTGTCTCACATGCAGAATACATTCACCCCACCCCAATATCCCATCCCAAACGTCTGAGCCCTTTACAGCCTCAATACTAAATCCCAAATTTCATCTAAAAAGCACCAGCTCAGAGGTCTGGACTCCATAATCCACACTATTTACACCAGGTATGGATGGACTCTGGGCACAGTCCTTTCTGGGCAAAATTCCTCATTGACGAGCTTGTGGATGTAGAAAACAAGTCATCGGTCTCCAAAGCACAATGGTGGGATAGGCAATAGTCCCAGGCAAGTCTAAAATTCAGTAGGGCAAATTCTGTTAGGTAGTGAGAGCTGAGAACAGTGCTCTAGCCTCTGGGTCTAGGGCTTGCTGGCCTTCTACACTGGGGAAGGCCAACTCTGCCTAGGAGTCATCCTTCCTCTTCCTGAACGAAGCACCTATGTGCAACCAAGTGGCTCTATCAGCCCGTTTCCTGCCTGTAGAATTTTGAAAGTCTGGGACAGGCTTCTTTTTTCATCCTGTGTCTGTTCCCTTCAGTCATACAACATTCCCAACCACTCTGTAAGGTCTCCTGCGAATGTCACGGAGGGCCACACATCTTTACTGGAAAACCTGCTCTGTATTCCTGTCTCTGCCAAGATGGCTGAGTTGCAGCCTTAAACATGGACCTAATTTTTCCCTTTGGCGAATGTAGTATGGTCACACCCTGGTCGCCTCTCTAGTGCATTTCCCAAACATGGGCTCTCCTGATGCTAGCACCTTCTTACCTTTTTATTGCAATCTGCAAATTTTCCCCCCAAATCAATACCTGAACATCACACCCAAGTCCAAGAGAGCTATATACTCCCTTTTCACTAAGCACTCTACCTGGAAAGTGAGATAGAAAAGATACTGAGTGTATTAGCAAAAACCCATAAATTGTCTCAGAAAGAGAACCTGAGCTGAGAATAACTTGATGAAGCTGCTAAGAATTTTCTTTAATGCACCTTCAGGAAGGCTGTAAGACTAACCCTGAACTTGGGAGCAAGAGCTACACCAGCTACCTGACACCTCCTGTTCTGAAGAAGCAGGACTCCAAGCAGCTCCCCAGCATTCCTTAGTCCGTGACTCTGAGGTACCCCACTGTAGGCTGATGGCTGTCTGACTACAGAAAGTGAGAGGAAAACCTGTTTCCAAAGGATGCACTCCGGTACCTGAAGCATAGTCACTGCCTCTACAAGAGGGTCTTAGGTGTTTCTCAGGAGGGACATGAATTCACTTTGTCAAGCTATTGATTTATTATTTATTATTTATTAATTCATTCATTCCTCTATTTTGCCCCGAGAGGTCTCATATGGGAGTAGGAATCTCTTGGGCCCACTGCTGGTAAAATGGCTAAAACGTTACACAGCACCTCCAAGCACAGGGAGAAGTAAACGCAAGTCCAGCCCTGTGGGGAAGTTCTGACAGTTCGCTTGGCTACAAGAGATGTGCAGGACTAGGGAACACACATTATCTTTTTTTCTTTTTTTTCCTTTGGAAGATGATGTATACTATCTTAAGTAACTCATAATTATTATATGCTACACAGAGGGATTTTTTTTTTATTTTTATTTTTTTGGTACTGGGGATTGAACTAGGGGCACTCAGCCAGTGAGCCACATCCCCAGCCCTATTTTGTGTAGCTGGCATTGAACTCGAAATCCTCCTGCCTCAGCCTCCCAAGCCGCTGAGATTACAGGTGTGCACCACTCTACCTGGCATACACAGAGAGATTTTTATAAAATAGCTCAGCTTTTGAAATTTAAAAGCCATTTAAGAGTGATGAAACAATAGAAAAAAAAGCACTTTACTTTCCAAGTTTTTGTTCTTTGCAAAATGAAAGAATATATACATTAAAATCATACCATTTATTAAATCCAAAAACACATTAACAAACACTAAAATGTATTGTTATACACATTTTATGGAGACTAGCCCCTCCCCCGCATAAAGAAAAACTTTGCTTTAATCAAATGTAAACCGTAATTCTCTAAACTAGTATCCCATTCTTCCGACATCGGACATTTCCAACTTGTGTGCTTCGTCTGCATCACTGTGCTCTAGGGCTGTGGAAACTGGGGAGGAGCCACGCTGAAGTGGGTGTGGGCATGCTGGAGTTGCACAGAGGAGACAGGAGGACTCTTCCTCCTGTCTCCTCACTCTTTATGTACTCAATGTGCTTAATGGAAAATTATTCACTGAAAAACTACCCAAGACAGAGTTGCAGAAAGTCTGGTACCTTCCTTGTTTTAGCAAATATTAAAAATGATTCCAGGGGCTGGGGGGTTGTGGATCAGTGGTAGAGGGCTTCCTTAGCATGTGTGACTGGGTTCATTCTCAGCACCAAATAAAAAAATAAAGATATTGTGTTCATCTACAGCTAAAAATATTAAAAAAAAAAAAAAAGATTCCACAGATTTAAAAAAAAAGGTGTGTGTTGAAAGATTTTATGTGTATATATATATATATATATATATATATATATTTAAATGTGTGTATTCATAATTTTAAGTCTGTAAGATCTAAAAGGTTTCACATAATTTATCTAGATAGTAAGATCATAGATAATATTTATTTTCTTCTCAATATTTTCTATTTTTTACTAGAAATGTATGTGATGATTCAAATATGAAATAACAGAAATCAGTTTAAGTTTTAAAAATGCATATAAAACATACTAATTTGCATAACTATAATCAACTTCACCTGTTTTGGATAAAGGGGCAATAATTCAAATTCTTTTAATATTGTTATTTTACTTAAAATAGAAGTTGAGATAGCATACAGAAATAAAATATTTCCTTAAAAATCTATAATAAAAAGAGCCCAGAGGTAAGAGGGGGAAATGCACCCCAAACCCCTTGCACTGTGAAACAGAACCCTAATGCCACAGAATATTCCAGAAATGAAAGCACCAGCTTAAATGAAGAAAAACAATATTTATGAAAGAAACAAGAAAAGTTTGGGAATTCTAAAGAACAGATGGGAGAGAGGACGCTCTCTGGACAAAGACGGGAGCAGACACCTTGCACGGCAGCTGGAGGAGCAGAGAGCAGGGAGCTAGTGCAGAGCCAGGCACGGCTGAGCAGAGGTGGAGCTCTGGTTCCCGCTGGCCTGGACACTTTCCCCATGTCTATGGAGGTGTCTGTCAGCATGCAGGCTGCAGCTCAGTGCTTGGTGATTACCAGAGCCACAGGAGCTGCCCTCTGCTGTTCTAACTTGAAACAGCATCTACCACCATAGGAGCACTTGAGCTGCTTCCGTGTTTATGGCCAGCACCTCTGCTGGAAGACAGGAGAGGGCACTGGACCTGTCTGTGCCCTCACCCTGTGTTCACACCAATGCTGACTGTGTATTGACAACACCTCTCATCACATGAGGCCCTGCATTGCTTCCTGCTATCTCCTGTGTAAGCAATGCAGTAATACTGGATAAGAGTGATAAGAACTGTATTTCCCAAGTCTTATTTCAAACATAATCACCACTGATGCTCTCTGTAAGTGAAATCTGCACTGCTTAAAGACCTCCCTCCCATCTCTGGAAGAAGACTACTGCAGATGTGCAGGGCAAACTCACTGTAAGCAGCCTCACTGCTGAACTAATGTTGAGAAGCCAGGCGCCCAGAAGTCTGCTGCGAGCCTTGAGTACCAGGAGAACAGAGGCCAAAAATCAAAGTAAAAGGCTGCCCAGGAAAAGTATGCTAACAAAACGAGAAGGAGGAGGTAGCAAAGCTAATACACGCTACGGCCTTGCGCTGTGTGAGAGCAAAGTAAAAATGAAGGCAGCCTTAAACTTCACTACACATGCAGGGTAAAATGTCTAGGGAAACACAAGAACAGAAATATGGGGCTTTACTTCCAAGTTAATAAAAAGAAAAAACTGGAAGTAAAAAAAAAAAAAAGAAAGAAACCCTCAAAGGGGTATAAGAAAGAAAAGAAAAATAAATATAGAAGCTGGACAATTAGAAATTAAAAAATAAGATAATACTAAATGCAAATAAATACTCAAAATAATTGTCAAAAAAAAAATCATAGTATGGAAGCTGGAGTTGTGGGTCAGTGGCAGAGCACCTGCCCAGCAGGTTTGATCCTCAGCACCATATAAAAATAAACGTATTGTATTCATGTACAATTAAAAAAAAATCTTTAAAAAAAAAGAGTGCCTGGGCTAACATAGCCTTAGAGCCTGTATTCAATGTCCCCTAACATACTTTACAAGTTGGAAAAAACAAAAACAAAAAAGACTCTTGACAGAAGTTTTCAGGCTGCACATCCATTCCCAGGAATTGAGGTGCTTCTGCAAGCTACAGGTACAGACCCACCTGGGGCGACAGCAGCTTTGCCTCTCAGAGCCAGGTATTTCTGTAGGCAGAAACAGAAAAGCAGGGGACACGTCTTTCTTTTCAATTCCTCCTTCACCTGATGTCTGGCCCACATTCTCCCATAAGAAAAGGCAATGCAATCGTGGGAATAGAGGGAAAGGAGGTATTTGTGGAGAGGGACACTGATGGAGGAAGTTGGTGGAGGGCGACGAGATATTGCAGTTTATGGGACTGAGGCTAGCCATGCATACTTAAGTCAAATGCATTAAAGTTGGGAACTACATCAAGGATCACTGGTACCTAAGTATGCACCCTCTGGCATGAGAGTTGAATTAAGCAAATATATGATTCTCTAGGATACTTTTTATGTGGCCACTGACCCGGTGGGTCTCTGGGGACAAAGATTAGGTTCCCTGGGTCCACTTATGGCATGAAACATGTGTTTGTGACAACTCTGACAAGCTAAACATGCTTGGTTTCCCAAAGCAGTGAAGGTCCATTCACAAGTACCTCAGGAGCCCATCCTGGGAACCGCACAGCTCGCTCCCACATACAGCCAAAGTGCCAGGCCTGGCCTCTGCCCTCAGGGAGTTTGGGGAGATGCATGAACCATGCAGGACTGCAGCGGCCAGCATGGCAGACAGTGCTGGTGCTTCCTGGTCAGGACCGAAGGCCTGTCCAAAGAGGGTCTTCAGGTGAACTCGAAGTGGTAAGAACCACCTAACTGCAGGATGAGTGGATGCCCCTAGGAGTGGCAGCATGCAGATGGGAGCTTCCATGGAGCCAGTGCTACAGGAGAAGGAGAGGAACAAGAGTAGCTGGACAGCCTCCAGGCAGCCACACACCACTAGGTCATGGTGCACACAGACTGCATGAAGGGACTAAAGCCCCAGTGCATGACATGAGACGTTCAGAGGAACCTGGTCACAGACGTCTTTCTCTTCCAAGTGTCTTGCCCTTGACCACATGGAGTTTGTCCTGTTTTCTTCCATTCCATGCCATAAAAGATGACTATCCCAGACTCTCATCCAGGATTCACTGGGTTTCAATTATTCATATGAATGATTTAGATTATATATATCAAGGATATCTTTTTAATGATATCATTTTTGCAAATATGTAAAATGGATTTGTGAATGTCTGTAAGGGTTACTCTTTAAATAGATATCTGATATTAACTGTTTACATACAGTCTCTAGTTACATGGGTTATCATTTTGAAGATGGTTCATATGTAAACACTAGCTTCCTCAACACTCATCTAACTTGAAGGACATATCAGATCCTCTTTCAAAGATAGGTGACTTTAAAATGTCCATGACTTAATTAGATCCAAGGTCACAGACAGGGGGGTGGGGGGTGGGAATCTATTGGCAATCAATGGAAATTATTTTCTCAGACTCAGTCCTATTTTTTTTAAATTTATTTTTTAGTTGTAGTTGAACAAAATATCTTTATTTTATTTTATTTATTTATTTTTATGTGGTTCGGAGGATCGAACCCAGGGCTTCACACATACTGCTGAGCCACAATCCCAGCCCTCAGTCCTATGTTTTATCAAAACATCTCCCAGTTATTGAAGAGTACATTATCAATACATCTGCATCAGGAAAACTGTCAGTCTCTAGGTTATTCCAACAAAACTGACTTGTGCTCCTGGACACCATTTCTACAGAACTCCTCCGATTCATTAGGGTTCCTATTCCCTTGCTCTTTAGCTGTGTTTGAATGATTTCTTACACACTGAGAAAGAAAATTTTCAAAAGAATTATGGTGTGAAACCAGACACTTGTTTTTATTTATAAACTCTTAAACCTACCTGATGGGAATGATGTAGGAAAAAAGAAGAAGAAACCGGAAAAGATTACGGTACCAAGGGCCTGCAAATCCCTGTAAGGTTACCATAACAACAGAAAGAACAACCAAAGCCAGAAATAGCGCCTTCGTCAGCTGATTGAGCTCGAGGTCCAGCAAACCAATCTGAAAGAAAACAGTGTAACATTAGTACACGACCAAGCCAGCTTTATATGTCTTAACACCATAAATCAGAAGCCATGATCATGATGATCTAAGAAGACTTCAGGATTTTTTATCGTCTTTACAATAACGGAGTACAAAAGCACACTGACATCACTTTCCTCCTGAAAGCCTCTTATAGATTCAGGCAGAATGCCTGCCAGCAGGTCTTGATCCCCACAGTGTTCTCAAGAAGGGCCTGCCGAGAAGCATGAGGCCAGCCCTGAGCCAGGTCCTCCTGGCAGGTGACACTCTGACTACAATCAGGACACAAAGAATGGCGGGCCCAAAGGAGGGCACAGAAGGCTTGCTCGGTGACCAGCCCCACAATAGCCCTCCAAGAGCCAAGACCTATCTCCCTTGGCAAGTGCCACATCAGACCAATGTGCCCGCTGTCATTCTCAAATATCCCTGCACACACTCATTTAGGGATTTCATTCAGACTGAGTGACCCTAAGAACAGAACAGTGTGAGAGTGTGTGAGTGTGTGTGTGTGTGTGTGTGTGAGTGTGTGTGTGCGCACGCATGTAGCCTGCCCTGGTTGCATCCATTCCATGTCATAAAAGAGCCTGTCTGTCTGCAAAGGCCTCAGGACTCCTTCTGATACAGAAAGAGGCAACAGAGGTAATTAGTTTGTGATGAAAACATTCTGATTTGCACCATTTCCATACTTCAGGATCTCCCTGTATGATACCCTACACTCAAATTCATCCTTTAGATCACTCGTTAGCTGAAAAAAATGTACAGAAAATCATGTCAATAAGGAGAAGTTCATTTTTTTGTTGCTCTTGGAAATAGTGAGAACTAGCCACCCAAATAGCTCTCGTTCTACAAGAGAATATGGCTCTGTGAAGCATGTAACTTCAATTTCGAGCTCTAGCAATCTCTGCAAACTGCTTCTCTTTAGTTTCACCCCTGAAAGACTATAGTGCAGTACAGTGTGAGGGGGCAGGAGAACACAAGGGGGCGCTGCTGGCTTCAGGAAGGCAGCAGAAGCAGAGAGAGGGAGAAAAGAAGCAGTGTAGCAACTGAGACTCCTGGGACTGTGGAGGGAGTGAATCCAAAGGCTGACTCTGCCTTCTGGACAGCTCTGGGCCATAAGAGCTTCACAGGGATCATGGTGGCACCCTCCTAACAGGACTCTGGTATGAAGAGACATCATGCACACAACACATATAGCTCCTGTGACCAGGAAGCCAAGCACACATGCTGTTGTCACTGTATGCATTTGCATTTCATCAAGTTTTGTGGAGGACTGTGTGACTTTGGGGACTTCCCTTAAAACTCTCAAGTCTCTCTGTCCAGTGTGCAAAACCAAGCAGAGGTAGCTGGAGGAGCACAGACACCCTAGGTACATGGCTCTAAGCCGTGAGGCCACAGCCTCAGCAAGAGGAGACCCAGGAACAGCGTGTAAGTAACATAATCGGCCACTCTGGCTTATGGTGATGAGGATAGTTAGCTGAGTCCTATGGGCTAGGCATCTCAATCATCAGAATTTCTCCTCAATCTGGTACAACTTCTGGAAAAAAAAGTAACTAAAAGAGGCCAACAGCAGCAACTCCATGGTTGCCAAAACCTTGGCAGCAACAACTGAAGTGCTGTGATTTTTGAATGTAAAAATCTGAGGGTCGCTAAGCTAATAACCTGGTTTATTCTAATGCTTTTTGAAAATCCATAACTTTGGCCAGTAATATGAGTTTGGTCTTTCTACGACTCCTAATTCAAGTTTATATCTGGTTTTGCTTAATATTTGCCATAAATCCTCATGAGATCATGAGAAACTGTAGTTAGAAAAGAATACTTAGTCAAAAAGTCCATTTAATACAGCTCTGGAGAAAACTAATTTAACAATTACATGCCTACTACATTTTGTGCTAAACTCTAAGGTTAGGAAGAGTTAATGATGGAAATTTTTTTTTTTTAAGGCATGGCCTTCTGAAATACAGCAGACACAATGGGAAGTCCACAGGGACCCAGGAGCAGTATGACTGACACCTGTTTAGAGTGCAGATCCTGAGCCTACACTGAAAAGAACACGGTAGGGTCTACAGCGTGGGCTGGGACTCAACAGGCACCCCTTCCCAGGTGTCTGCCTGTCCTCGTGGTGCAAACCCAGCATGGAACAGGCCAGCTCATCTGCACTATAGTTTTGTCACTACTTTCACCCGCACCAGGTCCTCTCGGAATCCTAGGGCCAATAATGGAAACCAAGCCCTGGTCAAGTAGTGCAGGAAGTTTCTTCTTGGCCAAAGAATAGGAAACAGGAGACTCAGCTCATAAATAAGCTTCTGGGCCTGTGGAGATGCAGAATGAAGTAGGCACAGTTGAGCAAGGCGAAGAGGAGGGACAGGCTGACGGAGGGGAGGAGTGTCCATGGGAGGAGGGGGTGCAGACATTCCAAGCCCGAGGTTGCCACCTCTTTCTGCTCCTTTATGGTCTTCTGGGACCTTGTCACTGGACGGTCAGCTGTTCTGGTATGAGAGAGGGAGTCCTCACCAGGGAACCGCAGTACAGTGACATAGTATGAACCTAAAAGGTGAGTACTGGTCAGCAGCTCACGTGGCTGCTCAAGATGGCCTGGTATGGCTTTATCTGAGGTTGAATAGCCAGGAGGCCAGCTTCTCTACTTCTAGGCCATGGACAGCAGGGTGCGCCTGTTGTGTGATCTACCCACAGGAAAGGGCAGACAAGCAATTCCAATTGCAGAGGGCCTCGGATAGGGAAGAAGCAGGGTCATTGGCTTGGGATAAGCAGCCTGGCCGGCTTCCCTTGTTGACAGTCTCATCTGGCCATTGCATGCTTTGTCACTAATATGCAAAATTCCTAACTAAGAAAACTTCAAACAGAAACTAAGTGTCATTTTACAGGAATCTCTCACTTCTGACCTGTCAGTGATATGCAATGGGCCACAGAGACTGCAGATTCCCAAAACATACTGTGTGTGCCAACTCTCAGTGGCAGCTAAAGTGCCTTCGAACTCCAGCACAGGTGCTCTCTTGCCTGTAGCCAGGTCTTGCACCAGGACAGTGACACCCACCACCTCCCTAGACGGTGAACAGCCTGAAATCACTGCATTTACCA
Organism: Marmota monax; assembly: GCF_021218885.2. NCBI lineage: Eukaryota > Metazoa > Chordata > Mammalia > Rodentia > Sciuridae > Marmota > Marmota monax. The sequence continues at coordinate 10,601,230 of NW_026692826.1, read as the reverse complement.
AGTTCCACCTCATGTTGCTCCCTGTGCAGGGGCAGGGCCTTCCCTTGAGAACAAGGCTGCTCAAGAGCACAGCATCTGATTTATCAGCTCCATTTAAAAAGCAGCACAAGGAGGACAAATATCGTGCAATTTCCGCTACTTCACTACTATACAGTTTATGCTTGAATTATTGAGAAAAATAGGTTTTGGGATTAAAATGAAGAAAAATTAAGCCAGGGAAGTAGAGCATGTTTCGAAGCCCAGATCTTTCTGCTGTGACAAAGGCAGCCTAAGTTTCAGGCCTCACTAGGATCAGATGAAGTCATTATTCATTCAGTCAGGGAAAAAAGACTCAATTACCTCAACCTAAAGATGCTATCAATGAATGCAAAGTGCATATTTTACTCTATTCATCCAAATCCCATTAAAAAGTGAAAGGAATGATTTAATCTGGCCTTCCAGAGTTGGTCTTTTTTTGTAATAAAATAAAGAATCACTGTCCGGCAAAACGCATAACTACTACCTCACACTTTCCCTGCATCATAGCAGTGAAAGGCTAAAAGCTGGGACAAAACCACTCAGAAATGAATACAAAGTTTCCTTTGAAAAATGCCACAGAGGATGGAAACATTAAAAGCAGCCCACTGCACAGGGATATGCAGATAATTCAAGGCATTAATACCTTTCTAATTGACCAAGACAGATGTGGTGGACTGCCCGACTAGTGAATATCACAGTTCTGAAGACAACTAAATGCTGCCTTCCCACTCCTCCTCACTGGAAGGTGGGAAGAAAGGGCAAGTGAACCAGAGTCAAAGGCAACTTCTGGACAAGGAGCTCTGCCTCCTGTCCTCCCAAGGCAGCTCCTCCTGAATCCGGACTGCTCTCCAGGATGGGAAGTACACCTGGGCCAAGGGCACCTCGCACTCTCAACTCTGTGGTCAGTTCCAACGGAATGGAAGAAAAGATGTATTTTGACACTTATTTAAAACCACTTCCAATTAGCGGTTGATCTTTTTACACTGAATATCTCTGAAACACCCTTAAAAGTTTCTTTGATTCATCTAAAAGACAATATGGACTCTTAAAAAAAAAACAACAACTATTTAAAACAAAAACTAGTTAACTTACAAAGTTACAGATTTTGTAAAGACAGTGGTCACTGAAGTTTTGATATGAACCTGCATTCTTTAAAGAATTTCATTAACACCTTCACAGACCATATAGCTTTTGCTATGATTTTCACCCAAAAAATACACGATTAATCTCTTAAAGTAATTATGAGTATATAAGAAAAGGTAAATTAATACACGAGAAAGTCATTTCTAACATTTGTTGTAATTTCCTATATTAGTAAAGCAGATTTCCTTCTACTTGTCATAATATTTGTTTCATTTGAAGCAACTGTGATAACAAAATTAAATACGCTACTGGAAATTTTAATCTCCAAGGGAAAATTTGTGCATAATGTCTAAGACAACCACAATGGCTCTGCAAAGGGGCTGTTCTAGGATAATGAACACAATAATTGCCTGTATAATCTAAAATGCTACTAATGGCAACGATCACAAATCCATTTAGCTCCTCTTTAATTTATGTACCAAGTTTTAAATAGCTAATGGTTCTCACTAAAATAATGGTTTATACCAACAATAAAGGGTAAATACGGTATTCTCCTGCTTAATCAAGAAAAGATCGGTCAGGTTTTTTTTTTGTTTCTTTCTTGAATGAACACATGGACGAATGAGAATTAGACCTTATCTTCATAACATAACTACTCCCATCCATCTCAGAGTTAAAACTCCTGCATGCTACTGAGTCTCTGAGAAACACATGTGCACAGCAAACTGAAACTGAAGTCTTCTTATGTTGTAAACTCCTGGGCCCTGTCGCTGCTAAGTGAGCATCAGAGGGGAGAGTGCACACACCACTGAGTGTCAGTAATACTGCCCTGGATTAACAGGGTCTGGACATCAGCATGCTCTTACCAGTCTTTACAACTCACATGCATTTCTTCCTTATGTGGAAGCTTTTTGAATAGTAATATAATCAAATTCAAAATTTCAGAAGTCAACTTATACCCTTGCAGAAAACTGAATATTATTTTACCTTGTCCTGAGTTTTAGATTTGAAAACAGCACAATTTGAAAAAGAGAAATGTCCACAAATACCTAATTCATTCAAGAGTACTCTACACAGAAAGAAGCTTTATATATGAAAGATTGCTTTAGGAAAAACCCACAATTGCTAATGTTGTTTATCTTTTACCATCCAAACTGCTTGTGAATCAACCCAGCAGACGTTCATTCAGAATTTGGACTGTGACTATAACACTGAGTTGTACTTTAGCCTAAATGAAATTTCTAAGCATATTCCTTTTCAATATTTTTGAAAGAAATCAGCCCTATACTTTCCACTTTTAGCATGAACTAAGAAACAAGAAAAAAAATTTGCAAGCTTTCATACGTATTTTTATATTTCAAATAAATGAAACGTACATTAAATCTAAAGCAATAACTTTTTCCACTATGGAGTTTAAATGTCAAACATTAATTTTTTAAAGTGATACTACTGCCAGGCATCCTCTGCTTCTCCTCCAGCTTACTGACTTGCTGCTTCTGGGTACACCTGCTGAACAGTGCCTGCAGGGGTGGGGCTGGCACATGCTAAAGCCTGCACAGCACTGGTAGTGTGTGAATCGAGGGGGTTTCTTCTGGCTTGCAGCCTGCTGGCCTTTCTTTCTTTCTTTTTAAAGATTTTTTTTTTAATAATATTTATTTTTTAGGTGTAGATGGACACAACACAATGCCTTTATTTTTATGTGGTGCTGAGAATCGAACCTGGGTCCCGCCCGTGCTAGACGAGCGATCTACCGATGAGCCACAATCCCAGCCCTCTGCTGGACTTTCAAAGCTCTCCAGGTAAGTACCAGGACAATAATCACCACCACTTCTGAAAATCAAAATCTGTATTTATACAATTGTGACAGTTACTGTGAAAATATACATAATTACCTGAATTCTTATCTATCAACAAGTTTTGCCCAACTGTCCTACACTCAGAATTTAAAGTTTTCTCCTGGCTTACTCTACTTATCACTAAGAATGTTTTTCCTTGACTAATATTTAAAAAGAAATTGGGAGACATGATGGCACAGACCTGTAATCCCAGCCACTTGGGACACTGAGGCAGGATAACTACAAGTTTGAGGCTAGCTGGGCAACTTGCGAAGTCCTTGTCTTAAAAAAAAAAAAAAAAGTGTGGGGGTGGTGAGGTTGGCTCGGTGATAGAGCAATTTCTTAAATCTCCAACATAGAAAACAAAAATGGGGTCATTCTATTATTTGTATAAACAAACAAATCTGTGCAAAGACCAGTGACTAAACAAGGGAGCGAAGACACTTGCACACCCAAAGGAGGATCACAATCAAGGGGACAAGGGGATTCCAAGAGGAGCTGCATGCCAGAGCACACAGCTGGTGCCCTACTTGACTCTTGGTGAGGAACAGGGCCCACAGCTGTGCCATTCCACAAGGTGGGGTGAGTGCACACCTTGCTGCTATGCATGGCTTCCTGGTGCCAGCCTCCTTAAATTGCTGCCTCCCAGACGCTGGACACAGCACTTCCCACGACACATGCTTGTTCACCAGGACACCTTTTATAATAACCCCCAGTGATGAGAGAAAGCAGTGCAGCAGCCACATGGTACATATGCACATGCATTTCAGATTGGCTTTAGCAAACCTTGTGCTGATTTTGTGTTCAAGCAGGACAACCTGGTCCCACCAATCACTTTCTGACAGCTTTTACCAACGTCACAACCTTTATTATAGTATACTTAATATACCAAACACCAGAAAATGTGGCTTAAAACATTGGTAAAATTTCTATCTTAAATAATTACTATAAATTATTTAAAATATTTAACTTGTGACATCAAAACCATACTTCAAAGAATGAATGAGTGAAAACACACAAGGCAGCTTGCGAACTATCTGAAAATTTAGTTTTTACTCACATACACAAATGACATTAAAATCCAGTAGTGAATATTAAGACAAACTCATAAATTTCCTAATGTATATTAATCCTGATTTTATTTTACAGTAGTCCACATAAGTTTATTTTAAAATTGGGGGTAGAAGGAGATCAAAAGCTAGCAATCACTCTCATTCCACACTCCACTGTGAGTGCAGTGAATAACGTTTTTACTTGAGCATCTCACTGCTGTCCTCCCAGGTGGTGTTGAAAAAGGCCAGAACATGCATGGCGTGGCTTCACCATCAGAGGGAGCTCCACATTGGAGAAGAGTACACAGTCTTCCTGATGCTGCCTGCCTGTTCTCTGGCAAAGCATGAGTCTGCCTCTAAGTCAACCAACTCAGGACATCAGAGACAACAGAGTTATCCTAAATGTTCCTCTGTCATGCGAAATTCAGGACAGAAGTGATTATAAGAGGAGGGATCCCTGAATAAAAACCTGCCCTCATATAACAATCCTACGTAATGACATGGCATCCAAATGAAGGAGGGAATCAGTACAGCACTGCCTAGCAAAGGCTTCCTGAAGATTTACATTTACAAGCCCAACTGACAAAACAGTGACCATAGCTTGCGTAATGGTTGTGAGACTCTGAACACATTTACCTTGTTTTTGTCATAACATAACAGTGAAGGAGGCTATCAATTTTAAATGGTTTTTACCAGATCCAACCAACGATTTAAAACAATTACTTCAAAAGCATAAACTAACCTCTGACAACAGAAACCTCAACATCCATGAAAATGAAATCTCAGGCCAGGTATCTGGTTTTCAATTTAGTATTAATTAAGCAGTTTATTTTGGTAATTTTCATATTTATTTTAACACATATTTTACAAATAGCATTAACCTAGTCTTGAATCTTTATTATCTAAAAACACAGCATACAACAAGTTAAGGGAGCAATGTTCCCCTGTGGGCCAGAGTGGCTTTGGAAGTGCTGGACCACAGATGGTGGCAAAGTTGTGACACAAAAGAAAAACTGGTGGGACCATTCCTCCTTTCCACAGGCCAAGCAGTCACCCAGCCACCCCAGGCACAGAGGGTGAGGGCAACAGCCTGGGCAGATAGGCACCAGCTCTGTCCCCTCTCCCTGGAACAGCAGGAGTTGTTCTTATAAGGAAGCTATAGAGAACTGGGGGAGGGGAGCAATTCTACTTGCTCAGTCATTTTTATTACAGAATTTTAGAAAACAAAATGGCTACATTTTTACCATAAACAAGGTCAATGATTTATAACTTAGATTCTGGATTCCACCTGCAAGCACAAGCCGATGACACGCCTCACCAAGAGGCCCTGTTCCTCACCGTCTGAACTCCTTCTCTGACATACCGACAAGTAGAGAGTATTCAGTGCTGTGTGCAAGGGGACTTACTCAACATACTCGCTTAGAAGGCAGCAGAAGTCTGGTTTTATTAAGGACTACTCTGGGTACTAAAAATAGCACTTGAAGTTGCTCATTCTAAGTAATAACATCTTTGGAATAACAACCAAATGACAATTAGCAGAGAACTCCCTGATATTCAATGACTCGAGGATGGCAGTGCTCAGTTTGCCATTACTTCACACCTTGAGAGTGTGCACACTGCTCTGCTGGCACAAGCACTGAACCACAAAGCTCAGAAGGAAGGGAAAGCACCAGGTCCAGGGAAAGGGCTCACATCTCTGCAACTGCACCTCCTTCACTGTGGGTGTGTGCGTGTGTGTGCATGTGTGTGCGCGTACCACTGGCTGCTCCCTGCCACCATGCAGGCACAAGGCACCTACCACTGCCGAGAACCACCAAGAGGGCTTTCAAGCTAACACCACTCACTAAGGCAACAAGACCTGTGCCTGCAATATTTCTGGAGCCACAACTATGATCCATGTTTCTCTTAATTAAGTTCTTTGGCAACTAAGTACCTATCATCTATTCATAATTACACTACAAACACATGTGAACCCGTAAAAAGTGCTGACCAGCATTGGAAGTACCTCAGAATCACTGTCATCTTGAACAAAGACAAGGATCTGCCCATTTTCTGTCCCACCCACACACCAGCTTAACTAGCCATTAACCAGAAGTTATAAGGAGGTAAACATTTTGATTTTTTTCTTTTTTATTGGTGCATTATACTTATACATAATAGTGGGATTCATTAACATTTTGATTTTTAAGACAGCACAGCAGAATGGCAGACACAAAATAGCAAAGAAAAAGAAAGAAGGAAA